>NC_080384.1:51916651-53116651 GCF_014773155.1 Arachis stenosperma
AATTTATTGAAGCTAACTTAAATCAAGTAAAAACAAAAAAAAAAACAAAAACTTGAATTGTAGAAAATATCTATTGTTTCAATGTTTCTTATCACTGGTATACACTATGATATCAGAAGAAATCTTGTGTCCCAAGGTAATAATACAATATCTATGGAAGCTCTTTGCTCAGTCTTAGAAAGCAAAAAGAACCTAACATACTGAGTTCTAGATATATCAAACTGAACAGAATGAACAAAATGGAATTAGTGAAAGGTGAACAGAATAAACAAAAAGAAGATGAATAAATTAGAAGCACTTGTCTGATATCCTAAACATTGCTGCTATTGAGATAGAAGTAGAATCCAGCAGCAAGCACTACAATTCCCACAACAACTGCAATAGGAACTGCTTTCCTGCACAAAGTTTGTCACATAATGTTATGTGAGTGAATGATTCATGAACAAGAAGCAAGATATAAAGATGGATGAGTGAATGAATTGCTCACTCAAATGCTTCTTCTCTTTTGATTTCATCTTTCCTTGCCTTTCTAACATCAGTGTCATTTGCATTTTTTGTGACAGCTGGTGCATATGGTCTAAACCTTCTTTTTGGAGCACCACAAACTGCATAGCAAAACACCACCATTTTTGGCACCTACTTAGCTCAAACACCCTACTTTCTTCTCTTCATAATAGTATTGAAATTGAAGAGAGAATGGAATAATTACCAGGGCAGAAATATTTATCAGGCAATTTCTCAAATGGGGTTCTCTCATTGTAAATATAGCTGCATCAATATCAATCACAAACATAAGATACATGAATCATTGACAGTTATTTTGAAGCAGAAGGAAGATTCGCACCCGCAATCACGACAGATATAGGCTGGCTTGGAAGCGACACGCATGGAGATCCTCGGAGTGGTCGAAGTAAGATTGTGCATTTGTTTAGGATTAAGCAAGAGGGTGAGTGAACCAGAGAATGATGATGAGTTCAAGGCAAAAGGGTTGAAGAGTTTTGTTTCATTTCTAACAAGGCTACCATTGTTGCCATGATGATACTTTGACTTTGACTTTGTAGTGCAAAGAGTGGTTGTATGTGGCTGCAGATGCAGGGCCATTGTTCTTCTTCTTTTGCTTTCTGTTCCTTAATTTGTGTCAACTGAGTTTAAGAACAGAAGATAAAGCAAATGAGTGAATTGGTTTGGTTTGTGTATGAATCCTACATGGAAAACGTGGCATAGATACTCCCCACACAGGCTTGACAGAATAATCATGTTTTAACAATGCAATAATCAAATATTTTTATAATGTAATAATTAAAATTTTTATGAATACAAAATCTCACTCAGTAATCGGCACTACTTAATTTTTGCACTTTTATTTTTATTGTAAATATAAATTTAATTTAATTACTTATAAATATAAATTAATTTTGATGATAGTATTTATAAAATTTGACTATAAATATAAATATGAAGTCATTCTGTGTTCCTGCATAAATGATTTGTTGATGGTTGATATTTTTATGTTCATGTAGAGTGGTTGTATTTTCAATTTGTGTGACAAATTATGTCTAAAAACACTATTAATATAGAAAACACCTTTGAAATCCGAGTAAAAGTATAATAATTATTATTAATTAATTATATATTTAGATTATCTTTTGATTAACAAAATGCCAAAAAAAACTTGTGTATTTATATTGATTGTTAATAATATTAATGTCAAAATAGTGTCTGCTATGAAAATGTGTAGCAAAATTATTTAAATTTATTCCATTTATTGTTATATAGTGTGAATTTAAAGAAATGCTTATATGTCTTTAGTGCATATTTAATATATTTTTTAAGAATATTTATAATTATTTTGTATTTTTAATATAATTTTTAAATATTACAAATAAAACTAATTCATTGTAAATGTTATTAGAATACGCATTAAATTAAATATCTTACACTTTAAAATAGCTTATTTAATTTACTTGACTATCTTCTTGTTAAGTATTAGTGTCGAATGCTTTGACACTTAAACATAATGCATTTATAATATAGTGATATTAACACGAACACGAAACAGATACAATATATGATACGAGACATGTGAACATATAAAATTTAAAATTTTATAAGACATGGGATACGATATATATATATATATATATATATATATATATATATATATATATAATTTTTTAATTATTTTTAATGTCATTTTTTATTATATAAAATATTTAAAATATTTTTTATTTTAATAAATAATAATATATATTATTTTTAAATTCATTTTAAGAATACATGTTAAAAATAAGATTAAACACGTTAACATGAGATCATATTTAAGTGTATTTAAATGTGTTTCAAATTTTTTTTTATTTTTATTAAAACACGATTGAATACGCCAACACAGCAAAATATCTGTGCTTCGTAGTAATGCTTATTTTGGGTTGCTTACTTGGGTTTTCTTATGTAATTTTTTCTATGATCTTTTTTCTTTTTCTTTTTCTTTTTCTTTTGGAATAAAAATCAACAATGAATGAATGAAATGTGAAATTGGGTCCAAGTTCAAATATTTTCTTTTCCTTTTCTTAATTGGTCAAAGGACACGTCATAAATTTGGAAACCAACCAATGACAAAATTCTTAAAACCACATGATAGAATACAAGGACAAACGCCAAAAATAACCAACCGTGTTGAAAATATGAAACTCCATTGTTAATGCCAACCATATCAATAGGACCACCCTAGCAACCACTTCCTTAACCAACCATATAACAATTCTCTAATCTTCAACCTTTCTTTCATAAGAATCAATATCATTTATGAAATCACAAATTAGTGATTAGGAAGAACGTAAAAAACTAACCATGTATTACCAAATCATCATCATCATCATCATTATTATAATACTCACATGATACTTATGATTTATAAACAAATTACAAACCATTAGTCCAACAAGAATCATTCATTAATCATTATTCTAAAGTTATGTACTGTCATCAGAAAAAACATACTTAAAGAAAAAACTTTGCCATCATCATTATTATTGTTCTTGCTTCCATAATTGAAACTAAGTTGTTGACATAAGGCAACATCCCGTAGCATAAATACAACAATAATAATGATAATTGAGAAAATTATCTCAGCAATCGAAACAGGCTACACAGATCAAACGATGCTACTGTATTCTGTAGACAACAACACATTATAAAGAGTAGGGGCATGAGAGCAATAAAGCTTGTAAATGAATTGTATTTGTATTTATCTAATGAATTATCTTGAGAAAAAAAAATCAAAATTTACAATCTCAACAAAAATCAACAACTCAACTACAAATCCCTATGAACACTTTGGGAGTATTGACCAAGATATGTAAAGAATTCTAGATGCTTTAAGAAAACTGTTACAATCATTACCAGGGTTTGAGATCACCGACCGGGCCGGCAGTCCAATTCAAGAACTTCTCCCCCGGTTTCAGGTATATACTCCGGTCATGTGGCAGCTTACGCGCAAGGCCATTGAGTACTTGATGGAATGCATCTCCCGGTTGAGCTGGTTGTGGAAACAGCATAGCTTGCTTCATGGTAGGGTTTGCAAGCAATCTCTGCTTTCTTAAGATAACTTCAGGTGGGATTGATGTTAGTATAGTGTCCAATTTAGGGACATCTTCCTCATCAACAAAAACGCCTATCTCTTCCCATGGAATAGCATCAGCGAATGGCAGAACGATGTCATCGGCAATAATGATGGGAATGCAGCCGAAAACCACGGCTTCGACCAACCGTGGGCTCCACGGGGCCCAGCCGAGCGGGCACAAACAAAACACAGCTCTTTGCATGTCCTCATAGTATGTGGTTGGATGATCAGTGGAAATGTCAAACAGTGGATTGTCCTTGAAGTTCTCCCACACTGCTGCCCTTGCACCTCTGTAAAACAGCATAGTACAGTCACTTTAAGTTGTCAAGAAATTTTACTATTATTCTATTTTGCTATAACATCATCAATAAATGGCACCAAGTTTCATACATTTACTCAGTTTTCAGTGGAAAAATGATCATGAATGGAGCTCATTTTAATATGCCTAATCAGTTCCAATAACCACTAAATAAAACCTTAGAAGAATGAGAGCCATTGATCCTTGCCTTTTTGAACTCGATATAAGAACTATGACATACCTTGCATAGTAACCACCTTCAGGGTCATTTCCGACATCATAAAACAGTCCTCGGAAGTAAACAAAAATGGACCTGGGAGTGTTTTCAGGAATTAGGTGGGCATATATTTTCTGTGGCGGAGCATATGGTGGAATTGTGATTGAGCCGTCTTTCAGGCATACATGATTCCTCTGACCAAATGTTTGGACCAAGGTAGCTCGCTTTAGCAATGTAAGAATTCCTCTTTCAATTGCTTTCTCTTCCTGTAACAAAATAACACAATAAAAGTGCATTTCATGACTCACCAGTCACCAGATCCATGTACAGCAATAGTGGAATCCAATGCATCTCTCAAGAAACCACATTATAAATTCAAATATCAAGTAGAATAAACAGTGGTATAATAGAAAACTTTTAAGCAATAAGCTATGCTCCTTACTTGATAATGGAAGCATGCTCCGAAGTCATGAGGGGTCAGAAAGAAATGATCTGCCCCTTCTGTCCGGTTCCAGTAAGGCCAGTTTGAAGAAATAAGCTGTATGGCACTTCGCATCATTCGCGGTGACTTAAAAGGTAAAGGGAGTCCATTTGGCGTCAAGTCACAGGTGGTGTATACAGGGGTGTAAAACCAATCAGCTTCTTCAGGATTAAGGGTTCGCACAGGACTCGATAAGAGAAACCGGTGCATAAAGATTTCGGCAGCAAACATATGATTAAGGCATCTTGGGTCCTTTTGCAGAATTTTCTTGTTATATTTGCTTGGAAGTTCATAAACAAAAACCTTCAACCTTCCAACCGGATTATCTTCCAACACATCACCAGCACTACCTACAGTTGGTTCAACCATAGAATGCTTAGTAACCCATTTCATCTAAGTGAAATATAGAATGCTTTTGTTTTTATATGTTTTTCAGATACCGAAAAAATTTCCATATGGCTAATTGAAATCAATCAAACCTATAATTATGATAAGGATATCATTTCAAATTTATTATTTTTTAAAGTGTTTGCTGGAGTTGCAGCTATCCTTCTTTTAAGTTTCCTTTGGTAAGTTTGCTACAAATGATGAGGTGTTGAAATGGATAAGCCACAACAACAAAATCAATACAAAACTAACGCGAATGCTACTCCTGCTGTCCTGTTAACCAGTTCACAGAACTTCACCAAAGTAATGATTAACAATAACATGAGCCTATGTTCAAACATAAGACTCTTTCAAAATGTTTCTTTTTCAAATACTCGACGAGTTTCAATCAATGGCTTGGTGAATTCCTAAAATGGATTCTGCTACAAAGGGTTCAGGCTATCACCATCAATTGAACCAGAAAAGTGTTAGCATGTAGTATCTAAGTAGCAGGTTTGATTGAAACTTTGAAATTGGGACTTCTAGAATAAATTGCTACACCAAATGTTCAATAACCAAAGTTTTCTGTTTGAAATACTAAATTGAAAACTAACATATCTCAATTAAAAATACAAGTAACAAACTATGTAACAAATATTTCCTAGCATCCTCAAACCAAATAGATCTTAATAAAATCCACACTCAGAATACACATAAACACAACTTATGAAATAGTCTAACCAATATGGTAGCAAAACCGTAAATAGATTTATCATAATTAAAACCCCAAATCATCATAAGTGAACCAAACTGACTACTAAATCAACAGAACATAGACAAAACAGAAGACAGAAAAAACAAAATTTCCAAACTTTGAAAAAATCCCACCTGAAATTCTCTCAGTAGGTTGGTTTCGACCGAGCTCCACAGCACCAATTCTCAAAACAAGAGCAGCACAAAGAAAACCAAAGAAAACCCACTTCCAAAAATCCATTTTTATTCACACCCCCAACACCAGAAACACCTTGATCCAAGTAAACCTCACTAGGGTGCACCAAAGGGTATCACAAAAAATAGCTAGCTGCAGCAACTGCACCAAGGAACAACACTTGAGAAAGAGAGAGATTATAAGGGGAACAAGAATTTAAAGTCCAAAATGTGGTCAACAGAAGAGGGTAGCAATTATGGTGATGAATGATGGTTAAGATGTCACAAAGGAAAGTAGTTGTGAGAGATTTCTTAGCATTGAGGTTTCATATAGGCATTTCCTCAAACATCTGGAAGACAGTGATATGGGTTCTTCCCCAGCAGCACAGAGAGAGACACATATGAGGGACCAAAAAGGAAATGGGAGCTATGGTGGATTTGCTTTGAAGAAATAGGTGGCAATTAGCAATGTTTTTCACACACCAACTTCAGAAAGAGAAAACAAATTGGAAAAAGATGGGTTCGTTCTTTCTTTTTTAAGAAAAAATATTGGTGAGGATTGAAGAAGAAGGAGGGAGGAAGAAGGGTGGCTAGTTTTGCAAAATTTCTGGTTTGGTTTGGTTTTTTTATTATGTTGGGTTTGATCATGCGTCCATCTCATAATAACATATGAGGAACAGAAAAAGAAAACTATGTTCCTAATTTCATCAAACAATTAATTAAAAAACAACCAGAATTTTTTATTTTTTATTAAAAATATAAAATAAAATACATTATTAAATTAATAATTAAATGATAGGCAAATATAATAAATTCTAATGACTCATAGTATTTCTCTTAATTAAATTAAGGCAATTTAATTTAATAATATAGTACCTTCTTTCTTGTGTCAAATACTCAAATGTTTCTTTCAATCTGAATTTGTGCTATTTTATTCATCGTTAAAAAAAATTAAAGTACTCTAAGAGAATATATTTAAATTACTAATCAAAAATATTTTCATATAAAAAATATAAAATTTAGTTTCTAATGTATTTATTAAAATAAAAAAATTTACAAAAATTTTATATCCTTTATCAAATTAAAAAAAAATAACAGTTTTCTACAGAAAATTTTTATGGAGACAATAGAAGAGTATTTTTTTTCTTTTTATTAATTGATTATTATAAATAAATAAATTAACAGTTGGGTTAAATATAAAGCAAAAATTTTATATATTATTTTCCAATAATATTAAATATAAGATTTATATTGTTTTAACCATAAACATTTAGCTCAAATTTTAACAAATATTGTTTAGTTTAAACTTACTAAATTTTACATAGGTTTTGTTAAACTTGATATTATGTTAGCATAATGTATCATAAATAAAAATTTTGCTTCAGCTTGTGCCATTTAGAGAACGTAACCTTTTTCCTTCTTTTAAAAGGGTCTAAAACTTACGTTTAGCTTTAGTTTACTACTACAAAATAACTAGATTGGACAAAGAAATTTGGCGAGGATAATGATGTAAATCAGATTCAATTATTAAATTTTAAAAGACATTATAAAACACTTTCCAGAGCTGACGGTTGGTTAAAAATAAAGTATGGGAGTAAATGGATAAATTTATTTTTAAATATTTTTTTAAATTAGTTCTAGATTTTTTTAATTAAATTTATTTTTTAGAGATTTTAAATTAATTGTGTTAATTTTTTTGTTATTTTTTTTGTTGACAGTACCAAAATTTGTTAATGTGGCAGGTTAAGTGATACTACAATATATATATATAGAAGTCTTAATTAACTATTAGTACGATAAATTTATGAAATTAAATCAAGTTAAAATCTAATAAAGGGAAGAATTTGAGGTATTAGAATTCCTCAATTTGGAATAGATTTAATCAAATTTCATAAACTTATCATATTAGCCGTCAATTATAACTACTTAGTGTGTGTTGCGATATTATTTAACGTGTTATATCAATAAATTTTGATGTTATTAATAACGAAAGTAATAAAATAACTAACTTAAAATCTTTAAAATACGAATTTAATTAAAAAAAATTTTGAAATCTAATTTGGAGAATGAATAGTATTTTAGAGACTAATTTAACTATTTACTCGTTAATTCTTAAAATAATTCAAATATTGTTTATTTTTTTATTTCAGTAAGACAAGTATTCCGAGAATACAAGAGATTTTATAAAGGCAAAATTCAAAATTTTTAATATTTACTTAAATAAATAAATCAATACTTTGACCAATCTAAATCAGTCTCATAAAATTTAGTCTTTTAAATCAAATTTTAAGATAATAAATATAATGTCCATGATCCTAGCTAGCTCAAGTCCAAAAAAATAGCATCAAGATCAGCTTCAATTGTCTTTACCTCACCAATTTTTTTGGTAAACCTATACAACCACTCACCGAACTCATTTCAAAGAACACCAGCACAGCTAGCCGGCCTTGGATTCCCACGGGAGGCACCGAAGGTTTTTGATAGTCTAAAAGAAGGAGTTTGAATTTACAATTTTTTTTTAATATCGAATAATAATACCTCAAATCAAAAAATAAAATTTTACTTTTATTTAGACTGCAATATTTATTATGTAGAAAATAATTTTATTTTATCTCATAAATCGTGAAAAATAGAACTAGAGCAAGAAAAAAGAAAATGACACAGTCATGTATTCTAGTTTAACTGTCTTGTTCAATGCAACCTACATTTAGTCTTCACCACAACATTGGTGAAATTTTTACTATCTTTTTAAATATTACATACATCAATTTCTAAAGATTCAACCTAATTCTATCAGGATAAACCAAGATTCAACGTAAGTTTGACTTGTCCAGGTTATTTCCTAGACTCTTAATACACTAAGTGCTCATTTAACTTAGCAAGAAATACCTCTCAATACATGATACATGATACAAATAGAAATACAATCATAAGAGATAAGATATAAATCTTGGTTTTTCTCTCCAAGTTCTTCTCTTTGTCTTTTCTCTCAATGCCTATTTTTTAATGTCTCTCTTATATGCTTTTTTTTCCATTGAATAGAAACAAAGAAAGATACATCATACAAATAGAATATTTTATAATAAACTATGAAGGAGATGATGTTGAACAACTCAAACTCTATACGCTTAATCCAGTTTTTGAACTCTCAAACATTGTCATTTAGGCGGAGTACTCCCTTTTATGTAGGTGCAATGCTTCCAAGACTTCAAGTTTTGATTTTTGAGGTTTTTCTCAATTCTGATTTCAGGTTCTCTCTCCTTGCTTGCAAACTGAAGTGATTTTTTTTTTGTATGGAGTTCTATAATCAGTTCTAGGGTTTGCAAAACAAAGTTAACTTTTTATATATTGAACTAATTATGGTTTTACTTTTTTTTTTTCTTCCATAACACTAAAAAATCAAAGATTTTGAATCAGAGTTCAACAAAGCAACTCCCATGATAATAATGGGTTTGATAAATCAATACCGTTAACCTTGTACTTTATCCCCAAATTTTAATATTGACCATTGATTAAAGCAGAACAAGATAACCACCACTTTTCTCATATTACCTGAAATAATTGTGCAGAAAAAGAAAAAAACAAGTAATTGACTTGCATGTTAATAAAAAATTCATATATTTATTCTCTGATTTTACTTAAATTGTGTATTTTGATTTTGATTTGATATAGCTTCCTTGATTAACTTTTCTTTCTTCTACTTTGGCACTTGATAAGAGAAAATGAGCTTCCTTTTGACTAAGCTACCTTCAGGAACATCACTTTACCTTTTTTTTTTTGGTTGCCCACGGTATCTCCCAACCCGACAGGTCAATGACTAATTCCTCACGGATCTGAGCTCCATTTAAGGGTCTGCCGCTGGCCAATGGGTTGCTGCATGCACAAGGCGGGATTCGAACCCCCGACACTTGTTTAAGCGGACGAGTGAGCTGACCACTCGACCAAACCAGTTGGTTCACTTTACCTTTTACTTTTTAAGAGGTTAGTAGACTTGGTTTGCTGTCCAAGTTGGTATTAATTGGGCAAGACTAGAACCTTAGTCCAAGTAGCTATGGCTCAGATACCTGATTTTCTTTGTTTAGACTCCTCAATGATATTTGGACCTACAGGCTACAACACTATATAAACCATCAAAACACTTGTGGCCTTTCAATCCAACTAAAATTATGTTTGTTATCACCAAAAACGTTATTAGAATTTACTGAACTCAACAACCCAATTACCCAGGTCGAGAGGTTTTTGTCCTTGGAACTCACTTCTCTGGCATCCATCAACTCTTTGATTTTCGTCCTAATTCGAGCTTCTATGATTTTCATGGGTGGGAGTGGGATACTATGAAAATAAATTTCTTTATTTTTGAGCTTCCAAATCATCTAAGATGTTATCATAAAAACACCCATCCAGACCAGCTCGTTGTAATCTATCTAATTTGGTCTATCCAAACTAGTAAAGGAATACATCTATAGCATCTCAACGTAAAGGAACTTTGTATTTTTTTCCCATGCCATTCTTATCATGTTATGATTAAACAAACTTCTCTAATGTTCTCACATTTTTCCAACACTGTCTTTAATCAGGCTGAAAGGCTCTGTGCTTGGGTGTAACGGCTGGTGCTTACATCCTGACACTATTTGCAGTAAGTCTCAAAACTGAGTTATAATTGTAACAATCTAGTTTTCGTAACTCATCATGATTTATCATAATATGTTATCAATTGAAGTATGATGAACTAGATTAAGGAAGTTAGTAACCTTATAACTGAGCAAACCAATTTAAAAAACTGCAGTAGACATGGTGTCTTCCATAGTATTAAGAAACCTTTTCAGCATTGTTGCATATCAATTCTGTAGATACCACTGCAGGAATTAATCTTTGTACAATCCTGAGATGTGGATCCTCTTTGAAATATAATTACAGCTTTTGGATGAAAGGCAAAGCTTGAAGGTTATGCATTTTCTTCAAGCAATTAATGTGTAAGTTATATTGTTTTTTTACTAACAAGAGATGTTTTTCCTTTGCTTTTTGTTGTTGCCTCCAATGTAATACATTTATAATGTAGCATGTGTAGTAAAAGATATCAAAAGATTTTCCATATATTATTAATTTATTATGACTGACAGAAAACTTACCAAATTATAATTCCTTTTACATGAACTTGCAGAAGGCAGGATTTCACTGAGGGTCTGAAGAACTTGCAATGTAAGACACTCGTATTTGCAGGTGAAAAATATTAGCATCGTATTTCATCGAATCGTCGATTGAGCTTCTTCTTTGGTGACAAAATCTTTCACCTGTCACCCCTGTCAAACCCAATTGACTGCTGGATGAATTTGATAGGCAAAATTAATCTTTTGAGAACTACTTTAGGAATGAAATCTAGTTGAGAAAGACAAAGGGAAACAACATTAGAATGTAGCATAACGATGTTGCTTACCTGCTCAGGTTCAAGCTTATGGCTCACTAGTAACAGAAGAGCATCCAAATTCCATGATATTTCCACTTGAGTGTGTTCTTGATGGGTTTTGGCTACCAAAGACAACAATATTTTGCTTCATCATCAAGCAACGGCTCGAATCCAGCCAGCCCCTCTGGTAATCATTCATGCATAGTGAGGACAGGCCCTTTTTCTGCAAATATCTGCTTTCAGATGTTTAAGGATCTCCTAGTGACTAAGAGATAACAATACATTTTTATTCTTTTAAAGAGAACGGCAAAAAAATGCCATAAAACTAAAGACATATATATATAAGTTATATACAAATTAATACTAAAGTAAAACACTTATTATGTGAAGCATTGAATTCAAAACAATAGCACAATTGTGTTGTACATCAAGTATAAGTAATCATGACACGTGAAAAACAAAATCATAGCGGCTGGCTTTAATCGATAATGATCACAAGAATTTCCTTATTTCCTATTCCTATTAGTAGATTCATGGTGATTGTCTACACAAACTGCGTAAGCATAAAATTGAGTCCAGTGTTTGAGATTTATGAATGCATATACTTAGGAGACCTAAGTGTCCGACATTGGAACCAATTTAGATGTTAAATCTATCCAAAATGATTAGTCAAACAAGAACTTTATCAACAATAATCTCTCAACATGATATTTAAAATAATAATTTGATATCCCATGTAAGATTGAAGGGCTAATTTCAACATTTACTAAATGTTAATCAATAACAGGCAGCTAAATGCCAACGTCAAATTATGCAGTGAGTAACTAGATAAAAGAGATAAAAAAATAAAATAAAATAAAATAAAAGGCCAAAACACCAAACCCTAACATTCCAATCATCTCCAATTCTATTCTCATGAAGATCAAACCTATCTCTATTCCTATATCGGCACGTATCTCCTAAGAGCCTGCTTCCCGGCCACAGTAGCTGCTGCTGCGATCCCACCGAGGACTCCCGCAATCACCGCCGACCTTGGCCCCGACGCCGCCTTAAACAGAGCACCAGTGGCGAGCCCAGCGGCGGCGCTATTAACCATGTCATCCCTGTCAGTGAAATACTGGATCGTACTCTCCGTAACGGAGAAGATCAAGCCCAACGATCCGAGGGAGTTTCCGAGCCTGCGCCCCCTCTGAATCCCCGAATTGAGGACTCGGTTGACCCGAATCTTGAACGAGTCTCCTCGCTCAGCGGCCCTGATGCCATCGAGGGTGCCAGTTATGCCGCCGCCAACGGCGCCGGTGAGGCAGGCGATGCCGGTGTAGTAGGTGAGTTTTTCGTTCCAGGGACGGTAGGTCCTATTGGCCAGTTCGGGGAAGAGATTATCCGGCGAAGTTGGGAGGTTGTAGAGATTATGGATTGGGACTTTGAGGTCACGGTAAGGGTCGTAGAAGCGTGTGTTCTGACTCTTCTTGTCGTTGTTGTTCAATGAATTATCCATGGCAGCAGCAGATTAGAGGATTTGAGAGGGGAAATTGCAGAGAAAGTTGGGATGGTGGAGAAAGAGAGAAAGAAGAGGTTTAGACACTTCAGGTGAAGGTTCTGGCGTAGGGTTTAAGGGAGGGTAATTGTTAATTTGACGGTCTTGGTCACTTTATAGTTTTTATACGTGATTAAGATGATAAATTAAATTAAATTAAATGGTGATTATATTATCACTTTTTTAATGATCTTTTTGAGGGAGTTTTTTTTTTAAGTTTTTTATTTTTTTAAAAGATTTTATAAAAAAATAAAAATAATTTTATATTTAGATTTTTTATCTAAAATTTTTTTATTTATTAATTATATTAGAGTATAACGGTATAAAAAAAATTTTTGTTTATTTATTATATGAAAAATATACTTTTTTTTTAAAATATATCTTTTAAAAAATTATATTTTCTAGTATTTTTATTTTTATTACTAGAAATTTATCAAATACGTTAAAAAATAAAAAATATCTTTTTTAATGAAAAAGATCTCTTTTATCAATTTAATGGGCTTATTTGCCAATAAGTTATAGTTCAAATGGTATAGTTTTTCCATACTCATTTAGAGGTTGTGGGTTCGAGTCTCCCTAACTTTGAACAAAAAGGGGGCTTGTTTGGACGTCATTTTTTAAAAAATCGTGATTTTATATTTGGATATCTCATCTAAAAAGATATTTTTTATCTATTAATTATGTTTAGACAAAATAAGATAAAAGTATGAAAAAAACGGTGGGGCAAACTTGTTCTAACAAAAAAAATAGTATTTAAGAAATTAAAGTTCAAAAATAGTTTTGGGGGAAATATGAATTTTTTTTATTTTTGAAAAATACCTGGCTTTGGATGTCGAGAATAATTTGTTGTCCCGGTAGAGAATAATGGGTAGAGTCACTGTAAGTAGGGCGTTCAAATCTAAACCGATCTAAATTAAATCGTTCATCCAATCCAATTTAAACTAAAAATTGATTAAAACTGTACTAAATCGGATTTGATTGGATTCTATTTTTTGTAAATCGCTGTATTGGATCAGATTTCGAATCTATTTTTCATAACCGATCCAATCCAATCAAAATCGCACAATATGTTATAATATTATTATTTTATTATTATATTTACAATTATACTTATAACATGTTTAATTTGTTATACATTTTTCTATTATTTATGTGTTATTATTATTTAATAAATATTTTATGTTCAAAATGTTATTTATTTATTTATTTTAACTAACTTATAACTTTATTTCTATTGTTATGTTATCGTTTATTTTTTAAGATATTGTTAAGACTTGTTGTATGTATTTAATTTTTTAATTTACAAAACCGTAAATTCAATCCAATCTAAACCCCTTGAAATTGGATCAGATCAGATCAGTTTTTTTAAGTCATCCAATCCAAACCGCACCGCAAGTAAAATTAATGTTCGAATCGGATAAATTTTTAACTCAAAACCGATTCAAACCGCACTACGAACACCCTAATTATAAGTACCATTGAGTATCTGAATGTAGACCTCAAGTTATAAGAAGAAGAAAGAGAGTCTTGGTGTTTTCTGATGAAAAAATAAGCGAAGAAGATAGTATCTTTGTGGTTGCGACGGTGGAGAGAATGTGTAGTTAATAGAAATGACATTGAGAATGATAAGTTTGTGGGAGTTAATACTCAAAATGGCTCCTGAAATTTGACATCCGACGCAATTTAGCTCTTAAATTTTTAATTGACTCAAATTGTACCCTGAAATTTTGATCCGTGCCTCAATTTGGCCCTTCCGACGTTTTTCGTCACCAGAAAGCTGACTTGGCAATTTTAAATGACACGTGGCACTGTAATAGTTATATGACATGGCCAAATTTTTCAAAGTATCAATTTAACCCCTCACAATTTGAACATAAACCTAACGGTTTGATAAAAAAAATTATAAAATAAAATAATAAATTACATAAATATCCTCATCTTCTTCCTCTCACATCTTCTTCCTCTTCTTACATCTTCTTCCAACACCCACCATCCAACAATCACTATTGTTATCATCACACTAACCACTGCATCACCAAAATATATTATAACCGATTATTAGATTTTAATGGTCTTTATAGAAAAAATATGAAATAATTTTTTAAAATGTCATTAATATCCTTTTTCTTTATCATCTTTTTAAAAAAAAGAACTTCGAGTTCTTCCACCAACCTTTTCAAGTGTGGCCATTGACATTCATGAAGGTTGAGGCGCTATGAATCTTTTCGACTGGGAATTGTTCTCCATATGACCCTTCCTTCATTGAACTTTATCACCTATATATGTAACTAAGCATTGTAATTTGAGATTGCAAATTTTGGGTCTTTCTTTTCTGATATTTCAATTTTTAAATTTGTCAAATAGGCATCGACCAAAAATTTTACATCCATATTTATTAGGACTCCCAAGACTTATTATCCTAGGTGTTAATAGGTGTTAATAGAGACTTGGTGGTTTGAGATTAAAAAGTTAAATATGTGAAAAAAAATGAGTCAAATGAAAGAAAGAAAATAGAAAAAATAGCAGTTGTAATAGAAAAAATAAAATATAAGAACTAACATTCTTAACCTTTTGTTGTGTATTCTGTGAGATTATGTTATTTGCAATAGAAGTTAGGGGAGGAACAAATGAAATTGAATCAGGCGTAGTGTTGTACAGAAATGGGAGTGAGAAAGAGAAAAAGAAGAAAAAAAAAGAGTAAAATTGAAATTTTAAAATAAATTTATTATTTAAAATATTTAAATATAAATATAATTATTATATAATTAATAAAATGGTTGAATCTTAACCATTAGTTCAAATTTTCAATGGTTATGATTCAAAAAGAATTTTGGACCACCAAAAATCAAAATATATTTTACCCATTTAAGAAAATTTCTAATATGTTAAATACAAAAATTATTTGTCATTAATAAAAATAAAAGTTTATCTATTTTGTGTCTTATAGAGACATGTTAAGTTTATAAATTAATAATTTTTTATTAAAAATATGAAAAATTTTAAATTTTTAATGTATTTATTTTATATTTATTAAATGAAAATATTTAAAAAATTTTAATAATAATAAACTTATCATGTGTACTTAGTACACACATTAACTACTACGATCTGGGGGAATTGGGACTGCGCTAGGTTTATGTTCAAATTGTTAGGGGTTAAATTGATGTTTTAAAAATTTTGACCATGTTATCTAACCATTATAGTGCCACGTGTCATTTAAAATTGCTAAGTCAGTTTTTGGGTGACGAAAAACGTCGGAAGGGGCAAATTGAGGCACGGGTCAAAATTTTAGGATACAATTTGAGTCAATTAAAAATTTAAAGACTAAATTGAGTCAAATATCAAATTTTAAGGACTATTTTGAGTATTAACTCAAGTTTGTAGTAGTAATATTTAGGTCGAGTTGTGCAGAACTAGAATAATAACATATATGATGGCGATAAAAAAAATAAAGAGTGATATATAAGCATGGTCATTGACGGAGGAGTTAATAAAAAATTATATAAAATATTTATTGACAATTATATATATATATAATAGTAAATTGAGATAATTTTGTAAATATTTTGCACAACTCCATTTGATGAAACTCTCTTATAAAGCTCCATCAAATACTTTGCCATGAGTTAAACCCATGTTTCAAATACTTGGGTGCAGCTTCGTATAAAAACTAACAAATCTATCATTTATCTCATGTCTCGTCTCCGTTGTTTGGATTATTTAAGTATCTAGCAAGTATAACGTTACGACGGTATATCCGTATATATATAAAGTTCCATCATTTTAGCACATAGAAAATAACGATGAATACAAAAACAAAATATAAAGTTATAAGTAAAATAGAAGTTATGATTTAACTAAATGAATTCTCTAAGACATTGGCTAAGAGAGTTAAAATATATGTTTTTTTACTCTTTGGTATTAATTTTTTTTTAAAAATAAATTTTATATTTATGGATGCAATGTTAAATACATTGTGATCAATGGTAATAACACGAAAACTCATATTTAACTTCATGTAAAGTTGGTAGTTAAAAGTCATTAAATAATTTGATATATTTGATTAAATTGTCATCTAACGACTCTCAAATCTCAACTATCAACTTCATATGAAGTTATGAAGTTAACTGTACTTGAATTTTTTATAATAATAGTGATATACCATTCTAATTAGGGTAAAAATCTCAATAATTAAGAGTTTTCCATTGATAGGAAAAGTTAGTCACGAGTGACCACCCTCCATATCCTAATAAGTAGCATGCATTGTGTGTATTCATATGCATTATTATTATTGCATAAGGAACCATCCATGGCTAGATTCTCTTGCACCAAAATTATTATTATTCTCTTCTATGTTCTTCTTATATCATGTACTACACTCCAAAATACCAAAACCAAAGTGAAGGCTTTTCCACTTCACACCAATGGAAGGTGGATAGTGGATGAAGAAGAAGGAGGGAAGAGGGTGAAGCTTGCATGTCTTAGTTGGATGGCCCATGGGCTTGCTGTAGTGGCTGAGGGCCTAAGCAAGCAACCACTTGATTCCATTACAAAGAGGATAAGGCCCATGGGCTTTAACTGTATTAGGCTCACTTGGCCTCTTGAATTAGTCATCAATGAGTCTCTTGCTTCTCTCACTGTTAAAGAATCATTTAACAGGCTTGGGCTTTTTGATGATATTAATGGTATTCAAGCCCACAACCCCTCTATCTTAGACCTTCCCCTCATCAATGCTTTTCAGGTCATTTTTTATGATAAACCTTCTCAATCTACGGCATGTTTAGTTTTTTTTTTTTTTTCTGTTTTTATTTTTAATATTTTGTGTTTTATGTGAAATTAATAGTGAAAATAAGAAATAGAAACGAAGTGAAATTTTATTAATTTTATTATTTTTAAAAATTTATCTTGAAAATAAAAATAAAAATAGAAACCAATGTTTTATTTTCATAAAGTTCCATAATCTTTTTACTCTAAAAGCAAAAGGATTTATGTTGGCAAATTCAGATGTTTCTTACTTTTTAGTAAGTGTAGGTATTCATGTGAAGTATTTAAAAAGCATTTATTTATTAGAGGAAATAAACGTTTCCATTTTTTCATGCATGTTATCAATAATTCAATACTTAGGCCCTTTAAAAATAGTTTATTAAAACTAATTTTCTAAAGACAGATTTGTAAAATTTGTGATTGCCATGTTTGGTAAATAAAAATAAAAGTGATTTTCAACTACAAAAGTTGTGTCTAGTAAAATTGTTATATATTTAACATGACTTTAGTAGACATAATATAACCGTAATAAATAGTATTAATAAATATGCTATTCATTAATATATAAAATTCTATTAGATTTTTTAATTTTAAAAAGTATAAATTAATTTTAGAAAATATCTTTATAGAACTATAGTAGATGATTTCAAAACCATCTATATTTTCTCAAAATTAAAAGTAGAGTCACATAATTTTTTTTAATCTGTCAAGCAAAAAATAAGATATTTATTACTTTTCAAAAGGATAAACACTTTCTTAAAAAATTTGCCATGTTTGGTAAATAAAAATAAATTAAAAGTGATTTTCAACTACAAAAGTTGTGATTAGTAAAATTGTTATATATTTAACAAGACTTTAGTAGACATAATATAACCGTAATAAATAGTAATAATAAATATACATATTCAATAATATATAAAATTACATTGGATTTTTTAAAAAGTATAAATTAATTTTAGAAAATATATTTATAGAACTATAGATGATTTCAAAACCATCTATATTTTCTCAAAATTAAAAGTATAGTCACATAATTATTTTTAATCTGCCAAGCAAAAAATAAGATATTTATTACTTTTCAAAAGGATAAACCCTTTTTTAAAAAATTTTCCACTTTAATCCTAATGTTGGTTTCTAGTCTCTAAAAATAAATTGGCCACTCCTCATTATTTTATTTTATTTTATTCACTAGTAATATTTTTTTCTAAATAATTTCTCTCTCTTTTTTTGTGTATATTTACTAATTTACCTCAGGCAGTGGTGAAAAGCCTAGGAGACAACAATGTGATGGTGATTTTGGACAACCACTGTACGAAACCATCAATGTGTTGTTCTGAAACAGACCAAAATGGGTTCTTTGGAGACAAGTATTTTGATCCACATGTTTGGATCAAAGGCCTTACCAAAATGGCCACCATGTTTAATGGAGTCACTAATGTTGTGGCTATGAGCTTAAGAAATGAGCCAAGAGGTCCCAGATCCAACCTCAAAGATTGGTACAGGTAACTAGGTTTCCAATCTACCCTATCTACTTCTGATGATTGCATTAAATACTATTTCTCTCTAAGAGATAAAAAATTTAGGAAAATTTTTAAATATACTTAAAACACTAGTATTTCAGTAATTTTAATTAATATATTATATATTTTTTATAATTAAAATAACGATTAAAATTACTAGAACAATAGTATTATTCTAGATATATAAATTTTTCCAAAATTTTATTTGGTTATTAAGACAAAAACAAAAAATACTATACTTTTATTTTCAATCTAAAAAAAGAATATTCTCTGTATTTTCTAAAAGTAGCAATAAAAAAATACTTTTTTTTTTATCTCTATATGTTTGTCTCTTTGTATTTGTATTCTTATCTCAAAAATAGAATTTAAAGCATATACTTAAAATTCTAAATCTTATGCATACTTAATTTCATAGTAAAAAATAGTAGTTAACTTTATTATTAAAAAAGTTATTATTTTTTTTTCTCTCAATAATTGAAACATAAAACGATTTCAAAACATATTTTACTTTAAAGAACGACAAACAAGCTTTTATAAGTTGATTTTTTTAACCAAGAAGCCATTATAATTAACATTTTTTTATAAAAATCATAATTTATAAATTTTATACCCAAAATTAATTTTGTTCAAAAAAAAAAAACTAACCTACCCTTAACTAACATTTGAGCTTCCTGGTTATCATCATTATATTTTATCTTAACTGCATTCTTAATGCAATTGTTGGCCGTCAAAAAATAAAACTATAAAGTATTAAATGGCTTTTAAATAATTAATCTTGATAAGCTGATATTCTTATTAGTATAAACTATAAAGAGTTTTACATGACAATCCAAATAAATTCGTACGTTTAAATACTTTTAAGTAATAGATTTAAAAATTAATATTTTTTATTTATGATATAACAATATAATACACTATTAGATGTATGTATAAAATTAAATTCCTTATATATTTCAGTATATAGAAATTAAATTCTTTAAATAATAACACATTAATATTGCTAGGTACATGGCTGAAGGAGCAGAAGCCGTTCATGGTGCAAATCCAAATGTTCTAGTAATTGTTTCTGGCCTAGTTTGGGATCAAGACTTATCATTTCTTAAGAATCAACCATTGAAACTCTCCTTCAATGGAAAACTAGTATTTGAGGTACACCAATATAGCTATGGGAAAGGCCCAGGTTGGCAAATTGAGAATCCAAACAAAATGTGTGCAAAGATCTTAGGAGAGGCAATGAGGAACTCTAGCTTTTTACTGGAACAAGGTCGACCAGTGATGTTGAGTGAGTTCGGCGTGAACATGAAAGGCACAAACTTGGGTGATAATAGGTTTTTGAATTGCTATTTGGGTATGTTGGCTGAACTTGACATGGATTGGGCTTTGTGGACACTTGTTGGCAGTTATTACATTAGAAATGGAGATTTTATAGTTGGAGCTGAAGAGGTTTATGGTGTTCTTAATGAGGATTGGATTAGGGTTAGGAATGCAAGTATATTGCACAAGATCTCAGCTGTTCAACTTCCTTTTAGAGGTAAAATATTATTTGTTCATACATTCATAATTTAATGTATTTATTAATTATACCAAAGTTTTCTAAAAATATCATAGTTATTAGAACTGAAATCGTAATTAATTCGGTCATATAATTGAGTTACTAGATCATTGGTTCAACCGGTAGATCACTAATTTATCCAATTAATTACCGTCACTGAGAGATTGAGAAATATAAAGATACAAACATAAAAAAAAATTGCCATTGGACAAAATTCATGCAATTTTTTTCATAAAAAAAATAAAAACACTAAAAAAACTTTTTATTTTATGTTATCTTAATATCATATTTTTTGTATTTTAACTTTTAAAAAATAATTAAATAGAAACTTCCCATTTTATAAATTTTGGTCACCCTAACTATATTCCTATTGACATGCAGGGCCAGGATTGTCATCAAAAGCTAAGCAACACAAAGTGATTTTTCATCCGTTGACCGGTCTATGTGTTTTGACAAAGTCAACAGTTGACCCATTAAGATTGGGACCTTGTTCTAATTCTGATCATTGGCAATACAAACCACAAGAGAAAAAGCTATCAATAGAAGGTACCCTTTTGTGTTTGAAAGCATATGGAGAAGGGAAGGCACCAAAACTTGGAAGAGAATGTTCAAGTCCCAATTCAACATGGAAAATGGTGTCTGATTCTAAGATGCACCTCTCATCTAGAGTCAACAAAAATGGTTCCAGTGTTAGGGTTTGTTTGGATGTAGACACTACTAATAACATCATTGTTACCAATACTTGTAAGTGCTTAACCACACATAAGTCATGTGATGCTGAAAGTCAATGGTTTAAGCTTGTTGATAGTGTGGGAGGAGGAGTTTAAACTAAATAAATGATGTATGCTCCATTATTCTACTAAATAAATTTGGAAAATTTTAGACCATACCATAGTAAATTAGTAATTCTCTTAAATTAACACATAAAATTTGAGTGAGTTGCCCTAATCTGTAATACACTTGTGTAATTCACTATTCATTCATGAGTACTAAATAATTTTATTAACTTGGTTACTTCAAAGTTTAGTGCAATAATACTCTATATTCTTCTAATTGACAAAATGAGAATGATTTTTTTTATGAAAGATGTTTGATTATATTATAGTGTATTATATATATTGTTTAAAGTTTAACATATTATAAATAAAACAAGCATATCGAATTCAATTTCATATTATGAAGTATGGATACTGACACGAATATACGATATGATATGATACGAAATATATGGATATACAAATTTAAAATTTGTATAAGATACAAAAATACGGTATATATATAAAATATAAAATATTTTTTAGATATATTATAATGATATTTTAGTGTGTGATGGTATTTAAGTGTGTTTATGTGTGGTGAAGAGTTTTTTATTTTTAATTAAGGTATGGTTAGACACGAAAGACATACATGTTGGACAAATATCGATAAGTGGTGTCCAAAACGTATCCTACATGTAGACACAGCAAGTAAAAAAAATGTAAGACACACGTGTCAGACGAGTATTCGATCATATTCGAAATGTGTCTTACATGCAGACACGACAAATCAGATCCGTACTTTGTAGCTTTCATATTATCCTACTATTATTTGTTTTAGAATCGATTACCAACTTGTTCATTATGTTGTCACAAGAGTCATAAATCCTAATTCTTAAATTCAAGACTCTGTTAAAATGTTAGTTGGTTAATTATTTTGTGATTGATTCCAAGAACGAGCATCCTATCAAGCTACACTATAAGGAGCGTAGCTCTGAATAGCAGTGCAACCAAGAGAGCAGAGAGTTCTGGAGGTGACCTTTATGAAAGAGTAGGGATGTATGAACTATGATTGAAATCTTAAAATGTTAGTTGGTTAGTTATTTTAATGTAATGAATTTTTAATGTAGTAACGATGAATATTATGTAAATTTTTTTTACAAAATTCTAAAAATCAAATTCGTTATTGAATTAATAGAATTAAAAATTTAAAAATTTAATTGAAAATAAATTAGGTATAACAAAATAATATATTTATAAATAATATATATTTTAGATTTTTTTTAATGTTTTATTATTTTAAAAATATTAACTGTTAAAAATGATATCACTCAGTTAAAAATTCTTTGACCGATGTATTGTTAATTAATTTTTTTTATTTAAATCAGACCAATCTAATAATTGATTCAAAATTAACAGAGTTAAACTGACCGATTGAATTTGATTCTCATGATTTCTGGTATTGAAGTTGCGTAATTTTTAATTCCTAGGTGGAGGTGGGGACCACTTAATTAATATAGGATTTTGATTTCTAATTTTGACCCAACAAGATGTGGCTGTGTTTCTTCCATTCTAGGGGTAATTGATTAGTGCCGCTAATATGTGACCACTTAAAATGTACTTATTTCACATATTTGCGACCCAACTCATTACTCATCCTATTATGTAATAAATCCGTATATCATTTAATTGAAAAATACTGTATGTAAATCAAAATGTGAGTTCTACTTTGATTAACTTTTATAATTTATAATTTTATCTTTTATTTAAAATTCTTTTACCTTTTTATTTTTTAATAAAAAATACCAATACATTTTAGGAATGGCTAGAATGTTACTATTTCACTTATCTATGCCAAAATATTTTTAGAATTTTGCAGTAAAACATGCTGTGCATATTATTAACATATTGCCAAATCAATTTCTCAATAAAAAATTATCTTTTGAACTTCTTTTCAATTACATTTTTTATCTGTCCAATTTAAAATTTTTTTGGTGTCTTGTCTATGTCTCAACTTTTATAAATGGAAGAATTAAATTGGATTCAAGAGCATAATAATATACTTTTCTTAGATTAAAAAAATGAACAAAAAGATTCATATTTATTGATCTAAAAATTAAAAGAATTTTTACATCTAGAGATATTATTTTTTATAAAAATCATTTTTTATATTTTGCAGGTAATTTTGAGGCTAAAAATTTTATATATGAATAATTTTAATGTGAAATACAAAAATATTTGATCATTTTAGTATTCTACACAGTTGTGGTAGTAGCACAAAACGTCATTGACATTTTGTAATAAAAAATATTATTTTAATTATTAAAACACAAAACGTCACTGACGTTTTGTTAAAAAATTATTATTTTAATTGAAGAAACACAAAACGTTGCTGACGTTTTGTAAATAACCATAGTTGTGTTTAACACACAGTTTAGTTCATGATGAAAGATTTTCCCTCTAGTAATACAATATTAAAAAGAAAAAATTCTAATTTTGATCTATACAAGCACTGAAAATTCACAACAAATATCAACTACCCAATATTGTAATTTTGATCCATTTACCTATTTTGGCTAATTTTTTTGTATATTAAAAAAATTTTAGTGTAATACTCAATTATTAAATTTATGATATTTTTTTAAAATTGTAAGAGCAAGATAATATATCCTTTTGTATTATATATTTTAATTAAAATATACAATACAAGAAGAAGGAGAGCATATTGCCAATACAAAGAGACATATTGTCCTGCTTCCACAATTTTAAAAAACACCATAAAATATAATGATTAAATATTATACCAAAATTATATCAATATATAAAAAAATAAACGATGATTTTCACTATACTCACTCATTTGTTTCCAATTTACATCAATCACACATATCGAATGAGTCCATATTTCACTTGCACATCATCAAAATTTTCAAATACCATCAAATTCAAATTCTGAAGAATTTGTTTAACTCATCATTAATGAACCAACTCATTCTGTAAATGCTGCTGAAGAATCTCAAAATCTTGTATCACATATATTAAATCCAAACCTTCAACCAATTGAACTCAGAAAATCAACAAAAATTAAAAGATTATCATTATAAAACAACAGTTTTTAATTTCTAGTTCCATTAATCTTTTTTGTAGGTATCTAATTTTACAACAAATTTCTTATGATGCACTCAGTCCAAAATAATAAGATGTTAGTGCAGTTAAAAATGTGAATTAAAGAAAAAAAATTGAAAAAGATGAAAATTATGATTGATTCATCTAGGTTTTTGCATTACATACCAGGGTAGGGGGCAATGATTCCCTAACTTGATAATTTTTATACAAAAATTTATTTATTTTACAGTTTAGCCTTTCTAATTTTATGTCTTTTCTCTCTTCCCAAGTTATTTATTGCATGTTGGCTCCTTCTATAAAAAAAATTTTAGCTCCACCCTTGATTACACAAGAGTAGCACTTCTCTAACAATTCAATAGACTGACTGCACTAATGTCTATTCGGGAAATTTTAAAAGTAATTTGTTTAAATTTTTAATTTATAAAAAGTAGTAGTATTAATGTTTAGTGTAATTTTAAAAATTAAATTAAAAATTTTTAAAAAACTATTTAGAAATTTATAAAAAAGTTAAAAAAAATGACTTCTTTCATAATAGTACTACTTTTTATCACATTTCTATAAAATAAGCATTTTTAGAACTAAAATCTTAAACATAAAATAACTTATTTATAAACTATTTTTAATATAATTATTTAATATTTAACCTATTTTTTTAAAAAAAGCTTAATTAAACTATTTATCTAAACTGGACCTAATTTTTTATATTGAACTACCAACTAACTAACCTAATCTGCCTAACTAACTTTGTTAACTAACAATTCTAATTAACTAAGACTAAAAGTAACAATTAACTAACTAATAAGTTCAGCTCTCTAAATCCATTAACATAGGCTACAACACTAATCACTTCATTGTTAACAAAAAAAAAACATAAAAAAAACTTGAAAATTTTCAATGGCCTAAAAAAGAGAGGGTTAAATCTAGAGCCGTTTTTTTTTTTAAACTTTAGTTTCAAGAACAAATTCTGCTTTGTCTACAAAGATGATTATGTAGGAAGTAATTTATTTTTGTCTCATAACGAACGAACTAGAAATAGAACAAAGAAGAAAAAAAATATACATTCATATATCTTGGTTCAACCACATTGTATAATGTGGTTTATATTCAGTCAATCAGTCTCAACCATAACCATAGTAGAATTTTCATTACCTTTTTAAATATTTACATTCACCAATTTTTTAGGATTTTTTCTAATCCTATTTGGGACAAACCAAATTTCTAACCAAGATTGATTTGACTAGGTTCACTCTCAACACTAAATGCTTACCCAACTTAGTAAGGGATACCTCTCAAGTATAAGAAATAAAAGAGATAGAAATAATCTTTTAGCTTTTCTCCAAACTAACTCTTTTTGTCTTTTCTTTCAATGAGTTTTTTTTTTTTAAAATTCTCACATTTATGCCTTTTTTCATTGATTGAAACAAAGAAAGATAAAACTGAAGAAAATAGAAGATTCGATAAAGAACCATAAAGGAAAAGAATAAAACAGCTTGAAAGCTATAAGCATAACCCGATTTTAAAACTCTCCAATGTTGCCTTCATCTTGGCGGAATGCTCCCTTTGGTATAGGTGCATTGCTTCTAAAACTTCATACTTGAGTGATGAGAGTAATGGGTAGGTTCAGATTTATGATGGGTTCTCTCTCCTTACTTCAATTTTTAACCGTTTACTCTTTTATATAAGAATAAAGCTTCTAAAATTTGAACTTGGTAGAATACATTTGACTTTGTTCTTCTTCCCAAAAATCAAAACAGAAATATAGAGAAGTGATGGGATAGCAGCAAAATTACATGGCTGGTGGAGTTGGCTAGCTGCTTCTCTTCCTTTTTTTTTTTTACTTCAAAGATTTAAACTATTAATTCATTTTTTAGCTCTAAGTTTCAATTGTGACCTTTTACAGCAAAAATAACAACCTATATTTTCTTCTTCTTACCCAAAAATATATACTAAAAAGATGGTAACTCATTTTCTTTAATTTTCTTCTGCATCAAATCAGATTTGATTTTATTTTTTGGCTCTTAACTTTTGACTTTTTTTCTCTTTTTCCCTTTTAATGCATAAGTGTGGTGATCCATCATTTTTACTTTGCTTGAAAACATCTGAACTTACCATTTGATTTGTAAAATATCTTTTCATCTTTAATTTGTGAGTAATCACATAGGTTTTGGCTTAGAAAAGAAAAGAAAGTGTTTGGGTACAGTAGTTACGAGCTAATGAAGAGAAGAGTGTGTTGCTAAGAGAATTTTGGGTAGTTTATTTTTCTGTACAATAACCAAACAAATTACACACACTATTAAGCTTTTAGCCCAAACCATTAATATTTATCATCATCAAATAAATGTTATTGTTCTTCTCAAACTCAACAAAACCTTTGCCCCGATAGGTCAATCTGCGTCAAAACTCACGGGCTTGCGCGAATTTTTTTTTTAATTTAGCGAATTTCAAATTTTAATCCAACCTACTCTTTTTGATAGGTTTAATAGGTTAGTCCACCCCATTTTGTCACGTCTAAATATATGATTGATTTTTTTCTATTCTTGTCTAATTTAGTTAATGCAACTAATATTTGACTACTTAACCGACATATCACTTAATTGAAAAATACTATATGTATTAAATTTATAGTTTATAATTTTATCTTTTATTTAAAGATGAAAAAGATGAAAAAAATTCAAAATTTTATATTTTTCAGATGAGTAATAAAAAATTATATTAGTGAATAAATTTATTGATGGTTAAAAATAAAAAAAGATACAGCTGATTTTTGAAGATAAAAGAGAAAAAAAACCATATAAGAGACAATTAAACAGCTATAATTTTGTATATGTGAAGCATAATTTTTGTTACTTCTTATCTTAGTAGTTAATTAATTTCAAAATTATTATTATTATTGATGATAAACTATCCTCATATTTCTTTTATATAATAGATAAATAATAAGAAAAAAAAAAGACAAAATCCCTACTTGCTATTTAGATATTTTTTAAAAAAAAATTCAAACCGTATAATACCATTTCATGACACTTTTATTTAAGGCTATTTTTTTTGGACATGATAAAAATTTTAGTGTAATACTCAATTATTAAATTTTATAATTTTTAAAAAATTTTGGGGTGGAACAATATGTCCCGCCATATTATATACCATATAATCCAATAATTTTATCAATATCTAAAAAACTAAACGTTCATTTAATGCTTAATTGCTTATGACTACATTTCTCTTGTACATTGAATTTTTTTAGCCGAAAATTTCGGAGAAGAATTTGACTTTCTAGCATTTTAACACATATCACTATATTCATATTATTATTCTTAATTGTTGTGGTTTATTCATATTATTGCTGTTCTTATTCTTATTGATATTGTTATTATGAGCAGGAAAAAACACCAAAGGATGAAAGGAAGGATGCAGAAGAGACAAAAATGAAACAGAAAAAAATCAAAGCACACAACTTATTGGGAATACGATGTGGTAGTTGAAGTTGTGTAAATTTCAAACCACCAAAACCACAGAATCGCTATCAGAATTTAATTTTAATGATGAAAAAAAAAATCTTCCCTTTCTGGCACCATCTCAAGCACTTATATATATTTGATAAACTATGATCCATATTATTCATTTATTATTATTATTATAGGGATTTTGTATTGCTCTTGAGGCTCAAAGAAAAAATTCCCAGAAGAGAAATCTAAAAGAGAATATAATAATGAAGTCAACGAATCCTGAACCTGAAAAATCATCATCACCATCATCATCATCAAAGGCAGAAACATTAGATTCGGTGAAAGAAAAAGAAGAATCAACAACAACAGCTCAAAATGGTGGTTCATTATTGAAGGATAGCAGTGATGCTGAGGTCACAAAAATCACTCTCATGAGAGCTTTTGTTGAAAGCAAGGATCCGGCTTCTAAGGTACCAAATTATAGTTTCCAACATCATCATAGTACTTTTGTTTTTCCTAATAATGTTGGATCTGTTTTTACCATATTGATGTTAATTGATGGGGATATCAAACCCATTTGGATGAAGAAATTTTCATGGGACATTTTCTTTTTTAACAATTTGTGGCATATAATTTGGATCAATAGATATATATGTTATGATTTGTGAATCGTTGACCTTGATTTTTATGCCTTTTTGGATGATTATTAAGCATAATTGAAGAATACCCATTTTTTGTTATGGGAAAAAGTTTATAACTTTGATGATTTGAATGCAAATTGTGCTTGTTTTTGATGATGGGTCATGGGGTGGCATAGGATGTAGATGATTTAACACTTAGAAGGTTCTTGAGGGCACGTGACTTGGATGTGGAGAAAGCTTCTTACATGTTCCTTAAGTACCTGAAATGGAAACTCTCTTTTGTGCCAAATGGAGTGTCTCCATCAGAGATTCCTGAGGAGCTTGCACACAGGAAATTGTTCTCTCAAGGCTTTGATAAACAGGGTAGACCTATAGTTCTTGCATTTGCTGCCAAACATTATCAAGGAAGTGATGGTGGTGATGGCTTCAAAAGTATGTTACTCATTTCTCACTTTTATTTCCTAAATTAGTATTACCTTAATTAATTGTCCACGTGTTGGATACTAAAAGGTGAAACACAAAATTCAGAGGAAGATGTTTAGAGGGGTTTTGTAAGTTTAAATGTTGACACGTATTATGTAGTTTCAACTAGTCGTGTTTATCATTAGGGGCAGAGTTAGCATAAATTTTGGAAAGGGGCCAAAATTAGCATAACTCTAGACATCTTGGTCGGAATTTTTACCAAACGACAATTAATTAAAAAAATGGTTGACAAATTTCAATGCTTCTATACCTTTTTTATTAACTCTTCAGCAAGATCTCAGTTCAGATGAATATTGTAGTTAGAAACATGAAAATCAATATACTAGGATATGATAGACCAGACCAACTCTGCTCAAGTTAGATTAGTTTATTCTAGTGGAATTTAGATTTTACTATAGATAAAAGAAAGAAGAGAAAACATGCAATTTAATAATTTAACATTGATTCATCTGAAATTTTCCTCTCTAAACTTTTTAAAATGTATAATTTGACTTCTTAAAAGTCATTAAAAAGTGCAAAATCTATATATTTTCTGCTAATTTTTTCCCATAAATTTATCTCCCTTAATGTATTATAAGAATAAATTTCAATAAAAACTTAGCAGAAACTTTTCCTTGGCAACATTTTAAAAGTTAAAACATAAAAAATTGCACTAAATCACATTTTCTCCAAGAAAGAAATATATGAAGTCTTTGTAATAAAAAAAAAGAGTATTCTAAGGTAAGACTTAACTGTGCATTAAATCTTAATTTAATTTAAGATAAAAACTCATGTGCAGTCAACTTTATGTGAATTTGATAGCTGAGAGCTATTGACTAAATTTTCATCTAACGACTCTCAATTATCAATTTCACGTGAAGTTGACTGCACCTGAATTTCCATCTTGATTTAAATTGCAACATTTTCCTAAATTTGAGGATAGATAGACTCTTGCTTTCTTTTTATAACTTCGTAGAAAATTCACTTTTGAGAAGGTTGTCCCCTCATTTTTTCCCCTTCTTTTATGTGTTTCTGTATAACAGGGTTCGTAGCATTTACCATTGATAAGCTATGTTCAAGGTAATTACCCCTTTCTCTTATAAAATTTTGCTTATAGAAATGAAAAGCAAGAACCTTAAATTGTAATAAGAATATTTTAATTTTGATGAATCAGGATGCCAGCGGGGCAAGAAAAGTTTTGTGCTATAGCAGATATTAAGGGTTGGGGATATGCAAACAGTGACATTCGTGGCTACCTTAATGCTCTAACCATTTTGCAGGTGTGCCCTACTTCTATCTTCCATTCTTCTTAGCTTATTATGAATTGCTTACCAATAATTTTAATTTGTTGAAGTAATTGCAGGTAGTTAGTGTCCGTTACATTTCTGTTTTTGGTGCTGTTCAACTTGCTAAGTAGTTAGTTGATTACTTTGAACATTGTAAATGGAAAATAAAAAATATTACCAAGCGCGGTTGATTTTTTGTATATACGTAGCATGATTGATATAATTACACTGGTTCAATAGAATCTATGATAGAAACTTAGAAGACTAATTAAAATATCAATAACATTAATAATAGAAAAAAGTAACAAATAAACTTTTGACAATTTATATTTCGAATAGATTAATCTTTAAAGAAAAAAAATATCAATAAAGTCTTTTAAGATAATAAATGTGGATAAATTAGTTTAAATTAAGACTTTTTATCATAATCATAGAAAATTAATTTAAAGGTAATATGTTCGCATCTACTATTCTAAAAGATTTTATTGGTATTTTAAAAAAAAAATAATTTGTCCAAAGTATAAGTTTTCAGGATTTATTTGTCATTCAACTCTTAATTGCTAAGTGATAAAGTGCATTTGACTTGGAAGACACAACTATTTAACACTTTGAATACAAAAATGATGAAATAAAAGGAAACAAAATTGTTTTTTGGATGCAGGATTACAACCCAGAAAGAATGGGGAAGCTCTTCATTTTGCATGCACCTTATGTGTTTATGAAAGTGTGGCAAATTATTTATCCTTTTATTGACAACAACACCAAAAAGAAGGTAACAACACACACTTCATGTTGTTAATTAAGTTGAGATATTAATATTAATATATAAATATTTTGAAATTTTGCATTTACTATTGTGCAGATAGTATTTGTGGACAACAAAAAGATAACACGAACATTGCTAGAAGAAATAGATGAGAGCCAGCTTCCAGAGATTTATGGTGGTAAATTGCCATTAGTCCCAATCGAAAATTGCTGATTAATTAAATAATCACACATTCACAATTCAATTAATGACAACATAGAATTTTCTAATTAAAAATTATTATTAAGTTCTAAGAAAAATGCACTTTGCGTATTAATTTATATATATATATATTGTTCAATTAGTACATCTCGTGCTATGTACAACAGATTGAAGCTATATAGATAGTCAAGACTATATTGGTATATTCAATTAATTTTTATTTATTTATTATTTATTTATGTTATAACTCAAATAGTATAGTTTCTCCATACTCAATTAAAAAAATCTTTGGAATAAAAGTTGAATTATTAAGATCAAGCATTTAGTCCAATTCATGGATTCAAAAACATATATATAATATAGTTCTACACTCAAACAGGGTTTCTTTTTTCCATTTCCTAACCTTATAATATCTATTAATTTTTGGATAAATAACAAGAACATAACAAAGCTCATTTAAGGAAAAAAAAAACTAAAAAAAAAACTATGGTGTGTGTGAGATTATGTGTGTATTCACTAGCACTATTTTTTTTGTCAAATGCCCAGTTTTTTATTGGGCTCGAAGTTTGGGCTTAATTTAAAAATTATGGCATAACCGCATCATAAGTGTAAAGTGTAGTACACTTGGGCTTATTGTTCATCCTTAATTGAATCTTGAATCATGAAATACGGACTTTGCTGAATTATCATGTCAACGTATGTATCAGATATATTTTAAAGACGATATTCATCAATATTTGTCCAATATAGTATCTGTTGTATCCAACTATATCTTATTAAAAAATAAAAAATTATACTCTGAACATATTTAAATACCGTCACATATTAGCATATACAGTCTTATTCTTAACATGTATTTTTGAAATAAATTTAAAAATAGTATATATTATTATTTATTAAAATAAAAAATATTTTAAATATTTTATATAATTAAAATAATACATTAAAAATAATTTAAAAATTAATTTATATTTTAATATCAATAAAATAATAAAATATTATCATAATTTATCTAAAAATTATTTTATATTTTATATATATACGTGTCCCATATCTTATAAAATTTTAAATTTGTGTGTCGGTCCCATGTTCGTGTCATTGTTCATACATCACTGCTCTATAGTCTATAGTCTACACACAGTGGCACCAAAAAGAGGGAAAAAAAAGAAATCCTACGGTGACAAAAACAAATCTCAAAGGTTCGAACCTCATTTTTTACATACAGCTTATTGACTAGTGACATATCCTTAAATGGAGTTCAGAATAAAAATTATCCTTTTTAGTAAAAAACAAAAGGTTATAAAAAAAACTATACAATACAAGTGTTCTTTATAAATTTAGTAAAAATGGTTATTTTTCACTCTTATACTCTCTTCGAAAACTTTCACCCTTTTAGAAACATCCAACAAATCTTGGACTTGGAGTTAAAAACTTAAAACCCTCCAATTTTGAGAGTCAAAGTATAGCCAATGAGGCTCCTCCTCGTGTCAAATTCAAACACACTCTACCACTCTATACAATAAGGGCAAATCATAAAACATTGTGTGTGTTTAGATCAATACATAATAGTTATGAATTGAAAATTATATTGTTAACACATTAATATTATTGGAAAATTTTCCCGATTATATTATTTTTCATAAAAGAAACGAAGGTATTCACTGTAAAGAAAAATATAATTGCGGATGTTCAGACTAATATATAAGATTGAAATATTAAAATAGATATAACCACATCGAAACATGTAAATAAGATTGATTAATTAGAGTGTAAATAGTTATAAAATATATATAAATTTATTCCTAAGTATTCTAATACTTCCACATCTGTGAGAAAACAAAAAACAAAAAATGGGCGTTAAAAATAAACACCAATAAAAAAATCAAAGATATGAATAAAATCATGAAAAATGTAAAAAGTATACTTTACATTATCAAATTATAATATTAAAAAAACTGTATTTACATAAAAATATTGAACACATTCTCACTCCTGACTTTATTTTTTTAATATAATTATTAAAAAATAAAAATATAATTAGATATTAAAATCAAGAAACATATATGTTAGAGTGGATAAATCTATATTTGAAAGGATAAAAAAATAATTCCTTCACATCTTTTCATAACCATAACTTTAACAAATCACTATTCACTTTTTATTACCTATTCAACAAATAATAAGTGTTCTTTTTGTCTTTTTTAAAAAGATATTTATTAATGAATAGTTGTCTTTTTTACAGTGAATTTATTATTTTCTTTTAAAAAATTATTACGATCTTTTTTTAGATGAATAGACGAGATAATAAGAATTAGTTATTTATTTAAATAAGTAAAATTGTGTTTTAACTGTCGTGTTCGATTTCTATGAAGCCAGGTAACTGTTTAATATAAATAATATTAACTAATTAAACTTTAATTTTATTTTTTTAGTCTAACTAAGTGATGAGTCAAAATATGAACAACTTTAAATTAATTTACAACACAAATAAAATTTAGGGCTATGCATGTCTCATGTTCAGAATACATATTAATGTGCAATGTGATAGCATATATAGCTAGGTAGTAATATATAGTAATTCAAGTACTACAAAATGAAGGCTTTATTTAATTTGTGAAATGTAGATGGATATGATATTATGAGGGAACACGTTATTCAAGATTTTGTTATGAATATTGTAAGAAGCTAAAGAGGTGTAGGGTTGTAATGGGGACCGAGTGCATTGGCATTGCATTGATGGATCATGATTCGTTACTGTTAAGTGTGTTAAAAGAGAATCAGATCAAATCTCACTGAGGTTTTTAAAGTTAAAGGCCTTTTCAGATTGCAGGGTTTCCTGTCCTCAGACAACAAACAACGTCAATACAGTAATTTCATTTAGTTTAATCAACCATCATGATTTGCAAAATAAATATGTTATTCGTATATTAAAATAAATTATTAAAATTAGTTACTAATATATTTATATAAATATACATAATTAATTTATTTTAAATATATATTTATATTTTAATATATATTTTATATTAATAATTAAATTTTATAATTAATTTTAATATATATATAATATAATTATTTTTAAAATTTTAATATATTTTTAGTATAAAATAATTTTATATTTGTATTTAATTATTAATATTACATTAATAAAAATAAATTTTTATATTAATACGTGAATAATAATTTTAAAAAATAAATATAATTAAATAATTATATATATTATTTTATACTGTTAATATATTAAAATTAAACTCTTAAATATATTTGATCTATAAATTATAACTCGATCCACATATGTCTATAGGCGAGAAACCTAGCAATTAAGTAAAACGTGCTTATTCAAGCACACACAGACACTAATATAACAGACTTATTTTGTTAAACCTCATATAAGGTTCAAAAGTGGTTACTAAAATATTAGGTAAAAAATTAAAATCATAATTAAAAAAAAATACATTATTCACTCTAAATATTCATTATTCATCTGATATTCTTTTTTATTTGAATATCGGAATAGTAATTTTATAAGTATCCACAATTATCTATTTTCTTAAAACTGACGTATATTGTATCTACTCTAAATGAAGACAAATTTATACGTAAACAAAATAAATTATATATCACCGTAAAAGTTATCACACAAGAATAATATTCAATAAGCTAATGAGTAATAACTCAAATGATATAGTCTTTCATATTCAATTAAGAGGTTGTGGGTTCGAATCTTTTATCTTTGATTAAAAAAAAAGAATAATATTCAATATCATTTTATTATGCAATTTAAAAATTATATTTAACGACTTAACATCAATAATATTAAAAAAATAAAAATATTAATTAAAATATTCTAAATTTGTTTTAGTCAACATTTATTTATTACAAAATGCATTGAAATAAAAAATGATAATTTTTTGCTAATATTTTTTAATTATTTCTCCTGTAATTTTATTTGTTGAAAATGTTAAATTTATTCGATTGAAATAAAATTATGATGTTTTGAAGACAAAATTAAATAATTTAAACACTATCAACCGAATAATATTTCATCTTACTATTTTTTTTTTGTGTGTCTAATTTTTTATTTTTAAAGTGCCCACTTTTAATTTACATATTAAATTTTTTATTGTTTCTAATATATTATAATATTTGAATCTAAATGATTAAAAAATAATAAAAATATTTATTATTTTATGTAATTTCACATTTATTACCTTGCAAACATTTAATAAAAAAGTAATAATTAATTAAAAAAGTAAAAAAGAAAAAGAAAGAAAAGACACATAGAGATACAGTGATGCAGGGAAAGTACAATTGTTCCAGTTGGGCTTTAAAGGCTCCCTTTCAAAAAGGCTGAATTGTATGTACTTGTTCTTGGAAGAAGCCACTGCACTACTCTTCAGTCTTCCCCACTTCAACACCTCATACATAGAGAGAGAAAGACAACAGACTCTTCAATCTTCATTACTCATCTCATCAATCACTCTCTCTCTCTCTCTCTCTCTTTATTCCCAATGCAGTCATTGCACAACTTGAATTTTAAGTATGTGGAAACTTTCCTTCTTATCTTAGACACACAATTTATCATTCTATGAATGTATGATGAACTTTTTGTTTTTCACATTGGAGTGGAAATGGTGTTTTATTGATACGTGGATGGCTGAACTGTTATTTTTTAAATGAGAAATAATTTAATTAAAAAAATAGAAATTGAATCGTTGGTTTATTAGAGATATAAAAATTAGATCGTTTAATTTGTGTTAAAAAAAATTAAAAAATTTAATGTATAAAAATTAAACTCTTTGATTTATATATTTTTTATAATTTTAAAAATATAAAAAATTACAATATCAGAATATATCATTATTTTTATTTTTATACCCTAAAAAAAATTAATGTATGGGTATGAAGTACTGGAAATTAAATGAGTGTTGAATATGTGTCATATTGAAAATGGGGAAGTATGAGGAACCAATGGAATATTTATACAATGTGTATAATGGAGGTTTATGGAGTATTAGAGATATAATTATTAGTGTTACATTTTCTCATCAGTTGAAGCTCTTAGAATAAGTGGTATCATGACATGGTATTAAAGCGCTAGATCCGAAAGATCAAGAGTTCGATCCTTGAATGTTCATTTCATAACTCAATAGCCATTGTACACATTGTACAAATAGTTCATTGTCTCCCTAGCGAGATCCATTGAAAATAATAGATCAATAATTTAAATTACCGGCTGATGCTAACTTGCTAAGTTTTAATTAGCCTTATGTATAATGTAAAGAAAAATTACAAATTAATTTTTTTAATCATCATTCACTCAACTTGTTATAATATATTCATATTCTTATTTCTTATTCACACGCTATTTTATTAGATGATTGTTAAATTATCCATTTGATTGGTATTTTTTTATTTAAAATTAAATAAAAATGTAATTCATTTTCAGTGTATTTGTTTTGTATAAATTTTAAAAAAAAATAATTCGTTCCAACATTTTGTTATTTTCAAATTTGTCCATGGTATTTTGAAAAAAGAAAACATACATAATCTCCATCTTTAAATATTTCACTCTTATTTAACCTCTATAGAATTTTTTTTTGGCGTGTATATAAATTTTATGGAAAATTATTATTAAGTGTTCTAAAAATATTACTATTACAATAATTTGACTATTGATTTCAATTAGGAGCTTCCAAACCTTATATAAATAATTAAATATAAAGGGAAGAGCACAAAAACATAGATTGCATTTGTGAGGCAATTAAAGAGAAGCAGAAAATAAGAGTCAAATCAGAGGGGAAGGTCAAAGCACAAAATGAGAAGATATGGATGAATGAATAGGAAATATCTGCACACAAAACTAATATCGAGGTAGCTGAATAATGCTAACAACATTATATCTTGTTTCTTTTTCTTACAAGTAATAAGTAGTAATATATAACCTCGTAAAGAGTAAAGACACATAGAAGTAGCTAGCTAGCTAGTTCGATTTCTTAGATAGCTAGACAGTAGTATATATATACATAGTCCAGTTAGTTTTCAACAAAATCTTCGTACTAAATGCCATTGCTCTTGTTTATTTCAAATCAAATGGAACCTTCATGAAGTTACACGTTAGAAAAGAAAGGAAAGGAACCGAACCCCCCCAAAAACGTGTCTCGGGAAAACACCACTGCTCTCCCACTACCGGGGAAGAAACAACTTAATAAGGGTCCTAACCCTCGTAATCATGCCAATTACATTGTTTTTTTTAATTAAAAATGTGATTCGAATTCGAGATATTAAATGAATATGAGAAAACTATATAAAAAATAAATAGTTAAATTAATTTTTCAAAAATTACGTAATTTTTAATTTAGTCTTAACAAAATTTTTTTAGTCAAATTTATTTTTAAAAGATTTTAGTTTAGTCATGTTAGTTTTTTCGTCACTTTCTGAATTAACGACGTTAATGAAAAGTGACGTGACACGTTAAATTACTTGTCAGTACATCTCTCTACATCTTAATTGGTAGCCAACACAATATCTTCATAAAATTTGGTCAAATCAGTCCCTAAATGACAAACCCTAATTCAAAAATGTTGCATATATATCCCCTTCCTATACAATATAGTTGCAGCGGTTCAGATGGCAAAATTTGAGGTTGCCGACATGATAGTTCGTAAAGATAGAGCTCGCGGTGGTGGAACTAATCAACTTTTAGCTATTGAAAATGTTTAAGCAACTAGATGAAACTCTAATTCTTAAAACAATTTTCAATTTCAATCAAGAAACACCAACAATAAATAGAATTTAACAATGGTACAATCCTAAAAAGAAGTTCAGTAACAGAAAAAATAAATAAATAAAATTTCTTCCACAAAATTGAATTCCACAAAGAAAATGTGATCCCCAAAACTAAACAACAAAACAAACACTAAACACAAACAATGATAAAAGAAATTGGTAACTAGTGCTCCTTTAATATTAAGAAAAACAGAACCCTTTATCAATTTTCATGAATCAACAAAGAGCAAAACCCTAACCCCACAATTGATTTTCAATTCCAACAAAAAACACCAACAAGAAATAAAATTTTTCAATGACACAATCCTAAAAACAAGTTTAGTAACCAGAACAAAATAAAACCTTAAACAACGACAAAAATAGTCGTCGGTCACGTCTTCAATTATTGCGAAGCCACTCCTCAACGGCGATCTTGCAAACACGCTGCACTTGATACTTCAATCGGCGACGATAATGAAGGATCCTTCATCTTCTCCTCAACACGTCGAAAATGAAATGAGAGGGAGAGTCTTGTGAAAGAAAATAGAGACGTCACACCAGATGCTTCGATCAACGACGATGATGAAGGCTTCTTTATCTTCTCCTCAGTGACGTCGAAAAGGAAGTGAGAGGGAGAGTCTTGTGAGAGAAATAGGGACGCCGCACCGGATGCTTCAATCGGCGACAAGGATGAAGACTTCTTCATCTTGTCAGCGACGTGAAAAAGGGATGAGAGAGAGACTTTTTGTATTGTGTGTTATTGTGACTTGTGAGTGAATGGAAGTGAGAGAGATAAAAACGACAGTGTTTTAATGTTTATCTGACTCTTAACATGTCACGTCACTTTCCGTTAATGCTGTTAACGTAGAAAGTGATAGAAGGACTAACGTGACTAAACTAAAATCTTTTAGGGATGAATTTAACTAAAAAAATCTTTCAAAAACCAAATTGAAGATCGCGTAATCTTTCAGAGACCAATTTAATTATTTACTCACTATATAAACTATAGTTTATTATGCCAAAACATATTATTATTATTATTATTATTATTATTATTATTATTATTATTATTATTTACTTACTAATTTAAATATTATTAATATTAACTTGTTATTATATAGTAACTAATTATATTAATCCAAAATAATGAGTGAAGTAAAGTTTCTTCAATTTTGATTTTATTTGTTGAAATAAAAATAAGCGAACCAAATAATTTATTCAACAGAAAAAGTTTAGAATTAATTTATTTTTTAATCAATAAATATTTCTCTTTTTCTAAAAAGCTTTATTTTTTTAGCTTTGATTATTTATTATTTATTAGCCAATTATTAATTAAAAAATACTTATTAAAATAACAAAATACAAAAAGCAATTACCAAATTATAACTACCATATAAATTATGACTATGGAGAACGATGATGTGGCTGGAACAGACAACGAAGGAGGTTAAGAACAGAGAACAGAAGACACTAAGCCGATGGAGCCAGGCGGCGAGAAGTCGAGAACGCGAGCGAGGCGGCAAGAAGTCTGAACCACAAACCACAAACCACAGTCACGGAGAAAGCAACGGCGACAAGCGAGAATGCGACGAAAGGGACCAGCCTGACTATGCGTCTTCGCAAGGAATAGCTTCGAGAGGAAGCACGCTACGTAGAAGGAGGAACATCATGAGATATCCGGCGAGCAGCTTTCGATGGTGGTCAGGAAAACTGGCTGATGAGTGGTTTGGTGTCTCTGAGGGTGGGTGAGAGATTGGGACTTGGGAATGAATGGTTACAGGTTGCAGCATCGTGAACTCGTGAAGTGCGAGATTAGGGTTAGGTTATGGTGAATTGAATTCCTGAAAGCCTGAAAATAACTAACATATATATTTATTTTTTTTTAATTCTTATTGTGTGGATATGTGGATCTGCGGATACAAAGCAGATATCCGTGATTCGATCCTTGAAAGATGCAGATTGGATCCTATCCAATCCGATCAGTCTACGGATCGGATATACAATTTTCGGATCGAATACGGATTTTACCGTAGATCTACGGATACGATCCAATCCATGAACATTTCTAAATATGATTCGGGTCGTCCTTCATGTCTACATTTTTTAATCTTGTGGTGTTGTTACCTAACTTTTCCCTTTAGGGTGCGTTTTTTTGGGGAGAAGTTGTGAATTGTATTTCGAAACAACTGAATTTGAATGGTATATATAGGTGTACATACAGTAAATCGAGGCTAATACATTCGATTTAGTTATAGTGACAATACCTTTAAATTGAATTAGATCCATTCAATTTACTATGGACATAATAAATCGAAGCCTATACATTCAATTTAGGGTTAAATACTTTTTTCGTCCCTAAGGTCTGGGGCAAAAATCAAATTCGTCCCCGACTTTTTTTTGTTATTAAAACCATCCTCAACGTTACAAAACATCATAAAATCGTCTTTTACTACTTCAATTTTATTATCTTGATCAAATTACCTTTTATAATTAATAAAAATAATATTAAAAAAAAAACAAAACATCCCCCTCCCCCCTTCCTCCCCCCCGGAACCCAAACCCTGTATCTCTTCAGTTTCTTCCCTCTCATCCCCTTCTTCCTACCATTCCTCCTACCCCTTTCTTCGGAACCCTCCTCCCAACCACAACCAAAATTCTTACTCTCTCTCTTTCTGTCACCTTACCATCTCTACCCCCCGCCTCCTTCTCTACTTTCTTCTCCCTAATGAGGTCCACAACCTCGCCTCCCAGTCCCACGTCGTCGTCTCCGTCGACAGAAAAATACACCCAACCAGCGAGTCCAATCCTGTGAGCGTTGCAAGAGGTCACTGTCATGGACAGTGAAGAAGTCGATGACTCTGTCCCTACTATTGGCTTGCAAGGCGTGAACGACGTAAAAGCGGGGAAGAGAAGTTTGGATTTTGGAGAGCATAGCAAGGAGACGAGGGCAACGAGCCTATCGACTTGGAATTTAGGAACGTAGAAAGAGAAGATGAGGTCGATGATCTTATCGACATAGAAGCCCTTTCCAAGATCGGTTCGGAGCTCAGAGTCGTAGGATTGGAGAGTGTTGGTGAAGCCTCGGAAGACGAGGAACTCCTGAAACAGCTCCTCCGCGTACTGCATGTTCTCCATTAGCAAAGAGAGCGTGGGTTGGGGACTGGCAAAACGCGGCACTCTTTTAGAGCATTTGTTGGCTGTTTTCTACTTTAACGATTGTTCAAGTGGTGGTATTAGGCTGTTTTAGGGGGTTTTGGATTCATCTTCGTTCCTCCTTTTTTCGTTCTTCCATTTTTTTTGAAGAACATAAACATCATTTTTTAATTCTTTTTTATTTCATTGGTTGTTGATTTTGGATTTGAAGTGTGATTGACGATGGTTAAACTGTTATCAAATTTAAAATTTGTAGTGATTTATTTTGTGGTTGTTGCTGCTGAATTTGCTATTGTTGAATTTGCTGAATTTGTTGTTGTTGCTGCTGAAGAAGAGAAGAGAATTGTTGTTGCTGAATTTAGTTGTTACTGTTATTGAAGGAGAGAAGAAGAATTGGAATTTTTTGGGTGGGAGAGAAGGAGGAAAGGGGAGTCCGAAAAGAGCTGAAGGAAGGGGATGGGAAGGGAAGAGACATTGGGGGTGGAGGTGGGGTAGGGAGAGGGTTTTTTGTTTTTGTTTTTTATTATTTTTATTAATTGTTAAGAGTAATTTGGTCAAAAAATTAAAATTGAGATAGAAAAGAATGATTTTATAACGTTTTGTAACGTTGAGGATGATTTTAATAAAAAAAAGTCGAAAGCAATTTTGATTTTGTCCCAAAACCGTAGGAACGAAAAAGTATTTAACCCTTCAATTTACTATCTGTTAGTCATTTTTGCTATGCCTACTAAATTAAAACTATATATTTTGATTTATATATATATTTTTATTAATTTGAATCTTATTAATTTAATTTACTTTAAGAATGTATAAATCAAATTGAATAAATTTGATTTATATATAAACACAATAAAAAAAATCATGTAATATTATTACATTTATTATTATTACGTAATATTAACTTCTGTTTAGTTTGTTTATGTGTTTTATTCTAAAATATATATTAAAATATAAAATATATATAAAAATAAATTAAATCACATACAAACAAATAAAAAAAATTAATTTAATAACTAATTTTACTGTTTTTGTCTTTTGTGAGAAATTGTATACGCTGGGTTATATTCTTTTTATTTAGGGCAAAATACCTAAATAAACTAAAATCATGCTAAAATTACGCCAATCATTCAAAATTAAAAGCGTTACGTATATGCTTCTAATGACTATTTCTATATAAATCAATACAGTTATATTCGATTAAGTAATAGGTATACATGTAATTCCATCGAAGCAGATTTGATTTATCATATTCACCAAAATATATAAATTGATGTATATTAATTCAATTTATTATAGTGTAAATGTATAAAAAGAATACAATGAAGAGTACATTTAATAATATTTATAATAAATACAATAAAGAGTACGTCTAATAATAAATTTAAAAAATAATAATTATAAATATTTTCTATAAATATTTATGTAGACCGAAACATTAGAACACAGTACCAAAACCCTCTCACACAGACACAATCACATTGCATCATTTCTTCTCATCTCATCTCACTTTCCAATCCCTCTCTTCAACATTCAACACTCAATGGACCCTGCTGACGCATTCACAACAAGCCTCTTCAAGTGGGACCCACGCACGGTCCTTCCTCCTCCTCCCTCCTCTGCCACTCGTCCGCCGCCTCAGATTCTTGACTACACGGTTGCTCCCCCTGCTGTCTCCCCTTCTTCGGTGTCCTTCCCGCCACCCAAGAGACCCGACCTAGGAGGCCTCGAGGAGCTTTTCCAAGCCTACGGTATACGCTATTACACGGCGGCAAAGATGGCGGAGCTAGGGTTCACGGTGAGGACTCTTATTGACATGAGAGACGATGAGATCGACGATATGATGAATAGCCTCTCTCAGATCTTCCGATGGGACCTTCTTGTCGGTGAGAGGTATGGTGTTAAGGCTGCCGTTAGAGCTGAGCGGCGTCGTCTCGAAGAGGAGGAGCTTATCAAACGCCGTAACTTCCTCTGCACCACCGATACCACCACCAACGCCCTTGACGCTCTTTCTCAAGAAGGTAATAACTCATTCTATTTTCACTTTCCAACCAAATTAAATATCAAAGTTCTTAGACTCAACCTTTAGTTATATAGCAACTATCTTTTTGTGTTATATATCATAATCATAATCATAATACTTATATGTATATGATGAGTGAATCTATGTTACACCAGCATTTTGAAAAGTTTGATGGATGACTACTGTTATATTAAGCTACTGTTCTACCATTGCTAATATATACACACATCTTGCTACAAATTAAATATGTTACACATATATACCTTGTTTATATTTAATTTGATTATTTTATTAATTAACATGATTCATTTGTTGTTATGACTTATAGTTTCAACATATATGTGTGTGTGTTTTTTTCTTTGTATCATTTTATATATAATGCTACAAGTTAAACAATATATACATATCCTATTATATACGAATGATATGATGTTATTGATACATTAATTAATTAAAGCATATATATGAAATGGGTCTGATTATTAGCCAAAACATAATATCCTAATATATAGGAAATGTTTTGAATTTGATACTTTACTTATCCTGAAAAAATATAGGGTAACTAGATGTTAGTTTTGCATGTGTACACAGGTTTATCAGAGGAACCAGTGGTGCAACAAGAGAAAGAAGCTGCGGGAAGCGGGGGAGGGAGTACGTGGGAGGTGGTAGGCAGCGGAGAAGAGAGGAGGAAGCAGGTGCAGCAAGAAAGGAGGAGGAGAAGAAGCAATAAGATAAATAATAAGGGAAGTAATAGAAGCAACAACGAGGATGGTGAAGAGGAAGAGTTAGAAGGAGAAGAGAACGACATGATTGAAGGGAGCAATGGCGGCAACGGCGGAGAAAGGCAAAGAGAGCACCCCTTCATAGTGACGGAGCCTGGGGAAGTGGCACGTGGCAAGAAGAATGGATTGGACTACCTTTTTCATCTCTATGAACAATGCCGTGAGTTCTTGATCCAAGTTCAAGCCATTGCTAAGGACCGTGGGGAAAAATGCCCCACCAAGGTATAATATGACCCTAACCCTCTCCTATGCTACCTTCTTTATTCTTTATTATTTCCTACTTTGCTACATTAATGAATGTTATGCATACGTGAAATAAACCAATTTTTTGGTTGTTGATTTGATTCATTATTTATTACGTGAAATAATTGTCTACAATATCATTTATATTTATTACAATATGGATAAAAAAAATGTTCTCAATAGATTGGTAGAATAAAAAAATTATATTATCATTTATATTTATTACAATGTGGATAAAAAAAATGTTCTCACTTGATTGATAGAATAAAAAATTATACTATCATCTACAATTGTGTATTTGTTGATTGTAAAATTCTATATTAATAATATATAAATTTTTTTGTTTTTATACTTCAATTTTTTTCGCACTTACAGTAAAAAATAGTTTTTATAATTATGTATATATTTTCATATTATAAAAACTAATTTTAATTTTAAATTTATTATTTAAAATGTTGTCTAAATATATAAATTTTATTTGATAACCATAGAAATATTTTTAAATCATCGGATATGCATATTAATTATTTTATTTATAAACAAAACTTAATTAATAGTGTAGGAAATCAATATTGATATCAATGCATCCATAAGAAGAATTTATTCCAAAAATGAATAAAATTGAATTTTTTTCTTACTTGTCCTTTTTTATTCTTTGGTTTCTGAGAGTGAGAGTAAGTCTCTGCAGTTTTGATGGTTCCTTGTGTTGCTTAGAAGAAAGAACACGTGACGAGTCAGGGAGTCTCGTGAGAGGGTCCCACTCTTAAACTGAGATTCTGCATCCGTACGGTGGTGAAATGTATTGTCCGGTCACAAAGAAGAACCATATATATAGGGTTTAGTAACCCTAACTTTTCACATTAACACACGTTAGTCAAAGTCATGCATTGCATTGCATCTTTTCTTAGATTCTAGCATGCACTCATAACAATCACAATCATCTCTCCCTTTAATTGACACGTATCCATCAGTTCCTGTGATTCTGTTACTTTGATGAATTGTTCTTTGCCTATATTCTATTCAATGTTACTTTGATGTGCATGGGTGTAGGCAATAAGTAGGTTACTGTTTATGATTATTCTTTTGAGATATCACAATATCACATACACCCAATAGTAAAAGTTTTTTAAGCTGAATTATGTTACTATAATATAGTTGACTTCTTATCTATCATATAATGATGGAGTTAAAAATATATATGATAGAATTATATGTGTTATTTAACTTATTTTTAAGATGTATGTTGTATTTTAATATATATTAGTGTACTCTTAATACGATCAAAATACAATACGTAATTACAAAAAACATAAGAAAACAATGTTTTTTCTGACCTAAATAATAAGTTAAAAAAATTATTTTATTTTTAAAATTTATATTTTAAATTAATTAAGTTTATTTATGTTTAGTGAACTTAAAATGTAGTCAATTGGGTATATACATTAATATTATTAGAAGGATGAGATAACATTTGTTTGTTGTTGATGAATTTTGGTAGCGCAGGTAACAAATCAAGTATTCAGGTATGCAAAGAAAGCAGGTGCAAGCTACATCAACAAGCCAAAGATGAGGCACTACGTCCATTGCTATGCCCTACACTGCCTCGACGAGGACGCGTCTAACGAGCTCCGACGAACCTTCAAGGAGAGGGGCGAGAACGTGGGCGCCTGGAGGCAAGCGTGCTACAAACCTCTAGTTGCGATAGCTGCTCGTCAGGGTTGGGACATTGATGCCATCTTCAATGCTCATCCTCGCCTTTCCATTTGGTATGTCCCTACTAAGCTCCGCCAACTTTGTCATGCTGAGAGTAACAACGCTGCCGTGGTCGCCACCGTAGCAGTCTCTACCTCTGTTTCGACAGCAGTTGCCCAACTTCCTTTTTAATTTTTAATTTTGTAGTAAATTTGCTGCTTAGTTATATATGAATATATAATTTTAACTAGACAGTGTTATATATATGTAGGACTTAAGATGAACCTTGAGACTTATTAGTTAGTTATGGAAATTTAATTCCATTAGTGTGCCTTGAAGTACGAGTTAATTAGATGCTATTATGGAGTAAATGTTTATTAGTTAATTTTGTTCCTTAATTTTTATGCAAATTAATGTCTTTTTAATTTTAATTGAGTTAAATAAGTTCTTCAAATTAAATATGAGTAAACAATAACCTTATATACTAGAGACTATCATTAGTAACATTAATTATAGTTAATTAAATGACAAGTACTCCAGTACTCTGTTTTTTTTAAACTATTTGGTACTCTTAGAAATGAGAGAATAAATTATAATTTTTTATATATTTAATTTTATATTCTAAGAAGATGCAAAATAAACATATTATATGCAATAATATATGAGAGAGAATAATAATATATCTTCTAATTTTAAAAAAATATAAAATATTTAATTAATTAAATTTAATTAAAATTTAAAATACCAACAAATAAATTTTTTTTTATCATTTAGTACGTGTTTATTACTTTTTATTGTTACAAAATTATGAATTTTCATTTTTTTACCAGACTTGCAGGCCTAACACAAAACTAACCTAATCCACGCCCATAACCCCTTATAGGTTTTGGACATATTAAAAGCCCATTGGATTTCAACTTTGCAACTATTGACATGTTTTCAAGTGGAATCCATCGAAACTTCTCACATGTTGCTATCCTACTACATCCACCTTTGTAAATAAAAAAAATTAAAAAGATATGTTATTGATGAAAATTATTTTGTGAAATAAACTAGATGAAAATATATATAAAAAATAATTACTCATATAAATTTTTTTTATATAAATATGATAATTAAAATATGGACCTATGTTAGTTCAAATAATTTAAAAAAACATGTTAAATCTTTAATAATTTTTAATTATCATTTTAACATAAAATATTTTCATATTAGTAATCACCTATAAAATAAAGAGATAACCTCACAAAGTTTAAACCTCTATTTTTTTATTTTTTGAATTTCAGCCTTTTCCTGATAAGTCACACAAATAAGGAATATGAGGTTAGAATTTAAATATGTAATTAGTTCAAAGTTTGACCTGAGCCTACTAAGTGACATACATTAATACATGCTTCTTAAATATAAACATATACCAAATTAAATAAGCAAATTATATATATAGGCATCAGTTTCTTCTCATGGAGATCTATGGTCCCCGCTAAATATAGCATGGCATATGGCATGCCTTATATTATTACCATAAGATTAAAAGAAATGAATATATAAAAAAGAAAGAGAATATCAAAACATGATAATGATACTTAAATCTCAGCTACTTAAAATTAATACGGTACTTCATATTTTGGCTAGTGATACAAGGTAAAAGACCTAAATTTATATTTTGGTTGATATCACAATTAATTATCTGAAATTTTTAAATTTTCAAAAAAAAAATTAATGATACTATTTTGTTACAATATTTAAAAACAAAAATATTATGTACATACTAAAAGTCAGTTATCATGTATTTATATATAAATGTATATATAATTTAATTTATTTTTAATGTGTATTTTATATTTTAATATGTAATTTGCAATGATGATTGATTTTAGTGTACATTTTAATTTAAAAATTATATTTTTGCCAACCAATAATAGTTATATGACCTATCATATATGCGCGTGCGCGGGTGGATAGATGGGCGTGCGTGTGCGCATGTGGATGGGTATGCGTCGAATCTAGTATACTTATACTTATAGTGGCTATAGTAGTTATGTAAGTATTATTAAAATTAAACTAATAATATTTTTACATTTTAGTAATACATTTTTTTGCAATATTTTTTAAAAAATGTTACTAAATAATAAGAAGCGTTACTTTTAATTTTAACAACAATTTTTGAAGCATATATGTTATTCTATTAAAACTATACATTTCACCATAAATATTTGAAAATTTATAGATTTAATCATATTTATTTTAATATAGTTATAACATATATTATATTCTAATGCTAACAGTTCAACTATTTCAACATTTACACATAAGATCAGTTCATAGTGAAACTATATATAAGAAGGTGTGGTACTTCAATTTCAATTTGGTTTGAGTTTTAGCCTACTTTTTAAACAAATTGTGTAGATTAATATAAACTAAACCAAAGAGAATATTAACTAAATCGTATTTAATCTCCTTGTTAGAGTAAATTCTCCAAATATCTTTTTCACATATCTTAAACTCATCTAACTAAGTCCCTAATCCGCGTGAATGTTTGAAATCATGCCTATGCTCAAATGACAAAGTTAAAAAGATAAATATACCGTTGCTAATGTGATTTGTGATGATTACAACTCTCACAAAAAACTTAAAATAATACCTTAAATAGGTTGTATTTTGTAGGAATTATTATTTCTAACTTCGAAGGTACTCCAACCAAAAATAACTTTGATGCTGAAAATGACAGTTTGCACAAAGAATACTTGAAGTGAAGCCTTTTGAATTCAATTAAGCATCCGTAAAGTTAAAGTAAACATTACTAATTAATTGTTTAAAAGAGAAAAGGGAAAAAGATGAAAGATAATTCTTCATTAGCCTACCTTGCTTATCTTTTGCAAATTGATTATTATTATCTTCGCTTCTTTCAAATTATATGCATTTGTTTGGAAAATAGCTAATCAGAATCGAATTTGGTCACCCCCAATCCTTGGTAAATTAAATGAATTGGGATATGATAATAAAAATTTTTAGGCTTAAATAAGATTGTGATTCTATACGTTTTTTTCTTCTTCTAATTTTGGTATAATAAAATTTAAAATTATCTATTTTAATTCATGCTATTAATTTACTTTAATAAGTATTTATGTAATATGTTAAATACTAATGTAATACATCTTATCACCTTAATATTTCAGTTTGCCATATATATATATATATATATATATATATATATATAATCTGTCACATCATTATTTAAGGCTGCGTTTGAAAAGGAGTAGAGACTAAAAGACTAAGATTGGAAGATAACGATTGAGAGATAGAGACTAAATTAAGTATTTATATTGTGTTTGGTATAAAATATACTAAACTGAGTTTTGTCTTAGTATTATGTTTAATTTAAGATAAATATAAAGATTGAATGGTAGATTTAAAATTTAAAAAATTAAATGATTATATTTTTGAAAAACAATATTATTAAAATTTTAGTCTCTATTCTAAAAAATTTTAGTTCCTTATGTTTTTATTTTTTGAAAATATTAAAAAGACTGAAATTTTAAGTAAATTTTAATCCTTTAGTTTCAGTCCCAAAAACAAGCGCTATCTAATGGAATAAATTAATATTAAAGACTAAAATAGATAATTTTTAAATTTTACTAACTTGAAACTAAGAAAAATTTGATAAAAATTAAACAAAAATAAAGATTTTATATGAATAATCCACAAATAACAATAATTTTATAAGATTTTGATGACAACTTTAAACTGTCGCTAAATGGTATAGTGGAGATTAACCGAATACTATTTTTGATATACCAAAAAACGATTTTATGATAGTTTTTAGCAACTATGAGTATAATTACCGCTAGACCAAATTTTGTTAACATGGAATTTGTCGATGTTGCCACAATTTGGTCCCCAATTTATTTATTTATTTTTTATAATTCCAATATTGTTTATAAGATCAAGTTGTCCCATCATTCTTTTGGTATATAATTTGAATAACATCCTTCAGATATCCTAAAGATGCTACGAATACAAAATAAAACAAAAAGGGACAAATTTAAAATATATATATAGACAAAGTTTTACTCTTATTTTGTATTGCATGTCGTCGTGCATATAGATACATTAATAATTTTATAGCTCAAAAATTAAAAACCCCCTTTTTTCTTTCTTAAAAGAAAATGCATGTAGTGTTTTCTTAGCTTTATTTATTTATTTCTTTTTTTTTAATTGATAATTATATTAATAATTGAATTTATTTTCCATCCATAGAAAAATGAACAATCTGGGGGTTTACTTGACATATAAGTAAGTGATGATGAGTGGGTTGAAAACTGAAAATGAAATCGAATAAATGGCCGAAAAAGTTGACAATATAGAAATAAACACTAAAAACAACACAACACAAGACACAACAGTGAACAGTGTAAGTGAATGTCCATCCAATAAATCAGTCATGAGTCAATGATATACACAGCGTGTTGACTTTCCAACGAGGGACCAAAAAATAGGTATTGTCTAAAAGATTTATTTAGTAAATATTAATATTGTCTGATTGGTGATATATATTAGGGCAAATGAATGCTGACAAATATTTTTTTTAGGTTTAATTATTTTATTTTTTTATAATTTTATTGAATTTTTAATTAAGTTTTTACATTTTTTTATTAAATTTTTATATTATATCAAATTTTGTAATTATATTTTTATTGTAACAAAAATAATAAAAATAATAAAATATTTTATTAAATAAAATAGATATATCTAATACTTGATTGAATATTCTGTATAATTTAATAGAATATTCTATTAATTTTAATATTTTTGTCACAGTAAAAATAAATTACTAATTTGATATTTTTAATTAATTTAATCAATTCAAGTTAAAAATTAAATCCCAAATCTAGTACATATATAATACAAATCCAATTAGATTTTCTATCAATCCAACGGTATATAATTTTTAATTAAATTTCAAACCTTATATCTCTGCTACTTAATTTTTGTTATCATCATCACTAAATTAGCTTACAAATGCATATCCCCATGTATATATATGAGCAGATTGATTTATGAATGCCGTAGAAAACACTCAAATGTCGCTAATCATAATTATGAATGCCGCGTGGTATGATATGTAATAAACTGTAAAAAGAATAATCAAATTCTTAACTCTTAGCTTTAATTGAATCTTTGTAGTTTCGGTGGCCGAAAAGGTGAAAGTAAATCCGTAAAATGTGGTCTTTATATTAGCTCAGTTTGAAATCCATGACCATAGATTTTGATAGAATTTGACATGAAAAATAAAAAATAAAAGAGTTAATTATATTTTATTAATTTTTATAGTTTTATCAAATTTATAGTTATATTTTTATATATTTTTTAATTGTATTTTTATTTTGGTTTTAATTTATAATCAAGTTTTTTTAATGTCAAAAATATTATAATTAATATAATATATTTTTTTAAAATATATAGTCAAAGACCTAATTATATTTTTAATTTTAGATATTTTTAATTTATAAAAAAATATTTAATTAATTTTAATATTTTTTATATTAAAAAAATTTAATTATAAAATAAAAATAATATAGTGTAAATATTTAATTAAAAAATATAAATATTTAATTAAAAATTAATAAAATTATAGAGATTAATAAAATAATTAAATTAAAATAAAAAATAAGAAAAAAAAGAAGATGATGAATAAGATGAAAAAAAAATAAATACAAAGCATGACAGAATGTTGAAAAGTAACGGCAAATCAAATGTTATTCAAATGGATGCATAATTTATGATAATTTAATGGTGGCCACATTAGTTAGGTCTTAGAAATTAGTTGATGACCCACCACTTGTCACCACTCACTAGTAATTATGTGTATAATATAACGTGCTTAATTCGTTTGGTTGGTCAGTAATTGGTAAGCATCAAATTAGAGTCCAACTAAAAAATTAATTGTTTATTAGTTAATATCAATAATTTTTTTGAATAAAATTTTATTTTTAAATAAAATATTTAAAAAAGTTTAACCAAGTTATTATAATAACTTTTTAAATTACGTATTTTTTTATTTTTTTTTTGTTTCTTCCAAATTCGTACATATAGGTTTTTCTTCTTCTCTCCTTATCCTCTTCCTTCTCAAATGTTGCATCTTTTTTTTTTCTTTTTTGTTATCTTCATCACCAATAACACTAATATTTTGCTAACATCTTTATTAGTTTTGATTTTTTTATGCCATTATTAAATAATTTCGGTTTATTTTTTAGTTTATTTCGATTCATTTGTGTGTTAATTGAGATTCAGTTGATGCTATTAATAAGTATTGACCAAATTTTTTATTCTTTAAGTAATTTTTTAACTATTTATTCAAATTTAAATCGAATTCGGTTCATTTGTGAATTGAGTTACTTGATACTACTTTTAAGTATTCACCAAATTTGTTATTTCTTAAGAAATTCGGTTTATCTCTTAGTTTAATTGAGTACATTTGCATGTAGGAATGAAATAAATTGTGTTTTTCTTACTGATTGAATATTTATCACGTTTTGTTCAAATCTGAATCGAATTCGGTTCATTTAGGAATTGAGTTAAGTTCACTTGATTCTACTGTTAAGTGTTCACCAAATCTGTTATTCCTTAAAAAATTTCAGTTTATCTCTTAGTTTAATTGAGTTCATTTGCATGCAGAAATGAATTGAAATGTGCTTTTCTTACTGATGAATGTTTATCAATTTTTGTTCAAATCTGAATCGAATTTGGCTAATTTAGGAATTGAGTTAGGTTCACTTGATTCTACTATTAAGTATTCACCAAATCTGAACCAAATTCAGTTCATTTCTGAATCCAAATGAACCTCAATTAAAATGAGAAAAAGAAAAAGCGTAGCAACAATAGTAACAATAAAAGAATGACGATTGAGAGAAAACATGCGAAGAATAATAAGGAACGCAAAAAAGAAGAAGGAGAAAGGCAAAGAAGAAGAATGAATAACGCGAAGAATAAGAAGAAGGAATGCGAAAACAAAAAAAAAGGAAAGTGAAGAAGAAGAAGGACGAACGCGAAGACGAAAACGAAGAAAAAGCGTTATTGAAACGCGGGTGTAATGAAAGTGGTTTTTGTTAAATTTAAACCCGTTTAATTATTGGACTTGGATACAAACATACTTAAATGTGTAGTTGGATTATAGTTTTTTTTCAATTTTGTTTTAACTTACATTAACATTTAAATAAATATTTGGTATTGCTTATTAAAACCCTCCATCATTAATTATACATCTACAACATTCCTTTTATTTTATAGTATAGTTTTCTTTCTAAAAAACTTTTAATAAATAAATTTCAAAGTTTTGAAATAAAATAAAAGTTTGATGCAAAAGGTTTTGAAATTTTGGCACAATATTTTTTATTTTTGATACAAAATTTTTAAATTTTTTGAAACAAAATTATTTTTTATTGCAAAAAACCTTGAATTTTGTGACAAACATTAATTTTGTTACAAAAAACTTAATTTTTGAATTAAAGGAATTTTTGGTTTGGAAAAACTTTTAATTTTGTGAAAAAAATATTTTATCATAAATAAATTTAATAGTGAAATATCCAAGATTATAATAAACAAACTCGAGATATAATAGATCGAGTTTAAATGTCTCTAATAGACTAAAGTAGAATATAAGAATCCCCAAATAATAAAATAATTCTTGAGTTAGTTTGAATTAGATTTCTTAAAAATATTTTAACCGCACATTAGCAATGGATTTTTTGTAACGAAAATTTGAAATTTTGAATATATAATTATTCATCTATTTCAATCTAATAATATAATAATTAACTCATATTCATACAAAATCACTTATTTAATTTTTTTATTATCTCTCCATATATAATTAAATACACACACGTGACACCAATGGTACAGTAATACAGCAGCATATGTGTATAACATGTACATGATTAGATTATTAGTATATGATTACATTATTATATAAGAAGATATGGGTCATGTGATAATAATTATATATTGAATCTTCCCCGGGTATGTAGAAGAGTGCAAAAGAAGAAGCTTGAGACTCATTCAATGGTCAAAGGATCAGAAACGAAATCAAACAAAGTCTATCTTCCAGGTTCTGGTAGTGCCACCAGATTACATACGCTTTCTCAGAATAGATAAAACATTAACATTAAAATATAAAAAATAAAAAAATGAAAATTAGTGTTTTATATTTTATTTGATAATTTATTTTATTTTTTCATATAAATTTTTTTTAAAAATTATAATAATAAAAAGTTTAATTATAAAAAATTAATAAAAATAATAAAAAATAAATTATATCTTTTATTAGTATTTTTGTATTTTTTTGTCAAAAAAGACATCAAATATATTAATTGAATATTTTTAGACACAATATTTTTATTCTTATCTCATTTGTTAAATATAATTATATTTTTATGTCTCTGTCTTGTGTTTTATATTTGTAAATAAATACAGTCTAATTTTTTTTTTAAATAATACTACACATTTAAGTATTTTTATTAACAAAATCTAAATAAATTGATTTAATATAACAAAAATCAGTTGTATATAATTAATATTATTTTAAATTTTATTATTTAATCTAATTAGATTTAATTTGTAAAAAAACTTGGATACATAGTATTATTCTTTGTTTTAATATGAATCACATACAAATTACTTTTATTAAAAAAAATGATTTTTTTTCTTTCAAATGTCGTCTACTTATTAAACAATACCTGTTAAGGTCATCCAAACACTTTCTCAGGCTGGACTTTTGGTCATTCCATGCCGAATTTAACGACCCCTATGTTACATCACAAAATGTTTTTATATGAAAATTATTAGGTTAATTTTGACCATCTACATCATCTATCTAACATGTTTCAACTTAAATAATAGTCTCGTAACGTTTAAGATTTTTTATGGTTTTATGGAAAAAGTTGAAAAAGTTTACTAATTAAATTAGGATTTGAATGAAATAATTTACTAATATAAGGAAGTGTTTGAATTATGTTTAAATTTGATATTTTGAAAATAATAAATTAATTTTTTAGAGTAAAGTTGTTTTTTTTTTTTGGTGACCTTAGGATAAAGTTGTTTAAATGTATTAAAATTAAACTTTGAATTCGATTTTTTGAAAAAGGTTAAATATTCTTTTATTTTTTAGAATTAAGATTGTTTAATTGTGTTAGAAATTTAAAATGTGAATTTGATTTTAGAAAATTAAAATATATTTTTTAGCAAATCTTTTAAAAAAAATTGAAGTAACTTTTTATCAGTAATTTAAAAAAATATCCTTATATAATTAAAGTTGTTGCTCTTTATTAAAAATTAACTATAAATTTAAAAATTAATTTGGATTGATCAAATGGTCAGCTCACTCGTTTGCTTAAATAAGTGTCGGGAGTTTAAATTCCACTTTATGTTTATAATAATTCATTGGCCAGTGATAAACTCTTAAATAAAGTTTAGATTTACGACAGATTAGTCTCTAATCTATTAATATTTTTAAAAAAGAAATTATTTAATTTAAATTTGATTTGACTAAATTTTTATTTAAATTTTTATCTATCAATTTTACTTGAAGTTGATTCTACATGAATTTTTACCAAATGAAACATACATTCTTTAAGTAAAATAAAATAAAATAAAATATAAAAAAATATTGTATGATAAATATCTTACTTGACAATATCAATGAGAAGAATCCATTCCTTGAATTTCACACTTAGTGAATGATTATCGTTGTCACTTGTGACTTGTAAAGTTAATTGGGCGCGGTTTGGTAATTAAGCGGAAATGATCTAGCTATTAATTCATTAATTCGTTTTATGTATATAATATAATAAAATTTTAAATAAATTTTAGATTTGCATTGCGACAGATATATATACGAAAAAGAAAAGGCGGTTTGGTTAGGAGTTAGGAACACCAACATAACACACGTGGCATCATAATCATAATTAATACCCCTTTTGGCGGTGGCAGCTTACTTTAATTTGTCTCCATTTTCTATGTTTGGTTATCATTTCAACATTGTGTGCATGTGTCACACATGCATATCATAATATTATGACAAAAAGAATAACGAAGGTGAAGTGTATATATGTATCATGCATGTTCATATACCTTTTTGAGTTCTTTAACTAGGTACGGAACCTTGAGTTAGTGTATATTATTTAATTAATTAAAACTTTTCAAAATTAATTTCGTTTTCTAATATCTAAAGTTCATTATTATTATATTTTTAAATTTGTTTAACTATATATATAATAATGTAGTTATTTATTTACATTTTAATAATTAGATTTTTGGGTCGATTTTATTTGAAATATGGAGATATCAAATAGTGCTGCACTAGAAAAAAAATCTGGTACATAGCTAAGACAAGATACTAAGAATTTCAGACTAAGTAACAGGCACGCACATCTTTTAAACTTAAATAGCGTTACACAGACAATTTAAGGATCATCATCTAAACACACACAAAACATAACTCAGAAAATCATTAAGATAGTTAATTCTTGATTACGGACATCAAAGTCTTTTTTGTAGGTTTTTCACACCAGTGGAATTTGAAACAAAATTTTGGGGGTCAGATAAAAGATAATTGTCAATATGTTTTTGATATGAACCCCATTTAAGATAAGTTTGTCTAACTTCATCTCTATGATTTGGGTGATATTGCCAAATTTAAAACCGTTTTTCAGGATCTCGTTCCAAAGAATTAAGGTCAAACTCATCAGATGCAACTCTTTGAACTTTTGAAAGTTGTATCTCACTTTTTTCGTGATTCATTAAAATAGAAGAACTATCTACATGTGTTAATATTGTAAAAATTATATGTTCTCCTTCTTGAATATTAGCCTTCTTCTTAAAAAATGCATTAATTCTTTGATTTTTTATGATTATTTTATATAAAAATTTAAATATATATCCTGTAAAATATGTAAAAAAGAAGTTAGAAAGACAAATATTAAAATTTATAATATTTATTGAATTTTTTTTTTAATTTATACAAATACAATAATATCAATATTTATTGAATATTCTAATATTTTTTATTATATAAAAAATTAAATTAAATAAACAGTAAAATATAAAATAATATTAAATTATATAAATAAAAAATACCTAATTTTTTATATTTTAACTCAAAGGTAGAATGAGTATTGCTTATTGAATAGAGAACTGCGAAATGCGAATACACTAGTTCAGTTCAAATCCAATATGTTTTGAATGTTTAAAACTAAAAACAATTGTACAATAAAAATAAGAGATGAAGATTAAACTTTACTATTTTAAGTTATAGTAAAGTATTTGAACCAACTAAACTATTTTTTATTTTTTTGAAGAAGTATTACTAATTTTTTTAATAAAAGTTTTGGGGGGTCATCATGGCCACCCCTTATCTTAACTAAACTCCACCATTGTTCCACATTATCCGAATGAAAAAAAATTTGCGGTGGAACATATTAGAAAAAGATATCATCAATGCCTTTTCAGCTACCATCGATCTATACTTCAGAGTCACATAAACTATTTATAAGATTTTTATCCAATTCTAGATCTAATAAATGATATTATTTTTGAGTCACAATAAAATCGAATCTAAATTGAGTAAAAATTGGATAAAGACAAAATTTAAAATTAAAATATTAAATACAAAATATTATAAAATTTAAAAAAATTTGAATAACCAAACATACCATCTAAAAATATGTATGGTCATAATAATATAATGCATTAAATATCATAATAATTAAAATGAATGAATACATATAACAATAAAAATCAAATTATCAAAACATATTTTTTTTTTACCAATTATTTTTTTCTTTTGAATTCAAATAAAATCGACTCAAATTTGACCCAAACCTACCGAGTTCAATCTATTTAGAATGTTCTGCAATTATTTTTTAATATTCTTTTTAGTAGGAGAGTTTGAATATTTTGAGAATTTTTATTTGGATGTATGTTAAATTTTAGGATTTTAATTTCTAACATGCATTACCCAAAATAAATGAAACAGATAGATTTTTATTTCATATTTGAATGTTTTTAGTTTTGAATATTTGTCTAGTGTGTGGTTTTGAATGTTCATTTGGAGGTTATTATGAATCAAAAATTAAATTTCGAAAAAGTTGGCTAATAAATAATTAGTTTTCTAGTTAGTCAGATAATATAAATAGGATTTTGTAACTACCAGTTTTTCAATCCTTTAAGTTTCAAATTTTGTGCACACTCTTTAACCACTGAATCATATATTTATTATAATGAAATTTGCTTTTAATTTTTTTTTTGGGTGACTAATTTGCTTTTAATTTGTAAGTACTTCGTTCTCACCTTTTTTTTTTTCAATTTTACTTTTATTATTCATTATGTATTTTTTTTTAAATGTATGATATCATGAAAATATAACTTTAAATAAATAATAATCAGTCTCGATATAATTTTAACTGTTTCATTTAATAGTATATATATGGTTTAATTACTTTATTGATTCTAATAATTTTACTAAATTTATAATCAGGTCTTTATATTTTTTAATTAGGATTTTACACTATTAATCCCAAAAAATATGTAGTCTAAGATCTAATAATTAAAATTTTAAATGTGAATATATTTAATTTGAAAATAAATATTACACTAACAATAATCTAATTATAAAAATTAAAAATAATATAAAAATTCAATTAAAATAAAATATAAAAATTTAATTATAAATTTAACAAAATTATAAAAACTAACAAATTAATTATATATATAACCAGCAATATTCGTGTATGTGTATGTGTGGATTATTCTGATAAGGTGGTAGTGTATGTGTTACGTAGTAACAAAGTTATTATAAATAAATGATGAAAACTCAATTACAATTAATTTCTTATAAAGTTATAATTAAAAATTATCAAATAATTTAACAAATTTAACTAAATTATCAACTTCACAATAAATTAACTATACCAAAATTTTCATCAAAATAAATATGAACACTGAAATTGGGACGCGTTTTTAGCCATCGTTCCAGAACTCGCAGCTTTAGAATATATACTTAATTATTTGCGTGTTCAAACCTATTTACTACTTGTTCTTGTTACACATCATCACATTCATATTTTTTTATTTATTTTTTATTTAATGGTTTCAAACACACGTGTAATATAATAATTAAACCTCAAACAGACAAAACAAGTCTTAGTCTCTTCTCCATCTTCAACTCCTTTCTTTCATGGCGATTACATAAAATTATAATTATTCGCTCTTTTTTTCCATTATCCTTATATATATTCTCTCTTCAACTTCTAAAGCATGCATGCATATATTATATTGCATGGTATAGTTTTCCTCTCCCTATCTAAACCACTTATTTAGAGATAGGACACAAGATGATATGAATGGTTTCGTCTGAAAATTTCATATAATATCATATTATATATTGATTTTATTATTAATTAAATATTTTTGTAGGTCTTATATTTAATTATATTTAATTAATAGTAAAAACTAACATATATAATAACAAAATGATAAGAAAATTATAATGTAAAGATTTTTTTTATATAATAATAATCTTGTTTATACAACTTAATTTTTATATTAGAAATATAATTATTTATATGTCACTTTTTATCGGTCAAATATTTTAGATAATTTGCTTCATTATTCAAAATAAACCACTTCATTAATAAGTAATTAGTCATCAATACAACACATGCTGAACTCAAAAGAAGAAAAATGCATGAAACAAAAGTGTAAAATCTTGAAAATGCCAAAAAACAAAAAAGAAAAGGAAAGAATCCATCGACCAAGATGGAAAAAAAATTAAAATAAAGAAATCAACATTTGAAATGCATGCATGCATATGATTGTATCTTGTATATATAATTCTCTTGAAATTATTATTGTCTACCATCCATGTCATCATCATTCCAATTCTTAGTAGGATATTGCTGATGATGATAATGATGATCACTAGAAGAAGAAGAACCACCATATTGCAATGAATATGATCTCATAAGTTCTTGTTGTTGGTTATAATGTTGATGTGGTGGTTCGGAAGACGAAGAAGATGACGATGAATAGTGTTGATGATGAGACGGAACAAAATACATGTTCTGTTGATCATAACCGAATCCGCCACTGCTTGTCATTATCCCTTGTGACGGATATTGAACACTTTGTTGAGTTGCTGTATTCTGATGTTGAATCTGATGTTGACTATTATTTTGTTGAAAATTCGTGAGGTAATTACCAAATTCGACAGTTCCTTGAACTCTTTCAGGAAAATTGAGTTTGGCTTTGCTTCCTTTGAATCTAAGGGCTGCCTCGTCGTATGCGAGCGCAGCCGCCTCAGCAGTTTCAAAAGTTCCAAGCCATACCCTAGCCGCCTTTTGTGGATCTCGAATCTCCGCGGCCCATTTTCCCCATGGCCTTTGTCTCACCCCTCTATAATGTCTTCTTCTTATGTTCCCTTCATGTTTCAATGCTTAAATCAACATACATAGATGTGCATGCATGTAGCATGGAATGAATATATCCAAAATAATTAACATATAATAATGTTATCCATACACTCACAACAACATTGGTTAATGTAAAAACATTGGAACTTTTTAATTTTAATGCAGTGAGATTGAGAAATTTTTAATGAAATGTATAAAGATATGTAACGGGATCATATAAGTTAATGGTAAAATATACACATGCACTACTTATACACTTAGTTACCCAAAAAAAAAAAAAAAACTCTTAAAAATTTCATGGTAGCATGCCTCTAATATTATTGAAGTAAATCCATCTTATTGTCTTGAAAGCATAATTTGATGCATGTTTATATGTGAGGTGTTAATTAGATCTATATATTTAAAGTTTTAATGAATTTCTTTAGAGTTGTTCTTATATAAACATAAATTCAACACATTTGATTTATGCACATTCATACACTCATCCTTACTTTTTAGATCATGCATGTAAATTATTATGAATATGTATAAATGTGATGCAAGTGATAGATTGACATGCATATCTGAGAAATTAATTTTTCTGTAGTCCATAAATACTTAATATCATTAAGAGTTCCTCTTTTTATTTTATTTTTTCATTGTAAGGGAAAATTGCAAGAATCTTATGGAGGTGATGAATATTAATCTATTAAAACACCACACCACTTATTAGCTTGTTAGGGAAGAGAATGAATAATCTAAGAGCAATATTAAAACCCTTAAGATTTTTAGATGATTAGTAACCCTAATTATTAAGATGATTTTGGCTTTATTGATTTATTGGAATTGGCGTGTTGAATTTTGTTTGATTATGAGAGATATAAACACAGTACTAATTAAACACCATGACAAAGATAACAATAAGGTTTTACAACTTCATCAAGTGAAATTTCTCTCTATTTAGGAGAAATTTGAGAATAATTTTAGTTTTTAAGTGAAATTGCTCTTCTATTCAAACAATTCTTAACCTTTATTTTTTTCCTTATTTTTTTTTAACTTATTTAAGTAAAAAAAAAAAAACTTAAGATTTAAGATTACACTATCTTACTATAGAAGGCTTGAATTTATTAATAAGAACATAAAATATCAATGGTTAGGTGTAGCATTTGTGAACTCTTTGACCAAGGAAACAAAAGAATAATTGCCACGCACCAAAAGGAATGAACAAAATATAGATATATCAAAATAATCAAAGAAATTAATTAAATCCGAGAGTTGTAAACATCAACCTTCCTAATAATTAATTAAGTATAAACTGAATAATAATTAGCAGATTACATACCTTGATCTTGTGATGGTGGTTGAGATTGTTGATTATTGTGATTAGTAGATTGATGAGAAGGGGTTAAAGGGTCATTTGGGATGCCTCCTCCCATGACTTGTGTGAGGACAGAAACCATAGCCGACATGTCTTGTTGAGATCTTTCAGAATAGATTGGGAACAAGTGTTCATGATGTTCTTCTTCCTCCTTTTGTGCTTCTTCCAATGAAACTGACCTCTTTCCATGCCTTGATGGATCCACCTTAATAATCAATTTATTATCTATCTATAATTATATGTACAAGATTGAATGAAGATTTTACATGAAATTATAGATGATGATGATTGCTTGATTTGTTTAATATTAATAACTATTATATATTAAAATCATGGGGTGTTAAGAAACATAACTAGATAGAGAGATAGAGATAAAAGTTAGGATCAGATTGAAGTGAGGTTGTGGGAGAAAGTAGGGTTTTTGGTTCATTGATATTTAATATTTATATATGCATTGGATATAGTGTGAACTCATAGACAAATGAGAACAGAGATAATAGAAACAGAACATTTCAAGAAATCAAAAGTTTTCTACTTTTTCTTTTTTTTTATTTAATATATATTTTTACTTTTTGTGTGCGAGAAATTTAATTCAACCATTTTGTATGTGAGGTCATTAAGTAATTAATTAACAATTTTATTGTCTTAGTTTTGAACTATAGCATTACTTCAAAAGTCTCAAGTATTGTTATTAGTTGACCAATATTTGCATACATTTTCAGAGTTCTTTTCATAGATAATTTTATTTCGAGATATTAAAAAAATATTTAAAAATGGAATGTGCATGTACAACTAATTCAATCTAATTAATAATAATATATGATAATAAATAATTTTTAAGTAGAAGGAAAGGGAGAAAGAAAAAGAGAATTTATCACACGGGATAGTTATTGCAGTGTGCATGTATAATCTCTCACACAGTCACACTCACTTTATCAATCTATTTGCAACTTTTTTTTGAAAAAGTATAGGTAACTAATAATTTTTTTGAACAATTTGTGAATAATGTAAATTAATAGAATTAAAAAAATAAATTCAATTAATAACATTAAATTAAAGTGTAGTATATTTTTATTTAATTAAAAATTATTTATATTATTTAAAATAGTTATTATTTATCTAACATTTTCTTTTTTTATAATTTTTATCAAATTACGAGAAGAAAAAAAAGAAGAACGCAAGTTAGAGAAAAAGAAAAAAAAAGCAGCAATGGATATATGATGAGAGTTTTCTTTTTATTTTTAAGATTTAATTATTCTGTTAGTTTTTATGATTTTACCAAAGTTATGATTATTTTTTAATTAAATTTTTATATTATTTTTAATTTTATAATTATTTTTTTTGTATTAAAAATATTAAATTAACAGATTATTTTTTTTAAAAGTGTTTGGTAAAAAATTTAACTAGATTTTTAATTATAAATATTTTTAATTTATAAAAAAATATTTTGTTAATTTTAATATTTTATATTAACAAAAATTTAATTATAAAAATTAAAATAATGTAAAAATTCAGTTACAAAAAAATAAAATTATAAAAATTTAATTATAAATTTAATAAAATTATAAAAACTAACAAAATAATTAATTTTTTTATATTATTTATTTGTTAGTTTATAAGCCCTTTATGTTACGATTTTTTTTTTATGGGCTAAGAGTTTCTACTATATATATATAAGGGAGCGGAAGCAAAAAACAAACAAGTTCATCGAAGTAGAAGAAGAATACCGAAGTCCATGTATGAATAACTAATTTATTACGTATTACTCGAATATCTTTATAAGAAAAAATTTGATAAATATAATATAATTGTATAAAAATATAGTATTGGCTAAGCATTAACAAAACAATATATAACTGGTTTTAAAATTTTGTAATTAATATGCTTATAAGTACAAAATACAAAATTTTAGGTCTTAATCTGTTTTTACTTATTTCATTCAAGATATTGGCCGAATTTAAACCTAAACATATTTCTCAATTAGTCATTTTCCACGTACAAGTATTTTTTCATACAAGTCATATAAATTATTTATATTCATGTGTATTCACATTTTTTTTCATGCCTCTTCTTCTTCTTTCTTTGTGCCTCTTTTTCTTCTTCTTCTCCGTGCCTCTTCTTCTTCTTCTTCGTAATTTTTCTTTCTCATTATCATCGTCATCAACACCATCTCTCCCTCCTCCTCCTCTTTCTCATTCTTTTTTCATTAAAATTTCTTCTTCTTTTTTCTTTTTCTCATTCCTCATCAGTTATCTCGTTGTTAAAGATAATAAATAATTCAGGTTCAGATTGTCAATTGAACCCAAACGAAATTGATTATTGTTTTGAATCTAATCAAGTGGCTAAAGTGTGGTTCAATTTAGAAAAAAAAATATAGCATTAGAGAAAACTTTTTTCTGCAGCAAATTTGGATGTAACACGAAGATATTTGGGTGTAATATGAAGATATTTGGATATATTTTAAAAAAATTTTGGTATATTTTTATTCTGATAAGTTCTGCATAATCCAAAACTCTTCTTCTTCCTCCTTCTCATCTTCTACTGTTTCTTCTTTTTTTTTTTATCATCATCACCATCTTCTTCTTCTTTTTTCTTATTCATCTTTTTCTTTTTATTTTACCTTCTCAAGTTTTTTCTTGTTTTACTCTTTTAATAAGAATAAAAACAAAAAAAAAATCAAAAAAGAAAAAGAAGAAATACATAATACTGCAGAATTACTTAGAAGATGATGAACTTGCATTCATTTAACTAAAAGAAAGAAAGAAATAAGAAAAAAAGAAGAAAAAAAAGCGCAGTATTAGAGAAAATATTTTTCTATTTTTGTAGCAAATTTGGGTGTAACACGAAGATATCTGGGTTTATTTTAAGAATTTTTGGGTGTATTTTTATTCTGATAAGTTCTGCATAATTCAAAACTCTTCCTCCTCCTTCTCTTCATCTTCTACTACTTCTTCTTTCTCATCTTCTTATTTCGTTTTCTTATAATTCTTCTTGAAAGAAAAAATCAAACAAAGAAAAAAAATACATAATGTTGTAAAATCAATAGAAAGAGGAAGAGAAAAAAATGCAGCAACAACAACAGTAATAAAAAAAATAACTATGAAGATGAAATACGTAAAGAAAAAGGAGGAGAAATACAAAAAAAAAAGAGAAGAAGAAAAAGGAAAAGGAGGAGAAGGATGAACATAAAAAAGAAAAAGTGTCTTCCATAATGATAAGTGAGAGCGCACTTTGAAAACGGTTGAGTGACGCGCGTGTTATCACGCTCCAGTAAGTGAATGTAATTTTTGTTAGATTTGATCCAACTTATAAGACTTATAAACTAAAAAAACTTGTATATGTAACATAACTCTTTCTCCATTAGAGTTTAGGAATTAAAAATTGCCACCTTATAAAAACTAGTCATTGTTATTGACTAGTAGTTAACCTATATTTAATTATTTAGGGGCTATATTTTTTTTCTTCCCTCTTTTTTGGTTTCACTGTGCATTCTTGTTTCTTTTGTATTTTCCAAACTAATAATTATTGCACTTTTCCTTGTATATTATTTCTCATACTATTTAAACACAGAATACATATTCGTGAAAAATATTTTTATAATTCATTTCACTCATTTGAAAATTATTCATTTATCTTATTACTATATATAGCATAAACTAAATACACATACATTATTCTAATTTATTATACGGGTAATGAAATGATAAGTCTGATCTTAAGTAAGTAGATAAAAAATAAAGCATCATATTAATATATTATTATTCTATTTTACTAATACCTCTCACACGTACACGTGATTTATTCTTTAAGGAAAATTCCCATAACAAATAATATATAAGTGCTTGAACTTTTACTATTGTATGTGGGATTTTTTTTCTTAAACGAAATAAAAAAAATCTCCAAACAAGATTTTTAAATTTTAATTTTTAGAAAGCGATTTTTTTGGGTATTAAGGATAAGTTCATTGCATCTCCGACAAACTCTATATAAATCATGGAGTTAGTCGCACCCCCGACGAACTCTATAATTTATATAAAGTTTGTCGCACTCCCGACGAACTCTAGGTTGAGTTTCCAAAATAAAAACATGCTTGTTGGAGAACGGAGTTTAAAACCACCATTTCATTCTCTACCTTCATTCTTATTCTTGATATTTTTTCTCTATAATATCAATGAATCCACTACAAAAAAATATGGTTAAAATGACGGTTTTTTTGGATATTTATGGCGGTTTGAACCGCCACTATTACCAGAAATAGCGGTTTTAGAAAATGACGTAATTTGAGCGCCATTCTGGTTATTACGGCGGTTTTTAGAAAATCGTCACAATTTCCAAGGTTAAAACGACAGTTTTTGGATAGGTTAAAATGGCAGTTCAAACCGCCATTATTTTCAAATAAAACGGTATTTTTTTGGTTGGTTAAAACGGCGGTTTAAACTGCCGTTATTTCCAGGGTTAAAATGGCGATTCAAACCGCCGCTATTTCCAGGATGGAAATGGCATTTTGGTTGGTTAAAATGGCGTTTACGAACCGCTGTTTTTACCCTGACAGAGTAGCGTTTTAGTTGGTTAAAATGGCATTTCATGTTTAAAATGGCAATTACAACCCGCTCTTTTTATCGGATAAAAGTCACATTTTTTATCATTTACAAACACAAATTTTAACCGTTATTTTTATCGCATTAAATAAATAATTTTTTTTATTAAACTTTCTCAATAACAAAAAATCAATACTCACAAACAAAATATTATATAACTCATAAACAATGTATTAAACATAATATATTATTTTTTAGTATTAAAAATAAAAAAATAACCCCTATACAAATAAAGTATCTAACATAACATAATCTTTTTTATCATCAAATTTACAGGCCTCTTCTCCAACCTTTTCCTTTGCAGTAAATTGCATAACTGCCTGTGTCATCGTATGTGAACTTCTACCAATGGCTTGTGTACCATCTCCATTAGGAGATCCATTAGAACCGTTTGAAGCCTGATATTCCTGGTATAGTAGATGCTATCACACATACAATCATACTCAATTCGATGGAATTGTTTTATGTTAAAGGGGACCCTATATAATTTCGCACGTGAGGAGTTATTTCTTGGTTTCGTCTAGTCATTAATAACTTGATTATTTTTAGATAATAGTAGATAGAAACAACGCTCGTAAGGAATCCTATTGAAACTAAGAAATATAGGCCTGCCTGCCATCCATCTACTCTCTCGGTCAATCTGCCATTTGTATTCTGGCATTCTTTCATTGAGAGCTGCCTGCTCATAATTGGACCTTTCTCTTGACTGTTGAGCATAAGTCAAGACCTACAAAGGAACTAGTTTGGAGTAAATAACTTTTCATGCTTCACTTTATTAAGTCAAGACAAAGTTGATTTCAAACCTGGTTAATATATGGCTCCATCTGGTGCAACAATTCATACCCCTACAAGTAAAATTTACTTAGGACAAGCACGGTGATAAAGAATATGGTGCATAAGATACATATACGAACATAATGCCTACCTGTTTGAAGTAATGAAGATGCGCATCCATTGTCCCACTAACTGCTTCCAAAAATTCAAACCTCTTCTTGGCTTCAACATTTGACAAGGTAGTAACCTGGAGAGATATTTTAACTTTGTGAAAAAAAATCATACCATGATAACTTATTTATGTTTTAATCAAATGAGTTTACTAACCAGATTAAACCGAACTTGCTCAAATGTAGATTTTGCATTATGAAGCTCCTGAAACATTTCCCAACCATTTAGGAGTTCGAAGAATGGGATATTCGAGTGTCGAGTGTGAACATAAGCTGTCCCAAACAAATAAGACATACAAAAGCTTACCTCTTCTAGGGCATTAGCTACTTCACTTTTTGTGCCTTTTCTCAGTGATAAAACCTTTCACGAGTCTGCAAAGATTATAGATTTAGCAATTATTAGGAAGCAATTTGATGCTGAAGCTTAACATTGTTGTCTCCAATTTAGTACATGTACTTTTATATTTAAGAATTAAAGAGGTTACTGCAAACTAGACACTTAACTTAGAAAATTCTGAAAATTATGTTCTCAGAGACTTCTGTTTCAAGTCTATGACCATTTTATAGTAGTGTATCAAAAATTGTTAAAATCTACCATATGTCCTTGTCCTTCTCCTTGTCTTTGCTTCGGTCTTTATCTTTGTGACGATGTTTGTGCTTCTTATGCTCCTTATCCTTGTCCTTATGCCTATTCTTGTCTTTGTGTTTTTTATGCTTCTTCTCCTTGCCTTAGCATCATAAAGACTGAAAAAAGTATTATTGTTAACTATTATATATACCAAATTATATATACCAACTTGTGATGTTAAACAGTTTAGTTATATATACCAAGTTATGCAATAATTTTTAACTATTATTTTTTATGTGAATACTATTTTAGCTATTTTCATGTAAGTAAATAAGTAATCATTCTACAAATGAAAAATAATGTGTTAATTATTTTGAATAGGGACAACACCAAGCATGAGAGACTTTTTTTTGAAGGAAGGAAAAAGATAGACAAAAGAAGTAATTAGGAAAAATTAATGATGTTGCCATGCATGTTCAAGAAGCTCACAAAAGTTGAAATAGATGCCGTTATTCATTTTTCACCGCAATAAAAGAACTAATTAAATCTAAATAAAAAACAGTACACTTGAAACTACAAAATCTTGAAATTACTTAACCATGCAATTATAAGGATAAACAAAATTTAGATCAAGGATTCTACAATACATATCCATTGTTATCCATTCATTATGATGGTAAAATAGTATATGATGAAGAAAGTTCTATCATTTTTAGATCTGAGCAACCGATAATTACCTATATGACATCAGAAGTCAGCAGTCCAACAGCATTGAAGAATCTGATATTGTATTCTGTCGGGCAGCAACAGACAAAAAAGGTGAAAAAATTTACTACAGATATACGAACGAAGTAGATGACATATTGTTTTATAAAAGGTATATTACAGTTGTCTTGGCTCTGTTTATAGTATATTTATTAGACTACGGTTATGAGAAAAATTTCTGTTGTTTTGAATTAGGTATCGATTACGTGACGACGAGGACGTAGTCTTATAAGGTCGTGGCACAACTGATAGACAAATGTTCATCTGTTGGAATTATTCGTGTTCATCGTTGAGTTCGGTGGCCGAGAATCATCTGCAGATACCGTCGATGATAGTTTGTTGAGTGGATCTGTTGGACGAAATATTAGAAGAACGATGGTCGATCTAAATATGCCACCTGAAGGTAGTCAAGAGGGGTCTAATGTTGAAGTTTGTAATGCTGACATGATGGATGATGATGTTGAAAGTCATGAAGGTTCTGCTATCAGGGATCTGATGATGGATCAGTATAAGGTTAACCCCAATGACAGAGACGATGCTGATGATGAATCAACAGAAATTCTTGATGATGGTAGCGAGGAAGAAGAGATGAACTACTATGGTGACACACAAACCACTCTGACACAGCCTGCCATTTCTCGACCATATGACCGGCCGGATCACTTCTCCAGGTTGAATCTTGATGCAATGACTTCGGATTGGTCGTTTACCCAGGGAGGCCCCAAAGAGGATCCAAGTAATGAGTTTGAGGTTGGACAACAATTTCAGAACAAGGAAGAAGTCATGTTGGCAGTTAAGAGGTACAACATCAAGAGGGGAGCGGAGTATAAAATAGTGGAGAGTGACCAGTTGAAGTATAATGTACAGTGTATCCAGTTCGAGCCCGATTGTTCTTAGAATATTCTCGTATCATATCGTCAAAAGCAAGAAAAATGGGAGGTTAGGAGATACACTGGTCCTCATACTTGCATGCAAATATCGATGGGGCAAGACCATCGTAGGTTGGATTCGAATGTGATTGCTCAACATATTTTCACAATGGTCAAAGCGGATCCAACAATCAGCATCAGGGTTCTGCAAGGAGGTGTGGAAAATCACTGCGGTTACAAAGCGTCCTACAGAAATGTTTGACTTGCAAAACAGAGAGTCATTGCTAGAATATATGGCGATTGGGAGGAGTCCTACAATTCCTTGTTGGTTATTCGCTATGCAGATGTACTTGTCCAGTAAAATTCATTTCATTGTGGTTATTCGCTATAAAAGAAGTCACCATCTATATGTGCTAACTGTTGATGTGTCTCCAGGTACTTGGGTGCAACTTGTGAGACAGCCTTGGCCTGGTTCAGCCGACACTGTCATGTATCATCGGGTTTTTTGGACGTTTCCACCGTGTGTTGAGGCATTCAAGCATCGCAAGCTACTTATTTTCATTGATGGCACCCACTTATATGGTAAATACGGTTGGACGTTGTTGATGGCCTTTGCTCAAGATGACAATGCAAACATTTTGCCTATTGCATTTGCCATTATTGCATTTGTCTGTGGATGTTCGACCGAGCTGAAATGATGTTTAATATAGTATTTCTGTAAAAAAAGTTGAAATTCGACTGTCAGTATATTAACGATCATTATCACTTATAATCTCACCTGGTATGCCAAATTAACCGACAGAGGAACGATTGTACCTTCTTGGATGTTATCTTAGCTAGTGACAGACTTCAATCGATTTAGAAAAATAATCTATAGCCACTAGCAAGAATTTTACCTGCCCTAGCGCCATAGGAAACAACCCAAGGTATAACGCTTTTAGATGATGTCGTGGATCCTTTCTTATCCAGAGATGAGATAGGTATAACGCTTTTATATGATGATGTGGATCCTTTCTTATCCAGAGATGAGTTATACTTCAGTGTCAGCAAAACACGAGGCAATGTAGACATCTACAAAAGACACACTGATATTCAAGTCAGTATATTATTTATCGTGAGAATAATACTAAGAATCTTTTTTCTGTCTGACCCCTTTTACCTATTTGCTTGCTTATCTTATAACGGATTTTGATTTGAAGGTTGTGGGAGACGACTACGTGGTGTTGACTACTTTCCTATTCCTCTTGTTAAAGATGGTTATTTTTATATGAGACAACATATAGGTAATGTGTTGCGAGATTAATGTAACGGATTTGGGTTTTGTTTTAGCATGTGCGTTGCCTTGTTATTGGCAAGTTATATGGTTTCAAGTTTAATTTTGATATGTTGACAGTAGGCACTGAATTCGATGGTCTCAGAATATTTGGACCATTAAATGGTCCTATAATAAAATATATTTTTTAAGTTTTTTAATAACTGCTAAATAGTTCTTATTTAATTTTAATTATAAATTAGTCCTTTATATATTATTTAATTATAAAATCTATTTTTTTTATTTTATAAATTATTATTTTGTCATTCATCTATCATGTTTATTGATAATAAAAAACTAAAATAATAACAAATTAAATCTTCCATTAATCGTAATAAATATTTTACAATCTTAATCGATCATACTTTTATCATTGATCGAGTTACATACTTATTGGGTTGGAAAAATCGTGTCGCTAGAAATTCAATCGATTGGATGCATAAACCAATCGATTGAAATTCAGGTTTTTCAAACTTCAATCGATTGGAATTGATACACAATCGATTGATTTTGTAAGGCATGTGGAGTTTTCCTTATTCAATCAATTGGTCATATTACCCAATGGATTAAAATCATTAAAGCAATATGAGTTTAATTAATTCAATCGATTGACTTACGCTATTAGAATGGTATATGAAAGTTTAATCGATTGGTATAGTAATTTTACAACAATCAAGATCGTATATTTTAGCATGTTCGCCACAATTTATGCCAAAATTGAAATCATAATTCACCTAATATAATGTCTTACAGCTAAATGGTGTCCTAAAATTTTTATACATTGTTTTACTCGCATCATAAGTAGCCGACCTCACTTAGTGGGACAAAACTTTGTTGTTGTTGTTGTTGTTGTTTTACTCGCATCATATCCTTATCCTTCATACTTGTGTCTGTGCTTCGTATTTTTATATCGGATCTTGCATGATTTAAGCCTTTGACTTGTAAATATGCTTGATGTTATGTCCTCTGCAACACTTGTAATGCCATATTGCAATGGTGAAAGATAAATTAGCTTAAATGAGTTCATTTGATAATCTGTTTTCAAATCTCTTAGTGATGGGCACATAATCATCTATAATCATCAGATATTATTAGCTAGCCTTTGATTTATTCTTTTTGTTTCACGATTTAATGGATTTTTAACTTCTAATAGTAAATTGATGAATGGTTCAGTTTTCTGGTCATTTTCAACCATTTCCAACTACTTCCTTCCTTTTGTCAACTATTATGTGTCATTGTGCCATTTAACTCTTGAGAAGCTAGAGTACAATTGGATGGTTACCTGTGCCTCAATAGATATGAACTTCTAGTATAAAGCCATTAATTTGCCTTTAGCAGGGATGGAAGCATGTAATAATTTTTGGCATCATCTAAATACTTTAATCCCTATATTTATGTTCTTTAATTGTTGAATTCTTTGTTGTTGGTGCTGTTTCTGGTGGAAGTACAAAACTTCAATTTTTCTTAATTGTTTAGAGATTTGCAAGTTTATTATGTTATAACTCTTATAATTAGAATGATATAGCGTAACTCAATCAATTGAATAACAGAATCAATAGTTTGAATTAATTAAACCCATATTACTTTGATGATTTCAATAGATTGGGTAACATGACTAATCGATTTAATAAGGAAAACCCTACATGCCTTGCAAAATACAATCGATTGTGTCAATCGATTCAATTTCTAACGAACACGATTTTCCCAACCCAATACATATGTAACTTGATCAATGATAAAATTATGATCGATTAAGATTGCAAAATATTTATTACAATTAATGGAAGATCTAATTTGTTATTTTTTTTAGTTTTTGATTATCAATAAATATGATAGATGAATGATAAAATAATAATTTATAAAATAAAAAATAGATTTTATAATTAAATAGTATATAAAAGACTAATTTGTAATTAAAATTAAATAAGAACTATTTAACAGTTATTAAAAAACTTAAAAAATTAAACATATTTTATTATGAAACCATTTAATAGTCCAAACGTTTTAAGACCATCGAATCCGGTGCCTTGATAATATCAAATGTGGTGTACAGTTGTCAAATATTTTTAGATTTTTTTATTTTAAAAAAAGAAAGATTATTTTCTACTATGAGAAAAAGTTTATATTTGTATATTATTTGCCTATTCAGTACATTTTCTTGCTAATTGGACAATCAACGTGCACAATTATAAAAATCTAAACTTTTGCCCATTATAGTAAATAAAATTTATTTTATTTAAATAAAAAAGGCCTAGATTTTGCCATATCAACATTTGTTGTTTATTTAACGATGAAATTAAATTAAAATATAAAACATCAAATAAAAAATTTTAAAATCGAATCACAATAAGGAAAGAAAAAAGTTATTCTACTCCCTGCTTATACCAATAAATTTTAAGTTTATTAGAATATATTTAGGTGCAAAATTATGTGTAAACACATAATATATTATTATTTATTATGGTTAGTGAAATACTATTTTAATAAACAAGAAGTTGACAAAAGCAAACTGTTTCCACACCAAACTTAAACATGATGATGTTAAAACTCTCAATGGATATTAGACATCCAAAAGTTAAAAAGAAATTTAATATTAAAAACAATACTTTTTTTTTCTTGAATTGTCAAAACTATTTATTATTTAAATAATAGGATAAAGTATTAAATTAGTTCTATATGTTTGGACGTAATTCTGTTTTGGTCCTTAAGGTCTAAAGTGTTTTATTTGAATCTAAAAAAATTTCATTTAGCTTCAATGTAGTCTTACCGTGAAGTCAAAGTTAAATAATTAACAAAATGTCCTACATGACAACAGTACAAGAATAAGGTCGATAATTTGGAGAACAAGTACAAGCTCTAAAGGCACAAAATCAACCATAAATGCATCAATACATTTATTTATCATTCTTCTTAGTTCTATAGAAAATATTTCATTTAAATTGTAAGAAAAATGATAAATAAATGTATTGATACATTTATGGTTGATTTTATACCTGTAGAGCTTGTACTTGTTCTCTATATTATCGACTTTGTTCTTGTACTACTGCTATGTAGGACATTCTGTTAATTATTTAACTTTGACCTCACGATAGGACTATATAAAGCTAAATGAAATTTTTTTGAATGCAAATGAACACTTTAAACCTTAAAAATAAAGACAGAATTAAGTTGTAGGGGACCAATTTAATACTTTATTCTTAAATAATATTTTTCACTATTTTTGCCGAACTTAAAAGCGTGAGTTCGAACTTCAAAGTCCAGACATACCAAACTTTATTATTGTGTTGGAAGAGTCCACAAAAGGCTCTTACATTATATAATTATATTGTTTAGCAAAATTTGATACACTATTATGTCGACAATCCTGCTTTTGTGTTTCTAAATCGGGGTTCATTCTTTTTTGGCGTTTTTATTCAATTTATTTATAAAATAAATTATCAAAGAATAAAGTAATATAAAAACTTAAGAAAAAAGAAATGAGAATTAGGAATGTAGTATGTGAACAGAGACCGATGATCACCAAATAAAAGTATGTGAATAGAAACCATGCTATATTGGTAATGGTAATGGTGGACATTATGATCAAGTAAGAATATTTGATTATTTTATTATATCAGTTTTGATTATTTTAATAATTAATTACTTTATTAAAAATATGTAAAATAACATGTATAAATATACAAATACATAATTGTTTTAACAAAATGATGGTTATCCCTTTAAATAATTTAGGAAAATTGTTTTAAGTGTTGTCTAAAATAAGTAAAATCATTTTTTATTGCAAAGGATTCATACATGATTTTAATAACAGCATAACAAATGGTCCAACCTTTCAATGAAGGTGAAGATATAAGAATATTATTTAAAAGAATAATTCTCCAAATACAAGCATTTTTTTTATACAAGTCTTTACAAGTCATTTATATTAACGTATTTCGAATTGTTACTGTACGTTTTTACTGCACCTTCTTCTTCTTCTTGATGCACGTTCTTTTTCTTCTTCCTCTTTTTCTTCTTCTTCTTTTCTTTCGTTTCTTACATTTTCTTTCTCCTTATTCATTTACGTACTTTTCTCTCTTCGTTATTCTCAATTTTCATTGTTTTTTGACATCAAGTTCTGAAATTGTTTTTGAAGAAGAAGAAGCAGCAGAAGATGAGGAGGATAAAGAGAAAGAGTTCTGAATTATGCATAAGGTGTACTTCAACGAATTTTGGGTGTATTTCTTAAATCCTTTGGGTGTATTTCTGTAATTTTTTTGGTGTATTTCTATAATCGTTTTGGGTGAATTCCTGTAACCGTTTAGGTGAATTCCTGTAATCGTTTGGGTGTATTTCTGAAGTTCCATTATCTTCAAATTTGGTAAGAAACTCGTTTTCATAGAGGAAGAAGAAGAAGAGTCGTTCATAATGCATGGTGAGTAGCGTGCTTTGGAAACAAGAAGTGGTTGAATAACATGCGTTTATGTACTCTTAAATGTGAGAGTGTAATGTGTGTGTTTTTGTTGAACTTGTGCCAACTTGTAAGATTTGTAAGACAAAAAAATTTGTATATATAGCAGGCTTCTGTTTAAAATTATTTAAAAGATTTACGTTATTGAGATAAAGAAGAGTTTTTAACGAGCTAATTTATGATTTGTGCTCAAATACAAGAATGATATATGCACCAATGTTTACCGAATTTTACACTAACAAACTAAATTTAATTTAATTTTAACAATTAAATAATAATTTAATATTATTCTTAATAATTACATTGTAAATATATAAGATTATCATCTAATTACATCTCAGACTCGTTAGATTCAAAAACTCAAGGTAAGAACAACCAATGCAAATAAACATAATAGTTAATTAGCACCTATGGGACTCGAAAACAAAACAAATTAAAACATGCTATGCAACAAGACCGCTCTAACAATCATATTTTATAATTTATACGATGTTAACTCATATGAAGTTGTCTTCATTTAAAATTGAAAATTAAAAATTATCAGATAATAATTTAGTCAAATATATCATATTTTTTAATAATTTTTAACTATCAACTTTACATAAAAACAACTATATTTACGTCGAAGTCTCTACCATTTTATATTCTTCTAGATGTTATATAGTTCTATTATTATCTACTTTTTGTATCACAATAATTGAATGAGAAATTTTTGGGGCCAATCATTTTTACTTTTTTAGTATTTTTGGTCATTTTTTGATCAATACAAATATTAAATTACCTTTAATAAATAAATTTTATTAATTCATGTGTATAATTTAAAAAAATGTGGGTACAAACTGTATTAATTCATAAACTTTAATAAATATAGTTACAAATTATATGTTTCTTGTATATAAAATTTCTGTAAATATAGGTATAAATTATTGCTCGCCAAAAATAATAATTTTTGCTGGTTACGTAGCATTGCCCTAATTGAATATAAAAGCTATCAAGTGCACTAATAATACAAATTCCTTATCATTATCAAAACCAATACCTAATCTAATCTTTTGCCAAAGAAGAGGGAAATGAATTATGTTTGTCTTGAAATATATTGGTTGGCCGAAAAAACTACATGAATTGGTAAGTGAAGAGTGGAGTTTGCTCCAGGCTTTAAATCATTTGAGTCATGGCTGATGATGTTCCTAATCATTTTTACGCGTTCAAGAATTAATGAAGTGGAGCACTATCTAGATTCTAGTTCAACAAGTGTCACATAATTTCGTGTTGCTACAATTAACAAATGTTCTGAAAGCTCGATGATCACACGTTGAATGAAGTGGTCAAAACACTGGTTTTAAAGTTAAATAGTTTAATATCGTTGGGTGTTTCGTTTGTTTTTGACGATATATGTTGTGTCTACTTAATTCATATAAAATGGACCTTTTATTTTTTCAATAGTAATATTAGAGAGATAAAAAAAAATCAGAACTTGTTTTATTTAAATAAAATAAGTTCGAACTATTTTTTATTATTATTTTTTATTACAAAATATTTTTGTTTTCTCAAATAGATTTTTTTTTTAACGAGGTTCATCTTAAAAGTGTCTTAGCTTGTGCTATGATAGTATTTATTTCTCTTTATATTAGCTTTGTGTGGCTAATTTAGTTAAATCTCCCTCTAATTTCGAAAAATATAGTTTACCTATAAAAAAAAAGTCTAATATAAAGTTTAATCAAAATGTAACTAAATTATTCACATACATATTGGGAGATATATAAAAACAATAATATAATACATTTGAAAATTTAAATAAAGTATGTAGATTTCACTATATATTCTTTTTGTTTTCCTTACTAAATACTACTATAAAAATTTTAACTCACATTATTTAGACTATAAACTTTATGATCAAACTCCACTAAAGTGAAAAAGTTAATAAAATAATAAAATAATATTTAATTACCTTTAAATTAAGATAATAAAATTTATAAACAATAAAAGTTACAAATTAAAAGATAATATGCATTATTTTATAACTTTACTAACATACTTACTTTAGACAATCTTTTTTCTTCGATAATGTGGGTATATGTTTTATCGTGGTAAAATTGTTAATATTATTATTAATGAAATAATTTCTTTTAAAACCTACTGCAACATATTCTTTTTTAGCTTTGGGTTTTTTCCCCTTAATTTTGTTCTATGAATAGGATATGCACCATCAATAACACTATTTATATAAAAATATTATTATTAATTAATTATATATTTAAATTATTTTTTAATTAATAAAATAAAAAGAGAATGCATGTTAGTTTTTAAAGAAATACTAATATCAAAATAATGTCTATTATAAAGGATATATGAATAGCGGAATTGTATGTAGTATGTACCATTAAAGTGATTAAACACAAATTCTCGTTATAGAAACTTTGATGTGTTGAACAGTTTTCAAAACTTTAAGATTTTCTATATTCAACCACACTTTCCAAATAGCTCTAAGAATCGATCACCGGACCAACCAATTAAATTGGTCCATTCCGTATGATTTTCTGAGCAATAGAGTTAACAAGATCTCTTCCAAGGAGAACGAATTTCAACATCAATTAAGAATTAGTTTCACATCTAATATTTGGCTCAATCAGTTTGGGATTCGGATCACCAAAAGTGTACACAAAAAAGGTCATGACAAAAAAGAGCATGCCGAAGGCGAAATTCCTTATAAAGTTATAATGTTATTTCTCTTTATCTTAACTGCACGAGCAATTCATCTAGAAGAGAATCAGAATTAAAATTTGGAGCGCCAATAATTAATTCGCGTGTCAATATCTCATTGATTAAAGTTGCTTTATTTCAACTACTCTTATTGTCATGATTGTGCATGATAAATAGGAGAATAAACAGCTTAAAGCTTAGGGAGAGAAAAGAAAAACAGATAACCATATACACCAAAGATAAGATGTCTACGATGTAAAATTTTTATGCATTTTCTTGAAAGCACAACTATTTCTATCTCCATTTAACAAGATATAATTAATGAATAATATTAGAGAACCAATACTATCGCAGCTACTTTAAACCAATATTATAGTAGACTTCCAAAAAGCTCAGTGCAAAGCCGGCAAAAAATTAAGTTTTTATTGAATTTGAATTTTAGATGTTTTTTATAATTGAATTTCATATTTTTTTATTTTTTAAAATTTCATATATTTTTTTTTCTAACGCTAAGTGTTGACTATATAATATTGGCTCTCAAGACTTCTAAAAGTTAATCAATAAATTATATTTATATCTTCATACCCAATGGTTAAACTCTCTTTCCACTCACTCTAAATACCCTCTTAGGTGTATTTCCAAATTTTATTACCTTTGCTTTTAAAAGGAAATAAAAAGGTTAACGAATATTAGAACGTTAATATATTAAAATTAAATTCTTATTCTTTCTCCCATGCGTGTTTTCTTGGTTGCTTCTCTTTCAATGCTCGAGAAACAAACTTTTTTTCTCTTTTCTATTTCTTTGGGTGCATTTCATATGTAGGATTTGATACCTTTTCAATCTGATGCTTTGATTTTGGTACACGATTCCTGGTGCATGAACATCCCAACTTTAACAAGTGGTTTGTCGGCAAAAGAGGAATTCACCTGTTGCATATGTGCTATTACTTTCCCCTCAAATATATACCCTTAAAATTCAAAATTCAAATATTCATGAGACCATTAACGGCAAAAGAAGTGGTATGATGAACTCACTAATAGTAGACTTTAGCAGTGCCGAATTTTCTGAATTCAACATTTTCTTGTTCATTCCAATACCAAATACAATCTAAATACATCCACAAAGTGCATTTCGTAAAAGAAAATATATAATAAGCATACATGGTGTGATAGGAGCCAACTTTTGCTCTATAGAAGAAAACATGGACTTGTAACAAAAATATTTTTCAGGCCGAACGAAGCACCTAGAAAAAACAAAAAGAACATGAACACAACACAAGGAAATGATAATCATAAGGGTTGATAAGATGATCTTACTGGAGAACCCTTCTTGAGCATTAGCAGAATGCAAGAGTTCTTGACCCAATGACCCTTTAGTCGAATTAATCAATTCATGATACCTCGGAGGGTTGAGGGTAGCACATTGATCAAATAAATTGAACATTTTAATATGTACAGTTTTTACATGACTAGAGGCTCGGTTGAATGTTTCTACTTCGCACGTAGGTTAAAAATTGCGTTGGTAACTCCGCTAGAAGTGCTTGTACTACTGAAATCTCTCCACCTGCAAGAGAAAGAAGCTTATCATGCTTGATATTTCAAGAGAAATTCGCCAAATTCCTTGCAAACTGATACTTACTTTGAACATCCCGATACGGAACAAATTGGACTATATCACGGGAAGCAACGCGTCCAGATGAACTTTCAAGGGGTTCTCCCTTGTCTGCATCCAAAACCTGTGCAACAACAAAGTGTGAGCCACATAATTCTTGTAGTGGTCCGGTCAGCATCCGAGAGAACATAAGTTGACGTAATACCTCCATTTCTTTGAAATCAGCTCCTCCTACTCCAACAATAAGAATTGATAACGGTAGGTCCGAGGCTTTAACAAGAGCATCTTTTGTTTCTTGGAGATCTGTCACTACTCCATCCTTGGAAATATCAATTAAATCTCAGAGCAGAAGTGGAAACACTAGGCAACAGGAATATCTCAAAAAGTTCTCAGGTATCAGGAGTAGGATCGTAGAATTGTATGCTTTACCATACATAATATGATAGCACTAGCATGCCACAGAAAAGCTTACATACGAAGCAACGTAAGTTTTATTGAGGAACAATGATAACTACTTTCAGGGATTAATAAGTAATTGAAGACTGCTACATATATTAACTTACTGTGATTATTAACAAAACAAAGTACTTCCTTCCACCATTTGCTACAGAATGGCTGGCAATTAGTGCGGCATTGCTTATGACAGGTCCAAAAAGAGTCGGCCCTGCAAGAGACACATTAAGTAAGGCACTTGTGTATGCCGTCATAATTCCTTGGATCCCTTCCACCTGCGACAGACAGAAACCTTTTAATTAAATAACTATTTCAACATTACAACACAAGCAACTGAGCAAGATTGTGCTTAGCAGTTCTACCTCACAGTAATGACTGCTTCCATTCAAGTTGAAACAATGGGAGACAGGGCCATCAATTGGTCGTGCTCCAAACCCCCATGCAGGAAACCGCTTGTCTGAGTCATAAAACTGTATTACCTCCCCAACCTCAACAATTGCCTAAGAAAAAGCATTCATAGCACATGGATCAAAATTACACAAACTTATTAAGTCAAATCAATCTTCATTTCTTACCCTCTGGTATGCATTTTGCCTCCCGGAAGGATCAAGATAATGTAAAGAATCTGGAAGGCGTGGATTCCCATTTGAAGCTAGTCAATAAGAGAGCGAAAGGGGATAAGAACATATTTCATTCTTGTCATTCCAACACATGACCAGCATCTTTAATGAAAGTGTGAAACATATATTATTCATTAAGTTTTGTCTTCTTTTATCTACCTAATGAAAATAATGCTCGGATGGGGTAGGAAAATAGAGAGAATAAGGATGGGGAATGTCAACCTCATACCAGCTATTGAGACTGGAAACAGGCCCCAGAGGGTTGGCATTTTGGAGAACCCCAAAACACTCCCTCAAGGTAAACTGGACACAGCCAGAGTCCTCCACCCAACCAAGCGCCCTAGTGGGAACTCGAACCTAAGCATTAAGTGATGAGAATAAGTGTTTAAACTATTGAAGCACTAGCATGGGAATAGATTTGATGATGAAACTAAGGTTGCGTTTGTTTACAGGCACGAGACACTGAGACAGAGACATCGAGACACAAAATTGTGTTTGGCAAATGAGAAATGGACAGAGACATTGTGTCCAAAGACACTGAATTAGTATATTTTGTGTCCATCATGATAGGAAAGACACAAAGGCACTAAAAGAGACACAACTTATTTTTCATTATTTCTTTCATTATTCTTGTTAATTTTTTATAATTATATTTTTCTTCCCAAATTTTTGAATGAAAAAAATGAGAATAAATTGGACTTTCATAATTTATTCTAGTTTATCATCAAACAAAATACAAAAACACTAATTTTTTTGTCTCTGTCCTTTGTGTCTTGTTTTCAGTGTCTTGTCTTGTTCTGTTCTCAGAACCAAACCAGCCTAAAGGTTGCATTAGCTTAATAATATTGAACTTTTAACATTATTGTAAACTTTATAGTGTCAAGAATCATTTTGCAATGCTATTCTATGCTGCAAACACTTATGTAAATTGGATGACTAAGAAAGATCATCTAGTGCCTAGATGAAAAGTCAAAGAACAAAACTTCATGTGTCAGCAAAATGTTTCAGAAAGAAAAATTGTATAATAAAAATTTTGTCATTTTATACTAGTTTTCGCAGATGTATACTTGAGAATCTGTGATGTAAATATAACATGACTGGGAAAACTATGAACAATATGAAAATTTTCTATTTCTTTCAGATAGGATGGTTAAATTCTATGGCAAAACTGGATATCCTACAGTGGATAATCAGCCTTACATAGGACTCAAACAAAGTTAGGTATAATCTGAGAAAAAATCTAAATTAAATCCCAAAGAAATCCAATCCATGATATATTGGACACAACAAATTTCATCTGGTAATATTGTAAGAATAATAATATTGACATCTTATCTCGATCACTTTATCATTATATAAATGTAGATCAGTTTAAGAAGTATAAGGAAACTTGTGGTGTACCTGTAAAGTCAACAGCCACCATAAAGTTCAATTCAAATCCCCCAGCCACAGAATCCAGAAAAGTATATTGCACACTTTCAGTGAATTTGTCCACAAATAACTGGCTGTTTAACACCTGTATTATAGTTAAATATAATTTTAGTTATGACAGAGAAAGTCACCAAAAAAAATCAATTTATATTAATATAATAAGTTAATAACACCTTGTTAGGCAGAAATAATTTTTCTCCTTGGCCACTGGAATGAATCTTCTCCAACTCCAGCAAAGATCTCTTCACTTTTCTGATAAATCAAGAACAAAAGCCCTAATATGCATTTAATTAAGCTAGAAATGGAATTAATGGAAAAATTGCCAGACGCCAGCAAAAGGAGCTGGTTATTACCCCATCAGATCATGTTTGCCATTGCTATTGAAGTTATAGCACTCTATTATCAAAGGACTGTCCTGTATATGATTAGAATTTAAAATGAGACAGCTTCAATGATGCATAGAACATAAAGCCAAAATGTAACATAAAAAAGAAGATAAGACTATGTGATAGACTGATAGTTCATTTGCATGGAAACATGATATGTATGCTTTCACTGCACTGTTATCTGCACAGCATCCTAGTACAAGCATATTTTTATGATATGAAAAAAAAAAAAAACTCTATGCTAACACCAACACTATTAAATATAACAAATGCTGATATGAAATGACAAAACTATGAAAGAATAATATTTTAAATTATGTTATATGCCTTAGTTCATAAACAGGGTGCATGTTTTGACCCCAGTGCAACTTGATCTAGTGACCTGCTATTTGAGGAAATCTTTGAAACAGAAAGAACATGATATGCCACTTTGTTTCAATTGGAAATGGAAACTAGAAATGCCTATGATAAAAGTATGATTGCCATGCTAGTTTTTCAAGTAATGGGTGGCCACAATAAATAACACAACATTTAAGTTATCAACCTTGCCTCCTACTTGTTGAATATTCAAGAACACTGGCTTCCACATTGGGTTGAGATCATTCTTTATAACTTCTGTTTTGCAAATGGGAATTTGCATACCACCTTCAACCACTTTTGATATCAGTAAAAAAGGATCCTGCAATGCAGACAAAAACAAGCGTTACTCATAACTTGCACCCCTCATATTGTCCTAAGGGAAAAGGAAAAAGATACATACACTTCTTGAGAATAGATCTCTATATTCCAAATCCGAACACCTGAAAATCATCTCTATTGCAGTCTTTGAGCTAAGAGATTCTTCACAATGAACTAAGAGCTTCCCATAGTTCTGTGAGTGGGTTGATGTGATAAAGTCATCTCTGTGTAGATCTAACGTCAATGATTGATCAAATCTTGTAATTATCTGCACAAGCAACTTTGTTAATGTATATATAGTTGTTGGGATGCTAATTTAATTTGACTAATGTATAGACCACATTACTTTGAACAAACAATTAATGGATCACAAAATTCTAAATATTCTTGCTCATTACAAATGAACAAATAACTCAAACAGAACTGTGGAGCATTTAAAATGTCCAATCATCATATATTTAGAAAATATAATGTGAGATGGGGAGCAGTCCAAGAAAAATCGATATAATTGTTAGTATAATGAATTTGCTTCTTAGTTGACAGTAGTACAGTACAACAAGAAGTTGATAGTCAGTATGTTACCTCAGATAATGCACAGGTCGCCTCACCAAGAAATTGCTGCTCTTCCAGCTTAAGCATCTGCACAACGCAAACAAATAGTTACAATCTAGTCCTTTTTACACCTGCTCTAAGAACGTTTTATCACATCTAATGAACTAACAAGAATACAAAAAGGTCCACTTGGCAAACCAATATCTTCTACTGAATTGATCCATTTTTACTGAGTACACATACTTTATGTTTCTCATAGCATGCCCTAGTTACTTCTAAAATTTACAAGTTCAAACAGCTAGAATAGCAACATCTAAAACGTATTTATCCCCAATGAAAACATTGACAGAAACATCACTCAGGAGCTAACTTATAACAAATAGTATTTGTTAATGCATCTATAAAATTTTCAGGAAGGAAAGTGAGGCACCACCACACCAGAAGCTACTTGACGAGAAACTTACTTATTGGGACCATATCTTAATAAAAAAAGCAGGAAAAAAAAATTCAAGCACACACACCATCATAAACACTATACCTTCACATCTACATTGTGAAACTGAGTATCAACATCATACACACGAAACCTGTGATGAAAGAATTTTATAGAACAGTTCCTGGTGAAACAAAAAAAATGCTCATCGGCCTTGTTAGGAGTATACATATTGTATTCAAACTTACACTAAAACTTGGACAACCTCAAAATGATAAATGAGGGTGTGTTTAGTAATCCATGTTGGATCCAATGAATTTAGAACTACTTCTGTGCGCCCAAGTTCCTCAAGTGCTCCATTTTTTCCTTTCGTATAAAGAACCAACATTGGGTCACTCTACAAGAAGAAAAATTAATTGTAATATATTGTAAGTTTTCTGTGATGGATGCAATATTCATGTAGTTGAATGATAAGAATATTAATTAACAGAATCTGAAAGCATAATTTTAACTTATCGAATAAATGGTAGTCCTATAACCAAAGGAACAATTGACATGGCCCTAGTGATTCATGTGGTTTATTTGTTGAACTATGTTAAATGAGAATTGATATGTTAAGTATGCCTTGGTCTCTTATGTCAATCTGAGGATCTATCATAGTATACATTTTCTTCTCGTCTACAACACAAAGGAAGTTCGACATTATTTTTTTATTCTAGTAAATACAATTAGAGAAACAATTCCAATGTAATCTATTATATATATACGCACACATAAACTTTCTTTGCTTTTACTTAGCATACTCTATATTTGGCCTAGATTATTGGATTTTCTTTCCTTTTTCACTGGGATTCAATTGCATGCACTGGCGTCGGACAATATTGAACAATGTTTACACCTCGATCAATTATTAACTGCCACACAAGCAACACACTGAAACACTCAACTTTTAAATCCACTAGTACAAATTATTGATTGATTCGTTGATAGATACAATACATTCTAATAATTTCTTGCCAGAGATAGCAGCTTATGAATCGATGATCCCAATCCCGGAAGCAACTAGCTACTCATTACCATGAGCAAAATACAAGTAATTCAGGTTGAAGTTTTCATAAATTTTCGTATTACGTTACTTGTAATGATCAAATCTATGTGATGATGATGTCATGTGCGTATCAAATAGAACAGATCGAAACAAGAGATAATTCTGGTATAAACTAGATATTCACAACTTAACATCATGTAAACTCATTAATTAACCAAGAATAAAAGCACAGAAAAATTAAAACGGAGTGAACGGAACCGCAACAAGTTAATTAACTAAACAGAAGCATGAGCTTCAGATTCCGAAATGCTTAACCACCAAACCTTTGAGAGCACATCCCTGTCGCGCAATCCCGAAGCGGAGAACGATAACTGCACAAAAAAAAACAAAAAAAAAATGAAGCAAAAAGTTCTATAGCCGAGAACAAGAAGAAGAAGAATGAAGCTAGTTCTAAAGCTGAGATAAAGAAGACGTCGAAAAGGTAGAACCTCGATCTGAGAGAAGAGGCCGCGGTGGCCTCGGGAGCGGAGGAAGTAGTCGACGGCGTCGTTGGCGGTGTCAGCCTGATTCCGGAGATCTCCCGCAGTGGTACCGACGGAGGCATGGCCACCGGCGACGTCAGAGCAGCAGTTTCCCATTGGAAATTGGCGGCGGTTTGAAACGAAGTGAGTTGACTCAGTAAGTGAGTGTTATGCGTCAAAATGAGGAAAGGGAATGTGAGCCGAAAACGGAAACTGCGTAATCAAAGGGAACGAAACTGGAGAAGACTACAGTCACTACTCACTACACAGACTCGGAGTGAATTTTGTATTTCAATAAAAAATAAATAAATAAACCAACTTACCCCTTGTGGCTAATTTTTTTGCATATTGAAAAAATGTTGGTATAATACTCTATCATTAAATTTTATAATATTTTTTAAAATTGTGGAAGTAAGATAATACGCTCTCTTATATTTGTATATTTTTAAAAAAAAAGTGTTAAGTAAATTATGACTATTTTAAACAATAGAAATAATCACCAATCAAATAAAAACACATTATATATTTAAATTAATTATCTAAATTTTAATATTAAAATAACTATTCATACATCTAGTAAAATAAACATTCGATATATCTATTATTCATATTATTTAATATTTTCATTGTCTACCTATAATTTTTCTTTTTAAAAATATACAATACAAGGGGGCATATTGTCAATATAAGGGAGTATATTGTTCTGCTTACACAATTTTAAAAAATACCATAAAATTCAATAATTGAGTATTACACTAACATTTTTTTAATATGTAAAAAGATGAAAAATACTATTTATACACTAAAATCAGCCACTAAAATTAGCCACCAATATATATGTTATTTAATTTGTTTTGAATGTGTATTTATAATCCAACATGTATTTTATATTAATAACTAATTTTAATATACACGTAGCATAACCCTAAAAAAATAAAGTCACGCCTTGTACTAACTACTAAGAGATACGTAGGCAACTAAGAGAAAAAAAAAATAAAAATAAAAAAATATCTCCTTGTACTAAGATATGGTAGGCAACTAAATAAAAAATATTAAAATAAAAAAAACAATCGTATAAATATTTACGTTAATAAATTATAATTTAAATAACATAATTTTTTTATATTTACCTAAAAATTACGATTCGAATCTTATTTTTATCTTTAGAAAAAATCATATAAATATTTACACATAACTATAGGCATTTTTTATCTCTTTTTTCATATATATTTGAAATTTTTAATATATATTTAAGTGGTTAATTTGATAATTAATTAATTTTAATATATACATCATATAATTAATTTTAAATTTTTAATTTGTATTTTATAAAAATAAGTCGATAACTAATACTTTGTATATACTTAGTCTGATATTTTTTATTTAGTTTATTTTTTTAAAAAAAAATTTCTCCATTTAGAGAAAAAAGAGATCACATATTTAGTTAGTTGATTTTTTTATAAAAAATAAAAATATTATATATATATAAAAATTAATTATTAAATTAATTATTTTATATTTTAATATATTTTATATTAATGATCGATTTAATAATTAAATTTTAATATACATGTATCATATCTGAAAAAGAAATAATCCTCAATTTAACTCATCGAAAGTAAAGCTAAATTAGGGAAAGTAAAGCAAAATTATAGATAAATCTTACTTGTAAGGTAGAGAATTCTTTGCTGCATATTATCTAATTCCTTTAAGAAAAATCCAATCCCCTTATTACTAGCCTAATTTTATTAGTTATTTGAGATAAGTCATATTTTAATCTTTTAGATGAATGAGTTATATTGTTTTAGTCTTTAATTTTTTTTTTAATTGCTACAATTTAGTTTTTTAAATTTAAAAAAATATATTAATATAGTTCTTCGTATATTTTCTGTTTTTCCGAACTCAATATCGTTAGTGACAATGTGATATGACTCAAGTCTTGCCACATTAGATATATTAAAACAACGTTGTATTAATGCTAAAAAAAGCATTAAACGACGGTGTTTGAGAGTTTGAATAATACTAAAACATCATATTTCTCTTTTTTCAACAATTAATTTTCAAACAATATCATTTAGTACCTTTTTTAGCGTTAAAATATGTACGATGTTATTTTAATATGTCTAATGTGACGAAATTTAAACTATGTCACTAATAACTTTAAACTTCAACAATAAAAAAATACATGAAAAATCACTAAATTATAACAATTAAAAAATAAAAAATTAAATTAATACAACTCACCAATTTTAAAAATTAAAGTGGGGCTTATCTCCTTCTCAATCCTTTTTATTGTTGCAAAAATGTGGTCATTTACCTAACATTGTGTCATTAATTCTTAGGACAGTCAAGTCAAAAAACCCTTTAACAAGGCAACAAGGACTTGAGCTCTTGATTATAGCACCTCTAATAGTCATATCATAGATAATATCATACCAAATGATTGGATAATCATCTCATATATTGTATAGTTATGTTAGAGTGAGAATTTAAGAAAAATTTTTTGGTGACTAATCAAAAAAGAAAAGGAGAACTAAAGAAATTTGGTATACAAAATTTTCTTCCAAGAAATATCTTTCATTATATCCATTCAAATAATTTGTTATTTATAAGATTTAAGATAAGAATATTTAAAGTTTTTAGATCTTTGAAATTTGAGTCAAAATTTACTTTAAGAAAGTTTAAGAGAAGAACATTGAAATGTTTTAGATTAGGAGTGAATGCCTCTCTCTTCGCTCTGGATAATTTTTGGAAGGATTACGGGGCTCTAATAAAAGAAAATATCTATTTTTATTTTTTATATTTAATTTTGTGAGATTTATTAATTTATTTACTAATAATTTTTTAAATGATATATTACTCACTAATATTAATATATTTTTTATTTAATTTTTATAAGTAAATATAATTTAAAAATTATTATTATTTTTTATTTTACACAATAAATTTGTCAATATATTTAAAAAAAATAACAAAAAAAAATTAAATGATCCTAATAATTATCCCCTAACAATTACCCATATAATTATTCCTAAAAGACAATGAAATTCTCTACAAAAAAGAATATCAATCTTAGTTGGTTCTTATCGGATAAATTAACAGTTTAATATGTTATGTAGGTTAATTTTGTTAATACAAAAAAAATATATTAACAGGGAGACTAATAAAAATAAAGATTAAAGATCAAAAATAATATTTTTTTATTAAAGATCTCGTCTTTCAAAATAATTGTCAGAGGTATTTAAATTTTTTTTTCTCTTTAGATTAGTGATTGAGAAAGTTTAAAAGTACTATTTTAAAGACTATCATGTAATAATGTAACATTGCTTAATATGATACAAGGACTTTGTTAGGTAGACAATAGTTTTTATAAACAATGTGAATAATGGGCTCTAAATTTTAATATTAAGATAATCATTCGCACACCTAACAAGTTAAACATCCGATATATCTATTATTTACATTGTTTAGTATTTTTATTGTATACGTATACTTTTTCATGATAAAAATATCAACAATTGTTAAAGACGGTATATAAACAAATCTTATGATTGTTTTCAAACTCACTCTTAACTTGTTTAACTCAATTTTATTTACATCGCCTCAGGCAAAAAACAAAACAATTTTTTATATTCTGAATTTAAATTTTCATAAAATTGGATATCAAATGATTATCTTTTATTATCTATAAGTCCGAAAACTTAAAGAACTTTCTCGGTTTATTCTTATTTTTTATAGAAAAAAATTAAAACACGATTTAATGTTATTCGTTGTGAAACAAAAGAACAAAAATTACTTTTAAAATAATCACTTTCTAGAAGTGCTTTTTGAAATAAACCCTGATTATTTAATCCTTTTGCAGTTTTCAAGTAAAGATTTTGTACTTAAAGAAGAGACACCATTCTGTTAAATTTTTATAACATCAATATTGATTTATCAGTAAGTAGGGTGGCAACATACACTTTACTGGTAAGTATTCAATCTTATTCAATTTAGTCGGATAGGATTGCCAACCCGATTCGCTATTAGTAGAGTTGAGTGCGAAACAGGTAGGGTGTGGATTGATCGCACTCTATATATGTATGTTATAAAATTATGTTATAAGTAGATGTTAAACTAAGGACTTCTCACTTAGTGTAAAAATTCTTTACCATTAAACTAAAATCATCAATTAATAATGTAACACTTTTGTTTATATAAAAACTAATTCTATCTAAGTGATATATAAATATAACATTATATCACAACATTTAATTTGTGTTTGTATTATTAATTTAAATAAAGATTATATGTAGAATTTAACATTTGATGGTTAAGTTGTTTATGGATCAGTTATATTGTTTGTGGGATGATTGTATTGTTTATATTAAATTTTTAATTTATATGCTCATTAGATTATATAATATGGCATATCTTTTAAAACCCGCGGATAGAGGCGAATATCCGCGAATTAACCGCAAATATAATTAGGATTGAGTTGTTCTCAACCCATGGATAAGTTAAGGTTGAGTTTTAATAATAAATTCAATCTGTAAATAGGATTAAAGTTAGATTCAAACCTACTATACTCTACTCATAGTCACCCTACCATCAAGGATGACAAAGTAAATTCACTTTGACACCAAAATACATGACAGACAAACTTTCATTTATGTTCCCAAATTAGGCAAGTAGAGGCGTCATTCCCTATAAAGCCATTAAATTATAATTGGACACTAAATGGAGTATTTTAGACACCAATGCTAAAGTTAGTGAAACACACGCTCCATGAGACTATCTAATAGAAAACTAACAAAGTAACCCAGTGCATTAAATATTTTTCGAATTCTAGTACCAAAGTAGCATGTTATGTTACCAAGTTTTCTAACAACATATCGTACATAGAAATTATGTCTAGATACATTGGTTTGGTTTAAGGGTTTTTCATTGTACCAATTACCAAATTTAAAATAGACAATTAATCAAATACCAAAACATGCATTAGAAGAGGTACTTGGCCTTGTAGATCTAAGTCAAATTATCTAAATAGTATATTTGATTTGGTTGGGGGAAAAAAGGATGAAATTTTTCTCAAGTAAGCCTTCTATTAACTTTATACATCAAACTCATCTATGAAAATTTCTCCCCAAACCAAACATGCTATAAGGTTTGAAAGTAAAAGCCAGATTGTATAGTAGGTACATATGGCCCCATATGTTATGTATATACATATAGCAAGAAATGGAACACATCAAAATGGCAGATCAAGATAGATCACACTCACATTTGGACATTTGATTGAGCATTAGGAATATATGAATATGTTGAATACATGTTATGGCTAACACCATTCTCTTGTGTTTGTGTAGAAGCAATATTGTTGTGTGTCTGCATGGATGGCTGATAAGCATAGTACTGATTTCCCATGCCAATTTGTTGATCACCTGATACTGGCACTTGCATTGGCCAAGACCTGAGAGAAAACAGCACATTTCAAAGTCAACAAAAATTAATTTCGACATACATACCCTTTGTGCATGTGTGCACGTGTATCTGTGAAGCTCATAGCAGAGTATACTTATTCAACAAACAATTATAGTTCTTCTTTTAGTTGAATTCAGGCTTTAACAATGATATGAAGCAATTCTTTCTCCCCTGAACATAATTGCTTCAGTCACTGAACCATCTCCTTGTTGAAGTTAAGAAAATAAATAAAAATCCCTAACAACAATGGTTGCTGAAACAAATAAAACAATCTCATCATCCATGCTCCATAGTTTAACGGAAAAAGAAAAAAGGAAAAAAAAAAGAGAGAAGGGGAGGGGGGGGGGGGGGGGGGGGGGGATTTTCTTGATTCAAGGACAAGAATAAAGCTTATCCAAAAAGGGTTTGAAAAGTACCCTTGATATGGGGCAGAGGCAACTGCTTGAGAAATGTAAGGATAATAATATGATGATGAAGGATTCGACTGCATCATGACATTTGCATGGTCTGTGTTCACCGCAGAAGAACTGAAATCAGACTGATATGTCTGTTGAGGATAACCGCTGTTCATATTCACCGCGGTCAAATATGGATCAGCAGTTTGGGGGGTTGGGACATTCTGTTGTGCATAGCGAGGGTCCCACATCACTTGAGTAGCATGACCATTGCCTGCATTCGCCGCTTGGGAATGAAAATCAGGAGGCGGCTGTGGGTTACTGTAATGCAGATATTGAGGACCTTGGGCCGAATAAGCCTGACTACTACCCATAGTCATGGCAGACGAATGAAATTCAGGGTGTGGATGCTGGATATTATGATATACATGTTGAGGATCTTGCCAAGACTGAGCATAACCATTGCTGCTATTCACCTGGGATGAATTTAATTCAGCTTTCGCAGGCTGAATATTCGGATGTGTATATTGATGATCTGGAAGTGGTGAAATAGAGCCACTACCAATGCCAGTGGCATATGTACCCTCCAAAGGGAGCGAACTCGTTGGAGGCAAAATCTGATTCACTAAAGCTTGGCACGGCACAGACTCTGCTGCAACTGAGTTTGGCACTATACTAATGACAGGATAGGAATAACTTGTAGGCTGCTTGACTTCATTTACATGTTCATGGTTCAACTGCCTTGGTACTTGATTATGTTTATGTGAAATCTTAGACATTATTGTCTCCTCAAGAGAGGACCTCGATATAACAGCATTATTTGCTGGAGGATGAGAAGATGTCTCCAAAACAGGATGCATCGGTGGAGTTGAAAATCCGGGTAATGGCCGAAACAATGATAATAGACTTCTTACCTGAGACAATAATAAAAAATTCTATTCCAACTAACAAAAAAAAAGTGTAATGAAAATGAATTTGCTAGATATCATAACGAAACTTACTTGTGTAATATTGAGTTCAGGATTAAATTTTCTGGAATCATTCTGGTAATTATCTTTGATGGCATGTTTAAAGACATTCTCAGGCAAGGGTATACAGTCCGTGTCAATTTTGAAACTCACCTGAATAAAATTAAAACATGAGTTGCGAATTTATTATAGTTGTGAATCAAAACAGGATGCATTTATAGTTTGTGGTGCTTTCAATGTCATTATTCGGTTTCAAGTATAGGAGTCATTAGAGGAATCAACATATATAAATCCTTATCACTTCTTAATTCTGAAGTTAAAAGAAAATAAGAATAATAAATGATAACAAGAGGGATTATTTCCAAATGCAGAATAAAAGCAACCTGCCAGAACCAAATCAAATCACTCCATATGATCAAACCAAGAACATGGTTCCTCACTTGAATTCTTGCCACTAACTCGAATATAGACCTTGAATAAATGTGCTAAAATGGATGCCACAAACAGATAGGTGATGCTACAAACACCATTCCAATGAACCACAAAACAAGCCAGAGGATGCTATTAGTGGTTAAAGATTTTGTGAGTTGAGATTTCGAAGGCAAAAAGGAAGGAACAAAAGGATTTACAGAGTAACATAGACTTACTCTTCGAATCATTTCCTTCCTTTCGATCCAAAATCTTAACTCATGTAGACTCCCTTAGAAGTCTTTCTATACAGATTTCAATTCTCTAAAGTGAGAAAGTATGGGATTAACGATTAACCACTCTTGGATCATTTAGTGTTAATATCAATGATCTGGAAGGTCACCTGAGCAGGGAATTTCTGACCGAAAGCTAATGGTTGTATCCTCAACCTCCCACTTGAGGTGGCTGTATATGTTCCATAGAGAAGCTTCAGATTAGTGTCAAACAGAAAGAGGTAAGCACCAGGTTTTATCTTCTCTACAACTTCCTTTCTCCCCACAGGAAGCCCAAAAACTCGAAACCGGTAACACTCCGGCTTTGTCGTTTGATTGCACATGAAGATAAAGCCAGCAAGGTTATTTTCCTGAGTATTCATGCCCTCTGTTTTTTCTTCCATTGTGTCACTGCATAGATCAGTAGCAGATTCAGAGTTTCAGAAAATGAGAATCAAAATCACTATGCAATGTCAGTAATGAATCTGCTGCAAAGTCTAAAATTACAGTAAAAAAATGCAAATATGAAGAAATTGAATACCCTGCAGTCTTTGTTCAATAATTGTTTTTGTTTCTCCAATCTTACCAATGCCACAACTTCAATAATTGTTCAATAATTTCACCATCCTTTCCAAATTACAACTATATGAAGCAAGATTAAAAGAAAATAATCCATTAAAAGTTCACCCAATGTGAGGTTTCTTTCTTCAGTCAAAATCTCATTTGATGTGTATAGTACCAAAAAGCGGGGTAATAATATGGTATTGAACCCTAATATCCATATTTCAGAAACAGTTATTCCATCAAACTGCAAATGAAATAAATAATCATGGAGGTACAGGAACTAATCACATAGCTAAGAAGTAACAGAACTTAAAAGGGCAGAATCAAGTACGCAATTGCATTGAATAACAGATAACAGCTCGCAGAATTTTTTTTTAATTTGTTAAATATGGGAAATTGTAATATTGTTTGGGGTTTTTTACGTAATAGAAGAAAACAATAATATTAATAAGAATGATAACAAGAGAAGTGAAGGAAGAAAAGAAAGAGGGAAGGGGGTTGATTGTTACATACATGGAGTGTGTGTAACGGACAAAGAGTAGTTGCTTGCTTTGCTTGTCTTCAGTTTCAAGAATCACTCCCTCCTGAGTAGGAGGAGCCTTTCGTTCTCAACAAGTCAAGATGTAGTGAAGTGACGTGGTTCTTATTTATTTTATTTTTTTTTAATTGTTCCGCGCACGCTTCGCACTCACACACACGTTTAAAGATTCTATTCACTGCTTGGTCATTGCTATGGGCCAATGGCACCTTATATTGCCACTGTCCAGCTACTCCTGCACACGTCCTTCTTATGCTGCGTTTGGTAGTGTCTTTGAGATACTTAATATTGACATTAAGATATATAAATTTTGTAACGTGTTTGTTAATAATGTACAGAATACATAGGTATAAATTAAATATCAATTTTATTTTTTTATTATATTTTATTATTGTCACAATCAGTCAGAGATAAAAATTAATAATTTCAAAAATAATTAAAAAATAAAAAAATCAAATTTTGTGCCTTATACATCGTGTTTTTGTATTTCAATGTTAAAGAATAACACTAAATACATATATTTTATGTGTATTTATATATTACTGTATTTATCTAAATTTGTGTCTCACCTATAGACATAAACCACCGTGTTTAATATCCATGTCTCAACAAACGAACAAAGGCTTAATTAACAAACAAACTAACCATCAACGGACATTCACATACCTAACAAACTAACCATCAACGGACATTCACAATTTCACATACCACACCACGTCATTTCAAATTTTTTTTGAGAGTATTCGGGGACACATTATAGAGTGAATTACGTTCCTAACAAAAAAATTCAGTATTCTCTGAAAATTTTTAAATTTGAATTAAATAAAAAAACTAAAATTTATTTATTTAATAAAGAATACAACATTTGTTTTTAAATGAGCTTACATTATATATATATGAAGTAATTTTAGATAATCGTAAAGAAATTGATATTCTATTAATATTAAAATATAAATGATTTTTTTAATATTTTTAACATTTTTTATTATCTAAAATATTTAAGATAAATTTTTGTTTTAATAAATAATAATATATTTTATTTCTAAAACGAATATTTTTTATATTTAACAAGACATTTAGACACAGAAGACGTACGACAAGTATGAAAAATGCTCACGTATTCAACTATCCATTCCGTTAAACAATAGCCTTACCCATTTCGATTTTTCACCATAATAGTTAATTAATTATGGGGGAAAAGTTTAAGAACATATTCTCTTTCAGACATATACATTCACTTCTCAAGTATTAAATGAGGTTTTCTTTTTTAAGTTGAAGTTTCTATTTTTTTGGTCAAAAGATTTTGAGGTTTCTAACCATATTAAGTAATTTTGACAGTGTATCCAACCAACAGGTGTCAAATCCAACATCCGAGCATCCCTTTCCAACCAAAACTTTCCTAGTATTTGTCAAAGCTATGTTCCAAAACAAGTTCCTACCCCTCTTCACTCTTTGCAACCCTTAAACTTCCCAAGGTTGCACAAGTTAATGTTCTTCCCTCAGAAATTACAAGTAAAACGAGAATTCAGCATCCATCACCAACAAAAAGTGGCAACAGAAACACACTACTTTCATGGGGGCAGGGCGTATGTATAGTCTTATAGAGATGTTCTTTGTAGCTATGAAATTTTGTGCAATCCAATATTGAGATCCGAAGATATGGAAATGAGAACAGGCATTGACTGAAGCCATGTTGCTTTGAAGACGCGCTTCTGATGCGCTCTTATCGACTGTGAAGGCTTGTGAGCGTTGTACCTGATGTCGAATATGTGGATAACAGGATCTACTGAACCAGATGATATGTATAGTCCATCAGGAGACCAAGCTTGATTTATCAGAGCCGATTGAGAATCGCTACTTTCTTGCTTCCATCCGAAAGCATGAAGTTCTGTCTGCCTCAGTCGAATATCATATAACCTAAGCTGCTTCTCATGAGTCCTAAAAGAAAGAAAATGTACTTAATATACCAAGTGAACTTGCAAGTAACAAGAGAGTACTCTGAATTCAATGTAGAAAATAATAACCACCAAAACTACAAGCCACATTTTAGAAATAGGGATTTCATAGCTTCAACCTATTTGTTTATAAAGCAGAGAAAGAAAATTTCTGGAAAATGTTGCACCAAAAGGATGTAATGTAGGCAGCCTAACCTACTAATTATATCAGTTAACCAAATATATGAAGTGAAAAGAATTGATCTTTTGCCAAAATGATAAACGCACCTTTGGCCAGGACTTCTCATTAACAAACAAGATGGGAAAACCATTTCATCTGGTTTTTAAGGTTTTGAACCTAATACTATACTACTAATTCCAAATGAACATGCTTTGATATATATTTCCCATGAACCAAGCATCCAATATGTAACTTGAGACATTTTACGAAGGCAAACATAACACAGCAAAAACTTGAGAAAACCAAAGTGGATATGACTTACCCTGTTTGAACCATGAATAAATTGAAGTCACATGGATTGGGTAGGACACTCATGCATTTAGTATCGACTTGATGCCTGTAATCTGCTCTACCAGCACGAACATCAAACCCGAATATTCTCTTGTCGGCACCAGCAGACAACACAATCTGTTTATGATGTAGACCAGCAACACCCATGACAGCAGAAGAATGAAGATTCCTGTGCAATGCTTTTGGCTTCCATTTCTCGCCATCTTGTTCGCTCCAAAGCACAACAGCATGGTCACTTCCGCCAGTTAGGAAACATGTATCTTCCCAGGGAGGAAAAACAATGCCATTGATAATACCCTTAACATGCGGCTTGTCCTCTAAGTATCTTACTCGATCTCCCTGTGATTTCATACAAATTTTGCATATATCTGCAATCAACAATACAAGAACCCCAGTAGAAAACTTTTTAACTTTTACGCCAGGATATTTGGTCTCACGAGCCTTACCCCTCGACCTTTATTCAGATTCATAACTGATACTTGAGAGTCTCCCCCATCGGCGCTGTATACTGCAAATAGCCTGTTTCCATCTGGGTGCCAGGCTAAATCTTCCGGCCATCTCCGCTGCTTTGAGGATGAACAATCAGTAGAGCTAAGTCGGGAGGCTGATGATCTACAAAAGTTAAGACGTAGAAAGAGAACATGTTATAGATAACAAGATCAACTTTTGAAATAGTTTTAAGTTATAATATTCTATAATCAACCACTCCTTTTCATATTCACATTTCACCAAAACAACAACAGCAATAAAAGTACTGCAGGAAAGGAAGATTGTGATTAACCAAGAAACTGTAGTCTGTGCATGGTATCTCTTGAAGTATCAAACACAAAACAAGATGAAAGTAGAACTGTATAAAATTAATGAAATTTAATAAAACAAAAGAACAAAGCAAGATTCAAAAGCAGTAGAACTAGCACACAATCCATATCACCTATTTACTTTCCAATATTAATTCGAATGTAATAACATTGCTACTCAAAACCTTGGAATACCCTAGCTGGGTATTATTAAGGAAGCAAAAAAAATATTAAATTAAATTTAAAAATAAAATAAAAAAATGTATTACCTTCCAGCATTCACTGATAAAAAACATTTGAGAAAGATTGTCCATTTAATAGTGAATGTCTTATTATAGCAAATGATCAGAGAGTCAAGAGCCAAACGTTAGACATGTCATGATATTAAAAGTGAGATTCACAAAGTCCAATTGCTTGCAAATCCATAAAGGAGATCTGTACATTTAAGTTCATATCTCACATATCAGACATTTTGATGCCATCATTGGAGCAGTATGTAAGACATAATAGGAAAACTATAAAATTTTCAAAAAGTATTAAGGAATTTAACAACAAAGATAAAGATGAAGGGTATACCCCCTAGCCTGAATTTGCCACAAGTTGAGCCCTCCATCCAAAGCACTGCAAGCATTCCACAAAAGTAGCAAGAATAAGCCTCAGAAGATAGATAAATCTTTTATAATAATAATAATGATGATGATGATAATAAACCTAGCCACTATATATTTTTTATCACTTTAGTTCTAGCAACTTGAATCTTAGAAAATGGTTCCAACAAAAGACGCGGAAAGAAAATGTACTCAAGAATAAAGGTAATACTCCAGAAGCCTCATCATGCATCCTATGTTCCTATCATATGCAAGTTTAAAGAAACTTAAAATCACGACCTTAGATGGCAATCAAATGTCTCGCACGTGTAGACTTTTTACATTCTTCAATATGGCCGAATCACTAAAACTCAAAGCCTAATAGTCATATTGCAATCGAATTTCCTTTGGTATCAACTGATAAGATTTTACAATAGAGTTGTCGTGGCCAAAAGCTGAGAGAAGTTTATTTTTTTGGAGGAAAAAAAGAAGGTAGTTCTAACTTTCTAAAAGGAAAGATTTATAGAAAAGAAACGTGTATATTACCTGGTCACGAAAAGATTATCATTTACAGGACAATAAGCAAGACTCCGCAATTTCCTCTTATGTTGACTTGAGATATGGTTGCTTGTATGACAATATACCAACTTTGCTGAAGAACTTTTGCGTATTAAAGGAATCAATTCCTTGTGTTCTTTTTGCTCTGGAAAGCAAAATGAAATCTTGTGAAATTAAAGTTACACTTGAAATGGAGAGGACAGCAATATCTAACATGAAATTCAAAGAGAAGCACATAACCATTGATATCATCCATGGACTAGCCAAATCCACATAAAATGAAGGCCGCGCTAGAGATGAATGTCTTACCAAACTTCCTTTTGGTCCCTCTGTCCTTGTCTTCAGTACTCTTCTTCTCAGAAGAAGGTCTTTGGGATATTTCAGATTTTACTCTAGAACCAGAACTGTGAACTGATGGACTTGCTTCAGAACCAGAAGTTACGGCAGCTTTTGTAGAAGATCTTGGCGGTGTAGGTTGCGAAGTTTTTGGTTGCACGGCAGGAATAAGAAGTTCTGGTTTGGATTGATGGTGTTTTTTGGAAGAATCTTCATTTCTATCTGTTGGACTGCTTGATCTACGTTCTACCTTCACAGTTTTAATTCCATTGTCTAAGGAACTTCTAGATGACACAGCATTATTAGTTTGACCTCGAAGACGAGCCAATTTTGTCTCGGAATCTTGCAGCCTTTTTTCTGCTTCCTCAAGCTGCACCAAAACATACATTCAGCAAATAATTCTGAGAAGAGATTCAAAAAAAAAGAAATTGTGCAGACTACAGATGATAATGTTTCACGATATCAAAATTAGAAGACAAAAAAGTTATCACTTGAAATATTGACAACGTGGATAGCATTGCTCCAAACCTAAGAACAATTTATTCATAAATAAATTTTTCGAAATTCATAGAAAGATTCCATCACAGAATACAGTTTAAACAAGAGCCAAACCAAACTACAGCCATCAAAACATGACACAAAACACATTTGCAGTGTATTCATACTGAAGTCAGAACCAACCAGAGTGAACCAACTTGAATGCATGCATATGCAACTGTTACCGAAACAAAAGCGCATTCCAAAGAATAAAAGAGAAAACCAAATGTTGAATACTATCAACAGAAAATTCAAAATAAGTTGTCACAGGATTACAATGACCACATATCAACCTATTAACTAGAAACGAAACTACATGCTTCAGCAGTTAAAGTGAGTTTTGTAGGAGAGTAAAAATACAAGTGGAGAATCAAAATAATCTTAGGAATTTCATAATTGCTGTATTAGGGTTACAAAAACTTCTCTTTTTTCCTTCCTTTCATTAAGAAGCTTATGGAACCCAAAAAAATATAAAGAATTTACAATTTTTCCATAAAGAAAGAAATGCATTATGGTTTCCAACAAAAAGCAGAACCAGCCATATAGCAGAGTGAAATGAACTTGATGCAAGTAAAGACTAAAGTATATCAAAAGTATCTATGTTTCTACCTTCAGGAACCAAAAAAAGGGCACACAACAAACCACGATTTTCTCGACTTTTATACCAACAAAACAAAGAAAATAAAGCAACGAATCAAATAGGTTCTTTATAACTGTGAAAACATGAATTCAAAGTTATTCTAACTTTACATCAATTCTGCTACAAAAGAAACAAACACTCATATATAATGAACAAGCTCTTTTTTTTCCCTCCTAGCTCAAATACTGTTAATCATTCGAAACAGTTCAATATCATAAATAAATAAATAAATAAATAAATAAACAAATCGAAATGTGGAAGCATAATAACGAAAAAATGAGAGGTTAAAAAGAAAAAAAATAAAAACCTGCGATTTGTAATAGGAGAGGCGGTGACGGAGGTTTTTGACTTCGCGAGTACGGTGTTCGATGAGAGCTACCAATGCCTCCTCTTGCTCCTCCTTGGTAGTGGTTCCGCCGGCGCCGTTAACGCCGTTATCTTCGCCGTTATCCATTTTCGGAGATTACTACGATGCTATTTCTCTGAGAAGAGAAGAAGAGAAGGTAACAGTACTAACATTTCTAAGGGCAAGAAAAATGTTACCTAATTATTAATATTAATCAATAATCAATACTTATTTGTGTATTATTATATTATCACATTAATTAATTAATTATTAATAAATAAAAATATAAATAATTGAAGTCGGCGCTGTTTTTTCCAAAAAAAAAAACTTAGTATTATATATATAGAGAGAGAGAAGAAAATATATTCAAATTAAATCCATTAACTATGTATTGATGAAGATGAAGATGAAGATGATGATAACTTTTCTTTTTTTTTCTATCAATGAAAAAAAAATTCACATATGTCAAATATGTTTTTATATGTCATCATTTAATTATATATTATTGGCTAATTCAACTTTTTTATTATGTAATAGTTTTTTTTTAAAAAAAAATAGTAGATTATATTTTATTAATTATTAAAAAATAAAATATAAAGATGTCTAAAAGTAAGACATTGAAATAAAAGGTGGGAATTTTCCAAAAATACTACATTTAAAATATTCATCCAATGGTGCGTGGTCGAAAAACGAATAGTTATTTTAAAAACATATAAAAATAATATTTAATTAATTAAAAACATTTATAATTCTAGTATAGTTTCATTTGTATCATCTTTATAATGCATTTTCATCTAAATTCTCAATTTTGATCAGCAAAAGAAAACCTAATATCTTATATGCTTATAGTCCATTTGGAGTTGAAATATTTTCACCAATCATGTTTAAAATTATGTTAAAATGTAATTTTAATTATATAAAATGAGTTATAAAAAAAAGTATTTTGCAAAAGAAGAAAAACCATAATTTGATCTCATCACCAAATCAAACACGCAAAGCAGATTTTATTCCAAACATATTACAACACTTCCATCTTTTCTGTCAGCAAAATTAGGGAGTAGATCGATTGGATCAAATCTATTAGATAATTTACTATACATAAATCAAAATAAATAATTTCAATACAAAAATAATTATAAAACATAGTTGTGCTATTTTATTTATCACATACTATATTTGGCAAAATGGAATTAAAGTTTGTCAAGGAAACAAATATAGAGCATTCCAAAATAAGACCATAATAAAGTGAATCACAGAAAAAGATTGTAAAACCATGTAACTTTTCACATTCAGCATATATGGATGCAAAATAAAGGAAGAAAACTTTTGCACCGAAATAGTAAGTTACTTACAAATATAAACTTGCTACCTTTTCATGGGATTGGTAGATATTCATTAATAAATAATTAATTAATGAGTAAACCCTAAAATCTAATTTGAAGTAATAGCGTTAAGAGTTAGAATATAATAAAATAAGAGGTTATGGTCAAAATAGTTTCCAAAATTCAACGGGTAGTTTGTCTTTCCTTTTGTTCTTTCTTTTGTTTTTATGTCACCAAAAAAACATTAAATTTTATAAATATCCAAATAAATTTCTCAATTTCACCGGCGTGAGTCTTCATTGATTAGGGATTTACATGTAAGTTGAACCTAGATCAATTTAGGGAATAAAAAGTTGAGTGGCTAAATTCTGAAGTACGGATATTACGTTAAACTGTTGTAGTCACATAGATTCATATGACACGTAAGTAGTGTCCAACTATGTCTTAATAAAAGATTTTTCTTTAAACACACTTATATATATCTAAATACTAAGTTAATATATCCAACATTATTTTTAATATGTATTCTTAAAATAAATTTAAAAATAATATATTATTATTTATTAAATAAAATTATTTAAATATTTTATATAATTAAAATAAAATATTAAAAATAGCAAAAATAAATTAATTTATATTTTAATATTAATAAAAGATAAAAATATTATAACTTATCTAGAAAATACTCTATATATACATATTTCTATATCTTATAAAATTTTAAAATTTCTTATGTAGCCAAGATAAATTGCCATACATCTTACTAACAGTGGACCACATAAGGATCCATAAGTCCATTACCCATACAGAAAATGTTGTGTCATTATCATCTTAGAATATAAACAAATCCTAATATAATTGATCACATGGCAAAAGAAATGAGTGGCTTAGAGCTCAGTTGTACTCAAACAATGATTAAATGACAGAGTTGTATGAAAATAAAATCTTGTTTTATTCATCCTAGCAATCATTCCACTTGAAAATAAAAAATAAAAAAAAATTGTTACCAAAATAAAAAGTTTAATTACTATATGCTAAATAGTGTAAAAGAATTAATGACATTTTTGTATTTGAAAAAATATTTCAATATGACAACACTTACTCAAATCTCAAATGTAGGAAACCTTTTATACACTAAAGTGCCTCAAAGTAAAAATCAAATTTGAATAAATATAATATGGTATGGTTATGAAAACCTACATGAGTATAGCATCATATTAGGTAGTGTTTCTACCCATTTCATGCCAGGAATTCAGAAATACCAATCAACATAAGCAAAAATCTGAACAAAACTAGTACCATAGAAGTAAATGTTCAAATTAAAGCCTTTCCTTCAACAATAACATTCTATATAGACATTAAAAAAAGTTAAAAAAGACAAAGTCCCTTTAGGACACCAATGCCCAGGGATACAACAACATAAACCAAAAATACAAATATAAACAAGATAATCTTGAGAACAAAACATCCTTGAAGAGTTTGAGACTCACAATGATGTATGTGAACCAATCTCAAAGGGAACTTCAAATTGTCATGTCCATTCAAAGCTAGCCAAAATTTAAAGCTTTTCGGTTAAGCCATACTCTCTAAAGTTGTCCAGTGTAGCATGACGACGCCATGCAAGGAAAACATAAAGATAACACTAAATATCAGCAACTTCATTCTGGTTATGTACCTCGGTCCTCGGCCTCCAAAAACTCCTGCAAAGGCTCCTCTATAAGCCAAAATTGTGAGCCCACCTGTCCTAACGGCTCCAACTCATGTCGACTGATCAAAAAAGAGAATGTCAATATACATACTTGGGTTGGCATGAAATACAGCATAGTACTGTTAGTGCCTGAGGCTACTATGGTCAGGTTTTCGATGAACTCAAGGATGACTCTACTCCATTAGCAGATTCATCTCCGCCGGCTGCAGCTGAAGAACTCCCTTGGTTGCGATTCTCATCGTTAGCACTCGTACGAGATTTTCCTGGCCTTGTTCGAATATTGTTTCCCAAGGGGAAAGGCTCCTGTACACAGTTCATTAAGTATCAGCTAATGAAAATTCGAACCAACATTCGACTGGTATATCACTATATCAGTTCCTTGGTAAATTATAGACTAAAGGACAAGCTAATTTACCGGATCACCAGCATTTGGGCCATCCGTGTGGAAGAGAATGGGGCGACAACGTTTATCTTCATTCATTAGACTTGAATTCTGGAAATGAGCAATCAGAGCAGCTTTTCCTTGAATTCGGGCATATGCAAGTACAGCTACTTTCTCACTGTTAAACTTCTCCCATTTTTTCCCATTAAAAGCCTGCAAAACAGTTTCAATATTAGCTTCATCAGTTTATGCACAAGCAAACATATTAACTAAATCATATTGCATACAAGACATTATTTCATACTCCATGAAGTAAATTCTTTGTGCTCCATGGAGTAAATAAGAATTTCTCATTGCGTACGTAAATAACTTGAATTACTATAACATAAGAACAATCAAAGAACCTGATGGAACTGAATAATTTGACCAGGGTCAATCATGTTGATGAATGCATAGCCAACATTACATTTGTTCTGCAACCATGAATAGAATTGAGTTAGACACAGTTATGATTGTTTAAGATAAGGAAAGAACAAACAAACTCCAAATATATGCTTGCCTTAAAGTCAATTGGCAAATACAGAAAATCATAAGTTCCCCGACATTGCTCATCGATGGCAGCAAGAAGCATCTTTGAAGTATACCTGCCAAAATAATAAAACATCTAAAAAGATCAACAAAAATTTGCATGATTTACTCCATGTAAAATCTGTTGGGAAAAACTGATTGATTAAATACAAAAAGGGAATGTAAAAACGTGTGATTCCATCTGTAACGGAAAATGAGTCAAAATGCAAAAGCTAAGAATTAACAATCAAATGCTATAGTCAATACCATTAACTGTAAAATGTGTACTTAAATAAAATGTCAAGAAGCTAGGAAGACAAATGGCATACTTGTTTGGAATATTTTTTATCATAAGTGTGGTTCGGTTATCTTCCCCGCGCAATATGCGGCCTAGATCAAGCTCATATTGCTTTTTATCAGCACTGTTAGTATTTGCTTCACTTCTACGATGATAGAGGCTTCTCATCCGTTCATTGGCCGAATCAAACTTCAGCATTGAATTCATGGGAAGTCTCCCTGGGAAAAAATGTGACAACTTAGGAGATCCCTGCCCAGCACTGGATGACAATTCTGTACTGTTCCCACCCACATGAGAAAACATGTTGCGAGAAGACAAGTCCGGAGGATGCATCTGCCAAGAACCATGAAAACCTGTACTTCCTAAAGATCCCATTCGAAAACTAGAAGCTTCAGGAGACTCTCCCAAGTAAGAAGGCTGTCTTTCCCAGGGTGAGGCAGTAACGACTGGTGCTGATCCGACATGATGGTCTATCTGTGATGATCTCAGCACATGAGGTGGTGTTCTAGGAAAGCCGGGCATCTGCGGAACACCAGGAGCACCAGCACCATTAATAAAGGATGGTGGTGTTTTATGCCAAAGCATGGCATTTGATGGAGGTTGCTGATGCAAGTTGGAGTTGTTCCACATATGATAAAGTCCCTGAGGCGGGCGGCTCCCGTTTCCTGAAACTATTGAATCCACATCAGAAATCTCTTCATGCTACAACCACTCAGCATATACCACTTGCATGCTGATAGAAAAGCCAAATTCAAGACAACTATTCGATCCGGAATGCTTAGTCTCAGATAGACAAAGACAAGTCTAAATTTCAACAAACATTAAATAATTTGACTTTTGAAGGACAGCCTTGGAGCAACGGTTGAGTTGTCTCCGTGTGATCTCAAGGTCACGCGTTCAAGCCATGGAAACAGCCATTGTGTACATTACACCCTTTGGGTGCAGCCCTTCCCCGGAACCTGCGTTAATGTGGGATGCTTGTGCACCGGACTGCCTTTTTTTTAATTAGATAATTTGACTTTTGTGTATAAGTTAAAATTTCAGTTATTTAAAAATATTATGAAAATATTGACAACAGTATGCATCATCATAAAAATTGCAAGGATGCAGTTTGAGGAAAACAGTAGTAGAATGAACAATGCACTTACCTACTGCATTAAATTCGGCTAGGTTGCCAGGTGAGCCAATCCCCTGAATATGCCTGCTGTCTGACAATTCTGTCGATCCAGTTCCAATACTGGCAGCAACATTGCTGATGGGGTTTGAAAAGTTGTAGGGACTACCACTAGCTAAACCATCATGAAACTCAGGTAAAGAATGAGGATGGAACCTTGTAATAGATCCCAGTTTCATTGCATCAACAACATTTGCAGACTCGTAAACTCCGGATACTTTTCCACCAGAAGCCCCTCTTGCCATCTTTGGTATGCTAGAACCCACAGGATATAAAGCATTATCAACAAAACCATTCAGAGGTATCCTTTTTGCAGATTGAAACCCCTGATTATATCCACTCTCCAAGCTGCCACCAGATATGGCTGCTCCAGAAGATGTTGCTGTAAATTACATATGTAGTGAGACCAAGAACATCTCAACTTCATAAGGGTGAAAATAAGCCGAAGCAGACAAAATCATACCGTTCTGTCTTAATAAGTTATCACTAAGATTATGAACAAAATCTGGTTCTTCTTGTCCCTTTTGAGACTGCTGCATTAGACTACAAAAGCAAGGTTTCCAGAATTGTTAAAAAGGAAAGAGGTAATATTTTCCCATCATGGTGATTAAAGACTTAATCACTAAAGAAGACGAAAAATACTATCAAATGGAGCAAAGTTAAATATGCAGATCCAAAATAAAGATTCTGTCTAGAGATCATTAATTACAAATGGACACATAAAAAGCAGAAGAAAAAGTTTTAAAATATTCTATAACAAGAAGAAAATAAATTAAAACTAAAAGTAGAAGGGAGAGCCAATACATAGCATTTCTAGGATGGCCAGGTTCAAGCTTGATCTGCTTCCCAGGAATGCAGATCCTGTTCGAAGCACCAAGAGAAGCTTCTGCAGCTCGCACATCATAGAACTCGATGAATTTCACATGATTCACTTCAGGAGATTCATATATCTGCAATTACACAATAATTATCAATGCCAAAATCATCCTTGTTAAGACACATGAAGCAAAAAGGGTGAAAGCCCACAATAAAAACTTACTTCTTTAATTTCTCCATATAATGCGAAAATATGCTTAAGTTCCTCATTTGAAACAGATGAATCAAGACCAGATATCATCACACCACCATGACCAATATCCTTTTCTGGAGCATTGCCCTAACATGCCATCAAATAAAGATAAAACCATAAGCAAAGCAAAAGAACTTGGAATACAAAGTAACTGACAAGGGAAGAATATAGCAGTAACTACCTTTGGAATTGAATAATGTATATCAAGCTTTCGAGATCTCAACGACTTATGTTGGAGTGCTTTCATTGCATTTTGTGCTGCCCTTATATCATAATAAGAAATCATGACAAAACCCCGAGGCTTGCAAGCGGTATACATGGTTCGGATATCTCCATATTGCTGCCAGAAAAAAATAGTCCATTAAAATCTTATGATTAGTGGTATGATACTTAAAGAAATTCTGAGACAGCATCTACCAGCGTAAGAAAATAAATGTTTCACCTCGAAGAGAGTCTTCAGCTCAGAGTCATCTACATTGCTATTAATGTTTCTAACAAAAAGTGTCCTAGAAGATTGGTCACCAAGAGGAATTTTTCCTTTGGAACCTCCGAAATAACCAAGATCTCCTTCTAAGCCGCTGGCTCTTTTTCCTGAAACTAGATGTTCATCTCCTTCTAACTCCATGCCTCCCCCACTGCTAAACAAATCAAAATCTTCGAAATCATCATTTGCTTTGGCATGAACATTGGATCCTAACTCATCAGCAACACCAGAAAACAGGTCATCCTCATCAGGAAGAAGATTCCCAATAGTGTCAGCCTCAATTTCTTGAAGAGATTTATATGGTTCTTCCTCAGGAAGGGAACCAACGGAAACAGACTGATCCCGGAAAACATCATTCCCCATTAATCTCACTGCACCAAGAAACACATATAAAGAGGCCCATGAGGATATCAACTCAACTCATATAAAACCAAAATGAATAGAAAACTTTTCTTAGTTTGCATCTCAAGTTCTAGTAAGATAAAAGGGCATCAGTACTAATTCAGTAATTCCTTTACCATGCTGCATTAACCATTATACAAGCATGCAAATATCTTAGCATGGATAAAAAGATTCTTACACTTTTGAGTAAACATATCAGACAATGAACTTGAGAATAGACTGCTTTCACGAGAGGCAGCATTGGCAACAATCTTGTTCCCAATGAAACCATACGAGCTAGATGTCGGCTGCATACGCACATCAGTCCATGATCTTGGATGATAGTTAAGTAACTCCTTGGAATCCTTCAGCACATCTGCAATGCCTTCTTTACCACCGAAACGTGTGCTTCCTGTGCCTTCGGAAGATAACCCAGTCTGCGACATCGGCAAGCCTGTTTTTGCATTCATTCCACGGGGTGATGAAGCATTCAAAATGCTGCCAGGTGATGCTGTGATCTCACTCTTTCCTGAAAATTTCATCAACTTTAGTTTATATTGAAACAACCTATATTTATTTGTTTGGAAGATGAGCTGGTTGTTTACACAACACATAAATCAACACTCAACAAACAAATGCATGTAGAGATGGATATTACATTATTTGCCTTAAAAATTAGCATAAAAAATAACAGTGAAATCTTAAGAGTAAACATACCAAAAACGCATACATGAGCTTCAATATAACAAATTGAAACATATATATAAAGATATCATAATTAATAATCATAGTTTTGCAACAATTAAAGCGTTTAAAGGATGGCATCATAAATTATACATGCATTACGAAGCATTAATAAAGGTTGCAGCAATTAGGTTTTCGGAACAAACTGAAACAATAGTATCAATTGTAAGCTAGAGTCAAATACTCAATAAACATACTTGCAACATTGGAAAGTTATCATTGTCTTATCCAGTAATTCATAGCAAACGAAAGACAGATATAGGTTAGACAAGCATACTAACATTCAACAACAAGTGAAAGATATACTAGTTTTAGAGTATAGAGCAATTACTTGTGTTAAGGATATTTCACAACTACATTTATAATCATGTATTCCAAATGCAACAAAACAATTATAAGAATTTGAAACAGAAAGTGAGAGAAATGTTACTTTTTAAGTCCCAAAAGGGAGTTTCAATCAAAACCCCAATGGCATCATCTAAAGCATAAGATTCTAAACCCAAATACAAAACTGTTCATGCAACCTCTACGTACAAAAAATTAGTTAGTAGATACTCAGGGCAACAACGATAGAATTTAACTACACGAAACAGAACAATAACTTGTGTAGGACTATTAACAAATGATGAGTTGATAGGACCTAACCTTGCGGGTATCGCTCGTGAATAGATTTTTGCTTCCGTAATCCAGGATTCTTCTGCTCATACAAAATTCCACACACTTTTAGAAAAACCAACAATAGTTCAAAAGGGCAATATCATCAAGATCAGACATAATTTTATCAACCTTTTGGAAACTAGTGCCAAAGTTCTTAAATTTATATGATAAAATTTAAGAACACCAAAGTGAGAGAGTGAGGATAATCCTCACCTCTGGAGGAAAGGAGATGTCGTCGTAAAAGTGAGACAAGGTCGAAACGCCCCTCTGGTTCATTACTTCAAAAGGCATCCTTCAGCTGAGAATCCAGAAAATCCACAATCTCACTTACTAGCCCCTATCATCTGCTAGAAAATTTAAGGTCATTTGCTATACACAAAGGAAATGACATATAACAATGAATATACAAAACCAATCCACATAGAAAAATCTAACCCCATTTCAAACCCACTAAAAAAATACCAGCCATCATAACTCTAAGAACAAAACCAACCCCAAAACTGAAGAATCAAAGAAAGGTAACAAAAAGGGGACTACTTTAAACTCTTAGAGGTGCTACATGAATTACAGCTTAAAAAGGGAAAATCAAAGATATCAAACCAGAAACAGTAGCATCTACCACTGAACAGTACCAGATGGAACAACAGCAAAGGATGAATAATATATTAGAAGAAAAAAACTATCAGAAACATCGTTGCTCACCTACCAACAACCTAACACAGCCTAGAAATTCGGCTGCAAAAAAGATAAAATTTATGAAAAATGGACAAAATCATCCACCAGAATTGAAAAAAAAAAAAAGCGCTAGAAGGAGTGAAAAAAATTTACATGAAAAATAAAATAAAAAAGACCCGAAACAAACGCAGATCAAGACCGAAGGGTAAGAAATTCAATTTTTTTCAACATCAGTCTAATCTAACAGATCAAAAAGAAGAACACAAAGGAGGTTCTAATCTGAGCAAGAAATCATATCCACTGGCACCAAAGACAAAGATAATTCAAAAAAATTCAAAATCTATTCGGACTTAAACAAACAGATACCAGTTTCAACGAAAATTCTCACCTTTGATAAAAAATTTCAACACAAACACCAAACCCCAAGAAAACAACTTTTTTTTTATCTCTTCCTTCAAGCTCAGGAAAATGGAATTGAATCTTTTGAGAGGGTCCTAGAAGCTTATATAGAGCAAGAGATCTCTGTAGAAACCCTCTTCGCTTTTGTTGTTTACTGCATTGCCTCGGTGTACACCCCTTCACCGCCCGAAAAAGCGGGGTCAAGATGAAGGAAGTAACGTAAACATTAACACCAAAAATTGTTCGTTTCTGCCGAACGAATTCTGAAATATTTTCTTTCCTATGTAATAATAACAACACCAAGCGAAAACAAGGAAAATGGAAAAAAGTGATGTAATCCAAAATTCGAAGCTCGAATCGGAAAAAATGGAGATTCCGGCAACCGCGGAGCGGAATTCCGGCGAGATTTTGCACTCGCCGGTTGCCCTCTCTGGTTTTTTGGGGAAAAAATAATAAAAATTTGTTCTCAAACAACGCAACAATACAGAGTTTGAGTCTTTCTGACAGAGAAAGAGAGAGAAGAAAAGGGTGTTAGTTGGCTTTAAAAATATTGAATTAAAATTAAATTAAACAAAGACAAAAATCTTTGAAACTATATATTAGGAAGAGAAAAACTAGCAACAGGATATATAGGATGGTGTTTTAGATTTTCTGTAATAGTAATTATAATTATCGTTATTTTAATTTTATTGAATTGATGTTATAAAAAACTTATCTTGCAGAAATAATTATGTAAAAGAAAGAATAAGTATAATTAGATTATTATATAAAAGAATTTATATATTAATGTATTAAAATTAATTTTTTAATTATTAGTCAATTATTATAATTGTTAAGAATTTAATATGATTTATGATGCTATAAAAAATTTATATAAACAAACAATCAACTTTATCTAGATATTTTTTGGTCTATGATTAAATTATTTGTGTCGAATATAATAACTAATTTTGTATCAGTTTGTAAGCACTTTTTTTACTAAATATAGAATTAAGACTCGAATTTACGATTTTTAGATAAATATAAAAAGACTATGTTATTTGAGTTGTAATTCGTTAGCAATTTGTAAATACTTTAACCAACAGGTCATTATATTTTTTGATATACATTTAAATTATTTATGTTAGAATACAATAATTAATTTTGTATATAACAAGATGAGAATCAATCTTATATTTTATCAATTTTACTAGGTAATTTAGAAGGATTCTGCTAACTCCTACTAATTTTTATTGGATGGAATTTCAGAGCTTATTTAATAAAAAATATGTTCAATTATTTATGGTAAACCTAATTCATCTTCAATTACCACTAGTAAACATAATTAACCCCCAATTTCATCCTCTAACTCCGATGACTACCCTTTTCCAACCACCCTCCTCCATCTTTGGACGCGTTTCTATCGCCGGCGTCAACAATAGTCAATGACGCCCGTGATTTCATCGGCGAGCAACCACTGATCTTCAGAAGTGTATCTGAGTGTCGCCATCGCTGTACAAGACACCTCCTGTACAAGACACATGTATAAGAAGACACTTCCTGTATAAGACACATTCGCAAAAGATACCTTTGTTTAAAAGACACATTCACAAAAGACACCTCCATTAGAAGACACATGTATAAAAAGACACTTCCTAAAATCATATGTATAAAATGACACATCCATTAGAAGAACATTCATAACCCACATCAATGGATGATGCATTAGTTCCTTCTTCTCCAAACTTACGTTCCATCGACGAAGTCGTCTGAAAATGCGGGATTTTTGTTCGCGACTTCGGGACGACGTTGAGAGATACACGTTCGATGGCAATCAGGTAATGGAATACATGAGTTTTTGCGATAACAAGTTTCACCGTCACGAAACGGCGACGCAGCAGTTATTGCGGCTGGAACGGCAGTGCACCGCAGCGGCCCCGAATCGGCACCTAGTGAGGAAGATGATCGCAACCCACACAATAAAAGCTTCTGTCGGAGCAAAACAGCCGCGCACCAAAGAACCGATGACATGGTGGTTGTGCAGCTGTGACGGAAGCACGCTGCAGCGGCAGCGAAGCGGTGCTGTTGGTGAGAAAGGAGATGTTGCGATGATAAGAGGAAAACAGACGCTGATCACAGTGACATTGTGGGCGGTTACTCAACACAATCCTTATTATTCAAATTTCTCATTAATGTCATTATTTGAAATTTAAATTTATTAAAATAATTTAAAAGTAATAATTATTAATTGAGTTGTCAAAAATTGACAGATTAACTCTTGATACCCAATAGTGTTTCATATTTTATTAGCAGTTTTGCTATATATTTAAGTATTTTTATAATCAATTCTAATTAAGTTAGTTCAAAGTTAGCAAAAATCGTTTCATTAATGAGAACGTGTCGACATACTCTAATTTCCAGGAATGATATCGCGCATTTTTTCTTTCGCGTTCTTTCTTTTTTTTTGTGTTCCTCCTCCTTTTTGTTCTTTGCATATTTTTTGCTCTACACGTAGTTGATGTATTTTTTCTCTTTCTCTTTTTAGTAATTTTGCAATATCATGTATTTATTCCTTTTCTTTATTTGATTTTTTTTCTTCTTATGATGATGATGAGAGGAAAGAGGGAGAGAAGGATAATGATACTACATAGAGACACCAAACTCAAGTCTACGATAAGAATCACACTGAAACTAAATTAAAATAATACTGAAATTTTAAAATAGTGACATCAGAAAAAATTGAACTCAAAACAAGCACAAAAACATAAATCACACTGAATCTAACTCATGATAACTCCGAAATTTGAAAATGATGACACTAGAAAACTCATCAACATGGTTTAAATTTCATAAGAAATCCTACAACTAAATAGAGACTCTAAATCCAAACCTATGATAAGAATCACACTAAATTTAAATCAAAATAACATCAAAATTTTAAAATGGTGACACCAGAAAAAACTAAACTCAAACCAAGCATAGAAACATGAATTACAATGAATTTAACTCATAATAACACCGAGACCTAAAAACGATGACACCAAAAAACTCATCAACATAACTTAAATTACATAAGAAATACTACAATTATATAGAGATTTCAAATCCAAATTTATGACAAGAATTTACAATGATGATGATGATGATGATGATGGGGAGGAAGAAAAAAAAAGAGAAAAAAATTAAATGAAAAGAAAGAAATAAGAAGAGGAGAAGATGACCATGGTGGTAGTGGTGATGGTAGTAACAACAACGACAATAATAATAACGAATAAAAAATATGAATAAAAAAATAGAAGAAGGAGAAGAAGAAAAAACAGCATTGACGACAGTATAAAAAAAAAGAAAAAATAATGCGCATAAATATAAAAAACGGTTATATAATTTAATTGAAGTTAATTGAATAAATTACTTAATTATAAAACTTTCTTCTCTTGTTAGAATGATACTAAGATCTAAGTAAACATATTTGATAAAACAAGTCTCTAACCAAACAAAGTAAAATAAAAAGTAAAGTAGGAAGTGTTAGGTAAATAATAATTATCTTGAATAACATGAATAACTATCAATCAAATAAAAATAAATTACACTATAATTTAATGTTACTAATTAAATTTAAGATTAATTTACTCTTTTAACTTTATTTATTCACATTATTCACATATTATTCAAAAATATTGTTAGTTACCCATACTTTTCCAAAATAAAAATACTCCAACACACATTTCCCTTTTTTCTCTCTTTTTCTTCTAGTCTTCGTGTTGCTATTTATAAGAATTTATGTGCTTTGTTTTATAATTTTGTTGCTTTCTAAAAAAAATGCGCATCCCTTATAAAAAAAATTTTTTTTTCCAAAAGAAAATTCTACTACTTAAAAACAAAAAGATCATTTTTGAAAACTTGATTCCAACTTGGTTATAAAAATACTGATTCACCCGATTACTATTTTTTAACATATTTTTCAAATTTAATATTTTTTTACTACTTTTTAACATATTCCTCGAATTTAATATGACCAATATAATTAAATATTTGTATTATAAATTTAGATAAAAGTATCCTAAACACATTCTTCTTTCTCTTTCTCTTTCTCTTTTCTTTTCTTTTCTTTTTTTTTTTCATGGTATGTGCTACTTATAAAAAAATACATTTTGTTTTAAAAATTTTGGAATTTTTCAAAAGAATTATATTTTTTTATAAAAAAACTTTTATGATTTTTTAAAGAAATTCGTTTGTTATTTAAAAAAAAACTTTTTTAAAAACACTGTTTCACCCAGTCTCTTGTTTTTTAAAATATTTGTATAATTTTTAAAAAAAATAGAATAAAAATTATATTCAATTTTTTAAGTTATATTTTTGAAAAATGTAATTATAAATATTTTTAATTTATATTTATACACTGATAATAAGTCATTAAATTAACTCTTATTTATTAGTGTATGTTATATATATATATATATTAATTCACATAATTTTTTAACTAAATAATCAACTACTAAGATAATTAAATATAATTAAATTTATCATATATAATAGAATAACAAAATTTGTTTACAGTACTACAATAATTTAAAAAAACATAACGAATGGGTAACTAATGCTTATGTAGATGTACCATAATATCCATATTTTGCCTAGTATTGATTTTAAGATAATAACAAACAAATTTTGTTCGATTCCTTTATTATGGAAATAAAATTAAGTCCATTTAATTTCATTGACTATATTGAATATTTATTTGGCGAAATTGTAATTTTTGTTAGATTTTCTCTTAAATATCTAAAACTAATTATATACTCAAAAGAAATTTGTCTAAAAAAATTTTCAACACAAACATTAAATGCTCTCTTGTTCTCATTTTTGTTTCAAGCAAAAAAAATATTGCTGAATCTTGGAGAAAATCCTAAAAGGGATATATAAAACAATAGATCTCCTCAAATATCATCTTCCTTCACAAATATTATTATTTATTCACAAATTTATTAATTATTATTTATTTACAAATCTTGATAGGATAAATCTTGCCCAAAGACTATATACCAATGAAACAAGCATTAAAAAGTGATTCATTTATAAAACTTTAACACATTACACATTCATTATGTTCTATAGATTGCTTCTAACCAATAGATAAACAGGGTTTAATCATGACAAATTAAAATTTAGTTGGTAAAAGATTGGATAAGATTTTTTTTTTACCAAAATATAATGATATATAATACTTCAATTACAAAGAGAAGATAAATATTAAAAAAAATCTCTCGTAAGTGCATATAATGTAGTCTTTAAAAATTTTATTAATGACAATATTAAAAATAATTTTAGAGAATCTTGTGTTATTCTATTACATCTTGTGATTTTTCATTAAAATTTAAAGATGAATATTCTTATTTTTATCAATTATTTAGACCGGTTATTTAGGTGATCTTTTATAAAAAAATGTAGAATTATTTTTTTGTGCTTTGTAAATTTTACAAAAATTGTGGGTAAAATATTATGTATGATTGAAATGGTTATATATTTTAGTCTTATTTGTATGATCTTGGTATTATGTTGGTTTTGTTATGCACTATAAAATTTATTATTCTAGTGATTGAATTTTAGAATTTTATTGTATAGAATAATGTAATAATATTATCCAAAAAAATATACTAAATTTCATAATTTGGTAATGAATTATATCATCGTAAACTGTAATACTTTGTTCATATATATATATATATATATATATATATATATATATAATACAACTACAAGAGATGATGGACTTGTTTATTTATGCAGTTGAAAGAAATATTTCTTCAGATGAAAAAATAGTAGAAAAAAATTGTATTTGGATAAAAAGATGAAAACTTTATTTTTATATAAAATTAATAGTTGAAAATCATTAAAAAATTTTATATATTTAAATAAATTATTATTTAACGATTATCAATTATTAACTCTTATCTATATTTATATAAATACTTTTTATTTGAATATATGAAGTGAAAAAAAATTCAGATAAAAAATAAAATAAAAAAGACTGAAAATATACGCAGATCAAAAGAAGGATAACAAATACAATTTTTTTTTTTTTTCTCAAGAAGAGTCTAATCTAACGTATACAAAAGAAAAACACAAAGGAATTTTTACTCTGAGTAACAAATTTTTTTATTTCTTTCTTCAAGGTTAGAAAAAATAAAATTGAATATTTGAAAATTATGTGCAGATCTTTGCAAAATTTATATAAAGCAAAAGATCTTTGCAAAAACTCTCTTCGCTTTTCTTTTTTAAATTATGGAATCTAAAATTTGAAGTTTGAAGTTGTTTTTATTTTTTATTGCATTATCTTTTTATACACATCTTATCGTCCGAAAAAGGTATCAAGATGAAATAAGTAATATAAATATTAATACTAAAAATTATTGGTTTCTACCAAACAAATTTTGAAATACTTTCCTCTTTTTTATGTAATAAACACTAAGTGAAAATAATGGAAAAAGAAAAAAGTTATGAAATCCAAAATTCAAAGTTCTAATTATAATTTTTCAAACCGCTTGTAATTTGTTTTTATTTTTTATTATATTGTCTCGTTGTACACATCTCATCGTTCGAGAAAGAGAACAAGATAAAGTAAATAATATAAACATTAACACAAAACAACGTTTATTTCTACCAAACAAATGCTGAAATATTTTTTTATGTAATAAACAACACCAAACATAAATAAGAAAAAATGGAAAAAAGTTAAGCGAAAAAAAAAAAGAAAATAGAGAAAAAGTCAAGCAAAAAGAAAAAGTTATAGACTCTAAAATTCTAAGTTTGTTGTGATAAGAATGGGTTATCACATCTTATGTGGATGCCCATTTTTCATAAGATAGAGTTTTCCAAGGATGAATGAATTTAATGTAGTTTGAAAAAGAGAAACCTTGCATATGTATAAATAGAAGCATAGGCTGAGGCCTTTGAACACACAAAAAAGCAATAAAATAATTCTCTCTCTCTTTTATGTTGCAATACTTCTCTCACTCTCTTTATACTTCTTTATATTTTATGTTTGTTACATCTTCCTTGTTTATTTATTTAGTTATTTTATAACACGTTATCAGCACGAAGCTCTAACGAAATTTTAGGAAGACTTCAGGTAACAAATTTTTATTATGCGAATCTCTTTCATCTTGAATATAATACTTTTGATATATCTGTAAATAATTATTTATCATGGATACTAGATGTTAAAATCTATCTTGATTTAATGGATCTTGAAGATACCATTAAGGTTGAAAATAATACATCCCAGAAGGATATAGTCAAAGTCATAATTCTCTTTCGTCGTCATCTTGAAGTATGATTGAAAAATGAATATCCCACATTAAAAGATCTTGCAGATCTGTGGAAAGACCATGAAAAAAGGTACAATCATGTGATACTTCCTCAAACCCGATATGTTAGAGAAAATTTTCTCGACCTTCCATGTCTCGAATGTGCTCCTGCAACAGCAGTATCGAGAAAAAGAAATTAAAAAGTATTTTGAATTAATTTCTTGTTTTCTTGTTGCTGAATGCAACAATGAGTTACTTTTGATAAATCATGATGCGCATCCAGTTGGCGCCGCCCCATTTCCTGAAGTAAATGCGGCAAATTATAACCCCAGAAGAGGTAAATGGCAAGATTTTGATGACAAGAAAAATTATGGAAGGAAAATGAATTATGTTCATAAGAAAGGATCTCACCAGAAGTGGGATAAAGAAAGAAATAATGGGCAAAGTATATCAATTGAGGATTAATGCTTCCGTTGTGGTGGAAAGGGCCATTGGTCACGTACCTGTCGTACCCCAAGTCACCTAGTTGATCTTTATCAAGCATATTTGAAAAGGGATGACAAAGAAAAGGAAACAAATTTTGTTTCAAATGATGAAAATTCCACCACTCATTATGATGTATCTAATTTCTTTAAGAATTCTGAAGGAGATATTGGCCATTTGATCAATGATAGAATAATTTGATATATGTATGTGTTTGTTAAGTATTCATGTGAATAATTTTACTGTGCATGTACTTTTACTCATTTTATTATTATTATTATTTGTTTTTGAAGAAAAATGGCAAGGATATATTCTGAAGATATTTGCCTTGCGGATAGTGCAAGTTCGCACACTATTCTTAAAAGTGATATATATTTTACCCATCTTGTGCCAAAAGAAGAGTATGTTAATACTATTATTGGCTCAGGCAATGTGATTGAAGGCTCCGGAAGAGCTATAATTTTGTTTCCTGGAGGAACAAAATTTATAATAAATAATGCACTATTATCTACCAAGTCTCTGAGGAACTTGTTGAGTTTCAAAGATATTCGCCGAAATGGATATCATGTTGAGACAATGAATGAGGGAAATCATGAGTATTTATGTATCACAACTCATGATTCAAATAAGAAAGTTATATTAGAAAAGTTACCCTCACTTTCATCTGGATTGTATTATACCAAGATTAGTGCAATTGAATCACATGCCATTGTAAACCAGAAGTTTACTAGCCCAAATGAATTTATAACTTGGCATAATAGATTGGGTCATCCGGGAACAACCATGATGAGGATAATTATTGAAAACTCTCATGGACATTCACTAAAGAACCAGAAGATTCTTAAATCTAGTGAATTTTGTTGTGTTGCATGTTCTCAGGGAAAGTTAATTTTAAGGCCATCACTAGTAAAGATTGGATTTGAGTCCCCTGAATTTCTAGAAAGGATTCAAGGTGATATATGTGGACCTATTCATCCACCATGTAGATCTTTTAGATATTTTATGGTCCTAATAGACGCATCTTTGAGATGGTCACATGTGTGCTTATTATCTTCTCGCAACCTGGCGTTTGCGAGATTACTGGCTCAAATTATTCGATTAAAAGCACAATTTCCAGAAAATCCAATCAAAACAATTTGTCTTGATAATGCTGGTGAATTTACTTCCCAAACATTTGATGCTTATTGTATGGCTAATGGAATAAGTGTTGAACATCCAGTAGCTTATGTTCACACACAAAATAGGTTAGCAGAATCACTTATTAAACGCCTCCAATTGATTGCTAGACCCTTACTTATGAGAACAAATCTCCCAACTTCGGTTTGGGGGCATGCTATTTTACATGCTGCAGCACTTATTCGTTTGAGGCCAACGAGTTACCATCGGTTCTCTCCTATGCAATTAGCTTTTGGCCAGCAGCCAAATGTCTCCCATTTAAGAATATTTGGGTGTGCAATATATGTTCCCATTGCACCACCTAATCGTACCAAAATGGGACCCCAAAGAAAATTGGGGATATATGTTGGATATGATTCTCCCTCTATAGTGAGGTATCTTGAGATACAAACGGGAGATGTATTTAAAGCCCAGTTTGCGGATTGTCATTTTGATGAATCAAAATTTCCAACATTAGGGGGAGAGAATAAGCTTCTTGAAAAGGAACTTAATTGGAATGCATCATCGTTGATGCATTTAGATCCTCGATCAGGGCAATGTGAACTAGAAGTTCAAAAGATTATACATTTGCAAAGAATAGCAAATGAATTGCCTGATGCATTTTCCGATACAAAGAGGATAACCAAATCTTATATACCAGCGAAAAATGCCCCAATTCGAATTGATGTCCCAGTAGGACAAGTAGCCACTGAAGCAAATTCACGCCAGAAGCGTAGCAGGGCGGAAAATGCCCCAATTCGAATTGATGTCCCATTAGGATAAATAGCCACTGAAGCAAATACACGCCAGAAGCGTGGCAGGCCTGTCGGTTTCAAAGATAAAAATCCTCGAAAGAGAAAAGAGGTAAATATTCCTGTTGAAAAAGACATAGTAAAGACACCTGCAGTTGTCCAAAATTCTGATATAACGCCAGAAGACGTTCAGGTACCTGAAAATTGTGAAAATGATGAGATCTCGATAAATTATGTCTTTACAGGAGAGAAATGGGATCGAAATAAGACAATTGTCAATGAAATATTTGCATATAATGTGGCATTGAATATCATGCATGAAAGTAAGGATCTTGAGTCAAGATCAGTCGAAGAATGTCGACAAAGGAATGATTGGCCAAAATGGAAAGAAGCCATGAAGGCTGAATTAGACTCACTTGCAAAACGTGAAGTCTTTGGACCTGTAGTCCGTACACCAGAAGATGTAAAACCTATTGGATACCGGTGGGTATTTGTGAGAAAACGAAATGAGAAAAATGAAGTTGTGCGCTATAAAGCCCGACTTGTGGCACAAGGTTTTTCACAAAGGCCCGGTATAGATTATGAAGAAACGTATTCCCTTGTAGTGGATGCGATAACATTGCGTTATTTGGTCAGTTTATCTGCATATCATAAACTGCATATGCATTTAATGGATGTGGTAACAGCCTATTTATACGGCTCATTAGATCGGGATATCTATATGAAAGTCCCTGAAAGACTAAAGATATCTAAACCATCCAATGAATATTCGCAAGGGTTATACTCAGTCAAATTGCAAAGATCTTTATATGGTCTAAAGCAATCTGGACGAATGTGGTATAATCGTCTTACTGAGTATCTGGCCAAAAATGGATTCAAAAATGATGATATTTGTCCATGTGTTTTCATAAAGAAATCCGCATCTGGATTCATTATAATTGCTGTGTACGTTGATGATTTAAATATCATTGGAACTCGTGAAGAGATTCCAACAATTATAAAAATTCTAAAAGAAGAGTTTGAGATGAAAGATCTTGGAAGAACTAAATTTTGTCTCGACCTGCAGATCGAGCATATAAAAAATGGGATCTTTATTCATCAAACAACATACACAGAGAAGATCTTGAAGAGATTTTATATGGATAAGTCACATCCATTAAGTACCCCAATGATCGTAAGATCTTTGGATGTGGAGAAGGATCAATTCCGTCCTAAAGAAGAGAATGAGGATATCCTTGGTCCTGAAGTACCATATCTTAGTGCCATTGGAGCGCTAATGTATCTTGCTAATAATACACGACCCGATATATCATTTGCTGTGAACTTACTAACAAGGTATAGTTCCTCTCCAACCAAAAGACATTGGAGTGGAATCAAGCAGATCTTTCGATATCTTCATGGAACGGTTGATATGGGATTGTTTTATCCCTATGGATCCAAGTCACAACTAGTTGGCTATGTAGATGCTGGATACTTGTCTGATCCACATAAAGGGAGATCTCAAACAGGATACCTATTTACATATGGTGGAACAGCTATATCATGGAGGTCCACGAAACAGACGATAGCAGCAACCTCCTCTAATCATGCTGAAATACTAGCGATACATGAAGCAAGTCGCGAGTGTTTTTGGCTAACGAGTTTGATCCAATATATCATGTCATCATGTGGACTGATTGATCAGAAGATAGCTCCAACTGTCCTGTTTGAAGATAATACAACATGTATTGCTCAACTTAAAGGCGGATATATCAAAGGTGATAGAACAAAGCATATTTCTCCCAAATTTTTCTTCACTCATGATCTTCAAAATCAAAGGACAATTGATGTCCAACAGATCCGCTCAAGTGATAATCTGGCAGATTTGTTCACAAAGTCACTCCCAAAATATTCTTTTGAAAGATTGGTACATCAGATTGGGATGCGCCAATTTCGAGATATAAAATAATGTCGGCAAGAGGGGGAGACTGTACTCTTTTTTCCTTGGTCAGGTTTTTTTCCCATTGGGTTTTTCTTGACAAGGTTTTTAATGAGGCAGTCCCCATCACAAAGGATATTGTACTCTTTTTCCTTCACTAAAGTTTTTTCCCACAGGATTTTTCTTTAGTAAGGTTTTAATGAGGCAATAATCCTAAATGGTCATCCAAGGGGGAGTGTTGTGATAAGAATGGGTTATCATATCTTATGTGGATGCCCATTTTTCATAAGATAGAGTTTCCCAAGGATGAATGAATTTAATGTAGTTTGAAAAAGAGAAACCTTGCACATGTATAAATAGAAGCATAGGCTGAGGCCTTTGAACACACAAAAAAGCAATAAAATAATTTTCTCTCTCTTTTATGTTGTAATACTTCTCTCACTCTCTTTATACTTCTTTATATTTTATGTTTGTTACCTCTTCCTTATTTATTTATTTAGTTATTTTATAACAAAGTTCGAATCGTAACTTTTTGAACTGCTTACAATTTACTTTTGTTTTTTGTTAAATTGTCTCGTTATACATACATACCTCACCGATTGAAAATACACACTTCACTGATTGAGAAAGAGGATAAAATTAGAGCAAATAATATAAACATTAAGACTAAAAATTTGTTCATTTCTATCAAACAAATTCTAAAATATTTTCTTTTTTTATGTAATAAACAACACCAAGCGAAAATTAAAAAAAAGGAAATTTTTTTTTATATAATAAACAACACCAAAGGAAAATAAGGAAAAATAAAAAAAAGTTATGAATCCAAAATTCAAAGCTTAAATTGTAACTCTTAGGACAGTTTGCAATTGATTTTTGTTTTTCATTCATGATCTCGTTGTATGCACATCACCGCCCGAAAAAAAGGATAAAAATAAAGTAAGTAACGTAAACTTTAACACTAAAAATTGTTCGTTTCTACTAAACAAATTTTAAAATATTTCTTTTTTTTTATGTAATAAACACCAAGCGAAAATTAAAAAATATATATATAAAATCCAAAATTTGAAGTTCGAATTACACCTCACCGCCCGAAAAAAAGGAAATGGCACCGCTTCTAATTTGCTTTTTTTTTATTGCATTGTTTCGTTATACACATTTATCACCCGAAAGAGAAAATAAAAAAGTTAGGACGATTCAAACCTATACCCTCCGAAATATATAAAAGTGAGATTTTCATTAGATGAATATGTTCTCTAATGATTTTATATATACCCTCAAATCAGAAATTATAATATTTATTTAATTTTAGTTTTCTTTTTATACTAATTCTTTTTTAAATTAATTATATTTTTAATTATACATGATTATTAAAAAACAAAAATACTTTTATTAATTATAAAATATCTTTTTTATTTATTGTTATTTAAAATTTTGTAGTCTAACAACTCATATTTATTATATTCATATTTAAACTAAAATAAAATAAGAAAATAGAATTTAAAAATAAACTAAATAATATATATTATGAATACAGATTAATTTATCATAATAGAATTTAAAAATAAACTAAATAATCAACTACTAAGATAATTAAATTTATCATAATAGAATAACAAAATTTGTTTACAGTATTATAATAATATTTTTAAAAAAATAACGAATGGATAACTAATGCTTATGTAGATGTAACATAATATCCATATTTTGCTCAGTATTGATTTTAAGATGATAACAAAAAAATTTTGTTCGATTCCTTTATTATGGAAATAGAATTAAGTTAATTTAATTTCATTGACTATATTGAATATTTATTTGGCGAAATTGTAATTTTAGTTAGATTTTCTCTTAAATATATAAAACTGATTTCATACTCAAGAAATTTGTCTACAATTTTCAACACAAACATTAAATGCTCTCTTGTTCTCATTAACACTTTGTTTGGATGTTAAAAAAATAAAAAAAATAAAAGAAAAAAAATAAAAAATAAATAAAAAAGTTTTTTTGTGTTATTTGGATAAAATAAAAATAAATAGAAAAAAATCTTTTATTTGATTAAAAAATGAAAAAAATTATAAGAGCATAAAATTACATTATTGTTGTGATAAGGTTAAATTAAATGTCCATTAATGTGGGCAGTTGATTTTTGTTTTTAATGCTAAATGAAGAACTTCATATGCCTATATATAGAGAAGTAATCCTATAAATGTTAGTACAACAATAATAAAAACTAAAAAAAAATTCTCTCTCTCTTTCTTACTATTAAGCACTTATTTACTTTCTTCTTACTACTAATATAATATTAATATATTATCTTTATAGTGGTATAATAGTATTGATAAATACAGATAATAGTATTTTTCTACTTATACTTTATTTTATTATCTCTGCCTTATTTATCTTATTTATTTATTTATTTCACAACACGTTATCAGCACGAGACTCTGATCAAATTTTTAGGAAGACTCAGGTAATAAATTTTCATTATGTCGAAACTCTCTCATCTTGAATTTAATGTTATTGATATATCTAGAAACAATTATTTATCATAGATACTAGATGCTGAAATCCATCTTGATTCAATGGATCTTGGAGATACCATTAAGGCTGAAAATAATGCATCCTAGAAGGATAAAGCCAAAGCCATAATTTTTCTTCGTCGTCATCTTGATGAAGGATTGAAAAATGAATATCTCACGTTAAAAGATCTTGTAGATCTTTGGAAAGACCTTGAAGAAATGTATAATCATCAGAAAACGGTGATACTTACTCAAGCTCGATATGAATGGACGCACTTGCGTCTACAATATTTTAAATATATAAATGACTATAATTCTGCAATGTTTCGAATCACCTCACGAATGAAATTATGTGGAGAAAAAATAACTGATAATGATATCTTAGAGAAAATTTTCTCAACCTTCCATGCCTCGAATGTGCTCCTGCAGCAGCAGTATCGAGAAAAAGGGTTTAAAAAATATTATGAGTTAATTTCTTGCCTTCTTGTTGCTGAACGCAATAATGAATTGCTATTGAAAAATCATGAAGCGCGCCCGACTGTCGCCATCCCATTTCCTGAAGTAAATGCGGTAAATTATTCTAGAAGAGGTAAATGGCAAGGTTTTAATAACAAGAAAAATTATGGAAGAAAAAAGAATTATATTTAAAAGAGATGATCTCACCAGAAGTGGGATAAAGAAAGAAATATCGGGCAGAATAAATCAACAGAGGATAAGTGTTTCCGTTGTGGTGAAAAGGGCCATTGGTCACGTACCTGCCGTACCCCAAGGCACCTAGTCGATCTTTACCAGGCATCCATGAAAAAGGACGACAAGGGAAAAGAATCGAATTTCGTTTCAAATGATGCTGAAAATTCCACCACTCATTATGATGTATCTGATTTCTTTGAGGATCCTGAAGAAAATATTGGTCATTTGATCAATGATGGAATAGTTTAATGTGTGAGATTGTTAAGCATTCATGTAAATAAATAATGTAAATAACTTATTGTTAAGTTTTATTTTCTATGTATTTAAGTTTCAAATATGATGATGTATATAAACAATGAAATATTAATGTTTATAAATTTTGAAATTATTAAATGTGTCATGTTTAAAATAAAATTTTAGTATATGATATTATTGTTATGTACAGTGTTTCTTAGAAAAATAATTCCAATCAAGTATTCAATTTAACTGTACATGCTACTCATTTTATTATTATTTGTTTTTGAAGAGAATGGCAAGAATATATAATGAAGATGTATGCCTTGCAGATAGTGCAAGTTCGCACACTATTCTCAAAAGTGATATATATTTTACCCATTTTGTACTAAAAGAAGAATGTGTTAATACTATAATTGGTTCAGGCAACGTGATTGAAGGCTCCGGAAGAGCTATAATTTTGTTTCCCGGAGGAACAAAATTCATAATAAATAATGCACTGTTGTCTACCAAGTCTCGAAGAAATTTGTTGAGCTTTAAAGATATTCGCCGAAATGGATATCATATTGAGACTATGAATGAGGGAAGTCATGAGTACTTGTGTATGACAACTCATGATTCAAATAAAAAGGTTATATTAGAAAAGTTGCCCTCACTTTCATCCGGGTTATATTATACCAAAATTAGTGCAATTGAATCACATGCCACTGTAAACCAGAAGTTTACTAGTTCAAATGAATTCATAACTTGGCACGACCGATTGGGTCATCCGAGAACAACTATGATAAGGAGAATTATTGAAAACTCTCATGGACATTCACTAAAGAACCAGAAGATTCTTAAAACTAGTGAGTTTTGTTGTGCTGCATGTTCTCAGAAAAAGTTAATTTTAAGGCCATCACCAGTAAAGGTTGGATTTAAGTCCCCTGAATTCCTAGAAAGGATTCAAGGTGATATATGTGGACCTATTCATCCACCATGTGGATCTTTTAGATATTTTATGATCCTAATAGACGCATCTTCGAGATGGTCACATGTGTGCTTATTATTTTCTCACAATCTGACGTTTGCGAGATTACTAGCTCAAATTATTCGATTAAAAGTACAATTTCCAGAAAATCCAATCAAAACAATTCGTCTTGATAATGCTGGTGAATTTACTTTCCAAGCTTTTGATTCTTATTGTATGGCTAATGGAATAAGTGTTGAACATCCAGTAGCTTATGTTCACACACAAAATGGGTTAGCAGAATCGCTTATTAAACGCCTCTAATTAATTGCTAGACCCTTGCTTATGAGAACAAATCTCCCAACTTCGGTTTGGGGCATGCTATTTTACATGCCGTAGCACTTATTCGTTTGAAGCCAACGAGTTACCATCAGTTCTCTCCTATGCAATTAGCCTTTGGACAGCAGCCAATTGTTTCCCATTCAAGAATATTTGGATGTGCGATATATGTTCCCATTGCACCACCTAATCGCACTAAAATGGGACCCAAAGAAAATTGGGGATATATGTTGGATATGATTCTCCCTCTATAGTGAGGTATCTTGAGATACAAACTGGAGATGTATTTAAAGCCCGGTTTGCAGATTATCATTTTGATGAATCAAAATTTTCAACATTAGGGGGAGAGAATAAGCTTCTTGAAAAGGAACTTAATTGGAATGCATCCTTGATGCATTTAGATCATCGATCAGGGCAATGTGAACTCGAAGTTCAAAAGATTATACATTTGCAAAGAATAGCAAATGAATTGCCTGATGCATTTTTCGATACAAAGAGGATAACAAAATCTTATATACCAGAAGAAAATGCAACAATACGAATTGATGTCCCAGTTGGACAAATTGCCACCGAAGCAAATACATGCCAGAAGCGTGACAAGCCTATCGGTTCCAAAGACAAAAATTCTCGAAAGAGAAAAGATGTAAATATTATTCCTGTTGAAAAAGACATAGTAGAGACATCTGCAGTTGTCCAAAATTCTGATATAGTTTTAACGCAAGAAGACGTTCAGGTACCTGAAAATAGTGAAAATGACGAGATCTCGATAAGTTATGTCTTTACAGAAGAGAAATGGGACCGAAATAAGACAATTGTCAATGAAATATTTGCATATAATGTGGCATTAAATATCATGCATGAAAGTAAGGATCTTGAGCCAGGATCAGTCGAAGAATGTCGACAAAGAAATGATTGGCCAAAATAGGAAGCAGCCATGAAGGCTGAATTAGACTCACTTGCAAAACGTAAAGTTTTTGGACCTGTAGTCCATACACCTGAAGATGTAAAACCTGTTGGATACCGATGGGTATTTGTGAGAAAACGAAATGAGAAAAATGAAGTTGTGCGCTATAAAGCCCGACGTGTGGCACAAGGTTTTTCACAAAAGCCCGGTATAGATTATGAAGAAACGTATTTTCCTGTAGTGGATGCGATAACATTGCGTTATTTGGTCAGTTTATATGCATATCATAAACTGCATATGCATTTAATGGATGTGGTAACAGCCTACTTATACGGCTCATTAGATCAGAATATCTATATAAAAGTCCCTGAAGGACTAAAGATATCTAAACCATCCAATGAATATTCGCAAAGGTTATACTCAGTCAAATTGAAAAGATCTTTATATGGTCTGATGCAATCTGGACGAATGTGGTATAATCGTCTTATTGAGTATCTGGCCAAAAATGGATTCAAGAATGATGATATCTGTCCATGTGTTTTCATAAAGAAAACTACATCTGGATTCATTATTATTGCTGTGTACGTTGATGATTTAAATATCATTGGGACTCCTGAAGAGATTCCAACAATAATAAAAACTCTAAAAGAAGAGTTTGAGATGAAAGATCTTGGAAGGACTAAATTTTGTCTCGGCTTGCAGATCGAGCATATAAAAAATGGGATCTTTATTCATCAAACAACATACACAGAAAAGATCTTGAAGAGATTTTATATGGATAAGTCACATCCCTTAAGTATCCCAATGATCGTAAGATCTTTGGATGTGGAGAAGGATCAATTCCGTCATAAAGAAGAAAATGAAGATATCCTTGGTCCTGAAGTACCATATCTTAGTGCCATTGGAGCGCTAATGTATCTTGCTAACTATACAAGACCCGATATATTATTTGCTGTGAATTTACTAGCAAGGTATAGTTTCTCTCCAACCAGAAGACATTGGAGTGGAATCAAGCAAATCTTTCGATATCCTCATGGAACGGTTGATATGGGATTGTTTTATTCATATGGATCCAAGTCACAACTAATTGGCTATGCAGATGTCGGATACTTGTCTGATCCACATAAAGGGATATCTCAAACGGGATACCTGTTCACATATGGTGGTACAGCTATATCTTGGAGGTCCACAAAACAAACGATTGCTGCAACATCCTCTAATCATGCTGAAATACTGGCGATTCATGAAGCTAATCGCGAGTGTTTTTGGCTGAGGAGTCTAATTCAATATATTCTGTCATCATGTGGACTGATTGTTCATAAGATAGCTCCAATTGTCCTGTTTGAAGATAATACAGCATGTATTGCTCAACTTAAGGGTGGATACATCAAAGGTGATAGAACAAAACATATTTCTCCCAAATTATTCGTCACTCATGATCTTCAAAATCAAGGGACAATTGATGTCCAACAGATCCGCTCAAGTGACAATCTGGCAGATTTATTTACAAAGTCACTCCCAAAATCCTCATTTGAAAGATTAGTACATGAGATTGGGATGCGCCGATTTCGAGACATTAAATGATGTCGGTAAGAGGAGGAGACTGTACTCTTTTTTCCTTGGTCAAGTTTTTTTTCCCATTGGATTTTTCTTGACAAGGTTTTTAATGAGATAGTCTCAATCACAAAGGATATTGTACTCTTTTTCCTTCACTAAGGTTTTTCCCACAGGATTTTCCTTTAGTAAGGTTTTAACGAGGCAATATTTCTAAATGGACATTCAAGAGGGAGTGTTGTGATAAGGTTAAATTGAATGCCCATTAATGTGGGCGGTTGGTTTTTGTTTTCAATGCTGAATGAAGAACTTCATATGCATATATATAGAGGAGTAATCCTATGAATATTACGTACAGCAATAATAAAAACTAAAATATTCTCTATCTCTTTCTTACTATTAAGCACTTATTTACTTTTCTCTTACTACTAATATAATATTAATATATTATCTTTATAGTAGTATAATAGTATTAGTAAATACAGATAATAGTATTTTTCTATTTATACTTTATTTTATTACTTCTTCTTTATTTATCTTATTTATTTATTTATTTCACAACAATTATATCCTTATTTATATTATATGTAAATTATAATTTATTAATGACAAAAAATAAATGTGTAAATTTATTAATATTTGTCACATTTTTTTCCATTTGAGTAAAATTATTTTAGTGGGTCTACACTATTTTTTTTTTCACTATTTTCCCTTCTCGTTCAAATAACAAAAAATTTACTTTTTTTTTATCTATTTTCTTTTTTTTTTAAATTTTCCTTTCCATTAAATTTTCCCATCCAAACAATATGTAAATGATCTTCTGAAAGATCATCTTCCTTCAAAATTTTTCTTTGCATTGTCTTGTTGTACAAACTTTACATTTTTTCTTTGTATTGTCTTGTATACATTCAACCCAAAAAAAAATCTTCTAACATCAACCATGTAGCTTATATGAATTCCAAAAGTGATGTTTATTTTTTAAAATTTGAGTAGCCAACGTAAGGTTAGGATGTAACAAAACAATTTTAAAAATTGGCCTTGTTGTAATAATCATGATTGTACAAATTGCAAATGATAATTTTTATGAGTAATATCAATTGCAAAAAAAAAAGCTTAAAAAAGTACATGCACATAAATTTATAATTTATTGTTATTTAAACTTTTGTAATCTAACAACTCATATTTATTTTATTATAACTATTTTTATATTTAAATTGAAATAAAATGAAAAAAATAAATTTTAAAAATAAATTAAATAATATATATTACGAATACAAATTAATTTAACACTAATATTTAATTCTGTAACACTTCTATTGTCATTAAATAATATTTTACTTATATAAAAAAATAATTTATCTTCAAACTTCTTGTAAGTTGTTTTTGTTTTTTATTGTATTATTTTGTTATAAACATCTCACCGTCTGAAAAAGAAGATCAAGATGAAGTAAGTAATATAAATATTAACACTAAAAATTGTTCGTTTTTACCAAATAAATTCTAAAATATTTTTTTATGTAATAAACACACAAAAAAACTCTAATTGCAACTATTCAAATAGCTTGCAATTTGTTTTTGTTTTTCATTGTATTATCTCATTGTACACACCTCATCATCCAAAAAAGAGATTCAGATAAAGCAAATAATGTAAACATTAACACAAAATAACATTTATTTCTATCAAACAAATTCTGAATTTTTTTATGTAATAAACAACACCAAGCGAAAATAAAAAAATTAAGCAAAAATAAATAAAAAATAGAAAAAAATTAAGCAAAAATAAAAAAATAGAAAAAGTTACGGAATCCAGAATTTTAAGCTCGAATTGTAATTTTTCGAACCGCTTACAATTCGTTTTTGTTTTTTATTATATTGTCTCGTTATACACACCTCACCTCCTGAGAAAGAAGATAAAAATAAAGTAAGTAATATAAACATTAACACCAATAATTTGTTCATTTCTACCAAACAAATTATAAAATATTTTCTCTTTTTTTATGTAATAAATAACACCAAGCAAAAAAAAAAATAAAAAGAATTTTTTTATGTAATAAATAGCACCAAACGAAAATAAGAAAAAATAAAAAAATATGGAATTCAAAATTTGGAACTTGAATTGTAACTCTTAAAAAAGAGGATAAAAATGAAGTAATATAAACACTAACATTAAAAATTGTTCGTTTCTACAAAACAAATTATGAAGTATTTTCTTATAATTGCTTGCAATTGAATTTTGTTTTTTATTGTATGATCTCGTTGTACACACATTATCGCCCGAAAAAAAGGATAAAAATGAAGTAATGTAAATACTAATACTAAAAATTGCTTGTTTCTACTAAACAAATTCTGAAGTATTTTCTTTTTTTTTATGTATTAAAGACCAAGTAAAAATAAAAAAAATAAAAAATAAAAAATCCAAAATTCGAAGCTCGAATTGTACCTCATCACCCGAAAAAAAGAAAATCGCACCACTTCCAATTTGCTTTTGTTTTTTTATTGTTTTGTCTATTGAACACACCTTACCATCCGAAAGGGAGAATTAAAAAGTTAGTAGAATTTAAACCTATACCCTCCTGAATATACAAAAGTGGCCTTTCAAGTTTCTACTAGGCCAACATATTCTCTAATGATTCTATATATACCCTCAAATAAAAAATTATATAATTTTAGATTTTTTATATTAATTTTTTTAAATTAATTATATTTTTAGTTATACATGATTATTAAAAAATAAAGATACTTTTATTAATTATAAAATATTTTTTTATTTATAGTTATATGATATTTATTACTATTATTTTTTAATAAAAAATTATAAAATATGAGTATATATTAATTAATAAATTATTCAAATTTTAAAATAATAATTAAATAAATATAAAAATATAAAATTTATTTATTATAAATAAAAAATAATAAAAAATTTTATATTATTATTTAATTATCAGCGATCAAACGATATAATCAATCACCCAACAGTTAAATTAGTATCCCGTTAATTCAATATTTTTATTAGAATAATTAACGGTTCAGTTTTAATAACTATAATAGCAAGCATGAGGTTAAGATATAACAAAACAATACTGAAGATTGGCTGTGTTGTAATAGTCATGATTGTACAAATTACAAATAATTTTTATGAATAAGATCAGTTTGTAAAAAAATGTTAAAAGGTACATGCACATCTAAATTTATAATTTATTATTATTTAAAATTTGTAATATAACAACTCATATTTATTTTATAATAATTATATTCATATTTAAATTAAAATAACATGAGAAAAATAAAATTAAAAAAATAAATAATATATATTATGAATATAAATTAATTTAACACTAATATTTAATTGTATAATACTTCTATTGTTATTAAATAATATTTTACTTAGATACGAAAAAATAATTTTTTGCTTTCAAGTTTTTTTAAATTATTATTTATTTACAAAATCTTGATGGGATAAATATTTGTTTACTGAGTGCATGTCCACATACGCAGTGACTATATACCAATGAAACAAGTATTAAAAAGCGATTTATTTATAAAAATTTAACACATCCATTATGTTCTACAGATTATTTCTAACCAATAGATAAACAGAATTTAATCATGACAAATTAAAATTTAGTTGGTAAAAGTTTGGATAAGACTTTTTTTTAATAAAAATATAATGATATATAATACTTTAATTACAAAGAGAAGATAAATATTTAAAAAAAAATCTCTCATAATAAGTACATATGATGTAGTCTTTAAAAATTTTGTTAATGACAATGTTAAAGATAATTTTAAAAAATTTTGTATTATTTTATTACATTTTGTGATTCTTGATTAAAATTTAAAGATAAATATTCTTATTTTTATTAATTATTTAGACTGATATTTAGACTATCTTTTATAAAGAATGCATAATTATCCAAAAATAAATTTGTATGAATTATCCAAAAATATATTTAGAATGATATTTGTGCTTTGTAAAACTTACGAAAATTATACACAAAACTTTAGATAATGTCACTAAGAATATATGAATGAAGTGGTTATATGTTTTGATCTTATTTGTATGAACTTGGTATTATATAAGGATAATAAATTCAATTTTTTGTTTTAAAAACAGTTTAATCTAACATGTCAAAAAGAAGAATACAAAGGAGCTTTTAACATGAGTAACAAACTTTTTTTATCTCTTTCTTCAAAGTCAACAAAAATAAAATTGAATTTTTGGAGAGGGTCCTAAAAACTTGTAAAAAAGAGATTTATGTAAAAATTCTCCTCACTTTTATTTTCTATTATATTATCTCGTTATGCATATTTTATCGTTCGAAAAAAAATCAAAATAAAATAAGTAATGTAAATATTAATATAAAATTAATCTATTTCTACTAAATAAATTTTAAAATTTTTTCTTTTCTTCTATATAATAAACAACACCAAATAAAAAAAAATATGGAATCCAACATTCGAAATTTTAATTGTAACGGTGGAATTCCTTCTCTGTTTTTTTTTTGGAGAAAAAGAATTTGTTCTCAAACAAACTGAATAATATATACTTATATAGTTTGAGTCTTTTCCATAGAAGAAGCGAGAGAAGAGAAGGGTATTAATTGGTTTTAAAAATATTGATATTAAAATTAAAAATTAACAAATATAAAAAATCTTTGAAACTATATATTAGGAAAAGAAAAATTACTAAAATAATATATAGGACGGTGTTTTAGATTTTTTGTAATAATAATTATAATTATTGTAATAATTTAATTTTATTAAATTGATGTTATAAAAACTTATCTTGCAGAAATAATTATGTAAAAGAATAAATATAATTAGGTGATTATTATATAAAATAGTTTACATGTTAAAATATTAAAATTAAACTTTTATAATTACTAGACAATTATTATAATTGTTAAGAATTTAATGTGATTTATGATGCTATAAAAAATTTTATATATACAAATAATCAAATTTATGTAGATTTTTTTAGACTATTTTTTTAAATGAATAAATATGATGTGTTATTCATTGGTGTGAATAAATTTAGTACTTTTTTAATTGTGGAAATAAAAAATATGAGAGTCAGATTTCATAATAAAATTTTACAAATACATAAATCATCAAATTTGTGGTTTTAAAAAAATAAAAAATTAATTTAAAAAAATCATAAACATAAATATGACATTTAGATTTTTAGGTTTTTAGATTTCATCCTCCAATTTTTTACTTTTCTTTTACAATTTTATGATCTAACAAAATACACTTTTTTTTTTCTTCAATATTCAAAATAAAAAGTGATTTTTGGTCTATGATTAGATTATTTATGTCGAATAGAATAATTAATTTTGTATTAGTTTGTAGGCACTTTAGCTAATATGGTCCATATATTTTTTTGATATTTAGGACTTTAGGATTCGAGTTTGAAAAGATATTAAAATAAGAATAGAATCGATTAAATTTTAATAGGTTTAAATTGATTTGAATTTGTATTTTTATGTGAATGAATTTGGACCAACCTGAATCAATTAAATCGGATTGATTTGAATAACTGGGTATCGGATTGATATTGAAATTTAAAAAAAAATAACAAAAATGTATGTAGATATGTAATTATAAAAACAAAAAAATAATACATCATCAAATTTACACTTAAATAAATATCATAATTCAGTGCATTTTACATTTTAAAGTTTAAAATTGTATATAGATTATTATATTTTATTTTAAAAAAAAATTAATACGAACCTAATAGCATTGGTTCGGATTCTAAAATTCTAGAACCAATATCCAAACTAATAAAAACTATATTTAATTAGATACGAAAAAAATAATTTTTTATAATACTTCTAATGTCATTAGAATGTATGAGTGAAGTGATTATATGTCTTGGTCTTATTTTCATGAACTTGGTATCATGTTAATTTTGTTCAAACAAAAAAATGTAATAACATTATCCAATAAAAGAAAAAAAAAATACTAAATTTCATAATTTGGTGTTGAATTATATCTACCATTGTAAATTGTAATACTTTGTTTATATATATAGTATAATTTAAAAATATAAGTAAGTACAACTACCAGTTTAAAAATGATTAGATTATTCGTAAAAATAATTAAAATAATGTTATTGATCTCTATATATAATAAAGAACAAAAAATTAGTTGTTCCATTTGATATATATATTTATAGTAAATTATTAATATAATATTTTGGGATAAGATCCTGCCCCAACTCCACTCCAAGAATAATTGATTTAATCTATATATATGTATATAATGTATTGGATTTGTTTGTTTCATTAGACAAAGTTGAATAATATATATATGAGTATGTCTCCTCTCTCTTTCCTTTAGGTAATGTGTGTGGATAATTGCTCCTAATTTGTACCATCTATTTTCCCCCAATCAAGACCAACTTTTATTAGCTCATCTACCAAACCACATGCCAATCATTTATTCTCAGCCTCTCATCTCACTTTACAATTTTATAATCTAATTTTTTATTGGTTTGGTTACCTATATATCATTTTATAATTATTATTATTATTATTGGGATAATAACTAAATGTGTAGTTGTAGGACACACATATGGTTAGTTTACAATTTTATATGGACTTTTTTTTTCAAATATTAAAAAAAAAAAACCAAATTTACTGTTCTACTTAAATAAATGTTGGAGATTCAAATTCTGCTTTGTGCTATGTCAACTTATTAATTAGTAATAGACGCTTAATAAAATATAGATTTGTAACGATTAATTTTTATTCTGTTAAATTGAAAAATAATAATGTAGACAAAAAAAATATAAAAAAATTGCATGTCACAGTTAAATTAAACTGAACAGGTTAATTATTAATAGGGTAAAGTCTTTATTTTATGGCTGGAATATCAGTTATCATTGGACAAACTTTTACAGTTTTCACGTCATCATTCATCGATTCATCAACAGATGTTAAGTTTTCTTTTTTCTTTTTTTGTTTTTTTCCTGGATCTTAGAAACGTGACCCATGCCTTTGCATTGTTTTCGCCATTAACAATTTAACACCCTCATGATTATCTTATCATTTTTTTATTAGAGCAAACATTGCTAATTTCATCATAAACTAAGCACACTACTCGAGCTAATTCATTTATAACTGTAGTTCAATTTTGTGTTTATTGATATAAAAAAGAATTAACAAAAATGTAATTTGAAAGATACAGAATACTTGACAAGGCGTTATACGTTAATTAAGGGTAATTTATCAAAATAAATAATTTGACTTTTAATTTTATCAGAATATACATTTTACAAAACGGATATTAAAATACATCTTTTATAAACTATATAAATTGCAACAGGAGATCCACGGTTTACAAATAAACATAAACCGTTATAGGACTCTCGCAAATTACATTCGAAGCCAAACAGCACATAATCCACTATAGGAGTATCGCAGTTTGTGTGTGAATTACAAACTGCTACCCTTTTTCCATTTATGTTTCTCCATCTTCTTGCTCTACATCACCACGCATCACTATGCTTTTGGCATTAGTTTTACTGCATTGCTTATTCTTCCATCATGCTCTCCAATTCTCAGGTTATTACGCTTTCTCTTTTTTTTATATATATATTATTTATTTATTTTTTTAACGACTCTTTTGATGATTTTGTTTTAATTTTATCAAAAGATCAATTTTTTGGCCTGGAATGTTGTGTTTATTTATTTATTTATTTATTTTTCAGGCTCTGCCTTCTCTAATTATGAGCTCATTTCATTAGCTAAGTTTTATGTCATTTGATCAAGAGAATCTCAATGATGCTCCTGATTTTTTCTTTTAAGTTTAAGAACAATTTATTTGTATATAATATCAAATATAAAATAAATTACAAGCTTAAAATAATTAATTGCATTTATATAGATCAACTATTAAAAAATAAGACTAGTAAGTTAATTTATTATTCACCATAACTCTTTTAATTCAGGTAGTAGGTACTAAATAAAAAAATTTAACAAATTGAAATTTTTTTATTATAAACCAGCTAAACATATTTTTATTATTTTTAACATGTAGAAATACGACATCTTTAAAAAATTAAATATAAAAAATAAAAAATATATTTTTAAAAAATAAAAATAAAAAATAAAATCTAAACCTGTTCTTAACAACTCCTCTCTCTCTTTCTACGATGAGATATCAGACATGAATGAAGTTGAAAATTATGCTAAGTTTGCAGGTCTAGGTTAAAAAATGTTCAACTCGAAGCAAAAAAACACATATACACAGAAACTGCGAGACCCATGTCGCGGTATTTAGCCATTTTGTATATCAACATAAACCGCTGCGATTTACGCACGTTTACAATTCACACACAAACAGCGACACCCCTATCGCGGATTATGTGCAGTTTGGGTTTAAACGTAATTCGCGAAATTTATGCAGTGGTTTATGTTCATTTATAAACCGTGGATCTCCTATTGCAATTTACATAATTTAGGAAAAAAATGTATTTTAATATCCGTTTTAAAAAATGTGTATTTTGAACAAATTAAAAATCAAATTATTTATTTTGGTAATTTGTCCTTAAATTAAAGAGAGATAAGAGAAGCACAATTTTTTTTGGGTCATACTATCTGATTAATTTATGTGCTTTATTAACATAAATGTTTTTATCTTCACCAAAAAAAACATAAATGTTTTTATGTTGAAAAAATATAAAAAATTTATAGTTATAATTAAAAATCGTTAAATAATTATTTAGTTAATTTTATTTTTATAAAGTTTATGCAATTGTCTTTGGTAGTATAAATTTTTATTTAAATTTTGAGAGTTTGAATATTGAGATTGTTAGATATTTAAATTTTGAGAAAGAATCTACAAGTAATTGAACAAAAAAAATTGAATTGATTTGGACCTATTTTTAATAAAACATTAACAGAATATTAATTAGAAAAATTTGAATAAAAAAGTTAGAAAAAAATGTGACAACAAAAATATGTGTAAATTGTATTTATAGAACAAATTCCAACTACTACTAAATTTTAATATTCTAATTCTTATTTTAATTTAATTATTTTTATTTTTCTAAATAACTTGGCACGTCACAAATAGAAATTGATACCACAAAGTTTTCTAAACAAAGATTCTATCTCCTAGATCTACAAGTAAAGACGTACTCTTTCTTTTTCCTTCTAGCAGTTGATCTTTTAATTTCTCTGATACAAATTGAATATGAATTTTAGAAAAGAGATATCGTTGGAATAATTCTTAAAATACATATTAGTTAAATTTTTTATAATTAATTTTTAATTCTACATAAAAAGGTAATCAATTGAAAATCTCTTTTTCTTTTCTTTTTTCAAAATTAATTTGATCAACAACAAAACTTTGGATCCTCCACTTTATTTTGCATTGTTTGCTCTATTACCAAATCCTACATTATAGAGTACATTATCCCTCTCAAAGGCAACAAATGGTCCTAGGAATAGAAATATTTGAATTAATATATTCTACCTGATTTCTCCATTTAAGCCATACATAGAAGCATATAACGAATTTAAGAAGATTATTAGGCATTGGTCATACCAAAGTACTTTAATTTGGTTTATCATCAAAGAATGGTTGGTTACAATCCCTCTTCTAATTTAATTTCAACTATGTAACTTCCTTGGTGCAATGTATAGATAGATATGATGATATTAATGAATCCATGTGACAATGGCGTAAGGAAGCTATACACGTCAAAACCTGATCCAAATAAGGCCGAAACTTGAGTTTTGGGTGTTTCTATTCTTGGGAAAGGATGAGATTACTTATATAACGATGCAATTTTCCATACAAAGACACGTACATGATGTATCAACAAAAGCGTTGATAATCATGCAGGATAAAAAAATTAATTTTGATATATATTGATGGTATATAATGTACACATTCAAACAGATATATATTGGATCAATAAAAATTATAAAATAAAAAATATTATTTTGAATATATATCTACGGTATATAAATTATACGCTGAGATACATGTATGATGTATCAATAAAAGCATTGATAACTTGAGAGCGAAGAAAAGGCTCCATTTCACTATGACAAATAAAAATATGGACATGAAACCTCTTATATAAGTATTTTGATAATTTCCGATGAAAAGTAGCATAATATAATCAGAATAAGACTCAAATATATATTAAAAAAAAAAGCAAACTTTCATTTTGATTTTTATTAATAAAAAATTACGAAATAATTATTTAATTAGTCTCATACAATTAAAGTTTAAAATAAATTTTGAGTAATATAATTAATTTTATGTAAAATTAGTAGTTAAAAATTATTAAATAATTTAAATAATTTGATTAAATTTTCACCTAACAGTTCTGAGTTATTAATTTCATAACTACACATGAATTTTTACCTCATTTTTATGCTTTAACGTGATAATTTAATTAGCTAGATTAATAAAAGAGCATGATCCAAAATTTATTTGAAAGAATAAAAAATATTTGTTAATACAAATTTTATTAAAATTACATAATGATTTTATTAAATATTTAATGATTTATTTATATTCAATTTTTTATTATAAAAATAAATTATTTATTTTATTTAACTAATTTTATTTTTTAGGTATGTGATTTTATTTTTTAGGTATGTGATGCCATGTTGGTATTATCTGTTCAACTTCACAGCTACTAGCATGGACCATGACACGCATGGCTGATGCTAATTTTGGGAGCCAATTCCATTTTTAATTCTTATTAACAAAAGAAAATGATAAACTTTTAGTACTCAAAATTTATCCTGAAGAATAAAAAATATTTGTTAATACAAATTTTACTAAAATTATATAATAAGTTTATCAAATATTTAAAAAGTCATTTATATTTAATTTTTTACTATAAAAATATGTTATTTATTTTATTTTAATAATTTTACTTTTTTTAAATAATATGTATGCTGCCATTAGATCGTGACACATCTTTTAATTTTGAAATGGGAAAAAAATGATGTATCATTGTGTTATTGGAGAACAAATATTTTAAATAAATTGGACTATTCGAATTGAGATGAGAGTAACTGACTAGGATAATTTAGGTAATTGATCATTAATTTTTTTTTATCAAAGATAGAAAAATTTGAACACACAACCTCTTAAATGAGTATAAAAAAATTATGTCATTTGAATTATAATTTGTTGGCAAATTATACATTAAAATTATACCTTATAAATAAATATTTATGAATTTATATTTCTAAAACAAATTATAATTATACATTTCTAAAATTTAATCAAAAAGTTAGCCAAACCTAGTGAAATAATTATCTCAAAGTTAACTAAATAAATATGTAAATAAATGTTAATTAGTTATATTCAACATGTCATATAAGTAATTAATTGATCTACAATATAAAAAAGAACAAAATTTTAATCTATTATACAAATATCGAAATTATATACCTACATTCATGTATTTAGGAAATTTTGATACATGCATAACCTCCAATTCCAACGCATACATAAAAGATGACCTCTCAAACAAATGATGGTTTGTTCATGCATTTGCTACCTTCATGACATCTGTTAGCATAGTGTCGTTAGTTTGATCTTTATCTTCATTTGGATCAATGACCTTATAGTTGCTTTCAAACTCCTCATTGCTGTCACTATTATAATTTTTTCATTCGATATGTCGACCGGCTTCAAATTATTTGAACTCAATATACAATTCGATGAATGATATCTGAGAGTAAGTTTCAATATATATTAAAAACATCTCTTGCATGCTCGCTTTATAGAGTACATATTTGGTTTGAAATACATGACACTCTCCTTGATATTTAAAAATATATCTTCTCACAAATCACACCTTCTAGTTCTTCAAATGAGAGTGCGAATTAAATAACAATATCGAATGAATTCTCACATACAAATTTCACTCATTTAAATGTTTGTAACAAAATCTGACCATGATAATATACTTTTAACATAATTCTATCATCTATTTTATTTTTTTGACTCACATTAAAAACACTCAACATCACTTGTAATTTTTCGAAACAAAAAAGATAGTATGAGGATAGTTCTGAAGAGCTCAAGGATGAAGAAGAAGAGGAGAGTTCTGCCAAATGGTTTAGGCGTGGAGTATATATAATCAAACAAATCGGACGGTCTAATTTGCTTTTAACCATTTTAGTTTTTTTAAAAAATACAAAGCAAACGGTTCGATTTAGGTCGATTAGAATTACAACAAAATTGGACCTACCGATTTGAGTGCTTCAGAATTTCAAATTTTCCTACGCCAAATAAATCGGACCGTTCGATTTGTACCTATTTTCTCCAACAACAAAATCAAACTGTTCGATCTCTTTTCTATAAAATTAAAAAAAATTATCACCACTTCATTGTATAACACATCTCACCTCCATATCATATAATAACACACATACAATCTTCATATCCAAAAAAATGAGCTGACAACACATAACTGATATTAATTTTAAGAGTCAATCTCATTTTTAATTGTTATAAATGACCTATTTAAATAACCTTAGCCCATAGTATTTATTTATCAAACTCTAAAAATATTAATATTTTTACTATTTAAATAATAAATTTCATAGTATTAACAAATACTTTTTTAGTACTTATTAAAAATACTAAAATGAGAGGTTTTATAGAAAAAATTATGCATATAATATCTTTAAAAATTTCAAAATCTAATGCCTAAAGAATGTCACACTTTATAAGCAACTCTTCGAAGTCCATTGTATATTCTTCTATAGATAATGACTTTTGTCTCAAATTATGAAATTTGATAAAGGTATCTTGCTTGTAATGTTTAGGAAGGAACTTGTGGTTGAGCTCATGACGTATTTTATCCCATGTCTTGATCTTTCTTCTTCCTTCTCTTTCTCGCTGACGCTTGAGATTCTCCCACCATACTGATGCATGCTTCTTCAACTTGATTGCTACAAGCTTCACGCGCTTGTTATCTGAAATGTCTTTTAACTCGAACACTCTTTCTACTGTGCAAAGTCAGTCAATGAAATCATCAGGTTGGAGTCTCCCTTCAAACTCAGGAATATCAACTTTGATTCCTAAGTCTTTAGCTTTGTGAGTTGTGTTGTGTCATGTTTTTTGTGTGGACAAATCTTTAGACGAAGAAGAATAATGAAATAGATTTGCATTATCCTCTTCACTAGAAGAATTGTCATCACTTTGCTAGCCATGATTATTTTGAGCAGCTTTATATTTTGCAAGTTGCTCTTGCAACTCCATAACTTGATGGCATAACTCCTCCATTTCAATCTCTTGAGTAGTTCTATACTTTGGTGCCATCTTTTACTACTATGCAATGAGGTTGATGCTTGGGTGCCGATGTTATGATAATGATGATGCACGATGATGATGGAAATGTACCAATGATGATGTTGAGTTAAAAAATCAACTAAATTAATTAGTGATGACAAATATTATTTTTTGGCAAAATAAATAATTAGTGTTAATTAATTATAATTGCATATTGGTAATTATTTATTGTTGCAAGCCAAAATTTGAATCATAACCCAATTGGAATGAAAATAAAATAACAAGGCTGATGGGCTAACAAATCAAGCGAAGCCCAAAAGGAATCTGGACAAGAAACCAACGAGCTGAACATGATCAAAACCCGATCCAAGCCCAATTGCCTATCTCATTCAAACTTCTCCATTTTGCTCTCACCCAAAAGCAACGTTCATCTGTTCCATCATGGTCAGAAACTCAAAAAAGTGAAAAAGAGAAAGAGAGAGCTTATTCCCTAAGCTAATTACCAAAGAAGCAAGAAAGAGAGAGATTATGTTTGAAAGGCAGATGTCAAATCAGTGAGATCAAACCAAATCAAACTTAGGTTAAAGGTAACCCATTTTCTTTTACATGCAACACACTTTCTTCTCTTCATCTTTAACTCTCTGTCATTCCGTTTTGAGCTATATGAAAAAGAGAATTTTCTGTTCTTCTCTGCTGTGTATCTACGGTCTCAAACGAATCTTGGGGACCAAGTTAATTTTCAAGGGCTGAGATCTGATTTACCATTGGAAGACTTGTTGTGGTTGCTGTATTGAGGCTTTCGGTCAAAAAGATGGTCAGAAGCAAAGTCTCCAATTTGAGTAAAAATGGGAAAACCAGAGTTTAAAAGTTGTGTTCTGCAAAGAGATAAAAGAGGTTTGTTATTCATTCAGAAACCAAGGAGAGAAAACCAGAGTTTAAAAGTTGTGTTCTGCAAAGAAGTTCCTCTACTTGGATAATGCTTTCTTTCAAAGAAGCATTCGGCCAATACTGAAGAACTGTTTCTGAGGTTTGCAAATCTGGTTTTGCACATAACAAAGATGCTGCTGATAAAGTCAATCTCCTTCATATTTTACAGATTGTGATGTACTTTTCTATGTTTATCTTTCTGTAATTTCTTGTGAGAAAAGGCATAAGTGAGAAAGCTCAAGTAAAAGTCATGAGTGAAAAAAGGCTGAGTGATACACTTGAGAGAAAAGCCTAGAGTTATTTTCTGATTTCTTTAGGTATGTCTATGTCTTGTATCCTGTACCTGTAAGGTATCCATTTCTTAGTTGGGTTAGCACTAAGAGTGAAGAGTTAGGTATTAGCATAGCCAATGTCAAGTTAGGTTAGAACTTGAGTGTGAATGGATTAGGTCAATCTTGTGAAATTGGTGTATGTAATACTTTTAACTATAGTGGAAATTCCTCCATTGTTGTGGAGGAGACTGGACGTAGATTGCATAGCACAAGGCAACCGAATCAGGATACATGCTGGTGTTTGCTTTTCTCTTCTCTGTTGTGTTCTGTTTTTTTATATTCATGAGATAAAAATAAATTGTCTCATAAATTTCTGCTGCTAAGAACAAACAGAAGCAGAATTGAAAGTTTGTTTAAAAGGGTTATAACAACAACTTAAAAGGAGGGCATAGATTCAACCCCCTTCTCTAAGCCTACCACAACCTTCAGATGATAATGATGGGAATGCACTAAGATAATACCAATGGTAAAGGCACCAAAAGAAGATAAAAGAACGATATTACCCCAAAATCTATAGCAGATAATCCGCACTGATGACGACTCGTACCAACAGAGAGATCACCGCACTAAAGACTCGTACTCATGAACGAAATAAAATTTTTATTGGAACTAGGTGATGACCGACCTTGCTCTGATACCGAACTGACGTTGGAACGTCGTTTGAGTCACCAATCTTGGCAAGATTAACAACCCTACTATGGTGAAAATAGCCAGGAATCCACCTTGGTTGGCTAAGCCAAGGATGTACCGCTTACTCTCAAAGAGCCTAGAGAAAAATAAGCACACAGCTTATTTAATATATAACCCAATCAACTCAACCTCATAAGCAAAACGAGTACATATGGATATTTATACTAGTAGAAAAGGGAACCTTCATGGCTTGGGCAATTTGGGACTAATTCATAACATAATATAATAATATATGCTAAACTAGACTATTTTAATTAATAACACAAATATAAAGATATATGATCCTGCATCAACCACCTACACCCAACCCTTGGTATTCTCCGACATTTGGGGACTAGCCCCCATGGTTAGTAATTCAGGGTACAGATACTACATAATTTTTATTGATGCAGCAACCTGATATACATGTATATACCTTTTGCACAACAAATCTAAAGCATATCAAGCCTTCTTTCAATTTAAACTGTATTTTTGAAAACAAAACTGGTTGTAAGATTAAGACACTACAAACTGACAATGAAAAAGTGCACACTTCTCAAACCTTTATTAAGACACTGATGTAACATGGCATTGCTCATAGAATGAGCTGTTCTTACGCTTATGAGCAGAATGGAACTGCTGAGCATAAGCATAGGCATATCACAGAAATGGAACTTACCTTTCTCTCTCAAGCCTCAATGCCATTAAGGTTATGGGATGAAGCCTTCCTCATAATAACACATAAGAAACCAGCTTCCTTCATCTGTCAATCACCAAAAATCACCCTCTGAACTAATGAATAAGCAAACCCCAAACTACAAAAGCTCTTAAGTCCTTTGATTGTACATGCTACCCCAATTGAAACACTACCAGCCCCACAAATTTGACTTCAAGACCTTTAAGTGCTTATTCCTTGGCTACTCATCCTTCCACAAAGGCTACAAATGCTTAACTCAAGCTGGCAAAATTCTTATCTCTAGACATGTGTTATTCGATGAAATTGAGTTTCTATTTCCAAAGCTTTTTCCAAACTCCTCACATACCACCTATTCAGTACCACACCAACCTCATATAGTACCAATCCAACTCTATCAACATATCCTACATTTCTTAGTTACCAATTCTGTAGTACAGCAAACTCCACACCAACCTCAGACCATAAACCCAGTCCCCTGTCCCAATTCAGAACCCCAACAGCCGTACTCAACTCCTTTAACCACATCCCTCAATGGTGACCTTGACCCCACCCAAGACCTTAACCCAATGATTTCTCCCAAATCAACACAATACATCCTATACTCCTTCTACCCCCAACATCAACCCTAATCCGTCGCCCATCCTATAGAGCAAATTGTCAATGCTAATAATGTTGATGCATGTTCATTATCTAACAATACAAATATGTGTCCTTCTGCTGCTGTGTTTTCCTCTTGTTTTGATGTAGGGTTAACTGAAAGTTCAAATCATCCACCTCCTGGATGCACCCAGACACACCCTATGATCAGTAGAGCATGTGCTAGGATTTTCAAGCCCAAAGTTTACCATCATAAACTCCAAGAGGCAACTTTTGATCTCACACAAACTAAACCTTTAATTGTGTCTCAAGCACTCAACGCCCCTCATTAGAAGGCAGTTATGGATGAATACTTTAATAAAGCATAAAACCTGGACACTGGTCTCTATCACAGTCATTGTCCAACCGATTGGGTGCAAGTAGGTGTTTAGAGTGAAAAGACAATCAATGACAAGGTACAAAAGTACAAAGTGTGGTTGGTAGCTAAGGGCTTTCACTAGAGAGCAGGGCTGGACTATGATCAGGTTTTCAATCCCGTAGCCAAAGCTGCTACACTTCGAACTGTTATATCTGTTGCCATAACAAGTGGCTGGAAAGTTTGATAGTTCAACTTAAACAACGCATTCCTGAATAGAGATTTGCACGAACAAGTCCATATGGTGCAATCGAAAGGCTATGAATTCCTCAATGGCTAAGAGTTCAAGAAGCATCTAGAGTCAAGTCCATTAGCTAAGTTTTTTTTTTCGATTGTTAGGTTACAAATTTGACCCGAAACGAAGAGAAAAGACACAAAACAAATCTTACATTTCAGTAATATCCCCTTCGACATTGCCATCAAGAATAATGATCAAGAATAGGACATCACCACTAATATAAAAAATGTCCGGAATAAAAGAAAATAGCACCTAACACAAGGTCTAACACCAAATCAAAAAGAAAGTTCTCCCACTAAACACTAGGGCTACAATAACTCTTGCTAAGTTGTCTCTACCTTTTGTTGCATTATTCTGTCTCCAGCATCGTATATAAGGCCACATCTCTATAATCATTGCCACAGTTGCACACGTATATCATTTTGGTGATCATGCGGCTTCTCATTAGCACCTCAAGACTTTGCTACTCTCATTTTATTTATTGACTATTTTTCTCTAATTGTTGATGAATTTGAACTCCTTATGTGAAGCATATTGAATCTTGATATTATTGAAACTTTGTAGAAAAATTTTCACTTTATTTCTTTTAAAATCCAGCCTCCAATAGTTATCACCTTATCCTTTGGCCCATCTCACTAAGACTGCGTCATTGATTTTAAAGACCACCCGCTCTAGAGCTGCACTATACTGCTCCAACAAGAATTGGACAGATGTTTCAATGCACTCCGCTAAAACATTGACTCTAGAATCTGCATCCAAAAACTCAAATAAAAATTTATAGTGATTAGTAGGGGTGGCAATGGGTAGGGTAGGGTAGGGTTTGAAGCCAACCCTAACCCTACCCGCGGGTTGAGATTTTTATATAAACTCAATCCTACTCTACCCGCGGATTGAGAATATCCCAACCCTAATCTTATCCGTTCTCAACCTGCGGGTACCCGACCCTACCCGCAGGTTACAAAAAAGATGCAAAATTATTATATAACTTCATGATAATTTAAAATAGAACTAACTTTTATGTAAAAAAAAAATATTAAATTATCAATTAATGTTCTTCTTTTAGTGGCTAAAAATATTTTACATTTAGTGAGAAGCCTTTGGTTCAACATCTACTTGAAATATATTTTTATATAAATATATAACATATACATAAATAGGGTGTAGGTTAGTCAGATAGGGTTGTGGTTCAACCTGCACCTTACCCGATCCGCACGAGAACCCAACTCGCATCCTACCTTATCCATTGCGGATCGAGTTGACAACCCTACTCAATCAGATAGAATCAGGTTGAATATCCACAGGTAGGATACATGTTGTCACCCTAGTGATTAGTGCTATGCTGAGCTGACATCAATTAGCTCTAACTAATTCAGTATATAAGTAGCTTACTACAGTTTAATTTTTATAACAATAAATAATCACTTCATACTCTTCTCTTAGTTACTCTCTCTAGCTCTCAATTCTCTCTAGCTCTCTTTCTCTCATTCTCAATTCTCACTGATCTCTAATATCTTTAAGTCCCATCATATTTTTTTTCTATTTGCATAATTGCATGCCTATGTTTGATTATTGAACTTTTGAAATAAATCTACTACAAGATAAGACAAAATCTAACAAACACTCATTTTATTAATCAAACTCTTGTCATATCGGAAAAAGATCTTCTCCAATTTTTTTAACAATTGATAGAATTCAGTGTAATCTATCACCTTTGATTCTATGAATGGGATCAGAAATAAATAAGAGAGAGAGCACAATAAATAGTTAGATTGAACACTGAATATCATCCAATTTTTTTTCTCACTGGAGAGGATCCACTCCCTTGTCATATGATGTTACAAGGTTGATTGCTTTATTTCTAATGTATGATTATTGTGCCTTTAAAATTTGATTATTCATTCATGTTCCATACTTTTTGGTTATGTATTTAAACTAGGCTGATTTTCTTATGTTGGAATATTATAGGGTCACTTCTATTTGTACATGACAACTATTTTTGTCGGTCATATTATTACGGACAAATTTTTTAAAATAAATTATATTTTAATATTTGATTTTTATTATAAAATTTTAAAATTTAATAATGTTTAATAATTTTTGTAGTAAATTTTAAAGATTTTATCAAATAAGAGAAAAAAACAGGCAAGATATTTATGTTTTATTTTAGTGTCTTTTGAATAGACGTCTTTCAGTCAGAATACAAAAAAAAAAATAATAATAATAAGTGCCACATTGATAAATAAAATAATGATATCTGAATAAATAGTTTGAAAGGAATAACATTTTGATACTAAGTTTTAGAAATTTTGGTATATTGTTTTCAAAGTCAAGAGAGATAGAGTGAGTGGATAAGAGACAAAAAAAATTCCTCAATTTTAGAGAAAATTTTTTTATTTTAATTACAATGAGATAAAATATTATGTGATATTTTTATTGTCAAATTAATAATATATAATATAATAAAATATGTTTTTTGTTCTTAAGATTTGTATTTTTTTAAAATATTTTTAACGTTTAATTTTATTCAATTTTGTTCCTAATTTTTTTAATTTATTTAATTTTATCCTTAAGATTTTTAATTTGTTTCAAAATTATCCCTAAATTTTTTTAATTTTGTTTCTAATATTTCAGATGGAATTAATATCTAGGGATAATTTTAATATAAATCGAAAATATTAATGACAAAATTAAATACAATTAAATATTAAAAATATATTTTTTTAAAAAGTCACACATTAGAAACAAAAAACATATTTTATTCTATATAATTAATTTTAACATTAACTGTAATGAAAAAATATTATGTGATATATTTTAAATTTTAAATTAAAATTAATAATTAATAGTAATATATAAAAAAATAGAATGAATAAAAAAAAGAGAGATATAATAAGAAAAAAGAGAAATGAAAAATCTTTTTAATTTTAGAAAAAATATTTTAATTTAATGATAATAAAAAATTTTATGTACTATATTTTTATTATAAAATTAATAATATATAATAGATAATGAATATACATGAATATATTATTAATTGACATTATTTAAAAAAAAAAGAAAAACCATAAATTAATTACTAATTAGCGATTTTAATGAGGTTGGCTAGCTCGATAATTGGTGACTTGCGGTTTCGGGCAGTGAAATAATTTATGAAGCGTTTGTGGATGGCATGAACTTTGAGAACTGTGACTTGTGAGGATGAACTGAAGGTTGAGGAATGATGAAAGAAAATTGGAAATTGGACCACTATTTTGGGGAAAAGAATTCTCTCAAGTTTATATCAATAAAAACTTTTTTTTTACATATTTTTTTTGTTACACTTAAATTTTACATGTTATGATATTCACTTTATAAATTCCATTGGGAAAAAAAAATAGTGATTCTTTCTGTTAGTTGCTACCACCAATATTTGATAAGATAATCATCATAATAATTAATGTCGGTGTCTCTTTGACATCAACAGATTAAAAGGTTATTAAAATAAAGTATGATTATTGATAATGTAACATTTTAAAAGTATTTATAAATATTTTTTTCAATATAATATAAAATAAGATAATAAATATTAATATATTAACATCTTTAAACATAATTGATTTAAGGGTGTTTCTTAAGATGATCTAATTAGAGACAAAGATTACTTCTTAAGGAATTTATTTTTAATCATGATTCATTTAAAGAGTTTATACATTAAGTCCTTAAGTTAATATCACAGCAAAATTTAATCTATATAATTTACAAATAATTTTTTAATCTCTTCTATAATTTAATCTATATTTACAAAAATTATCCTAATTTATCTTTTAGTGTTAGATTTTAAGTTTAATTTATACAGTTATTTAATCATATCCATTCGTTTAAATAGTCATTCACACATTAATTTGTTAAAAATAACTAATTTTGTTATATAATATTATATTTACAAATATTTTTTACATTATTATTAGTATATTAAAATTAAATTTATTATTGTTTTCAACTACTTAATTATTTCATTAATTTAAAAAATACTAAAACAGATTAATAGTAACAAAAGTGAAATTCAGGATGAGATAGAGATGGTGAAAAAATTGAAGCACATAAAGCCAAACTAGATTGGATGGCTCCTTGGAATCTAAGTATGTAACCTAACCTAACCTAAGTCTGAAGTTTGAAGTGGGTGAAGTGTGTAGTTATTATTATTATTGCTGAAAGTAAAAGAGTTGGACAGTTGAAAGCAGAAGGGTTTCGAGATACACATTACACAGTGCACTTTATTATTACTGTTGAAACCGGAATCACAAAGACTTCACTTTTTAGTGGATCATGAAACTTCTTCTCTCTCTCTCTCTCACTCTTTCATTAGTGGACCCCTACCTCATTGTTGAAATTGAATTCTTCAACCCTTAACAAACCATTCATTTTTGTCATTTTATCCATACCATTAAATGTCTTTTTTTTTTTTTTTTTTTACAATTGTGTCTTGATAAAGTTTAATATGTCCTTACGATAATCTATTTTATTTAACTAGAATTTAGGTTTAAGGAAGCTTCGTAAATCGTAATTATATTTGGGTTTATTCAAAGTTTGTCATGAATTTTACTATTGATAGACAATCTAACTAATTAAAAATTGGTTTTATTATTATTGAATTTCTTGTTTATTTTTTATTTTTTAATCCATAAAAATTTAATTTGTTAAAGATAGAAAAAAAATTAAATATGGAAGCTAACACTTATTTGTGTCATTTGAACTTTTTCATAATAAATATAATTATTTTAACTGAATAATTGTTAAGAGTTTTTATATTACAACTCTATTTAATCCTTAAAATGATTTGATTTCAAAACTCATTAAGGCTATGTTTGGTTAGAAGGAAAGAAATAGAGAGAAAAAAAATAGAAAGGAAAGAAAAGAAAGGAAAGAAATTGAGTGAATTTTTATTTTCTTTAGATGTGTTTTGATGAAAGGAAAATAAGAAGGAAAGAAATGATATAAAAAGACAATTTTACCCTTATATTATAAAATATATTGAAAAAAGTAAAAGGGTAATATTAGAAGTAGAGATAGATAAATAGTTTTTTCTCCATTTTCTCTCCATCATTAGAGAGAAAAAAAATTGGTGGGTCCCACTAATATTTTTCCATTCATTTTCTTTCCTCTCCCATTTCTCTCCTCAACCAAACAAAGAAAAATAACTATTTTTCTTCTAATTTCTTTCCCTTCCTTTTCTTTTCTCCCATTTTCACCTCAAACAAACACACCATAAGAGAATAATATAGTAGTTGGATTTTGTAAGAGTCGACACCCACTAACAGAATTAAGATCTTTTAAAATAAAAAAATGAATTATTCTTAAATTAAGATAATAAGACACATATTTTATAAAAAATATAAAATTAACAATAATTAATCCTTCACTTTTTATTAATTTTTTCGCTCTAGATGATCTAAACTAACAAAGGAGACATGATTATAAATTGTCATATTAGCAAGGGTAAGATATTATTCTTATTTTTTCATAATCATTTGTTTTAACGTTTGCATTATTTTAATTCTGAATCTAGAGAATCTTATGATTAATAACAAATCACAAACAACTTGGCTAGAAGTGAAGTGAGGAATCTCTTGAACAGACATGCATGTGAGACACTGGCCAGAATGTTTAAAATCTGATCAAATTTTCAGTGATGACGATTGAGAAGTGAGAACTGGTAAACGTTTTCAAACTGAAACCAAAGCATTCATCATCAGCCTTTTTGAGCTTATACATTGGCTCTGCTGAGTACTGATCATATTATATTCTAAAAAATTGCATAATAATAATAATATTTTGAGTAATGCTCCAAATAAGTTCCTAACAAATTTTAGTTGGATATTTAGTTTTTAACAAATTTTAGTCACTAAATTACTTCTTAAGCTTTTATTTTATTAAACAAATTAATTCACACATCAAATTATTTGTCTATATAAAAAGATTGATATGAGAATTTAAAAATTTTTAAAAATTATTCTGTTTGTATTAATTAATAAGAATAGAAATTAATTTGTCTAATTTTTTTATAAAAGTTTGACGAAAATAAAAGATTAAAAACTGATTTAGTAATTTAAATTTGTTAAAAACTAAATTGATAGACTACAAGTTTTTAAGAACAGATTTGGTATATTATTTTAAGATTACATTATTAGCCTTTTACATTTTACATTTTACATTTTCCTTCATCATTACTAAAAAATGAAATAAAACATATACTACTATAATTCAATGTCATTGTCGCTATTGGTGTCTATCCGTAGATAATATATTATTATAGGTTGAGTCTATAACTTTTTATTAAAAAAAATATATGGAATATGAATTATAAGACTTATATTATATAAAGTAAATTTTATATGTTTATATAGAATTTAAAATAGATAGTTATTTAAGTTCTTCATAGATGTTAGGCTTAAACACTATATAACTACACTTTTATAAACAATTTGACCAACAAGCATCTAATACAAGTTTGTGTGACCTACTAAAAGTACATGAGCTTCACAAACTTATATTAGAGGATTATTAATGGTAGTGATTGTCAATTATAATTTTGTATAAAAAAAAATGAATCACAAATATAAAACCCATTTGGAACCACTTGAAGAGTTGGAGTTCATGCATCATCCATTCAAATAGGGATAACAATTTACAAAAGAAGAAAGTGCCAAAAGTGAACAGTGTTATATTTTTCTGTATGATATTCATCATCACACTGTTTTATTAGTGATGAAGCAGCCAGACATGCTTTTTCCATGTGTCTGTCTCACACTGTCCCTTCTAAGGTTGAGTGTATCAGAATGAATGCAGTGTTCAAATTTCAAGATTCTTATTCAGACATTGAGCTGCGCGCAATGCCAAAAATAGGACCATGAAAATTTTTTTCCCGCCATTTGTATATTGGATTAATAGAAACTTCCACCACGTGTGAAAACGGTCGTTTTAGTGTATAATTCTTTCGGTTATAAAATTTATCTTTTTTCATAATTATTTGCACATTAATTATTTATTTGAATAATTAAATAATATTAAAGGTAATTTAATAAGGAATGATTCTACTATAATACAATTTAATAATTTTTATTATTTAACGTTTCTCAATTTTTTAATTTACAGAAACAGATTAAACAGTTATTTAATTCCTCAGATGCTTTGCAACTTTTTCATGTCTCCTATTACCCTTTAATTGTGAATTATAGTTTCAAAACAATTATTTTACATAGTCATATTCAAAACTCAATGTATTTTTTAATACAACTTATAGTGAAAGCACTAAACAGTGCCATTAATATCATTTATACCAAGAATGTTAAGAGGCAGCAATTTTAATATTTTGTAATCATAATAGTATTTTTAATGGTGTGAAATTATATCCAATGATAAAAAATCACTCCCTCTTCTTTTAATGGTTAAGTACTAGCCAAAAAACACTAAGGTAGCGTTTGTTTTGAGGTATTGAGACAGAGACTGAGAGACTGAGACTCAGTATTGTATTTGTTAGTTCAGAGACTGGTACTAAAATTTCTGTCTCTGTCTTTAAAATTTCAGTATTTCAGTACCTCCAAAAAGTAGGGACACAGGGGACTGAAATTTTTAGAGATGAAGACTGAAACTTTAATAACATTTTATACCTAAAATATTTTCATTTCAATTAATTAATTCCAATTTTACCCTTTGTGAAAATTAAATTAGAGTTTCATTCTTATTTCAATTCCTGTCTCCTATTTTGCACCAAATAGAATACTGAGATTTATTTCAATCCCTGTTTCTTAGTCTCTGTCTCTCAGTCTCAGTCTTTCCGTCTCTGTCTCTCCACCAAACGCTACCTAAAGTTGTTAGCCTCCTAGACTTTTCCCATTTATATTAGAGATTATTTACCTTTTTGCTAATATTACACATTGTTATCTAACCTTAAAACAGCTGGTATAGTTTAACCTAAATGATGTGTATATTCTTAATTAGTATAAGAGTAAAATCCAACACAATTTTTTCTCTTATTTTCTCAAACAATCAAACAAAATGTCCAAAATTCACTATTTTCCGCTTCCACATTTTTTCGTTCATTCTTTCCATTAAACCAAACAACGAGTAAATGAAAGGAGCTAGATTAGTACATTTGCATTAAGAAAAATATCAACAAAATGGAGACACACGGGAAAGCTCCATTAGACAAACATGTCTTCCACCATCCAAAAAGTGTTTCACAGGCTATTGCATCAGTTTAACAATCTATGTCATTTTTAAAAAGAAGCAAAAAGAAATAATGATTATGTGATAAGTGGTTGTGCTTAAGGTTCTGTATAGCATACGGCATCGTATGTTTTGGATGAAAAGAGAAAAGTGAAGCAGGAAAGCACATTGGAATAAGGGGAAAAAAATAAAGAGGATGAAGGTATTATTCATAGGGTAACATTTTTCTCCATCATTCTCTTCTTGGGTGGAAAGGAAGGAATCTCCTTTCTTTGGCTACTCGCAACATAGATACAATTTAGTTAACAACAATGTTAAATTCTCCTTATACATCCTCCTAATTCTTCTCCTAATTTCTAAACAAAAAAGACTTGTGCTTATTTTCTTTGTTTAAAAGTTAGGAGGAAGATTAGGAATATGCTTATATATGCATATCAATATTAACATCACTCTGTATTTAATGACCTTCATGTCCTTCCTTTTTCTATTTGATGATACTAAACAAGGAGATAAATCTTGACCTTTTTCTTATGTCTCGGTTGTATTTCTTTCTTTTACTCTTCCTTCATATATTATTATTATTACCAACCAGGCCCTAGCCACATATTTTGAAGCATCTTGTAGAAGGTTATTCTGTCTACCTAACACGGATGTGATGATACTATCAACTAATTTTATATTGGTAATAACTTTAATGCATCAAGCTAAACTAGGTTCACCATGAATCAAGATAATGTGATGGTGTAGAATTAGAAGTTATTATATATAATATATATGCTAAGATCTATACCATTAATTTACTTTAATGCATGATACACCAAGTTTATCTTTGTGCATCATTGCATTGTCCTTATATGCAATTGTCAGTGTCAGTTAAAAGCACCAAAAAATTTAGACGTACACTAAGTTTCCAGGAAAAATCTTAGTAGTGTTTATGCAATCGAATCTTAAGCTCATTAAGTACATTGCCTACTACCAAGGAGAGGCTATATACCTTTTACAAAGTGGTTAATATGATGATGTTCTAGCCTTCTAGAGCATCCACTTCCTGCAGAAATATCAAAAGTGAAACTTGTAGATTCCATTGTACTAATAGAAGTACAAGAGCATGAAGATGAAAGAGGAAAAGGGTAAGAAAAGGAGAGGGAGGAAGAAAAAGCAGCTATGTTCTTGTACTAACACAAGAACAGAGTTATGCAGAATTTGGGGCCAAAATTTACAAAAAGAATATCAAATATATTCATGGTACTATATATTTACTTCAGACATGTGCATTAGATGGGTGTTTTGTCATTCTTCCTGGTCTCTTTCGTTCTTTTCCTTTCAGATGCGTTGGCCTTTAAATCATTGGAGAAACTCCTCAAATAGCTAGAGATATGTTCATTTCGGTGAGCTGAATGAAACCAAAATATATGAGATTAAAGAATACAGCTGCAAACAAAAACAGTTTTTTGTGTTTTAGAAAAAGAACAAGTCAACCACCCAGAAAACCAGTCACAGATGATGAAACTCACCAGAAAGTATGACATCTTCCATGTTCACACATTTACGATTGGCATGCCGTGCGAATATCTGAAGATCCTTGGCCAGCCCCTCTGCTCATAAAACATATTAGCTTAATTCATTAATTGAAGTGAGCGTTGCTAGACAGTTATTAGCTGAAATATTAAAATATTGAATGTCCTTGAACTATAAGATCTCAAAAAGCAAATAAAAAAATTGATAATTGAGGCTTCTACCCACCTAATAATGTGAATTATTTTATTTGTAATGAACTAAAAGAAACTTTCCTCACCTCAGTACTCTTTGTTGTATATTTACGGACACTCCTGATATTCTGTTATTCTAAGTATCTGACGGTAATGCTATCCTATGATATAAAGTAGTTATTAAAAGGGTTAAACTGCTATTAACAACAACAACAACAACAACAACAACAACAACATTATACTTAGTGGTTGAGTCTTGCATCCATCTCAATTTAGTAAGAAAAGTGGGTTAAGCTTTTAGATTAAAAATTTTTTGATATTAAAAACTTGAATAAGTCAATCATGCTGAGACAAAATCAGATGATTTTAAGATTCAAATCAGGTTACATTTCATGTTTTATGTAAATCTCTCGACCTTGCATACAACTGAATAACCGTGAAATTTGTAAAGCGACGGTGCATATATATCTAACTAAAGGTAAGACGTAGCAACAGAAATTGGTTATAAACCGCTAAAACAAAATCGGTTAAGGAAAAAACTGATAAAAGGTTACCTGTAAACTTAAATGCCAAATCAGCGACGCAAGAGACTACGACTTTCGATATTTCCATGCCACTCTTACGTGCTGCGATGCAAAGTTTGGGAATCATTACGATCTCAAACTTTCCGTTTCAACTGTTGAAAATTTGTTGAAACAAAGTAACAGTGGTGCAATTGAAGTGCTTGGAAACTGAATTGAAGGTTTTACCTTCGGATTCGGCGATGGAGATTGCGGAGAGTCTGAACCTATCGCGCAAGAGCCTCGCTTCGGAGTCATGTTCTTCTTGTTCTTCTCCTCTTTCGATTTCGCTGCTGCTACCACACACTACGCGATCCGTTGCCATTTGCTTCTATTTTCGGATTCTCTTTCTATTGTGGCGCTCTTTTGTTTTGGAATGGAGGGAAATGAAAATAGTGTCTCTGCCTAAGAGAAAGGGTACTGAGGCACCGAGCTTCTGTTTAAACCATGGGCCTGATTATTGGGCCTCAAACTAATGAAAGTTAATCGGTCCAAAGCAATTCGAGGATTCGGCCCATAAAATGTTCACTTGATTCTACAATTTTTCCCCTGCAAACAATGCTATAAACTAAGAAGAAAAAGTAATAAATAAATTGATACTGTAAACCAGCCTGAGTTCATGGAGTAATTACTCCTGTCTGTTTAAATAATTATTAGAGATTCAAATCTTACCTTATATATGTAACAACCTATTAACAAATGACAGACCATTTTCTATCCTCAAATTAATTTCTAGTGTTTCAAGTTAATGTTTAGGAATTGAGAAATTATCTTTTCTAGAGTAATACTAAGATCCTTTTATATCACAGTGGTTCATTTAATTTTCCATCTAAATAGGACGTAAGAAGCGACCAACGCATATTGATACGATAGTGTACTAGCATGTTGATCGTCGTAGGATTTAGGGTTTAGGTTTTCATTTTTATTTTCTATAATTACTTTCTGTAAATGAAGTATAGTTTTATTTTCATTACAAATGAAAATAACCCAGAAAATGGTTTAGTGTGGGGGGATGTAAAACTGTCCAACGCTAAAAAAGATCGCACAACGAATTGGAAACTTTGTAAAGACTAACTTGACTGAGCAAAAATAGAGCACGTTTACATAAACAAAATTCCGTTGAATACTTTTTTTTTCCTCAAAGTTAGGAGTGTAACTCGAATTTGAGACCTCTAGGTGAGGAGGTGAGACTATGTCATTTGAGCTATAACTCGTTGGCAAATTCTATTAAATACTTACATGGTTAAATTTCAATAATGTTACAACATTAGCTTACTGCAGTATGGCTTTTCACTGCACGCTTCATAAACAGTTACAATCCTGTAAGAAGAGAAAAATAAAAGAGATAAAACAGATAAATACACATAATATATTGACTGGTTTAACTTGCGTTGTTCCTACTAGATTACCAAATTAAATAAGAATAAAGAGAAACTAGATAGAAGTGCAGAGAAATCCTCACCAGATAACTGGCCTTATGAAATTATATGATGGCATGCTGCTGTGGTTAATAAAAAAAATGTCTATTCAAGCTGAAATTTTCATGCTGTGTTGCAAATCCATATCGCGATAGATGTGCCACTTTTTGTATCTCGAATCTCCGATTAGAACAGGTCTAAGCCGCGGGGCAGTAGTGCAACTCAAACAACAACATCCCCTTAGGTCCTTTACACATTGACTGCAGCATCTGCAACAGAAAAGGTTAAAATTGAACATGGATGAGTTGTATTTTGAATTGAGCGTAAAACATAAACAACCAAAGGAAAATGGCAGGCTCATGCTGTGTTAAAGAGGAGTCTTACAAAAACAGCAAATTACAGTCAAGATTTGCACAATTCCTATGTCTCAATTCGCTGACTTCTGAACTACATAGGTAGCATTTTGCAAACTTATCAACTCCCGAAAATTGGGTCATGTCTGCTTCAGTTGTGGCCTGGGGATAGTACACAGACGGAGGGAGAGAGAGACGAGAGTCAAATACAAATAAGTTTCCTACCCATTTTGCAGGACCTTCATTCTTTAAATAGTGAGAAACACCTCCTTTCAAGGTATACAAATTCTGAAATCCTTGCTGCCTGCAAAATAGCATCAAACCAAAAGGCCGAAATTAGCATGAAAAGATGGGGAAACAATGATGAAATATCAATTTCGTAAGTAAAATTGTTTTCCTAATCCAAAGGAGATATAGAAGGCAGGGCTCACATACTATTACTAGTATAAAGAGGTAGAATTGTATGAAGAGGGATACCAAAGCGGAAGAATTGTTCCACACACAAAAAAAAGGCGGAAAAATTGTGCGTATAAAAGGTTAAAAATATTGAAAAAGAAGCACATTAAGAATAGAAACTATGAAATAATAATTACCTTAGTATTGTAGAATATACATCACAGCGAATCCCTCCAGTGCAATACATCAATATGTTTGTGTTTTCTTTATCTATATTTGATAAAGGATCTGATGCAGAGATCTGAAAGAGGCATATGAAAGTGTATTACATTAATACGTATCAATGGACAGATAGATATAGAAACCTTAAGTTTTACCAGTGCTTCATAAGATACCAACTGGTTAAGCTACCTTAGATACATTTCCCAGCATTTATATACTGCCCTCAACTGTTTATTACACAGGATGTAGAGCTAAAATTCAACTCAGTAGTTAGTACAACATAGATCAGTCCGACAACGGTTATGGGGCAATTTTTTATTTATGAACCTGAACCTATGAGACTGAAAAAGGTTGTCAATTAAGAGAGGGTGGTAATATTTGTCCTATAATGTTTTATATTCATTTAATATTTCCATCATGTTTTGAACATTACATTGATGTTGATTCAGTGAGGTGAATGTACCTCAATCCCTATCGTATTTGTGAGTGATTCTAATCCAGTTCTAATCAAATCACAAACTCTTAGCACAAAAAGATTTTATGAATTTGAACTATGCTAGATAAAGTTTAGGAAAGAAAAATTATATTATTTCTCTGATTAATGAATAAAAAACTCTTATACCATGATAACATATCAATACTAAATCATTGACATTAGGTGATTAAGACATCAAATAATGATCCTACCTCTTGTTGAGACATACCAAATGAAGTACTCCTAAAGCAGTCCACATTAGGTCGTTGGGCCCCATTAAAATGTCCAATATCCCACTCATAACCTGATTAACAGCACTAATTTATTCATCCTCAAAACTATAACCATAAAAACTATAAATATTTCAGATAGTATGTAAAGAATGGCAAATACAGGTAGTTAAAAATTCCAATGAGAAATAGAGGTATACTCATCAAAGTGCTGTAGAACCCGTACCATTTCTTACATCCAATAGAATGTAATTCCTCTTTAGATATTCTTTTGATGTAAGATCATTTTTATTGGTTGGTTCCAATCTATTTCTCCATTCTGAAGGTTCTAAAGGTATTGCCCGCATTGAAGGATCAAGCAGAGGAAGATGTGATACGCCACCTTCAACCTGTAAACAAATGAGAAGTCATAAGTTGATAGTATTGTTTTAAAACCACTGCCACCTAACTCATCCCAAACATAGGGACACTTGGGGTAGAGAAGCATACAGAGTTGTTTTAAAGCTTCAACATAGGGAAACCCCAAGTAGATGAGATTTCAAAACAATAATAAGATGAAAAAGAAAAAGCAATGATACTTCAATTTTGGAAAGGCATGTCCATTTTGTGACATATATCCCCTTACCTGTACTAATGAGGGCTTATACCGCAACTTCAATTTTGGAAAGGCATGTCCATTTTGTGATGGAGATATCTGAACCAGGATATCTGAAAACCTCTTATCCTCTCTCAACCAGTTGACATATTTCAGTGCATCTTTTGATGGTCCACTAAACTGTAATCATATTACATCAGTGGAATTGAATGACATACTCAGACTCTGTTACACTGAAGGAAGCCTAATGGCTACTGTGTAAACACTGAAATAAGCCAACTAAATTTTTATGGTGCAACGTAGTTAGAACCGTGGCATGTATTTTCAATCAATAAAATAGCTCAAACAATTGTATGAAAAGAGATAGACCCAAAATGTGGTAAAGCTCCACTTTCAAAAGGGGCACCAAAAGTTCATTGATGAGGAAACAAAAAGAAAAGAGTAATATCCCAAATCACTTCCCAAGAAAATTTTAGTCGAACAATTTAATCCTCAACAAATTTTAATCACCAAATCAGTCGTTAACTTTTTATTTTGTTAGAGAAATCAATCCTTACCTCAAATTTTGGTAAGAAGTTACACAAATCAGTCTCTAGTGTTATTCAATAAAGACATACAGTCCCTAAAAACTTTTTAAATCCTCATATCAATCCCTCGGTCCCTCCATATAGACGAATAAAGCCCCGCTTTCAAAAGAGGCAGCCAAAGTTCATTGGTGAGGAAACAAAAAGAAAAATTTAACCCTTGGAAGAAATTAGTAAGCACAGAGCAGCATTTGTGTAAAATAAAGCATTAAAACTAACCTGCGCATTAATCCCTTGTTCATTCAAATAAACTCTTCCATTGATGTCAAGATTGAGACCCTGTCAACAGACTTACAATGAATTTTGGGACTAAAACTAAACAACTTGAAATTTAATGCTGCGTTCCCCATCATTATTAACCAATACATTGCGTATCGTGCTGCTAATCATTATTCTACATTATCTATGTTCCAATTTAAGAGAAAACTAAAGCTGTTTAAACAATGTAAGAGAAAAACGATAGTAACAATAAGAAGAAAAGGAAATGAAATGGAACCTCCAAGAACGAAAGGTGTTTAGTGACCTCAGCTTGAGGATCTTTGATAAACACAAAATGGTAGAAATTGACAACCACGAAATCAGAATCATCATAATCATCCCTTGAAGGTTGTGCAGCAGCGCGTAGCGCGTGGCACGGAGGAGGCACCAACAGCTTGCGATAAGTAAGAGAGAGAGTTGAAAAGGTGTGGCATTTGAAGAGATGGTTTGGGAATTGTTGGAAGAAAAGAGTGTGTGTGGAGTGAAAAGAAGGAGCAATTGTGGGAGCAAGAGCTAGTGCGACTGCACCGGCGTAAGAGCTCAACCACCCCATCCTTCTTTTCCGGCGCAATTGAGGCTAATTGAGTAATTGGACTATTTCTAGTTAACAGTTAACACTATAAGAAAGTTCCGTTCACATAATGAGATAATACTTAATTTGGTCCCTGAACTTACACGCGAGTCTCAATTTAGTCCCTGAAATTTCAATTGCCTCTATTTAGTCCCCAAACTTTGTGAACATAACTCATGTTAGTCCTTGAAACAATTTTCAACGTACAAACGTTAACGCAACACTGCCATGACAACTGGATGCCGCACTAAACTTTGTAAAATGATGTCATTTTAATTTTGGCACTCAAATAACCCAAAAACAACATCCTAAATGGTGTTTATTAAAATTTTATCTAACAAAATAAGTAACAAGATGCCGTTTTTTAGCTATTTAAATGTCAAAACCAAAATTACATCATTTTATAAGTTTTAACGTGACATCTCATAGTCTATAACAGCGCTCTATTAACTTTTTTATACTAAAAATGGTCTCAGGGACTAATATGAGTCACGTTTATAAATTTCGGGGACTAAATAGAGGCAATTGAAACCTCGGGGACTAAATTGAGACTCACACGTAAGTTTAGGGACTAAATTGAGTATTATCTCTTCACATAATAGTTCGTTAACCAATTTTGGATAAGACGTAAATGTCCTTAGGTCATGTTTTAGACTTTTAGGTTATTCACCGAGTTAATAGTCAAAATCGTTCCTAAAAGATACCTCGATTTTTATTTCAGTTTCTGAAAGATAAAGTTAATCAAAATAGTCCTTGAAAGATATGTGAGTTAATCATGTTTGTCCTTCCGTCATCTCCTTCGCTGAGTTAGCTAACGTTTACTGACGTGTGACGTTAACTGCCACCGTAGCGAACACCTACGTGTGCCCTGTTATTGCTGATAAGGTAACTATGTTAAAATAGTTCAAATCAGTCCCTTAATATTTGAACCATAATCCTAAATTCGACAATAAATAAGTCGTGTTTAGAGGGCCATATGATGGGTAGACCTTGAAATTGCTGGTTTGTGGCGAGGATGGAGGCGGGAAACGGAGGTCGTAGTGGTGGTGTGTCGTTTCCATCGAACGGCAGTAATGGTTCCAATGCTTCAATGCGAACCAAAAGAAAAACTTGCAAGGAATCATGTTTCTATGGGTTGAAGGCTGTGATAAAAAAATCTGGGACAACAGAGAACCCAGATAGACTATTCCATGCATGTCCGATGTACCGGGTGAGTGTTGTGTAAAAAGTTAAAGGTTTTCTATCTTGTTTTGTGTTGTTGGGTATTTTTCAATTTTTTGTTTTCTGATTTTTGAATTTGTAGAAGGGCAGTCACTGCAATTACTTTAAGTGGGTCGATGATGATGACTATCAAGGGGTGGCTGAAAGTGGAACAAAGAAAGATTACAGGACTGATTTGCAGGTTGAAAGTGACTATAATGAATGGAGGTTGAAGGTGGTATGGAGATTGGACAGTTTGAAAGCTGAAGTTAAAGCATTGAAACTACTAATAATTTTTATGTTTGTGGTAGTTGTCATTAATGTGATCCTTTGTTGTTTGTTATGCAGTTTCAAGTAAACCAATTTCTGTTGATATGTTATGGTGTAGTGAATTGAATGCCTTGAATGAGAATAGATGTTTGTATTTAGTTTTTTAAAATTAAGACCAAACTATCCATCAAATGTTCTAAATTAATCAGAATCACTATTACAATAAGATATATTAAGCCCATAAACATAATCAGTAGTCAAAGTACTCTTAAGCATTGTGTTGCCATAGAAGGCTAAATGTCAAATTGTCTTAAGGATAAATACTACAGCAAATTTATAAGATTTTACATGAGGATACAAACCTAAAAAGAAGGTTAGACCAAAATAAAAGGGCAAAACACAACTTTTAATTACATAAATAATCACAGTGTTTATAATGAAACTTCAATTGCCCTGTGCAAAAAACATAAAGTACCCCCACACAAGAAAAAAAAAGTCAAGCAGAATACATTTCTTTCTAATCAAAGTTATTTATCAGTCTTTCTTAAGGGCTTGAAGCCTGGAATAGGCACAAACGTCATAAAGTTAGCCAGTTTCTTAGCAGTGGCTGAACTAGTCTCTTTGATTGTCTCAACAAAGTTAGCCACTGGTGCAGCTGCAGTAGGTTTAGGAGAGGACCTAAGTATGAACTAGTCCTATGAAAAAGCTTTCATCTTTATGTCTAACCGTCGCGATTGCTTCTTCTGCAATCAATGTTGCTCCAAGAGATGATGAATTCTGTTTTCAGTAGCGATACCTACTCTGCTTTAATCGTCAACCAACACTGATAGAGGTTGATGGCGTGGTTCGAATGCAAGGTGAAAGGCTATGTTCATAGCTCGAGGGAGACGAAACATTTTGGAGCCAAACATAAAGAGATAGTTGTTATGAGATGGGGTGAAACTTTGCAACGTTTTAAATTTCTTCTGAACATAAAACGACGACGCATTAGGATTAGGAGGGCATTCAATCAAAATTGCGTCGTTTTTCTTGATCTGTCACGGTGGTAGTTAACGTCACACGTCAGTAAACGTTAGCCAATTTAGCGAAGAAGATGACGGAATGACGAACGTGATTAACTCGCATATCTTCCAGGGATTATTTTAATTAACTTTATTTTTTGAGAATTGAAATAGATATCGAAATATCTTTTAGAGACGATTTTGATTATTAACATATTCACGTATAAAGTTCTTAAAGTGACTTAGTAACGCTTCAAAACATGAATTATTGCATAACTTGTTTCACAAATATTAGGAAACTTTGATTACCGCTTTATTTTTCCGATTTCTATGATATTTTAAGTTTCAGTTGTTTCATCACTACTTTATTTAGGGAAATATATCATCTACACCTTATATATGCAAACTAATTGGTATTTTATTTGAATTGTCACATTGTTTTATCGGTGTTGGAGGTAGAGGAGATGCATCAATGACGAAGGCTATATAAAATACATTTTTTTAGTTAGAATATTAGATAGATTGGATAGTTTTTAATTTTAAATATTATAAGTTTGTTTTATGTCACACTTATACATATAATGTATATTAAGGATTCTATCTATTATTTGGTAGTTAATACTAACAAAATTTTGAACTCAAATACACTCGTTGCAAAGTATAAAAACTATCGCTAAACCAAGATTTTGAATGAGAGAAATGAGTTAGTGAAGATTCTACAAATTAAAGCTAAGACTAAATCTTACTTAACTCAAATAATTAATTATTCATGGAGTTCGATCTCTTAACTAAAGTTCGATCTCTTAACTAAGTAGTGCGTAGCTATTTTCTTTGCGTCCCTATTCTCTTTGGTGTTCACGTCCCAGTTCGTTTTAGTGTTATGAAATTTTATCTAATTTAATTTGAAAGTCAATTTTTAGGTGTAGATTGTCTAAAAATATCTACATATGTAGATTTGTATTGGATAAATTCCTTGTACGACAACGGTCCCTTGTAGAAGACAAAGACTACGAGAACCTCAAAATTAACAGCGTGATTCCTATGATAATGGTAAGACGCTTTTATAACTTTAGAATTGTTAATGACTATTATTAAGTCTAATTAGCAAGCTGAATTTTTTTTGGTTGGATTTGTTCTCCCTTATATTTTTTTGTGAGATTAAGATGGGTAAACGGACTCACAAATTATTTTGTGTAATTTTTTTTTTTTTAATGGAAAAATGATATAGTTCTATATAGTAGTTCATGTTACAACTACTACCACTACTCCATAGTAAATTAGTCAACGGCTAATAGGTTTTCGGTTCAAACGAATAAAACCAGCGTGAGAGTGAAGACTATTTTCTTTTCCGGTGAAATTAAGGGGCCAAGACCCAAAGAGAACAATAACTAACTACTCTCTAAAATACAGACTTTAGATTTTTCATACTTTCACAAGCCCAATAAAAGCATCCATGCCATAAATCACTTTGAGGGCCCATATTATTATGCAATTGCACATACTTAATTAATGTTGACACATTGTTTTTTAATCTCAATTCTCAACACATCCAATAACATAACGCAACATATGGTACTAATACAAACTCACCTTAGAACAATGATACTTATTAGTAGATTAGACAGCATAATTTATTTCTTTTAGATTAATTATTATCGTAAAAAATTACTAAATCATAATGTTAATAATATGAATAATGTAATTTATCTTTAAGTATTATTATTATTATTATTATTAGGGTTGTTATAAATTTTGTTATCTGTGTTATTATTAAAATTGTTATTATTAAAGTAGTAATATTTATGATTATTATTAATATTATAAATAAGTATTATTATTGCTGTGAAAATCATTAGTAGTGGTAGTAGTTGTAGAAGTATCACCATATAGAATTAGATTATTCCTGTGTTTAACAAGTTTTTTTTACATAAAATAATTGGTGAGTTTATTTATTCATCTTGATCCCTAAAAAAAAGACATAAGCTAACAAAAAACAAAAAATAATTAGTCTGAGTAATGATTATTAACAATTTTAAAGTTATAAAAGTATCTGATCATTATCGCAAGAATTATGTCTACAATTCTGCGGTTCTAAATAATCTTTCTTTTAAATTAAAAATAAGACTCAAATTTAAAATATTTAAATAAAAATAAAAAAATTATATTATTTAAACTATACTTCATTAGAATTAGAAGCTCATCCAAATACAAATTTATGTATGTAGATGTTTTTAAATAGTGTATACTAAAGAATTTGCCGAATTTAAAAGTGGTTACAGGGGAATAGAGAGTTTTTTGTGGTTTGCTCTGGGCTTTTGTTGTTATGTCCAGAAAAGAAAATTAATTATTCAAGCCTATTTCATGTTCGACAGAAATGAAGAAACTCATTGCCCTTTTGCCCTATGAGTTTTTCTGTTTTTTTTTTTTTTTTTCGTTGACTGCTCTATGAGTTTTGTCAATCTATCCGTGTACTCTCTATAATAATAATAAACTAATAATAAGTACTTAGTTTTTTATCCAGAGTAGTTTGTACTTAGCTTTTTCTTTTTTGGACAATCACCCCATTTTAATACCAAAAAAAAAAAAAAAATTGCAATTACTTGATGACGAAGAAAAAAAGAAATTTCAAACTGCATGCTTTAGGGATGATAATAGTGCGAGTAGGGACAAGTTTTTACTCTATCCAATCCTGTCTCATCTTACAATATTTCGCATAGAATCCATTCCACTCTTATTTGTAAGTAGTAAAAAATTGAACCTTAATCCGTTCTGTTCTGCCTCTACTCGTTCCAAAATTATTAAAATTTAATAAATAAAATAAAATTTCAAATTTTATATAACCATCATCACATATATAACATAAATTAAATTAAAATTTTAAATATGATATAATATTATAAATTATTTTATTAATTATTTTACATATATTACAAATATTATATATTAAAAGAGTAGTGCTAGGGAGCTAATGGCTTAATTGTACAATGTGTACAATGGGCTAAATTTTTGGTCCATGAATAAAATGAACATCACCATACTAGCTAGAATAACCATCCCATACCAAGGATAACCATCCGGATACCAAGGATAATAAACATCTCAATAAAAAATTAAACTGATTTTGGGGTTCACCAAGGATCGAACTCTTCACCTTTTGAATCTAGAACTCTAATACCATATCTGAAACCACTCATCCCAAAAGCGTAACCTGACAGGACAATGTAACACTAATGGTCATATCTCTAATACTTCTTAAACCTCCATTGTACACATTGTACGCTTAGGTCATTGGCTCCCTAGACTTTTTCATATTAAAAATATATATTATATATATATCGAGGCGGGTATTATCCAAACTCGACTCGATCCCGTCCTGCACAAGAACCCAACCCACAAAGAACTCGCCCTTGGTGCGGGACGGATAATTACCCGCCCCCAGTGGGTTAGGGCGGAGTGGGTACTCCATATCCGCAGGTTCAGATGGTATTGTCATTTCCCTGCATGGTTCGAATAACGGAGGCTAGGACTTGGAAGTGAGCTGAACTAAAATGAGCCAGGTCAAATTTAAACTCGACTTATAAAAATTAAGTTCGGTTTATAATTCAACTCGTTAATGATTAAGTGTATTTGTAAAACAAATTTAATTTAAAAAAAACTTGTTGAGTTATTTCGACTTTAAGTTCATGAGTTGATACAAATAACATTAATATAATTTATAATTTTATATAAATAAATTTTAACTTAAATATAAAAAAAATTATCGTTATCTATCTATTAATTATAATTTATATCGTCCATCATAAAACATAAATTAAGAGTTTTATCAAGTCACTTTGAGAATTTTATCTTTGTAAATAACCTAAAACATAAATTAAGGAGATTTCTTCAATTAACCCATATTTTAAATCGATTAGGGTTAATCTCAACTTAATAACTTTCAAAAGAAAAAAGACACCCTATATAAAGATATGACATACTTTGAAACTGATATAGTATTGAATTATTTATTATTTTAATATTAAAAAGTAGGTCAAACATAAAAAAAAGTTTTAATAACATGAATTAATTTTTTTAGTTAAAATTTAAGAACATATAAAAATATTTATTTTTTGTCATTTCTTTTAAAGAATAAATTATTAAAAATACATTCGAATAATTTTATTACTGACAAAAATATACTCGAATTTTGTTATTGACAAAAATATCTTTACATAATTTTTGTTTGGTGACTGAAATAAATTAAACAAAAAAAAATAAAACAAACAAAATAAAAAAACTACTTAAATAGAGAGACCGTTTAAGACTACTCAAAATTATATTTCTCAAAAAATGAGACAAAATTATCTAACAATAAAAATATATTTCTTATAAAATACTCTAGAGATTGAATTTTGATACGATTTTTTACAATATAATTAGAAAAATGAGATATTAGTATTTTTAAATTTTGGTAATTTTTTACTAAGCATATTTTTTTATAATTTTTTAAAAGTATTATTGATTGTCGACAAAAAAACACAATATATATATATATATATGTGCTTAACGAAAAATCACTAAATTTTAAAGATAAAAATATTTCATTTTTTCTAATCATATTTATAAAAAATCGCATCAAAATTTAATATCTAAATTTTTTTAAAAAAATACATATTTATTATTGGATATTTTTTATTAATAACAAAATTTAAGTATATTTTTGTTAGCGACAAATTGGGTGTATTTTCAGTATGGTTTTTAAAAATATACTCAAGTCCTTCCGTTTTATCAATCACTCTCTCCGTCAGTCCGGCCCAAGAATTAATGATTTAAAAGTGCAATTGAGGCCCATTATCTTGCAGAGAGAGAGAGAGGGGGGGGGGATTTTCATTTCCCTCCATTCCAAAACAGATCAGTCCGGCCCAAGAATTAATGATTTAAAAGAGCAGTTGAGGCCCATTATCTTGGAGAGAAAGAGAGGGGGGCGGGGGGTTTCATTTCCCTCCATTCCAAAACAGAAAGAGCGCCAGAAAAGAAAAATCCCAGAAATCGAAACTCGAAGAAGCAAATGGCAACGGATCGCGTACTGTGTGGTAGCAGCAGCGAAATCGAAAGAGGAGAAGAACAAGAAGAACAACAACAAGAACATGACTCCGAAGCGAAGCTCTTGCACGATAGGTTCAGACTCTCCGCCATCTCCATCGCCGAATCCGAAGGTAAAACCTTCAATTGAGTTTCCACACACTACGCAATCTCTTCAATTGAATCTTTGTTACTTTATTTCAACGAATTTTCGGAAATTCGAGTTCCTGATAATTCATAAACGTCGATTTGCAGCAAGTAAGAACGGCATGGAAATATCTAAAGTACTAGTCTCTTGCATCGCTGATTTGGCATACAAATTCACCGGTGAGTAACTTTTATCAGTTATTGCTTTCACTAATTATGATTTTCTGCATAATAATCCACGTTATATTGGTACCTTTGAAAATTGAAAGAGTGAATAATAACTCAATGTTATACAGTTAGTTTTTTATCATTAGAGATTTTGAGTTATCCATGAGATTCATTTCATGCAGTTATAGGTAATCAGATTCAGGACTAACTAAATAACTGTTAGGGATGACTGCAATGGACTCCGGAATCTGAAATGTGCTTTTGAATTTTTCTTGATTAGTAACTTTTGAGAGATGAGACGAGGATTCAGTTGTTATGCACAATCACTTCACAAAATTTATGGTTATTCAATTAATTATATGTTACTGAGAACTGTTGAACTTTTAGAAGAACTACTTCGCATTGTAAGATACCTAGATAGAATGTCAAAATTAAGTTCATATTCAGTGCTGTATAATGCGTATTGAGGTGCGAAGAGTCTCTTTAATTTGGAACAAGTAATTCGCATTATTAGGCAGGATTGGGGACTCAGGTTATTAAATTTTCTTAGCTTTTTTAAAATCACCTTTACGCTTATTGTTCAAGGATACACAATATTGATATTTTTCTTGAATTGATGAATTGAGTAAGAGAATATGTTCTGTGTGCAGAGGGGCTAGCCAAGGATCTTCAGCTATTTGCACAGCATGCAAATCGTAAATGTGTGAACATGGAAGATGTCATACTTTCTGGTAAGTATCATCATCTTCTATGACTGATTTCAGGGTGAACTGTCCTTGTTCTTTAATCTCATGTATTTTGGTTTCATTCAGCACATCGAAATGAACATGTGTCTAGCTATTTGAGGACATTCTCCAACGATTTAAAAGCGAGAGATCCTTCATCTGAGAGGAAGAGAAAGAAAGAAGCCAAGAAGAATGATAAAGCAACCATCTAATGCACACGTCTGATATAAATATATAGTACGTTGAACATATTTGGTATTCTTTTTTTAAATCTTGGCCTCAAATTTTACATAATTTTGGTACTCTATCTCTTTCCTCTACATGTTCTTGTTCTTGTACAATTCTAACAGGTTTAACCGGAGTTTTTTATTTTATTTCTTTAACTTAACTCACAATTACGTACCTATTTTATTTATTTAACTTAAATAATTATAATCAATCATACAACATAATACAACTATCTCATATATACCAAATAAACTAATGTAATTCTTTTAACTTTGTCAACTCACTATGTCCTAGTCCACTAACTAAGTCACTAAAGACTAAATATCTAAACCTATTATTAACTAACAATGAAAAAGATTAAACTACTAACCTCAAAGTTTAACGCTCAAACTACGTGTCAAGTATTATTGAATCTGTTGATGTCTTTCTCATGGACATATTATTAAGAGGCCATATTCTGTGAAGGAACTCGATTTCACACATAAAAAAACTCATAAAACTTGAAAAAATGGTTCAAATGCACATTAGTCACAGATGCTGTGACTTGTATATAGCTAATGCGCTTACCTCGGATGTTGGGTCCCCATCTACCACAATTGTATTTATCTCAGATGTAGAGATTCCAAGCACAAAATGCACGTATCTCGAATGTTTAGTATCGATATCAGCACAAGTGCATTCGAGATATGACTCACATCCAACCTATCACACATCTCATGTTTTCGACATTCATTCAACATCTGAGATGTGACTAAAATTGTATTTTGTAATTACTTAAATGTTTATTTATTTTTGTAAATATTATATTTATTTAATTTAAATAAAGAAAATCCGAGAGAATAGGACACACAAAGGGTTGTCCACTTGTCCTCGTTATATATGCACAATAGATAATATTTAATAGATATAAAATAAAACAGATACCTAATGGACTTAATTATTACTAGGAGTCTAGGACAAGCCGACTAGGATTCACATAAATTCGCTAACGTAACGTCTCGTCTGTCGTCCCCTGCGGAAACTAGCAGGTTTTTCCAACCGGGGAGGATGCTAACGATTTTATTCTCACAATGCAGACTGGAGAATCATCTCAGCTAGTTCTTGTTTGGCTGAAGCAACCTTGGGTTCTCCCCATTCCTTAGCTTTCTTCTCCAAGAAGTCAAAGTCAGCTTTACCAGCCTCTATTTGAGCACCAATTTCAGTGTCAAAACTCTGGTATCTCTTCCGAACAAGCTCAGCTAGAGTACCGTCCTCAATTAGGGTAGCAGCATTCTTGAGGCCGCGGGCCATTGTATCCATACCTATGATGTGGGCAATGAACAAGTCTTCAACATCTGTGCTCTCTCTTCGCAATTTGGCATCAAAGTTGAATCCGCCTGGTGCAATTCCACCATTTCTAATCACACTGAGCATAATCATTGTTGCTTCTTGAATATCCACAAGAAACTGATCTGTGTCCCAACCAACTTGAGGATCACCAGTATTTGCATCAATATTACCCAATAGTCCATTAATCCTTGCAGTTTCAAGTTCATGGTGACAACTATGTCCCGATAAGGTGGCATGGTTGCACTCAATGTTGAGTTTGAATTCCCCAATAAGTCCATACTTGCGCAAGAAATTAGCAGTGGTTGCAGCATCCCAGTCATACTGGTGTTTTGTAGGTTCTTGTGGCTTGGGTTCAATCAGCAGTGTCCCATTGAATCCAATCTTCTTCTTGTATGCAACAGCAGCTTCAAAGAACCTAGCCAAATGATTAAGTTCTCGTTCCATATCCGTGTTCAATAGGGATTGATAACCCTCACGGCCACCCCAGAAAACATAATTTTCTCCCCCCAAATAATGTGTGACCTCCAAGGCTTTCTTCACTTGTGCAGCAGCATATGCATATACACCTAACTCAGAGCTAGTAGCAGCACCATGCATGTAACGAGGGTGCATAAACAATTGAGCAGTTCCCCATAGAACTTTTTTATTACTCTGCATCTGAAGCTCTTTGGCAAGGGCAACCACTTCATCCAAGTTTGCATTAGCTTCCTCCAGAGTTTCTCCATCAGGGGCTATATCACGGTCATGGAAGCACCACCAATCAACTCCAAGTTTATTTATAAACTCAAAGTTTGCTCGCATTCTTCTTTTAGCCATTTTCAAAGAATTGGTACCATCTTCCCACGGCCAGTACTTGGTAGGTGCACCAAACGGGTCTGCACCTGTTCCACGGAATGTATGCCAAAATGCAACACTAAATCTGAACCAATCCTTCATTTTCTTTCCAAGAATTTCTTCTTCTGCGTTATACCATTTAAATGAAAGCGGATTCTTGCTAGAGGGACCCTCATATTTGATTTTGTTAATGCCAGGAAAGAATTCACCCTCCCAATCTGAATCGTCACGTTTACCGGCGTTTTCAGCCGGGCAAGTTTGAGATTCACCAATCACTGCATAAGTGACGGCTTGTAAGCAAAGGAGGAGCAGCAATATTCCCCACGTTTTCATTTTGATGGATTTCAAGCAAATACCTTGCAGGAAGACAGTGTAGACCGTAGAGAATGATGCAGGAAGTGGGGAGGCTTTTGAGGGGAAAGAGAGCGAGTGAGGACTCAGCTGCGAAAGAGAGCAAGAAAGAACGGAGCTGTTAGCAGCGTGTTGTTTGTTGAATAGAGAGAGCTAGAAAATGTGAATAGAGAAGTTATTAGCAGCGTGTTTTTATAATGATGATTTTTATCTTTTATTTTGTTAAGATGATTTTTTTATTTTTATCTTTTTTTATTAGATAACTTTTTGATTTGATTTGATTGTTAGATAATTTTTTTTTATTTTTATCTTTTTTTTTGTTAGGTAACTTTTTTATTTGATTTGATTTTATCTTTTAATTTTGATATGTTATGAAAGCCAACAAAGACCTATTCAATTCAGTTCAAATCCACTGCGTATTTTTAATGTTTAAAACTAAAAATTAATGTGCAACAAAAATAAGAGATGAGAATTAAATTTAGATATTTAAGTCATAGTAAATTATTTGAACTAATTAAATTATTTTTTATTTTTTTTAAAAAAATACTACTAATTTTTGTATAAAAAATTTGGAAGGGACTGTGATCTTCTATAGTCTCCGTCCCTAGTTCTCAGGTATATATACCATCTTTCGATTTGTGGACAACCAATCACCTTCAGAAATATGAAAAAATTTAAAATTTAAAATTTTGTTATTTATTAGAGTAGTTTAAAATTTAAAATTTTGATATTTGTTTAATTTATATATATATATATATATAGTTAATCATTCTCTTTTATTTTCAATTAAATAAAAAATATACTTATCTTTACGTACTCTTTTAATTTTATTACATTTTATTACGTATTCTTTTAATTTTATTAATATATTAATTATTATTTGTGTATCACACATCAAACTATTCATAATTTGTCCATTTTGACCACCAGCGTTCGAGGAGAGGGAGACCAAGTGAGGACTCAGCTGCGAAGGAGAATAAGAGAGAACTGAACTGTTAGGACGCAAATTGGCAAAACGAGATGGAGATTAAAAACACGTATGGAGATTAAAAACACGTAAGGTTATGATTTTCGGATATCAATATATACCATCTTTTGGTTTGCGGGCAAACAACCACCTTAGAGGCTTAAGTAGAAATATCAAGAAATTTAAAATTTAAAATTCTATTATTTATTAGTGTAATTTAAAATTTAAAATTCTGTTATTTATTTTATTTTTGTGTATATATACAATTAGATATTTTTTTAATTAAATAAAAAATATAATTATCTTAACGTACTCTTTTAATTTTATTATGTACTCTCTCAAATTTATTATCGTATTATTGTTATTTATATATTACAAACTAAATTATTCATAATTTGTCAATTTTGACAACCAATCTATGCCTATAAATAGGCTGTATATTTGATATCAACTGAGATAAGTAGCAAATCAACATGTATGTTTTGAATTTAGAAAGAGTGATTAACACGATATTATTATAATGAGTGTATTATTATTTATTATAAGTAGTTTATAAAATTTTAATTACAATGACATATAAAATATTAGAGAATATTAATAAAATTATTTTATTCTTTTTATTTTATTTTTATGTATATTTTATTTATTTATTTATTTAATTATTTTACAAGACAATTATATTTAAATTTTTTCACTTGATGAACAGAGTTAAGCTTCAATGCTTTGTTTTGACTTGTCTCTTACTTAGAGCGGGATATGGCTCTATGGAGGTGTGTATTCCTCTTCTTTCTCCAGCCAGGCCGTGGAATGTTGATGTTTATTTTTTTATTAAATTATTTTGTTATAAAGTGTTATAACATGTATAATTTATATAATACTTTAAAAACCCAACTATATATTACGATTTTACATTTTGTATATATATTGGTTAAACAATGCTATGTACATATTAAAAAAAATACTATGTACATATTGCATATATATTTGATTAATTTATTTTTAATATATATTTTATATTTTAATATATATTTATATAAATAATTAATTTAATAATTAATTTTTTTACATATACGTAACATGACTTAGTATTATTCTTTTGATTTGAAGTTAAAGTTTTGATAGATCAAATGATTCTTCTAAAACAAGGATTAGTTTAAATTCTCTTTTGAAAAAATGACTTTATTTTTTTATTTTTTTTAAAAATTAATAAAAAGTTATTTTATATTTGAATATTTTTTAAAAAATTTAAAATATTAAAAATTTCTTTTGGTTATGCTTCTTTTAGAAACAAAATATTGTTGGCTTTGTTTTTCTAATAAAAATATTTTTGAAAAAAAATTATCTAAATATATTTAAAATTTAATAAAAATATTTTTAAAAATATTTTTTTAATAAAAAAATCCAAACAAACACTAATAAAATTGGTAAAATGAGAAAATAGAGATATAATCCTTTTTAAATTAAGATAATAAAACTAATATATAATTATAATTAATTTTTTATAAAAAAAATTTCTCTTAAAAATGTATGCCCAATTTCTCTTTCTCTCTCATGCCTAAATTATTTTTTTTATTAGACTGCGGGGCTAATACCCAAAAACACTAACCAAACAACTTTAAGAAAGCTAATTCTTCTGTTACATATTTATTGTTGGGCCAACCGTGGGGAGTTCTAGATAACTAGGGAGACTTCGGGAAGGAATCAAGTGAGAAAACATAAGATGAAAATACACCACATCCAACTCAAAACCTTAACGTGTCAAGTTAATGGGTCTCTCATCTTATAAACTCTTCATTCTTCCATGCTTTCTTAGATGTGGGACTAACTTCAACACTCCTCACACTTGCAACACTAACATTTATACGTTATATATTAGTTTTGTACATCTTTTGTTTTTAATATTAAAAATAATTAATAATAAACGAGTATAATAAAAAAAATTATCTTTTATACTAAAAAAAAAATAAAAAAGGATTTGTTATGGTTTTGATCTTCGGTCCCGCACCTAGAACTCAGAATTGATTCCATTTCCTGCAGGCTTAGATTGGCCTTCATATTTTTTAACCAATATTCAAATTTAAATACCTCTCTTATATTAGTTAAATAAGATAAGATAAGATAAGTTGAATTATAAATTTTTTTAGGTATGTCAGTCATTTTACACACCTTACACCTCTCAAATTCATTTTGACTTGAATATTAGAATGTCTTTACAGGTATCAGTTATATTTTCATATTAAAAATTGAGAAAAACTCTGTGTACAAGCGATTAGGGCTTGTAAGTATTACAAATCAATTAAACTCTAATCCCCAAAATTCGCTTCAAGTGCTACATCCCTTACACGCGCTACATCCCTTCTTCTTCTCCTTCTTTTTCGATCGTTCTTTTCTCCTCCTTTCTCACTGGTTTGTTCTTCGTCGTTGACGTTAGTTCCTCCACATACTGTTACGGCACGTTTTCATTGCACCTTCTTCTTCTTCTTGCTGCACATTCCTCTTCTTCTTCTTCTTCTTCTTCTTCTTCTTTTCTTTTGTTTCTTGCATTTTCTTTCTCCTTCTTCTTCATTTACGTGCTTTTCTCTCTGTTTTCTTTTTTCGTTATTCTCGATTTCTATTGTTTTTTGACATCAAGCTCTGAAATCGTTTTTGAAGAAGAAGAAGTAGCAGAAGATGAGGAGGAGAAAGAGAAAGAGTTCTAAATTATGCATGATTTGGGGTGTATTTCTTAAATCCTTTGGGTGTATTTTCTATAATCTTTTGGGTGTATTTCTATAATCATTTGGGTGAATTTCTGTAACCGTTTAGGTGTATTTCTGTAATCTCTTGGGTGTATTTTATGTAATCGTTTGGGTGTATTTCTGTAATCTCTTGGGTGTATTTTATGTAATCGTTTTGGTGTATTTCTGTAATGCTTGCCATTTTTTCTGAAATAAAAAATACACCCATAGATATCAGTAAGATACACCCATAGATATGAGTCAGATACACCCATAGATATCAGTCAGATATCACTCAAATACACCCAAAATTCGTTGAAGTACATCTTATGCATAATTCAGAACTCCTTCTCTTTCTCCTCCTCATCTTCTGCTGCTTCTTCTTCTTCAAAAACGATTTTACCATGAAAAATCGAAAAAAACGAGAAAACAGAGAGAAAAGACGTAAATGAAGAAGAAGAATAAGAGGAAAACGAGGAAGAAGAACGTGCAGAAACGAAAGAAAAGGAGAAGAAGAAGAGTAAGAGGAAGAAGAACGTGCAGCAAGAAGAAGAAGAATTTCAAAAACCATGAAAATCGAAAAAAAAAAACGAAGAGGAAGAGGAAGAGGAAGAGGAAGAAGAAGAAGAAGAGAAGAAGAAGAAGAAGAAGAAGAAGAAGACGAAGAGGAACCGTTTGAGTGGGGCGCGTGTAGTTACGCTCCATTCAAAATGAGTTAATGCGCGTGTTAATGAAGTTTGGGCTGATAACTTGTAAAACTTGTACGGCCTTTTTACTTGTATGTGTAGCAGACCCATTAAAAATTATGGTAGAAAATATTTATAAAATTAAACTATTTTTATAAAAAGGTAGTACGTCACAAAAGTTCCTCTTATCTAAGAAGATTAGAGTCTGTAGATTAAAAAAATTAAATAATAAGTTTTAGTTATTATTTTTATGTAAAAAAGTTTAATTTTTTAAAAAATTAATTTTAATATTCATTATCTAAAACTTGATAAAATTTAATGTTTATACTTTTATTTTTTCTTAGATATTAAATTTGTTGTACAAATAAAAATAATTAATTTTATATTTACTATTTAAAAAAATATTTTTTATATATAAAAATATAATTAGATATTAGTATAAAAACTTATATTAATAGTTATAAAATTAACTCAAAATTATTTTTTAAAACAATTGAATGTTGATTCTAATTATTAATCACAACATTAGTACCCTCTTTAAATTATATGTAATAAATAGTTAAAAAAAGTATAGATTAAAAAAATAAATAATAAAAAATTAAAACTAAATAAAAAACTAAAAAAGTGCATAATATATTTTTTATGTAAATAATATTATAGAGTATTTGTTAATTATATTAAATTATAAATTTATATATTTTTTATAATTTTATGAATTTATGTGAATTATATTATTTTATTAATTTTATTTTTGATAGAGCAGAAATGTAGAGAGAAATAGAAAATGAGAGAGAAGGATAAAGAAGAAAAAAGAGAAAGAGAAAGTGAAAAAAAGAGAGTTCGATAATTTTAGAGAAAAATATCTTATTTTAATTATAATGAAAGAATATTTCGAAACATATTTTAACTTGTTAAGTTAGTAATATAAAATATAAATTATAAATTATATATAAAGTATGAAGGATAGAGAGAAATAGAGAAATGATGAGAAATAGATTAGAGGATGGCGGAAGAAAGTTTATTAATTTTAAAAAAAATATATTTCATCTCAATTTTAATGGGAGAGTGTTATATGATATATTTTGGCTGTTAAATTAATAATATATTTTAATTTTAATATTTTAATTTTAATTTTAGTTACAATTAAGAATATTGTATATTTTGATTGTTAAATTTATAATTAATCATTAATGATCTAATAAAAAATATATTCTCTCAATTTTTTCTTCAATTGTTTAATAAAGTGTGATTTTTTATTTTACACTCTTTAAATAAAATTAAAAAAATATATGAAAAAATATTGAATAATGAGATATTATATTTTATTAAATAATTAAAAAAATTAAAAAGATTCGCTTTTTATTAATTTAAAAAAAATTAATTATAATAAAAAATAATATAGGACACATTTTATAGTAGAAATACATTATAAAAGGAAAATGAGTGTGATTTACTGAGCGGATGATATCAAAATCAAAATCGGGATAAATGTTGACTAAAAAATTGATCCGTCGTAGCATGCAATGCATTATTGATGCAACCGAAGAACTGACACGTCACGGACACCAAAAAGTAAACAAAACATTCTGATTCAACGTTAACACCACACTACACTACAAAGGAAACGGGGCAAAACTCAAATCCACGCTCATCACGATGAAACCAGGCAACTACCTCACACCCTGTCACTTTTAATGGCCCATTATGGCATTATAAGAAAGTTATGTGCACTTCTTTGATAATTGGATATTTGACTTAATATTTAAAATAGTTTTTGAAATTTAATTTTTAATTAATTTAAATTATATTTTGAAATGTTAAAATATGAATTAAATTAATTTTTTTGTTTATTTTCGTCACAAAAAAATGATATAGTACTCATTGTGAAAAAAATGGTTGAATCGCATCTCATGTAGTTTGGACATGTGAGAAAAAGACTGATAGAACATCTAGTTAGGAGGGTGGATGAGATGGAAGATGGACAAGGGGCGAAAAGCAGAGAAAGACCTAAGAAGACCATCCTACATGTAAACGGTCTCTGTAGACATGATACATGACAGGACACAATGGCGTCGTTTGATTTATGTAATCGACCCTACTTAGTGGGACAAGACTTTGTTGTTGTTATTGTTGTTTTGTTGTACAATTAAACAACGTCATGTCAGCAGAAAAATGACGTGACATGATTAAACAACGCCATTTTACTATTGATGCTTAACCGGCGTGATTTTACTCCTTTCTCTTTTTTTTTGTGTACCTTTTTAATATCTGAACCTCCTATCATCCCATTGTCACTATGCTCAATCATACTTTTCCAATCCCATTATTCTCATCTCCCCCCTTCTCAACTATCACCACCACCATACCAGCGCCCTCCTCCTATTCTTCCTTCTCTTTTTTCTTCCTCTTCAATTTGATCAATAAATTCTCCTTTTTTCTTCTTTGAGTTAAATCTCAAGTTGGCTCCTAAAATTTAGTCCGATACTCAAAATGACTCCCACAATTTTGTTGGCCCCAAGTAGAACCTCCAAATTTGCAATTGTGGCTCCAATTTGCCCCTGCGATCATCTCCATTACCAGAATGCTGATTTGATGCAATTGCATGATACGGTGAACACTACTTAAACGACGATGCATTGGTTTCGCGCCCAAACCCTTTGGAAACCACGTCGTTTCAGTCTTTTGTGGGTTAAAACTCTCTTTCTTTCCACTACGACGATCACAAGTTGCCAAACATCAAGGAAACTCTTACACTACGTGGTTTCCAAAGGGTTTGCGCGCGAAACCAATGCGCCGTCGTTTAAATAGTGTCCATCATATCATGCAATTGCGGTAGATTAGCATTTCGATGACGGAAATGATCGCAGGAAAAAGTTGGAACCACAATTATAAATTTGGGGTTCTAATTATAACCAACGAAATTGTGGGAGTCATTCTAAGTATCAGGCCAAATTTAAGGGACCAAATTGAGATTTAACTCCAAACCTTTCTTGTTTTTTTCTCACATAATCAATGCAATGATAAATAAGATAACTTGATTCTATGATCTCAAGCAACCATCACTCTAGCAATAATTTTCAACTCACTTTCATTTTAACTCGCCGCTGCTACTACTTGTGAGATGGTAGAGCATGTAGGTGAGGCTGATGATAATGACGACGATGATGATAGGGTTTTGAGTCTTTGTTTGTCGTCGAATTTTTTGGTTGGGATGAGGATGAGAATTTCTTAGATGGTCCAATTTTCTTTGCGGTATTATCTAGCTAAAGAGGTGGAGGAAGAGAGTGATGGAGAAGAGGTGGTGGGATGACGGTGGAGTGGTGGATGAGGGGGAGGTGAGGAGGAGGAGAATGGTGGTGATAGTGGTGAGGATGGTGGGGTTGAGAAGGTATAATTGAGAGTGGTGGCAATGGGGTGGTGGAAAGTTCAGACATTGAGGAAGAAGAAGAGGGAAAGAGTAAAACCATGTCGTTTAGGCACAAACAGTAAAATGACGTGGTTTAATCATGCCACGTCATCTGTCTAGTGACAAGAATGGACAAATGGGTCAATTTGAGCCATGTATTAATATTTCACGGTACAATTTGGACCAATTAAAAATTGAAGGGTTAAATTGAGTCAGAAAACCAAATTTCAGGAGTCATTTTGAATATTCACTTAATCATAATTCGTTTTATTTCAATCTTTTAATATTGTCGGACTAATTTATTTTAAGTGAAAATTTACGTATAGTTATCTTAACATGAAATTGATAATTCAAAATTATTAGATTATACTTTAATTAAATCGGTCAAATTATCTAATAATTCTCAATTATCAATATTACATCTAAAATCTTTACTTTCTTTTATTTTTTTTTATAAAATTTTGTAAATGTACATCATAAAAATATAAAAGTATATTTTTTACATTTTTAATATGTTGAATATAGTAAAATTTTAAAAATATTATTAATTTTTTATATTCTTAAAATATATCCTTAAAACATAAAATAACTAACTTTTTTTTATATAGTTTGAAAAAGCTAATTCTTTTGAAGATTGATATTTTAATTCAAATTCAAATAAAAATTTATATGTAAAGATAATAGATAAACATCGTCAAATAATTTGACATATTTGAGAAAATTATTTAACGTAATAGTTATCCATACATTAATTGTCGTTTCATGTGAATATTGACTCCATAAATACTTCGTTTCCAAACTAACTTTCTCATTTGATTGAAAAACCATTAACTATGTGATCCGAAATTTGATTCCTAACGATAAATGTAAAACATATCCTATATCTAATTCTTATTCTTAGTCATAATAGTAACGGTGGCCAATAAGTCTAATCAGAACCAGCCAAAAACATGCATAGCACCATAAAAGTAAAAAAAAAAAGGATCAAATGATTTCGAAGTCTTCAAAATTTTGGTCCTACTCGACAAATAATAATTCATCTATAATAATAATAATAATAATCACGTTCCACATACATTATTGACTATATATATATATGTGTGTGTGTCTGTGTTTTCCTTGTACTTGGTTTTTTCATGAATGGAGAGTGTAGTGTGTTCCTGTTTGTGTGTTTTGGTGTTGTTGGGGTGTTTCATTTCATCAACGGAATCAAAGTACATAAAGTACAACACAAGTTCAAACATTGTTGCTGGGAAGCTCAATGTTCACTTGGTTGCTCACACTCATGATGATGTTGGTTGGTTGAAGACCGTTGATCAGTACTATGTCGGTTCCAATAACTCAATTCAGGGAGCGTGCGTTCAAAATGTGCTGGATTCGCTTGTGCCTGCATTGTTGGCGGACAAGAATCGCAGGTTTATATATGTTGAACAGGCAAGCTAAGGCTCTATCTATTTTGATTTATCTGAATGATGATGATATTATTGTGGAAATTGCTGTGGTTGAAATTTGTTGGTGGATTGGAATTTGTAGGCATTTTTCCAGCGTTGGTGGAGAGAACAAAGTGAAGTTGTTCAGAACATAGTCAAACAGCTGGTCAACTCTGGTCAATTGGAGTTCATGTATTTAAACAATTTTACCCATTTCTTGTGGTTCCAATGACATTAAGTTATTCTAATCAAGTATTGATTATTTTCAAATTTGCAGAAATGGGGGTATGGTTATGCATGATGAGGCTACTACACATTACATTGACATGATTGATCAAACAACACTTGGACACCATTTCATCAAACAAGAATTTGGTAAAACCCCAAGAATAGGATGGCAAATCGATCCGTTTGGACATTCGGCGGTGCAGGCATACTTGTTGAGTGCACAGGTAGGTGTGTTTGTGAGTTAAGATCCAAACTTGTTTTGAGAAGGAAACAGATATAGAAACAAACAAACAAAATTTCTTGGTATTTCTGTCTTGAGACACTTGCCAAACACAATTTAGTATTTCTTGGTATTTTTTACATAGTATTTCTTCCACCTGTTTCCCTAGCATGGTTATGGTTATGCAAAATGCTTGTTGGCATAGGTTGGGTTTGATTCCCTATTCTTTGCGCGGATCGATTACCAAGACAGAGCTAAGAGGAAAGATGAAAAATCTCTTGAAGTTGTGTGGCAGGCCTCTAAGAGCCTTGGTTCATCTGAGCAAGTAAGTAATCCAACTAGTTTATGCTTTACACTGATTGATGCTGCATAAAGAAAAAATGTTCTTGAACATTTTCCATTTTTTGGCTTCTAATGTATGCTTCTACTAATTGATCCTTAATATTGTGATGTTTATGTAGATATTTTCAGGTGCATTCCCTAAGAACTATGAACCTCCTGCTAATTTCTACTATGAAGTAAATGATGATTCTCCAATTGTACAGGTAGGAAACTAACTCAAGTATTGATTGTTCTTCAGGGCTAACGTGTTCATTTAAAAATGTGTGGTTTTTAACTTGAAGGATGATGTCAATTTGTTTGACTACAATGTCCCTGAACGTGTAAATGAGTTCGTCGCAGCAGCGATTTCTCAGGTGTGGAACTTATCCTTAGATAGCTGTTTTGTTCTAAATTTGTATTCCTTTTAAGTTCATAAGATGCTTTGAAGTTTTATAGATTGCTGACTATCCTGTTTCAGGCGAATATTACGCGAACCAATCATATAATGTGGACAATGGGGACAGATTTCAAGTACCAATATGCACATACCTGGTTTCGCCAATTGGATAAGTTTATTCACTATGTTAATCAAGTTAATATCATCAACAATTTCCTTAATTCATCACTTTCTTTTTACTTAAGTATTGATTTCAAGCTATGTACTATCTTCCAGCTTGGCCTGCTAAATTTGACTGAATCTAAATTAAATAAAACTTGTCTTGTTAAGCATTTGTGTGTTTAGAATTTTTTGAGATACTAATGGTACTTCTGGATAATGCTTCTTCAGGATGGCCGGGTTCATGCCCTTTACTCAACCCCATCCATATACACCGATGCGAAACATGCTGCTAATGAGGCCTGGCCAATCAAGACTGAAGACTACTTTCCGTGAGTCCGAATGCGAATAATTCAATGAATAAGCTGTCAACTTAAAATCATTCCTTCCAACTTGTTGTTTATATATTTGTGCCATGAATTTGTTAGGTATGCTGATGTGGAAAATGGCTATTGGACGGGGTATTTTACAAGTAGGCCAGCTATCAAAGGCTATGTTAGATTCTCAAGTGGCTACTACTTGGTAATCCTTATTGTTAAGTTCACCCAAATATTCTATGCAAATGTCTTCATTCAAATGTATATTAGAATCTCATTAGAATTCAGAACTCCACAATCTGGCTCTTATTGTGAAATAGGCAGCAAGGCAGTTAGAGTATTTTAAAGGGAAGAGTGCCTTAGGTCCAAAAACTGATTCTTTGGCTGATGCTTTGGCTATTGCTCAACACCACGACGCAGTATCCGGTACAGAAAAGCAGCATGTGGCTAATGATTATGCGAAACGGCTTTCAATAGGCTATACAGAGGTAAATAATTGCTTGTATATGTGCTCTTGGATCTTCTTTTTTTCTTTTGGTCTTAAATAGAATCTCAAAAATGTTATCATGTGATATGTTATTCAGGCTGAGAAGGTTGTTGCAGCATCACTTTCTTACTTGACAGATGCACCAAAAGCTGGTCATCAGATTCCTCAGGTTAAATTTCAACAGGTAAGTGGTGAATATGTGAACTATAAGTTATCACATAATTCAAATGGCTTTTTTCTTGTTTCTCCCTTCACATGATATTCATAACATTTTCACAATGGTGAATATAGAGTTATTAATTCTTACTTATATCTTTTCTCTTTTGTGTTCCATCTTGTCATTTTAGTGTCCACTTCTGAACATAAGTTATTGTCCTGCGTCAGAAACTGACTTCTCGAATGGAAAAGACCTGGTGAGGATCAATGACATCTAATTCCATTGCTTATTGAAACACAATTTTCTATATATCAAGAATCTTCTGAGATAATGGCTTTTCTGTAGGTTGTAGTTGTTTACAATTCACTTGGATGGAAAAGAGAGGATGTAATAAGGATCCCTGTGAGTCTTTTTTCCTTCAAGCATTACTGTCTAAAATATCTTTATTTCAATATATGATGGACAATATACATTTGCAAGCATTTTTCATGCTTTGCTTTTATGTGGCAATCAATGCCTTTTTAGGTAAAGCATTTGCACATTTATGTTGCATTCTGTTTCATTGTTCAATTGAGTTAACTTATGTTCATGAATTGCCATGAATGAAAAATGTTTCAAACTCAAAACAGGAAAATCATATTGCAAGAACAAACATTGTTTCTGCTTGAAGTAACTTGTCTATCAACTTTTCTGTAGGTTGTAAGCGAATATGTTGTTGTTCGAGATTCAAGTGGAAAACAAATCCAATCACAGCTGCTCCCAATACTTGATACTTTTATTGGTTTGAGAAAGTACTACACTACAGCATACCTGGGAGTATCTTCAACTGTAAAACCTAAATACTGGCTTGCATTTTCGGCTACTGTCCCGCCACTTGGTTTTAGCACTTACTATGTATCTAAAGCTAAACAAGCAGGTTAATCCTCATGGGTGATCCAATTCTCAGAACATGATGAGTCATGCTTATAAAAGCAACTAAGAAAAACTTTTTGTATGTGATAACTGATAAAATTATTGTTTTTACTGCTATTGCAGCTACTATTTCAGATACATATACACCATACAAATCAAGGAATCAGAAGGATACAATTGAAGTTGGTCCAGGAAACTTGAAATTGATTTATTCCGAGAAGGAAGCAAAACTCACTGAATACATCAACAGCAAAAGCAAGGTATGCAATTTGGATGGCACCTTACTTTTCCACTTCATTCCCTTACATTTGTCACTTTGAAAATCTAGTATATCATTGTACTTAGATACAATTTATATCCAAATACATTGATCTAAGAATTTACTAGATTTTTAATGGCGAAAAATAAAAGGGAACAAAGGGTGTATAGATTAAGATTTTATAGGGCATGTGTTCTAAATTTTTGCTCACAATGAAAGGTCAAAGAATCCATAGACCAGGCATACAAATATTATTCTTCATATGGAGATGATGGAACACAAACTTCTCAGGTGATACATTTTCCTATACTCAGAATTTTGATCAGGCATAGATGAATTGATTGTTATGTGAGAACTTATTAAAGTTATTGATTTAAATGTTCTAAATTGTTAAAAGCCTTCCGGCGCATATATTTTTCGCCCCAATGGTTCATCAGTTCCAATCAAATCAGACAGAAAGGTGAAAATCTCTTATCAGAACTCTTGTGATGTTCAATCATGAATACTCTATGGTAGCAAGAGACTAATAACTGTTCTTATTTGAGATCTTTCAGTCTCCTCTCACAGTCTTCCGGGGGCCAATTGTGCATGAAGTTCATCAGAAGATTAGCTCATGGATATACCAGGTAGTACTTAACTTTCTTTCTAAGAACACTTAAATATGTCAGTGAAGCTTGGACATGCCAAAATTTGGATGAAGACATAGACAACCTAGATAATAAATAGTTAGTTGAACTTTAAGCTTAACAACTTTCTTTATAACCTTCATACACAATTATATGAGAGGTTGAGAGCTACCTTATCAAAAGCTTTATCAACTTCAATATTTGACCATGGCTTAAAAATTCAACAGATCACTAGACTGCACAAAGGGAAAGAGCATGCTGAGGTCGAGTTTATTGTAAGTCTCCGGTCACTTTCTATTACTTTAAGGTGGCTACTTCCACGAAGATGTCTTCATGTGAAGATCATATTTTGAACTGTTAGATGGTTCAGTCAAACATGTCAAACCATCTAACGGTTCATAATATCGTCTTAATCTTCATGGAAGTAGCTACCTTATTTTAATGCTTGTGCTTGCTACTAAAATCAAAAATCTCTTTGATTCAGGTTGGACCTATACCTACTGATGATGGAGTTGGTAAAGAAATTGCAACAGAGATTACAACAAGTGTAGCAAGTAGCAAAACCTTTTACACCGATTCCAATGGGCGCGATTTCATCGAAAGGGTAGGCCTAATAGGTTGATCAGCTGATTTAGAGTTCTCAATATGAATGCCTAGGCAAATGTATTATAATTATGGTATTCCTGATTTGTTGCTAAAACGGTGTACACTTTACAGATTCGAGACTATAGAAAAGACTGGAAATTGCAAGTAAATCAACCTGTTGCTGGAAATTATTACCCTGTATGTTGTTCTGTTGAATCAAGTCTGTTGCAATTATGCTAATACCAATACACATGAATGATTATTGAAATCTAGTTTTTTGTTTCAGATCAACCTTGGGATTTACCTGAAAGATAAAAGTAAAGAGCTCTCTATATTGGTAGATAGGTCTGTGGGGGGATCCAGCATCAAAGATGGGCAATTAGAACTAATGGTTCATAGGTTTGTTAATTGTTATGCTTTGTTCAACTTTTTAAGCTAATTAATTATGTATCATTCTAAACTCTTAATTCTACCAATCAAATTGTTATAGGAGATTGCTTGTAGATGATTCTAGAGGCGTTGGCGAGCCGCTGAATGAAACAGTTTGCGTCCATGATAAGTGTGCCGGATTAACTGTAAGTAGATTCAATCAATCTCTGGAATTTTTAGTTGACAAGACCATAAGTTATGCACTTATGCATACTTTTTTGTTTTGCAGGTACTAGGGAAGTACTATTTCAAGATTGATCCTGTGGGAGACGGTGCGAGATGGCGTCGATCATTTGGTCAGGAGATATACTCGCCGTTTCTATTAGCCTTCACAGAGGTAGTAGTTAAAGAGTGGCTTTTAGAAGCATTTGAATTGCTCTGTTGGCTGAACTTGTGAAAAAATACTTGCATGCTCTAAGAACATTTACACTACTCTCTTTTCGCATTTTTTCCTAGAGTGAAGGTAACTGGGGAGACTCCCATGTTACAACTTTCTCAGGAATAAATCCATCATACAGCTTGCCAGATAACGTTGCAGTCATAACCCTTCAGGTGAGTATCAGTTACCTTTCTTAATGAAGAGAGATTTTAAGATTTTCAATGAATTTGTGTAAGTTCAATAATGAAGCACTCTTGAATGTTTATATGACTTTTGATAATGGCATGCTATTTTCTTGAGCTTTGCAGGATCTAGGTGATGGAAAAGTTCTCCTAAGGCTTGCACACTTATATGAGGTACATTCTATTTGTTATAGATATATAGTATTCTTCATGTTAATCTATGCATAGCTTAGAAATATGGGTTGGTTTTGTTCCTTTTCTGCATTATATTTGGTTTTCCACATACTGAATTTTCTTTTTTTGATAATAAATTCAAGGTTGGCGAGGACAAGTATCTCTCAGCTAAGGCAACTGTAGAACTCAAAAAGGTGTTCCACAACAAACAGGTAGAACAACAACATGAATCACAACTTATAATGTTTTTGTGTTTTTCCATTGATGATTAGGAGCTAGCTTAACTCTGCCTGTGTTTACATAGCCGGTCCCAAACCCGGAAAAATGAGAAGAGTTGTTCAGTGTGGGACAACCAACATAAAACAATCTCGCATCCTAATGCATGGCCATGACGCAATGACGTCTTTGAAGCCATGTTGGGTTGTGTCAGGTTTGCGACAGCCGATGTAAAACAAGGTCGCATCTCAAAACATGGACATGACACAATGACATCTTTGATCCATGTAGCCGAGTCCACTTAGTGGGAAAAAGTCATCTCGAAATTGATTAGGAGCTAGCATAGTAGTAGACCAAGTCTTGAGCTGTGAGCCTTATCCCAAACGTTAATGGTTTAGGATTTAGAGTTTATTGTTTCTGTACCTAATCATTGCACAATTTGTCTAAAGTATTTCATGACATAAATATAATTCTCCATGGTGCTTAGGTTATCAAAATAAGTGAGATGAGCTTATCTGCAAACCAAGAAAGAGCAGAAATGGAGAGGAAGAGATTGGCATGGCAAGTCAAAGGATCAACTCAAGAACCACATATTTCAAGGGGAGGACCAGTTGATCCTCAAAAGCTTGTTGTAGAGCTTGCTCCAATGGAAATAAGGACCTTTATTATAAGTTTCAAGCATTAAGGTCCTCAAGGACCACTATTGCAAAATAAGAGTTAAGTGTGCTTATTCAAATAGTGAGAACAAAAAGAACATTTCTCTTGCAATTAAAAAAATAAGTAATGCATTCAAATATGTCCATTGTGTGAATGGGTTGTTTGTTTGGCTAAGGTTGTATGAACTTTAGTTTCTTACCAATAAAGCTTATATTGTCCCTATGCTCTTATCTTTCACATGCAATGCAACTAGACTCATAATCATAACTGCATATTTTGGTTTTGCTAGAAAGGTGAAAACTTTGCAGTCGACTTCACGTGAAGTTGATATCTGAGAGCCGTTGGATGAAAATTTAGTCAAATCAGTCAAATCATTTAACGACTCTCAGATATCAACTTCACATGAAGTCAACTTCATCTGAGTTTCCACCTGCTAGAAATAAAACATATAAATGATTGATAAATATATTTAGACATAAAAATAGTTAGAAATCCAAGTAAGAAAAAAAAAGATTAATGTAACAAAATTCTATGGATAATTTTATAATTTATGATGCAGTGAAAATTTGATACAATAATGTTTAGAAAATAAACAAATTAGACAATTAATAAATATTAAATAAAATAAATTAATTTTTTTTATCTTTCTAATATTACCAAATTTGATAATATAGCAAAATGTTAAGTACCTTTGGATATCTTTGACTGCATTGAATTATTGAAATCACATTGATATCCAATAATATTAATGTTTCGGAGATGTTTCATATTAGGCCATGGCAAATACAATATTGTCATTAAAAAATATTTTATATATTCTCTATCCAAATATAAAAGTATATTTTTCTCAGAGAAGATTGTTAGTTCTATCATTTAGCCAATCTTAATGTGTGTATAAATTGATTTATACAATTATTGTATTTTCTAAACATAATATCTAATTATGTATTTTCATGAGTAAATTATTAAATTACTATTTTTATTTATAAAAGTTAAAATATCGATAAAGTTATTCAAAAATAAATAAAATTAGTTTTTTTATTTAAACGTTAGTTTTATTCATAAATAAATTTACAATCTCACTGCATTTATATCTTTTATAATAAATACTATTTTGATATCAGTATTTTTTAAACAATCAAACCAAACACACAATTTTTTTTGTTTTATTAGTTAAAAAATAATTTAGATATACAATTAATTAGTAACAACCATATTTTATAGGGTGGCAATAGTGTTGTTTAATATATGAATAATGTTTTTCATAAATTTATTGGTTTTCTAAATTTTTATAGATAAAAATGACAATTTATTTTTTTAAAATGGAAAGTATATTTTTTGTTTTTAAAGTTTGTCAAAAATTTTAAAAATACTCTTAAATTTTATTTTATTTTGATTTTGTTCCAAAAATTTTTTATTTGCATCATATATATTCTTAATAGCTAAATTTTCAAAAATTTTAAGACTAATCCAACAATAATTTATGATAACTATCTTTAAGAGAAATTCTTCGCATACAAGCGATTAATGCTTGTAAGCTTTACAAGTCCAATTAAAACTAACGCTCAAAATGCGCTTCGAATCGTTCTTCTTCCTCTTCGTCTTCTCCTTCCTCTGCTTCTTCTCCTTTTCTTTCGTTTCTGCACGTTCTTCTTCATCGTCTTCCTCTTCTTCTTCATTTACGTGCTATTCTCTTTGTTTTCTCATTTTTTTTTTCGATTTTTCATGGTAAAATCTTTATATGTACTTCAACGAATTTTTGGTGTATTTTCTTAAATCTTTTGGGTGTAGTTTTGTAATCTTTTGAGTGTATTTCTGTAATCCTTTGGGTGTATTCCTATAATCGTTTGGGTGAATTTCTGTAACCGTTTGGGTGTATTTTTGTAATTCTTTAGGTGTATTTCTGTAATTGTTTGGGTGTATTTCTGAAGTTCCATTATCTTCAAAATGATTAAATACACCCAAAGAATTTAAGAAATACATCCAAAATTCGTTGCATAATTCAGAACTCTTTCTCTCTCCTCCTCATCTGCTGCTTCTTCTTCTTCAAAACGATTTCAAAGCTTCAAAAACCATGAAAATCGAAAAAAAACGAGGAAGAGGAAGAGGAAGAGGAAAAACTTGATTTCAGAAACAATGAAAATCGGAAAAAAAAAACGAAGAAGAAGAGGAAGATGAACCGTTCATAATACAGTGTAGCGCTTTAAAAACAGGAAACGGATGAATAACGCATTAAAAGGCCCGTTAGCAACTTGTAAGACTTGTAAGTCAAAAAGACTTGTATGTGTAGCAGGTCTCTATCTTTAATTTATTTTTATTAATGGTTGTTCTTGTAAATTATTGCTAAATTAATCCTAAATTTTTTAAAAAATTAGTTGACAAGAATATATTTGATACAAATAAAATTTTTTAAGACAAAATTAAAATAAAATAAAACTTAATTTTTTTTAAATTTTTAATAAATTTTAAGAAAAAAATATATTTTACTTTTTTTTTAAATATTAAATAAAATATATCTTTTAAAAATGATTTTATTTACAATCTTTAAAAGACTATTTTATCAAAATCTAAACCTTTTAAAAACCAAAAAAATTATTTACTCTCTTTCATATTTAATAATTAATACTATGATTATTGAAGAACTTGATTAAGAAAGAAAACAAGTTAGCAGGCTTTTGGTGCAGCAATTTCATTCTCCATATTGTAGCCTTCATACTCATTCACTGCGCCTCAACCAGGTTCTCTCTCTCTCTCTCTCTCTCTCTCTCTCAATTCCCAGATCTGTAGCTCCCGGAAGAAAAAAAGGAAAAAAAATTCAACCCTTATTTTCTAACCAGCCAAAAACGCATGCAATTTATAACAATTTAACTAGAATATTAATTATTATTGGCGTGATTGGAATATATTTGACTAGTGAACAACACCACACTCCATGGGGAAAGATAACCAACCTTCCGCTATGGAAATCGACGATCCTAAATCCGCCAATTCCGATCAGATTGTTCCCAAGTTCTCCATCAATGGTTAGGTTTTTCTTTTTGTTACCCCTCTCGCCGTTGTTCTTATGCTCCTGTTTTTTTGTTTTCTCAAATTTAGGTCAATGTTATTCCTATTATGTTTCACTTAGCTGATGAAAATCAATAATTTAGGATACAACAGCGAAATTTGAATCAATCAATAATTTATCTTTTTTTTTTTTTGCAGTGCTGCAGCTCTTGAAATCGGCACAAATGCAGCACGGTTTGCGGCATGGAGATTACACTCGATATCGGTATGTGTCTTTGAGATTGAATTTGGTTTTTCCTGAGATAGTTGAGTAGCTGAATTGTGACAGTGACAGTGAAAATCGCCAAATTTGGTGTCAATATATTTATGGAATTTCTTTTGTACCCTTGTTTTTATGAGGTTACCAGTACTTTGCGCTGAGATTTAATCACGAGTTCTGAAATAACTAAAATTTTGAAATTCCTATATTCTGGCTATTGTCTGACCTCAACAGCAATGATTTTAACGTTACCATTATACTTCCTTGATCAATCATACGGAAAGTTCATTCAAGCCATTTGATTTAATATGATGAAATATAAATTGGTAATTGATGTTTTTTTTTTTAATTTCCCCTTAATGTTGTAGGAGGTATTGCACAGCTCGTTTGAGGAGGTTATATAAATCATTGAAGTTTACTCATGGTCGAGGCAAATATTCAAAAAGAAACATAACCGAGAGTACTGTCACTGACGTAAGGTATACTTTATTTTACTGTATCTTCTTCATTGACATAAGCTCTGGGGAACATTTTATATAATTAGTTTACACTGAGTGTTATAAAAGCGAGAGTATGAGAAACTTAAGGACCTGTTGCATATTAGGCTTTAGAATCTTCCTCTATCAAATTATTTCTGGTTTATCTTGATAGTATTTGTTTCTTCTAGCCTCCTGGATTACCTTAAAGATATTGACGATGATGCTTATTGTTATCTCAACTAAAACTCTTGCGCCATTGCTCTTGAACCACTTTTAGATATCTAAGTGCGTCAGTTAATATTAGTGTTTCTCAGACTTAACCCTAAATCCATCCTTGTGAACACCTTCATTTAAACGTTGATTTCATTTTTCTGGTGATGTTTGAGAAAAACGGATTAAGAGACATTTAATCATTCTGTCTCCCTTTTTTTTTAAATGAAATTATCTATTCATGGGCAGCATGGTTAACATTGAAAGATATATTGTCAAAATTCAGGTTTCTTCATGTGCTTCTATATTCGGCAGAGAGAGCTTGGAGTCATGCCATGGAGAAAAGACAGCTTCCAGATGGCCCAAATGCACGTCAACGTATCTATTTGATTGGCAGGCTGCGAAAAGCTGTAAAATGGGCTACTTTGTTTTCAAAATTATGTGCCATCAAGGCAGATTCAAGAACATCTCTTGAAGCTGAGGTCTGGATTTCTGCCAGTTATTTCAGAAAAAAAAATTATGTGTAGTGATGGTTGTTATCTTCTTCTGATTTAGTTGTGATATCAGATACTTCATCTTTATTTTGTTTCGTTTGTTTACTCTTCCAATTAGCTTAGCTTTTCAAATGCCTGTTTATTTATTTATTTTAAAGTTTCATTCATATATGTTTGTGTTTCTTATAAGGCTCATATGTTTCATTCAATCTACATAGGTATTGTAATAATAGAAATAGAACAAAGATTTACATGAATCCACAAGAACTAAACAAGCCATGATTCATGTTATGATCTTGAACATTTTGTTAAGTTTTGGTTTCATCCTCATATATAAATGTTCAAGGTAGAATCTTTGTATTGTTATCTTATATAAGTTTTTGTCCAGTGGAGTGCTTTAACCAAGACAGTATATGTCATGAAAATTATTCGAAATAAACAACATTTTATTGCATTGAATGAATAAGACTAAATTTAAAAAGATACTGCATTATTTTGGAATTGATAAGAAACTTGATAGTTTTTCCTTTAACTGTGTTCAAGTTCATTAGTTCTGCACTTATTCAAGGATCGTACACCAAATTTGGTGTTAATTTGGAAGTATTAGAATTAATCTTACATTGAAACTTAATGGAGAGGAGACTGAAACTTCGTCCCAGATTTAGGTACTAAAGTATATGTTACTTTTATTCATCATCATCATCATCATCATCATCATCATCATCATCATCATCAACAACAGCAACAACAACAAAGCCTAAAATATATTTTACTTTTATTCATCAAACTATCTAAATTATCTTGATTGCTGGTTCCAACATCCAAGATAACCTGTACATTCTATTATGTTCCTGCTCAATGATTATGTTTTTCAACTCATTAACAATGATTGTGAGTCTTAGTGTTGTCAAAATGCAAATCATTTGATGGTTCTACTTTTTGTGTTTTTTGGGTAAATGCTGCTTCCTTTTTGTTGATGAAGAATGAAAGTTCTTTATCTTTTCTGTTTATTGAATTTCAGGCCTATGCATCCTATATGAAGGGTAATTTGTTGTTTGAACAAGATCAGAACTGGGATGTGGCTTTAATGAGCTTCAAAAGTGCCAGGTACCTCTACTTGTCTCCTTGTTTGCTGCCTCAGAAAGAAGATGAAATAACTGTCCGTTATTAAAAAATGTATGCCCTTTTTGTGACACTTGTTTTGTCTCTTAAATTAATTTTTTTTCCTTATTTGACAGGGCTGTATATGAGGAATTAGGGAAATATGGAGATTTGGATAATCAAGTTTTGTGCCGTGAGCGAGTTGAGGAACTGGAACCTAGTATACGATATTGCCTTCATAAAGTTGGCCAGTCAAATTTACAGACCTCTGAACTTTTGAACATTGGTGACATGGAAGGTCCTGCATTAGACCTTTTTAAAGCAAAGTTGGAGGTTGGTTTGGATGTATTTTTATACATATCAATGGAGAAAAAAAGTGGAAAGAAATATAGCTACACCATTGACCACCTACAAATCATGAATAGTAACAGGCTGATTTGCAAGATATGCATATTAGTCTTTATTTGTGATATTAAGTGTGAACTAGCTTTCTTGAATAACATTAGGAACTTCCACCATCTTAATTTTTCTTAGAAACTCAATTCCTTTCATTCTGGTTGAATCCTACCAAGGATCATTATGTAGAAGCTTATGTCAATATATGATGCATACTGATCACTGTTGCTTTTTTTTTTTTTGGTTACGATACAAATTCTATTTTCATTCTAGAGTCTTAATGAGCTATATTATTTAAAGCAATAACATAACAAGCATCTTTGCAAACACTTCCTATGATATTGAAGAAAAAGTATGATTATTGTTTGTTGCAGGCTGTTATGGCAGAAGCAAGATCACAGCAGGCTGCTTCCATGACAGAGCTCAATTGGCTTGGCCATAGGTTTCCAGTATCAAATGCAAAAACAAGGGTTGCCATTTTAAAAGGTTATAATAATCTCATTTTAAAAGTGACGTATGTGAATCTCTGCACTCCTTTATCTCTTTGGGTATGTTTGGTTGGGAGGTGAAATGGGGTGGAAAATTTATTGATGAACTTCATGTGGATTTTTATGGATTTTGTGAAAATGATTCAAGCAAGAATTCTTTTGTGAATTTTCTTTATGGATTTTGTTATGTGCTTTAACATATGGTAGCTTTTCTCTGGTTCATTCTCCATTGTTCGTTCTTTACTGAGTAAATTTACTCTCTGGTTAATTTTCTCAGCTCAAGAGCTCGAGAAGGATTTACATGGTTCATCGGCAGACTCAACTCCATCAGACAAGAAACTTATTATTTTTGACAAAATATTTTCTGCGTATCACGAAGCCAGAGGTTATATTCGAGCTGATTTGGTATGGGAAATTACTTGATATTCTTACCGTTAATTATAGATAAGGTCTTCTCTTAGCCTTGTTGCAGGGGTGGAAACTGGTCCACCCCTGGGGTGATAGTTTATCTATTTCTAATATTTTATACGTTTTAGGCCACTGCAGGAAATGCAGAAAACGTGAAGGATGATTTGCATGGTCTTGACAAGGCTGTCAGTGCCATGTTGGGAGAAAGAACTATTGAGCGCAACCTTCTGTTGGTTAAGGTTGCAAAAAGTAAACTTGCTAGGCGTCGTGATGATAAAAATGATAAAGTCACCAAGCCTGAAGAGCTTGTTCGTTTATATGATCTCTTGCTACAGGTTGATATCCATGATTTTTCAAAAACATTTGTATCAAATTATCACATTTTCTCTTGTTTAAAAAATATGTTTTCTGCTGTATTTTCATGTTATGCTCCTCAGATGAATGACAATGTTTGTGTGTGTTTGGCAGAATACAGCCGATCTTTCCGATTTAGTCAGTTCAGGAAGGGATAAAAAGCCAGAAGAAGTGAGCTTTGCTGATGAGTGTGCATGCAAAACCTTGGCTTTTAGAGCAGAAAGGTCTGATTCCTTGGAGCAATTATTTTAACTTGTTATTGAAAGACCTCTTGTAAATTTGGTTTTGACTAAACTTGAAAATTTTGCTGCAACAAAAAATTTTACAACTTATAATCATTAGTTTGATTGCCGAGTGTGGTAAATTTCGGTGACATTGAATGATTATTGATTAGAGGAATGTTAGAGGGCCAATAGAATTTATTGTTTTTGGCCCGCAGTTAGCCAACAATGTTTGAAAGTGTGGGCTAAAACTATGTTGTTGGGTTGATAGACTAAAAGAATTAGGTTGATAGCTAAAAGTGATGGCCAAAAATAATAAATTATGTTGGTCAATGAGCTTTTCTTTATTGATTATTTAATAGTGAGTCCTTGTAACCTTCATTAATCACGACAAATATTCTCTAGCTTGACTCTAGGTCAAGATTGAACTTTCTTCTCCTTACGCTCTTTGTGTACCTAATTAGATAATAGCTTGTGTTCTGTTTTCACTGTTTTCTGAAAACTTGCTTTGACTTTCAAATACACATTGACTCGAACTCTTAGTCTTCAACAGAACCCCTATTTACCTTTCCCATTTATGGAAAATTTTCTATTGATGTAAGCATTTGGATATATTTCCCCATACTATTTTGCCAAGAATTGCAGCAAAGTTTTTTTCTTTTATGAGTCATTGAACGGGTTTGGGTTTTGACTGCATTGTAAAGCAATATTTAGTTTCTTTTTTGTCTTTCTTGTTTGTTTGGGATTTCTCTTCTATTGAGGGCCATGGGAGAGATTAGGGAGATAGGAAATTGGAAATTATTGTTTGCTGGTAAAGCTAAATGTGTATCTGGCTTGTTGACAACAATCATGCTTTATCTAAATATATTGTTGGGTCTTTAAAGGATGGTATTTCCAGAACTAAGTTACATGCCTTCAACTTATGTGCAGGTGCTTTTATGTGGCAAAGTCATACAGTGTGGCTGGAAAGAGGGCTGAAGCCTATGCTTTGTATCATCATGTTCGCAACTTAGCAGAGGATGCCTTAAGAAAGTTTAAATCATTAAACGGTGACTATAAGGTAATATTACCCTATCACATTTTCAGGGAAAATCACACCTCATTCCCGTGAGTTCAAATATATACACTTTTGGCCCTGAAGATTAGAAAATGCTGGAATTGTTGATAATCTAGTTCAAACTAATTGGAGAGTCCATCTGCTGTGCATCCAGTACTTTATTTTTTTTTTCTGTTCAATACAATCAGAATCTGGTGTGTATGCTTTTGAAACTTTTGTAGGATTTAGTTTTGGTGCATTTACGCTATTTTAAAACATGAATAATTAAAGCATCATGTTTGGTTGCCTATAATTTTAGATTCATCTTTAAAATTCAGTGTGTTAATAGCCAAAGCGTCGTGTTTACTTTGATAGCTGTTATATTTGATTCCTTTTAAATGTGTATTAAACCCCACGTGTTGGCAGAATATGATAAAAGACCTGGAGGAGTTGTGCAAGCAGTGCAGATCTAACAGTTGTATAGAACATGCCTTGGGGATCATGGAAGAGAATAAGGATCAAGAAAACATCTCTGAAAGGATCTCCAATATATCATTGACCGGGGCTGAGCGGGTACTTAGCATTCTATTAAAACACGCTTTAAATTTTTTGTTTGTTTTGGTCATCTTATATATATATGTATCTCTTTTGGGAAGGCTTGCTACGTATTTGTAGGACCTAACAAGATTATAATAACTTTTAGGTTTGATTATACTACAAGCACCGCTTTACTTTAACTTAATATTTACTTAGGTCCTTATAATATTAAAATAAAGTTGTTTAAACTTTGATATTTTACAATATATCCCATTCTTATTTTGTCAAGAGTCAAACACACAAATTTGTTCAATCAAACCAAAACTTTTTTGTAACCGTAAATTGCTTTATAACCTTGATTACAGAAAATGTATTTAGTGTAGGAGCTTGATTGAAAATTTTAGGAGCTTGATCGAAAAATTTTAAACTAGAGATCTATTGGAAAATTAGGTCAAACTATAAAGACCTACAAATTAATTAAACCTAACTTTGATTGATTTATCCTAACAAGTACCCTTGTCTGTTTCAGTTGGAGAAATTCCTTCTTGATAAACTTGATGTTTATGAGTCTGCTGTTGGCGATTCCAATGTAAAATGTGCTCCCCGCATTGCATCCTTCCCCCCACCTTTCCAGGCCATTTTGCGCACTCCAATCGTGTTGGACCTGGCTTATAACAACATTGAATTCCCATCTCTTGAGAGTAGGATGAAAAAACAAAAGGGCGGCTTCATGAGTAGAATATGGGGATGAGTATCCTGGTTTAGGTTTTTGGTTCTTCAAGTTGAATGTTGTTTAACAAATATTATGGTATTTACCTTTGTTAATTATCGTTATGAATTTGGTGATGTTGATATGAAAAAATTTTGGTCGGTCTAGATGGTTGAAAAGCTTCCGAGGAAAGATTGTGTTGCATCACACTTTTGTTGTAACCTTTGACATAAACTAGGCAGATTCTAAGTTGATTAGGAAGGGAAATTGATGAACGAGTCTGTTGGTTATTAATTATTTTATATAACCAAAAGTAGGTGTTTATTGACCTAAGTTTATTCATCCATTGTGACATTTAATGTGAAACCTGAATAATATTGGGTTTAACAAGAGGAGCTATATATGGAAAACAAAAAGAATAATATAATGAAGCTAATGAGTTATTACTTATTAGATGAAGTGACTTGAACATAATTATTAGTGTAGGAATTTTGTGAGAACAAAAAGAATAATAGATCAAGTGCTTCCTTTCTGGATAATGCTAACATAAGTCATCATAATTAGTTTCAATAACATAAGATAGAGAATGAATTTAAGATACATTAGAAGTTGTCTCATCCTTAATACAAGATACTGCAGCTAGAACATTTTCTAATTTCTACTGATTAGGTATTGCTTGAGGTTCAAGATGCCAACTATCCTCAGGAATACCATACATTTCAATTCCAGGAACTCTGTAAGCTATAACTTGATGAGAAAACCTATGCATATCTGCTTCAAAAACAGTAAAACATAGATCAAAACCTTCATATTTTTGCCTCCAGAAAAATGTTACACAATTTTGCACCTCTTCCAGTTTAGCAACTCTTATCCCATTTTCTTTGGAGAAGTCTGAAATAATTTCTACTATTCCAAATTGACATTTTTCATAGTCATTATTCCCCCAATTCCTATCCCAATTCTTGTACACTGCCCAAATTTCACCCTTCTTGGGATAAATCATGTAGTGTTGTTGTGGCCTAGTTGCACCATTCACATAATTGACCAAATGAGAGAAATGTGACATATTCAGCATGACCTTACTATTACAAGGTTTGAACATTCCACAAGCAATGAATCTATCTCCTATCAATCTTTTCTCAAAGTTTTCTAATTCATGTTCTAAGAGTGTCACACTAACATGCTTATTAGAAATTACACTATTCACCAAAGCATATTGGCGTGGCATCATATCTTTTCCACAATAAATTGCCCAAACTTGGCAAGTGGAAAAATCACATTTTGATAAAATTTTCTCACCAACATCACAAGGATTAGTATCCTTGAAGATCAGTTTGTTGGGCAAAGCCATTTGGTCCAATTCAAATAAAGCTTCGTCTCTTCCTCCAATAAGCCTATGAGATAGGATCTTATGAGAGAAAAGAAAAAGTTTTTGGGGAGGAACATGAAACAAAGTAGGACTCTTTCTTCCACATGTTAGTCTTTTGAAGACACTGCAGAAACCATTAACTTTCTCCAAAGGAACAAAGTCTCCACCTTTGCATTTTGAATAATCAGAAAGCATTTCTATGAATCCAAGCTTGCTCCTTTTAAGTTCTTCAGGATTGCAGCTCCAATCATCAAGAACCCCATCTTTGTAAACTGCCCAAATTTCACCCCTTTTTGGGTAAATCTCAATCTGATGCTGATTCTGATCATTCATCAAACCAATATTCCAACAACATTTGTAGGAAAAGATCTTAGTCCTCACATGATCATCACATGCATTTGTGTCTAGGCAAAAGACTCCACAAGCAAGAGGAAAACCAGCATTACACAACATTCTTTCATCATCATTAAATGGAACTGGTTTCAACCATGTAACACTAAGAAAATCACCACTTTTGACATTGATCTTTGCATAAGGGCATTGGTTGAATTTAACCTCATCATGTTTATAGTGAATAGCCCAAATCTGGTTTGGTTCAAACAAAATGGCATTTCTTTCTTCCTCAAAATTATAGAATTCTTGTTTTTGTTGACATTCTTGATCTTCAATTAAGGATCCCTCCAAGCTCCTATGTTCAAATGGAATTTCAAGATTTGGGAAATCTTTCTCCAAAATGGAGGCAGATTCTGTGCTCTCTCCATTAAGAACCTCGTTCCAAGAAACGGCATCATTTTTCTTCCTAAAGCAATGATCATGAAAACGCTTCTCTTTATCCGAAACCATGTCCAGTGCTTTCTTTACAATCTCTAGTGCTAACTCAGATCCAGGAAACTCATCTTTGATTCCATTTATCAATGTAACAAGATCATGAAGATAACATCTAGCATCTGAATAAGTGGCTGATGGATATATCAAATCAAGAATGCAATCAAGGTGAATCTCATTATCTGATGATAATCTTACAATTGAAGCAAGAAGTAGTATGTCACAGATTGTAAGCATAAGATTGATGTTATCAAGTTCAGGGTATAATTTCTGTGCACTGAGGAGCTTCTTTTTTGCACCAATGTATTCCTCACTTTGCATCAAGATTGAAGCACCCCACATTTCTTTTAGAGCCTCTACCTTCTTCTCATTCAAATTTTCAATAATCTCTTTGGAGGTAACATTCCTGATGAGAGAGTTGGCCCTACCACAATGTGAATGTTCGCGGCTCGCACCAGATTGCTTCCTTTGCAAGATACCTGTGATCTTGAACAAAAAAAATATATAAAAATTACAGTGAATGCTAAAACGCTCCAGAAAAAAAAAAAAAGAAAAAATGAAAAAAAGAAATGCAATGCTTCTAGTGTAGCACTCTCTGAAATTAACTTGATATTAAAGATAACAAAAAAGGACAAATAAAAAATAAAATACTTCAAATCCTAATAAATCCTAAATCTGAACCATTAATATAAAATATAATAAATGAAAAGTTTAGATTTGTTTAATTAACAAAGAGTGCAACACTCTTTAAGGATGATGCATAAATTATAGCATCTACTTGTTTATAAGCTATGGTGGAATTGGTATGTGGCATATTATTCTATGGCGGTTTCAAAAAGAAAACTAGAGACTCATTACATTTTTACCAAAAAAAAAAGTTTAGAATAATGGTAACAATATATTATTTATGCTCACCTTTCATGGATACTGAGTTAATTGATTCTCCTCTACTATATAAGTATTAATTCTCTATTAAGAATGTTAATTAAGAGCAAAGTATAGTGTTATGTGAATGCAATTCAAATCCATTTAGATAAGCCCAATTTATGGTGAAACTGGTAAAGTGTTCTGTTCACATTTAACATGAACTCAGCTAAAAATTGTGAAATAAAGTAGAAAATGAAGAATTTATGCTTTTTTTCTTTTAAAAAAAAAAGAAAAGAAAAAGTGTTGGTCAATGTCAGTAGAGTCCCAATGAGACAAGATCAGAAGAACAAGTTTTGTGTGAATGTGATGAAGACAAGGTCACAAGACCCACGTTTCTGTTCTTTCCTTCACTATTGGAAAAAGATATGCTTCTCCAAACATCAGATTCTCTTGCAGTTCTTTTTAATGTGATTTTTACTCTATTCTAAATTTTTATTTTTCATCATTAGATTGACTTAGGTGTATATTATTATTATTATTATTAACTTACTTTGATATCTTTCATCTTATATATTCTTTAAAATTTTCTGTGCTTTCCAGAGGCTAATTGTTTTTTAGTAATTATTCTGGTATTGTTCGAAATTAGGAAAAAAATTACCATATTTCATGTCACATAATAATTCTCATTATACCCATAATAGAAATGAATCTCCTTATATTTTATTAAAATATAGAGTATTATATTTTAATTAAATTTTAGATAACTAATTTATTCTATCATTTGATTGAACTATAAAACTTGATAAATAATTGTGTAAGTTTATGATATATTTAATGTATTCTGAAAGTTTATTTTTATTTGAACTTTAATTTATTGAATTGGTTAAATATATAAATAGTTTGTTTATTAGGATTGTGCAAAACAAATTTATTATCCAATAACATGAGATTTTTAATTTTAAAAAGATGTAAGAGTAATTGTCTTTTTTAGTTTAATTACTTCGTTGATTCTTATAATTTCACAAAATTTATAATTAGATTTTTTTAAGCAGGTCTTTATATTATTTTTATTTTTAATTTTGTAATTAAATCCTTCTTATGTCAAAAACATTAAAAGTAACCTAATATTTTTTCCAAAAAAATATGTGGTAAAATATTTAGAAAGATTTTTAATTATAGATAAATGTTTAATTAATTTTAATATTTTTTATACTAAAAAAATACTTAATTACAAAATTAAGAATAATGTAGAGATTTAATTAAAAATATAATAATTTAACTATAAATTTAATAAAAATATAAAAAGAATCATAAAATAATTAATTTTGTTTACCTTAAGCTTGCTAAGGCATATAATAATAATAATAATAAGAACAACAACAACGAACAAAACGTCCAGTTAATTTTATATAAATTTAATAGTCGAGAGTTGTTAAATAATTTAATAAATTTGATTAAATTGTAATATAACATCTTTTAATTATATTTTACATGAAATAAAGTTTTGACCTAGTTAGTTAGTTGGTAGTTGGAGAGAGAGAGAAGAGCAATTGAGATTTTCGAGCGACAGAGATCAAAAATCGCAAACAGCAATGCCTTATTAAGTAACAACATTTATTAATCAATCTTCATCCAAACAAGAAAAAAAAACAAAAAACAAAAGAGAAAAGAACTCAGAAAATTACACAAGAAAAGAAAATCAAATGCCTCTCGTTTCTTCTCTTTTCTCTTTTGATCCAATAACACAACAACATCAACATCCTTCCAGCATGTATTTCGCCAAATTACAGGACTCTCCCATGTTCCGCCAACAGGTTTAATCATTTACGTCATCGTTGCGTTTTTCTGCTTCGATTCGTATAAAAAAGAGTGAATTTTACGTAGATTTTTCATGTCATGCATGTTTTTCTTTCCTTTTATTATTTACTTTTGGCTGATGATGGTTGAATGGGTTGTGTGGATGCATGATTCGCAATGCAGCTGCAGACCATGGAAGAAGGTGCAGAATCGTTACGCGCCAGATGCTGGAGATTCTACAAAGGGTGTAAAAAGTACACGTAAGTTTTCATTTCTCGTGCAATTTCATTTTTTGTTCTTTAATTTCCCTTTTAAGTTGTTTCTATACAAACCATCTTCCATGTGTTTGATGATATTCCTCTGTGGTTGCTAAGTGAATATATCGCCATATTTATAGGCTTAATTGTCCTAGAGCACTAAGTTTGGTGTGTTTTGACTTTTGGTCGCTTTTAAATTAATAATTCATAGTTAGTTATGTGTCGTTCTAACATTTATACGTTAGAATGTTATTTTATAAGTGGAGAAGAACGAGTATATCCAATCTGATACCCCACAACCACACAAGAATTTCTTGTAAATTATAATCTCTCCGCTCTCCTAAGAAGGCAGAGAGGGACTTTAATATATGTTAGCGATATTATTGGCTTAGCCTTGTTACTCAATTCTAAAATGGTATTAGAGCTTATTATTTCTTAGAAAGTTTGCCTGTTCTTCCATACTTTAAGCTCCATATGTTCAGTCCTGGACATGAGGGAGTGTATCAGAAGTATCACAGTGTTAGTTGATAACTTGATATAGTCATGGTAGGCGTAGCCTCTATATTCTATATTAGTGTTGGCAATAATCCTCTCATCTTGAGCTAGCTTTTGGCATTGAAAGCATGGAGTAGCCTAACTCAATGATATCTCTAATTAATTTTTTAAAAAAATGAAAAATAAAAAGACTAGAACCTCAGCTGCTTCCACTTCCTTACTTGACTCGCGATTCTCTAATTAATTAAGTAGAAGTATTTTCATGCCATTGAATTTCTTGTGGTCTGATAATTTTAACCCCTTTTGTAGGGATGGGCTTTTAGATGCATGTGATGGAGACTTCACCTTTGCAAGTGCCCTCGAAAATTTTGGGGGAGAACATTCTGATCCTTTATTTGTAACTTTGGGAGGTAAGGCTTGTTGGTCTATTCCCTCCTCTTTGTCTTTCCTGATAAAGCAAGCCCAAATGACTGCTTTTTGTATGCTTATTGCTTTGTTAGAGATCTTGGCTAGATATATTGGAGGTTAAACATTAGGTTATTTATTCACCCTGAGCTCACAAGATTGAAGGAGCATTAGATATGTTATTTCTGTGATTTGGATCCTTTAAAGTGAGAATGCTTTGAAATGAGTTTCACATCTAACTTTATTGATCTTTACTTTAGGGGAGCCTCCTCGTTTTTGGTCTTCTGGATATATACTCCAATTCTTTGCATGATATGTTTAGGCCATTAAAGGAGCTTCTAACATCCCATGGGATAGGAAATGTGGTCAAAGATGTCAAGGCTTTGTTGTTGTTGTTGTTGTTTGCTAATCTGCTTCATTCTAATTGAAGGAAAACTTGTATCCTTTTCTAATTTCCTAGTAGTTTTGATCAATTTTGTTTTGGCATCCTTAGGGCCTGTTATGACCAAATTCTCTATGGCTTTGAGAGACATCAGTACATTCAAGGACGCTCTTAGGACACAGGTAACAGTTTGTTTAGTATTATCTTCTTTCATATTTTTCTGTTCTTTTATCAAGGATAGAAAACTGGCAAAAAGTTGTGGCTTTACAATCTTTATTTTCTTTTAGAATGCAAGATAAGGTTTGTTTGATTTCTCTCTTTATGATTTTGTTAAGGAAAAGTGAAAATACAACAACAACAACAACAACAACAATAAAGCCTTATCCCACTAAGTGGGGTCGGCTACATGAATCAAATGATGTAATTGTGCTCTGTCATGTATCATGTCTACAGAGAGACCGTTTACATGTATAAGAAATGAAAAAGAAAAAAACAAAAAGAAAGGAATTTTATTATTTTTACTTTGTTCTTCACAAAATACTATAAGTAGAAAACATAGAACAAACAGACTCATACTGTTGAAGATCTTTTTAAGTAAGAGAGTGAAGTCTATGATAGCTATCATTATGCTGACTATATAATTTTAACAACAATTATAAAGTATTAAAGTTACATTTTTTTACTATTTGGTAACACCTTTTTACTTTTTTTTAAAAAAAAAAGTGTTTTCCAATAGTTAAAAAATGTGACCTTAATTTTAGCAATACTTTTTAAGTATTTCCAGTGTTACTTAGTTACCATAGCTACCACAATAATAGCCATCATAGCATGCACCAAATTAGAGCCAGATTTGTGTTTGACATTTGCTAGGTTGACTAAACTTGTTTTGGCTTCTTAGGTGGAGCAAATGTTGACTGACCGTCTACTTCACATCTACAATGTCGAAATAATGGATGTCAAGGTACGTTTAAGTAGTGCAAAACTTTAAAAATGTTCATACATGAGTGATATAGTGTGATGCCGCCATCCTCTCTCAAGAGGCTACTATGCAGCTCTAATTTGTATGATATAAGACTATCAGTTGAAACTATGGACATGGAAACTATCAGTGATGGAACTCAATTTTTAAAGTAAGACACTTTGTAAAGAATAATTCCCCAAAGGGTTGATATTATGTTTGAAAAATTACGTTAACATCCAATCATATATTATCGCATTAGCAGAAGTGTTTAGTCAACCACTGAAATATCTCGAAAGGCCATATAATCACAAATTTTTTTATTGGATGACATTGTAAAACCTTTTTACATTGCTAATGCATACAATTAAGCTAAAAAGTAAGATCTTTACAAATCACATGTCTTGTGAAGCCTTTTTCCTTCCCTTTTTATTTAGCCTTCTCATGCTTCAAATAATCGTTGCAGGAAGCTCGAAAGCGTTTTGACAAGGCTTCCATTGCATATGACCAGGTGCTTCTCAATTGCTGATGAAGTTTGTACTTAAAAGTTGTCAAGTCCACGGGAAAAAAGTTAGCACATTTGAAAAACAAAATATAGGTGTTGAAACTCCATTGGCATATCTCTTGATCATAACACAATTTAACATGGATTTTTCGCAGGCACGGGAGAAGTTTATGTCATTGAGGAAAAGTACTAGGCAGGATATCGTCATTGCAATAGAGGAGGTATGTCCAAAATCTTACCTTTGGTTTTCCCAATATACATTGTATTAGGTTGTCATTGGCCACCATGAATTTTTTAATCTAATCTGGTAGAGACATTCCAGGAATTGCACAATGCAAGAAGCTCATTTGAAGAAGCCCGTTTCAATCTGGTAATTTTAGTTAACAAGATAGGTTGCTTTGAACAATACTGTAAACTATAGTATTTGTTTAGCTCTTTAATACAGAACATATGTTATCTCCTAGATTAGTGCTCTTCACAATGTCGAGGCCAAAAAAAGATTCGAGTTTTTGGAGGCTGTCACTGGAGTAATGGATGCTCATCTTCAATATTTTCGACAGGTATATAACATTGTGACATATCACATATGGATTTCCCATACAGAGTATCACGCCTATGCTATTTCTAAAACTTCTTTCTCTTGCAGGGATATGAACTACTACATCAGTTGGAGCCCTTCATTGTTGAGGTTTTCCCACTATCTCTTTACTCATTGTGTTTTTAACTTGAGTTGAAGATGGTAAACTGCTAGAACTAGAATCGAGGAGTAGTGTCTATTGATGAATTACAAGATAGAGATGATATTAGAGAGACATCTCAACTCTCCCAATATGCTAAAAGATGCCAAAAACTTACTCTACACTTTTCCTTCTCCTGTTGGTGCTGATACCCTAGCAAACTAAGTATGGAGAATGTGGGATTCAAATAGGAAAGGAAGAAAGCGGAAGAGCAAAAGACTACAAAAGAATATATGGATATATATTTCTGAGAGAATATGATCTGATACCATAATCAATATACTAATCCCTAATTATAGTACTATGCTCCCAATCCTAGTTAAATAAGGAATCAATCATGAACTTAAAGTATATGTCAAAACTAATCCTAAGGAATCATTGCTGATCACCTGGTTTCTTAATATATGATAAAAAAAAGTATCATAAAATTATATAATCCTCCTAGTATCTGTAAGACTAATTCTTACTGCCACTGACTAATAGGGTCCTAAGTAACAGAATCAAACTGGTATTGCCACTAACTTTATACATCTTTTGCATGGATAGGTGGTTGTAGATGATGTTTCTTTCAATCATATTGTGCAAAACTTTTGGTTTGTAATTATGAATTATGATTATTGTTCTTGATATAAGAATGAATGGAAGAATTTTCCTTTCTTGTATTTGCCTTGTTTCAGGTTTTGTCATATGTACAAAAAGCAAGGGAAAGTCACAATGAGGAGCAGGTTTCTCTATTTGAAAGAATGATAGAGTACAAGCAACTTGTCCATCAAGAAAGTAAGTTGTCCTTGAAGGGATTTTATGATTCTCCTGGTCGAGACTCTCCATTTTCTAGGATATCAAGTGATGTGTTAGATGCAGTAACAGAATCTGTCAAAACCGGAAAGGTATTATAGCATATGGCAATTCATCCTCTTTTCCTCTTTGAAATATGAATCTAGTCTTTTTAATATCTGAGTCCTATCCATTGGAATCTGTTCGTCTCAGAAAAGTGCACAAATAATGTTTAGGTTCAAACCATTCGAGAAGGGTTTCTCTCAAAACGATCCAGCAATTTAAGAGGCGATTGGAAGAGAAGGTATTTTGTTCTTGATAGTCGCGGAATGCTTTACTACTTTCGCAAACCATTGACTCTCTTCCATGTAAGTGTCTGATTAGAAGTTACTCCCTCGATTCCAAAATAACTAGCAATTTGGACAAAGTAGTACATTAGAGAATCAATGTATCTAGGCAATTATAAATTGCCTAGATACATATAATTGCCTAGACACATTGGTTCTGTATAATTGTCAAGATACATTGATTCTCCAGTATTCCACTTTATCCAAATTGATAATTATCTTGAAACTATGGTAGTAATTATCAAGTATTTGTACTCTAAGCTTGATTATGCTTATCTCATTAATTGATCTTCTTAATAATTTTTAAGCATGAATACCATTTCAGGGTGCCAACTCGCAGAAGAGTCATCATACCTTTGATAATTCTTCTGGCATTTTGAGTCGGTTGATATCTTCACATATTCATGGAGCCAATGATGAAAAGCCCGTTGCTCGTCATACGGTGAACTTGCTTACATCAACAATCAAGGTTGATGCGGAACAGACAGATTTAAGATTCTGCTTTAGGATTGTTTCTCCTTCAAAGGTTTATACATTGCAGGTAATCATACCAAAAATGTATTTAACGCATGTGTTTGGCTTTTGAGTTTTGATATTGTTACTATATTTTTGATAATACATACGGAAACAATGTAGGCAGAAAATGCCCTGGACCAAAGGGATTGGATGGAAAAGATAACCGGAGTAATTGCATCCTTGCTCACTATACACACACTGGGAAAGGTACATAGTCATTTTATCAATTTTTCTTTTGGCATTTTCAAACTACATCTCAAACTATAAATAAGCAGGGAGATGTCTCTGGTTTTGGTATAGCATTTGTAATATGGTGTTTTGTGATAATTTATCAGAATATGATCTCTCTCTCTCTCTCTCTCTCTCTCTCTCTCTCTCATTTATTTTTATGTTAAAATCCACCATATTGCATTTTTGGGTCCTGGCACAAAAGAAAATGTGTCAAATTCAACATGCAGTGTAGTGCATCAAGGAACACCTTTTCTTGTGTATCATAATCTAATATGTAGTGCATCGGATTTTGACAAAAAAAAAAAAAAAAAAACGGGGGAAATTATAAGAGAGAAATTGTGGAAAGGATAGAGGTGACTTCCATATTTTGGCAAACATAGAACAATCCATATATTGATAGAGTTGCTTAAAAAAAAATGCATGTAATTTAGATTATTATAATCGTTAAAAAATTGTATTGCAGCCTCAGCCTGTAATTTCTCGCTCAGAAGGTGGTGACTGGGATTCTGCCAGCCCAACTGATTCAGTACAAAGTTCTTCTGATGAGGAAATGGCAGTAAATTCAGGTTTGGCATGCAAGATCACCCCCAAGTCAAATAGGTCACCGAATGGCTTGCAGAAGCATAAGCACAGTATAAAATGTGAAAAGCCAATTGATGTTCTTCGAAGGGTTAATGGGAATGACAAATGTGCTGATTGTGGTAAATCTGAACCAGACTGGGCATCCTTAAACCTTGGCATCCTTGTATGCATTGAATGTTCTGGTGTTCATCGAAATCTTGGTGTACATATATCCAAAGTAAGTAGTTGAGGTTGCTTGTTTAAATTTTTGCATCAGTATCATGGCTGCTAGACACCATGTCTGGTTGTTGCTTTTATTATCATTGAAGTGAAAACTACCAGAACTGCATCTTCCCAAAGGATTAATGTTGTTGGGTAGAGATATCCTAACATGCTCTCTCACACAAGCCTCCTTGGGCTTGGAAGAGTGGATAATGCATAAACTACATCTGCCTTGTGTCAAAATTCAATTTTTGTTTAGAAGAATGGGGGTGAAGCATGTTTGAAATCCAGACCAGTTTGAAAATCTTGTTCTGTTGAATGGAGGCATATAAATGAATGATTTTATGTTCTAACCAAATAAATAAAATAAATTTGTTTTAATATTCACTTTGCATAAGGTATAAACTGGAAAACATATTTTGCAGGTAAGATCACTGACACTTGATGTGAAAGTATGGGATTCCTCAGTTTTAAGCATGTTTCAATCACTTGGCAATCTCTTTGCAAACTCAGTTTGGGAGGAGTTATTGCATTCGAAAACTTCAACAGATGATACTCTTGATGGGTAAGTATTTCCAACACCAAGGGGGATTTATTAGCTTTTAAGAACTTTTTCTGACATGCACCTTCCCAATTCAGATCATCTAAGGGCACCAGAACCAAATTATTTCATGCAAGAAAACCTGCATATGATGATCCCATTTCACTAAAGGAGAGGTTCATCCATGCAAAGGTAATAAACCATTAATCTAATGAAAATTTCAAGTTGCTTCCTAGTTTGAAAGAAATATATCTGTGGGAATTAAATGTATATTTTAAAATTTTCTGCTAAAGTTCTTTATTTAAGTTTTCCATCTTTAGAATACTGTGTAAAAGGAGAAATTCTTGCATGGCGAAGGAGTGCGAGATAGAATTAAGCTTGCACTAATCTATTGGATATTTTAAGGGACATTGAATTTATTTTTGAATTCCATGATGACTTTTGCATTTATTGGGATTAAGGATGTTGGATTCTAGCAGTATTAGGCTTCGCTTTGGATTAAGCTCCTGACCAAAAGGTTAACCTTCATTTTATTCAAGTCCAAATACCCTCTTAATATATTTTTTTTCCTTGTTCAATCTATCCAATGTGTATTCTCTCAGACACATATCTATTCTCCAAACCAATTACTGGCTCACTGCATACAATTTGAACTTAGTTAATGGGGAACTTCACCCTTAACTTGGTCTTTTTTAGTGGCCAGACCCACCACTAAGTTTAAATGACATGCATTAATTGATAAGAGTATAATCCTATATGTTGCTCCATAATCCTGAAAGAATTGATTGCTACAGAGTTATATTCATTGCTAGAGAATGTAGGTACAGGTTAACTTAGACATAGTTAAAGTTTTGGTCAATGTTCAATATGTTCTTGAACTCCATTTTGTAAATTAAAATTTCAAACTCTGCTGGTTAGAAAGTATCATGCCATTTTGTCCATGTCATGTGAGTGTGAAGTTGGTGAATAGGTTCTTGAAAATATGCCAGTTAAGCTTTTATCAGTACACTCTAGGCTAAGAGGATGGATGCTTATCCCTTGTTCCTTAATCTGTTAACCATTTCCTCTATCAGTTGTGTTATTTCAACAATACAAAGTTGTTGGACAACTTTCACTGAAAGTAATTAATACATGGATCTCGCACATTGTCTTTTAACTTATTCTTTTCTTTTTTCATCTAAAGTTATAAGCCCCTTTCGAGTTCCAAACATTTTAAACTATAATTACAAACTAGTAATATAAGTTATTAACTGAAAGTTGTTCAATTTTGGACAACTTTTGGTAATTGTAAAAATATCTTTTTCATTTACTTTTCTTTTACAGCGAAACAAGCAGTTTTCTCTTTAAATATAGATACATTTTCTTTTTCTTCCTCAATTAAAAACTAGGTACACATATTTCTCAAATGAAACCTGATCTTTTCTCCTATTGTAGTATTCTGAGAAAGTCTTTGTTCGCCGGATACCAAACAACAATCGTCTCCGTACAGTGGCACAACTGGTCTGGGAAAGTATCTTTGCCAATGACAAGAAATCAGTGTACCGGCATATTGTGAGATCCAGTGTGGATATCAATGCTTTAAATTTAAATGGTCAATTTGATGGTATATCTCTTTCTTATCCAACCATTCTCAAACTCATGGAATCTTATTGCTATTGACAATAGCATTGCTTGAAGTACTGTATAATTAATAATTGGTTTCTGTAATAGGAAATTCTTTTGCCACACCTTCTTCAAGTCACTCAAGCATGTCATCTGAAACTGAAAGCCAACTCATGGAGGACATAAAAGATGGCTCAAGTGTGCTTCACTTGGCATGCCTTGTATCTGATGCTGGAATGGTGGAGCTGCTCCTACAGTATGGTGCAGATATAAATGCAGTTGATTCAATTGGTCGAACACCATTACATTACTGCCTGTTTAGAGGGAAGATTGCAACTGCAAAATTACTTATTTTAAGGTAGTAATATAAGTTATTAACTGAAAGTTGTTCAATTTTGGACAACTTTTGGTAATTGTAAAAATATCATTTTCGTTTACTTTTCTTTTACAGCAAAACAAGCAGTTTTCTCTTTAAATATAGATACATTTTCTTTTTCTTCCTCAATTAAAAACTTGGTACAAATATTTCTCAAATGAAACCTGATCTTTTCTCCTATTCTAGTATTCTGAGAAAGTCTCAAAGGTAGTTATGTCAGTAGTTCTATCTGATATCCCTATCAAATATCTTTATTTCTTTAGCTTCTCTGAAGTTCAGCATCTGAACCATTGATGAAAAAAAATAGTTTTAGATTACATCTGAAGTTTAGATGATGTACTTTATGCTCTAAAGTGCAACTTGCCACAGGCTGCACTTAAGAGGAGACAAACCCATTCTTCTTCATACTGTGTGTCCTATATATTATATGCCTTTGAAATTATCTATCCTAGCTATGAAGATCTACCCTGCCTCTTATTGTTATATTCTGTTTCTTCACTTGTAATCACATTTCTTATCTTACTTTATGTGCTAAGCATCTAGTTCATGAGAAACTTCATAGAATTAAGGCTAGTGAAACATTGTTATAATTGACTGGATAATGCATGTTTTTCTAAGTAATACATATACATTTGGTACTTTTCAAGTGAGTAACAACACTTGAGAGCATTATATTCATGCATGTTTTTTTTTTTATTGTTGGAATCAGCCACTCTCTGAGGTAGTTATTAAAGGACAGGGCATTTATTCAGTTTCATTATGACTCATTTTATGTTCATTATTGAGATAATTGTTTGGTTGAATCAGACATTTTTTAGAATATGATAAACACATGATTTGATACGTGTACGAAGTATAAACTTTTTTTTCCATTTCTACTTACGGTACATACAATTAATCCTTAATTTTATTATTTTCAGGGGGGCCAATACACATGTAGTAGATAAACAAGGCAAGACTCCTCTCATGCTTGCATCAGAACCTAGCAGTGAAATTGTTGGTCTCATATCAAGCAGATGACATGCTCACACACCCTCCTTTTCCTTTTGGGTCTGGTCCAACAAAAGCTTAAGCCACAGCTAAGATTGGGACAAAGAAAACATTGAGGACCACACTGGGCATGGATTTTGAATTAGGCAAGAGAAAGCAACTAGCCCAAGAGGCCTTTTGGGTCACCTGTTCATAGTTATCTTCTTCTGTTGTATATAACTATATATAATATAATATATAGTATAATCTCACATTGTTGTAATGTCCATCCATCTTAAATTTTGAGATTGTATCATATGATCAAATCTCACCAAGAGTTGTACATAATATAAGTTACTTAAGTGATTATTCAACTAGGTTCAAGGAGGAAAAGGTGATTAATTTCTACTAAGGAATTAATAGGCACAATTGTTAAGCCTCTTTTTCCTTTTCAGTATTATACGTGAAAAGTTGGTTCACAATTTCATTTTTATTATTTATCTTCTATTTAATAATAGAAAATATCAATTTATATTTCAACATGATGAATAGTAGACAAAAGAGAGAATGAGAGAGATGTAGATGTAATAGGACAAGAAAAGAAAAGAAAAGTATGTGTAGAAAAATTAAAAATATTTGAAGTAATTAGGTGTAATAGGACAAGACTGATTCTGACCCTCCCAAAAAAGAAAAAAAAAATCTTGCCAAACATCAATATAACTCCTCATGCAATAAAATCATATATATTTGACAATTTCATAAATTCCATTAACACCATTAGAAATTAATCTGAAAATAAATAAATAAATAGGGTTTCAGTTTCCATTTTGGCCACGTGAGTGACAATGGAATAACATGTGGATCAAGAAGATAAGAAGACCATGGACCGAAGTTTCACGAAACGTGGATCATAAAAAAGAAGATAAAAAATAAAAAAATCTGAGTGATTATGACAGCACTTGTTAGATTCAGTGTTCACAACACTTTGATTTTCCATTTGCTTGATCAAGTCTTTGATGGTAACATTCCAAGCTCACATTATAGTTGAGAGAATGAGAGGTTCATTTAACCCACCATTTTTCCTTCTCATAATTTTGACCCATTTATTATTTTTAATATATTTCTTTGCACAACTTGGATTTTATTATTTTAATAAGTTAGGATCGGTTTATAATAATAAGATAACAATATCGAATATCAAACACGTTCTTTGCATTACTTAAAAAGTAAATAAATAAATGGACCCCTCTCAATGTAAGATAATAACTTCATAAATATATGAGCATATGTGTTATATAGGGTGAGGAAATAAAATTAAAAATTATTGTTATTTTTTTACGTGTATATATAGATATAAAATAAGACTTATGATTTACACATATAATAAAATAGTGCGATCAACTTTGATACCTTTATTTGCTGATATATGATATGCATTATTAAGGCATGCATTATTACAAGGATCCATTTTCTCTGCCTCTTTTTGCGATTTCAGTAGGATATATATATTTTTACTACTATATACTTTACAATTCTCTTACAATCTATAATAATAAATCTTAAAACATTAACCGTAAATTGTGCCAATGTCCAAGGTAGCGCGATTTTAGAAAATGAAGAGCTTAAAAAATAAAAAAGGGACATACAAATCGCCATGTTGGTACTATTTATTTAATAAGTATCATTCTTCGAATTAAATTGAATAAGTTTAAGTCTTGAACAGGTACTTGATGTGATTTGATTCTTAAGATTAAACGATTTATTGGTATTTTTTTATGTTAAATTGTAGTGGATAAGAAGCATATATGAAAACTCCTTATTGATGTTAAATAGCTCCTTGTTACAGTGATTTACTAGTAACCAATACTACGTTACAACTATTTATATTACATTAGATATATATATATATATATATATAACAAAATCAATTCAGGACAAACATATAATATTAGAAAATCTTATATATCACAAATATTAGAAAGCCAATATTTTTTTTTTTTTGTGTATCTACTAAAATTGTTTCTCTTCTAACATTCTCTGCTATAATATTACGGGAAGTAAATTTATTGGGTGAATATTCATTTTAATTCTCTGATAATTTTTTTGAAAAATTTTGAAGTTTCTGACAAAAAATATTTTTTTTTATCTTTGATATTTAATTTTGTTGGATTGATTATCTCTTTTGTTAATGATTTCTCTTCAAAATATATTTAGATGACATGTTAATCACTAATATATTCTCAATTTAGTTTTTATAAGTAAAAATAATTTAAAAATCACAAATATTTTTTAATTATATACCATAAATTTAGCTAATATATTTGAAAAAAATAACAAAAAATTAAAAAAATTTAAATAACCTTGATAATTATCCTTAAAAGATCATGAAACTTTCAACAAAAAAAATCTCAATTCTAATTGACTCTTATGTGAAGATGGTTCAGGCTAGGAAAAAATAACACAACCGGTGACAGAATATACTAGAGAAGAGAATAAGAGTTGTAACCTTGTAAATAAGAAAGAAAGAAAAAAAAAAAACTAGAGCTCTCTGATTTTGGAATCCTTTGTTACCTTGTTAAGTCTTGTACAATCTATATACTATGACATCTCTTTTTAATTTTTATACATTACTAATGACCTTTATTTATGGGTCTAATATGACACTTATTTATGGGCCTAAGATACTTCACTTGTATTGTTACTCTTCACATCTTAGTGAATTAATCAACCATTTAATATGTTTTGTAAGTTTATTCTATTAATACAGAGAAAATATTTATAAAGGAGCTTATTCATCTCATAAAAAAAACAGATCAAGAACCAAAAAAAAAAAAAATTTTAAAGATATTATTGTCTTTTGAGATAATTATTAAAAATATTTAAAATTTTTTCTCTAAATATATTAGTTGATTTTATTTAATTTAAAATTGAACCCGCTTAGCACTTAGTTCAACAAAACTATATATATACCTCACTGCTCACTTGATTATATTGAATTTTTTCTGTCCAAATCCAAGCATGGTAAATCCCCATAAGGAGTTACTTTTTCAGGGTTTTTGTCACAAGCAGCAGAAACTTATGGTGGTGGTGGTGGCATGAAAATGGACACATTCTGATGTAACCTTCAATCCTTCATCATTACCTTTGTAACCTATTTTGGTGATTGTCATTAATTATTCATTAAATATTGCTCCTAAAAGCCCAAACAAAATGCACTAGTAATTTAGATTTTACTTAATATATTTATAGATATTCATGATTCTATTTAACACTATATTTTTGATAAATTTTCAAGTGTACTGATACATTAGTATTTTAGTTATTTTTAATAGTTAATTTTAAAAATCTAAATCTTAAAATTTACTAAAACATCGATATACTGATATATTTAAAAATTTTCCTATATTTTTACCCCGTGAAACTTTTCAAAATAAATATCATTGTTTTTATTTGTTCCAATGGGATATCTTAATTTAATTTTAAGAGTAAATGACAAATAAATCTCTTATTTTTTATCTCGAAGACAAATAATTAAATAAATTATCGATTAATTAAAAATATAAAAATGTTTTTCATTTTCTAAAACGCGAGACATTTAAATTTCTTCGATCAAAGGATCGATTTGCTCTTATATATTTTGGACGAGAAAATTTAAATGTCTCATATTTTAAAAGATCGATCGATAGCATCTGAATTAAAAAACTAAGGACTTATTCGTCTTTTTGTTTTTAATTAATACAATAACGAAGATGTGTTATTTTTTTTTTTTTTTTTTTGCAAAATTCAAGGATTTGTCATATTTGTTTGTGAGATATTTATACACACACATGCACATGAATACTTGATCGATTGTTGCTGCACATTCTACTCTAGCAATTGATAAGACTATTTGCATGACATTGAAATTTATTGGGAGAAAAAAAAAAGATAATGAAAATAAAAAAACATTCACACTAAATAATCTACTTAATTCTTACTAGGCCATTAAATTTTCGAATCTAAGAGCTTGGAACAATAACATATGAATATTAATATATAAACAAGTAATTATTACATAGACAGATAGATGAAATGATGAAAGGTAGCTTTGAGAATGAAGTAGTGATAATGGTGTATGCAGCATTCTTGAGTTGATTGGTTGGTCTCTTTATAACGAGGAACTACCAACCTAAGCTACTATGTATTGTCTCACCTTAAAACATAATAAACTTGATGAGCTCTCACTCTTATCCCATCGAGATAATACTCAATTTGGTCCCTGAATTTACACGCGAGTCTCAATTTAGTCTCTGAGATTTCAATTGCTTCTATTTAATTCCTGAAGTTTATCAATGTGCCTCATATTAGTCCCTGAGACCATTTTTAGTATAAAAACGTTAATAGAGCGCTGTTGTAGACTATCACATGTCACGTTAAAACTTGTAAAATGATGCAGTTTTGGTTTCGACATTTAAATAACTCAAAAAGGGCATCGTATTACTTATTTTGTTAGGTAAAATTTTAATAAACACTATTTAGGATGTTGTTTTTGGGTTATTTGAATACCAAAACTAAAACGACATCATTTTACAAAGTTTAGTGTGGCATCCGACTGTTACGACAGTGTTCCGATAACGTTTGTACCTTGAAAATTGTTTCAAGGACTAACATGAGTTATGTTCACAAAGTTTGGGGACTAAATAGAAGCAATTGAAACTTCAAGGACTAAATTGAGACTCGCGTGTAAGGTTAGGAACCAAATTGAGTATTATCTCTATGCCATCACTATTTTATTTTCAAATATTACCATGCATCACTGTACTCATACATTATTATTATTATTATTATTATTATTATTTGTTCATCTACTCCAAACCTCCCTTTGAAGCCTTAAAAATCTTGAAGACTCAACAAACACAATGTTTCTTATATACATGTTCATTCCATTATTATGGATATGTTACAATAATTATAATGACTACAATGCTTTAAAGTGTTGTTAAAATTTAAAATAGTATTTTTAATTATTTAATATTTTCTATTTAAAAAATAAAAAATATCAAAATATAAAAAATATTATTTTAATTTTAGTAATATTTATATAGTCAATTAGACACGAAAATATTTTTATACTTGAATTTAAGAGAGAGAGAGAGAGAGAGAGAGATTGCTCCCATAATACAATAATTTTATAATATCAAATAATCAAAACTAAATCTAGTGATGCTTCAGCCGAAAACCTCTTAAGTCCTTGCCTGTTGTTTCTCTTACTCAATTACAAAACATTATAATTAACTAATTGTTCTTGCTAAATACTTGTCCTTTGACTTTGGCTCCATTTTCTTGTTTTTATTTTCAATATATACATTTTTATTTTAGAAATTTGATTTATCATATTTAAAGTGTATAATACTTTTTTTTTTATAGATGTGTTTTATTGGGTGGGTAATTTTTGTCTTTCCATAAAAAACAAAACCATAAAATTTGGAGTGTCAAAACTATAGCTAAATTATTTATCTATCAGTTGACTAATTGCGATAGATTAGTAACTACTAACTAGCCTAATAGACTAGAAGATATCGTGAGAAAAAATGCATAATTATTTCATCCCAAGTGTGTGTGTGTATGTGTATATATTATTATTATATACAGCTGTATTGAGATATATGGCAAATTGGCCACACAATAATTAATATAAAGTATAGTTAGATAAGATAAACATATATAGTCTTTGAGCAGTTGTTAGTGATAACCTGCTTTGTGTTGTTTATTTTATTGACTCCATCAAGATGGTTGGATGTGAACTAGACAGATTTTAATACATCAGAACAGACTTGTTTAAACTTTAATGTTTATGGTATTTTCAAACTTAGGATATGTTTCTATGGTTGCATAAAGTTATGAACCAATCCCAAAATGCCATACACGTGGGATTGATGGACTCTAACATTTGTTTATTTATGTTGGAAAAATTTATTCAAAAGAAAAAAAGATGGCATACATATCTCAGGTTTGCTTCACAATATTAAAACTTATCTTGCACCTTTTAAGATAATAATAATAATTAATAATAATAATAATATGATAATTAACTTGTGTTGGTCGAATTACTAATTTATTCGTCTATCCAAACAAGTGTCGAAATTTTATATTTTATTTTATACATATAATAATTTATTGACAAATAATAATTTTTTAAATAAAATTTAAATTTATGACAGATTAATTTTTATTTTGTCGAACTAAAAAATACCGTAAAAAATAATATATATATTATTGTAGCTTAGTCCATGATTTGCTGAATGAGTTGTTGAATTTTGGTCTTTTGTGTACAGTACAAGGAAGCATGGCCTTTGTGGTTTTCTTGTTTCAATTTCTTGATATGTATATTTATTTTGAGGCATTGTATTTTATTATATATATAATTTGAAAAAAGTGTTGATGTAATATAAGGATTATATTTTTTGGCCCTATTAATGTGAGATAGTGAAGCCCCCACACTAAGGGCTAATTAATGTGGTTCACAAATTGGGAAGAAACGTTTCGAACACATGAGGAAAATGTGGCACGTGCTTTGTAGGGTTAAAATGTGTGCCATATTAATTTATTATTATTCGTGGGCCTCTTTTTCTCATTACCTATGAACTGGTCCAATCCTCTACATTCAAATCCTTTTCAAATAAAAAAAAAGAAAGAAAAAAAAGAGAGAAAAAGAGTAAAAAAAAAAATAACTACTAAAATAATATTTAAAAAATTCAAAAATTAACAATAATAAATAAATAAACTAATTTGTACATATAATAATCTATTCATCAATAACAGACTTTTAAATAGAATTCAGATCTACGATGTATTAGTGCTTAACCTGTTAAGTCTGTGAATAACTCAAAAATAAATAAATAAATAAAAAGATAAAAATATTTTTTAAAATATTAAACATTTGATAAAATAAATCTAACTATCAAATAATTTTGTTTATGTTAAACAGAAAAACATTATTGTGGTAAACATAATTGATGACAAGTATTTTTTGTTGATGAAAAACAGAAGTATTTGACTCTCCAAGTATTATTTTGTTAAACGTTTATTATTTTAAAAAGTTTTTATTAAAGAATATTTGTGCTTATAAGATGTGATGTATTATATCAATTTATATCTTATCTTTTATTTTTCCTTTAAAATTTTAGTATTATTTATTATATTTGTTCTAAAATTGAATCCTTGAAGGGGCTCTCACTTTTACAATAAGTTATTTGGGAATATCTTGTTTGGCTCTTTAAGGACAATGTATATGTCTTATATGACAATTCAATATAAATCTTAGAGACATAAATTAGGGTTAGAATTTTGCATGCCTTTGATAATGCATCTCTTGCCTTTATATATATATATAGAGGAGGATGAGAGTGCATAAGAAGGGATTTTGGAAAATATATTATTTATCGCTCATATGATTGGAAACAAATTTGTTAGAGATAGAATATGAATTATTTATTTAGGATAGGGGTCTGGTTTCAAGTTACGGGCCTGCTACACATACAAGCATACAAGCAACCAAGTTGGCCCAGTCCAAACACGAAACACGCGCACGAAAGAGAGATAAGATGTCGCGTCCAAATCACGCGCTCAGCATTCGAACGGTTACGTATGGGAGACTCTTCCACTTCTTCCACTTCTTCCATTTCTCAAGGCACTTTCAAATCAACGAAACCCTCTCATTTTCGAGCGAAGATCAACTTTCAAAATATAGAAATCGTAGTTTGAAAACTGCATCAAAACACCATCAACCTCTCTGTGAAGAAGAATCTGAAGAAAAAACAAACCAAGAATACTCAACGTAAGTGCATTAAAATACTGTATATTTTACTTTTCTTCTACGTCGTTCTGATAGGGTTTACTGTTACTGTTGCTTCTTTGTTATACGTCGTTCTTCTGAGTTATACGTCGTTCTTCTTAGTTCTACGTCGTTCTAAGTTCTCCTGCTGTTTCTCCTGCTTTTTTGTTGATTTTTGGGGGTTTATTCCGTATATTCGGGGGTGTAAACTGCTTAACCTTGTAATGTGGCTTTATATTGAAGCATGGCTGAGTGATATCTGTCTGATATCTATATGTATCTGATAATATCTATGGGTGTATGTCCTGTAATCATGGGTGTATCTTGTTTGAGATCTTTGGGTGTATCTCACTGTTATGAATGGGTGTATCTCACTTTATGAATGGGTGTATCTTGCGAATATCTGGCTGTCTTGACTCATATATGGGTGTATCTTACTGTTATCAATGGTGTATCTTAGTGTTCAATGGGTGTAGAGTCATATATATGGGTGTATATTACTGATGTCTTTGGGTGTATTTTAGTTTCAGAGAAATGGCAGCAAGAACCAAACCAAAGACCTCAAATGTGCCACACATCTCCTGAATGATAAGTTCAGAAACATGACTGAGGAGAAGAAGGCCATTGTCAGGGATCTTGGATTCGGTGGTTGATGCACATCCCACCACTGAGGGTGGATCACCAACTCTTGAGAGAGTTGGCAAAAACTTCAAACTTGGGGAGAACAAACTGAGGAGGATATGGTTCTTTCCATATAACCCCGAAAAAAATAGGTGATGCGCTTGGCATCAATGCAACAGGTAATTAGCAAATTATAGATGTATATTAAGTTGTTGCTTGGGTGTATATTAACCTGATGCTTGGGTGTATCTGAACTGACTTGGTTGCTTTGTTGTTTTCCTTTTTGTAGGAGATCTATTTCCTGAGAAAGTTGACTACAAGAACTTTCTGAATCTGACAAAATAATTTATAAAATATTCCAGGGTAAGACCCTCAAAAGTCTTACCGATGAAATGATGGAAATCGGCGTTGGCAACGAAGAGGAACGCCTGATGTTCAAGAGGATCATCCTCTACATACAGATGGCGTTCCTTTTGCCAACGACGATAAACAAAATATCGCCGGTGCCCTGGTCCCGATTTTTGAGATGGAGGGCATAGAGGACAGAAACTGGGGGGGGCATGTCTTGACCTTCATGATCAAGGGCATAACAGACTACCAGGAGAAGAAGAAGAAGGCAATCAATGGCTGCCTCTTCGCCCTGATGATAATCTACTTTCACCTTTCAAAAAACAAACGCAACAACAGGGGTGAAAGACCACCAAGCCATGGATTGCCAACTGGACTAAGGAGCAGTTGGTGAAAAGAATGATGAAGAGAGAGAGGAAACTTTGGTGAGTAATCATATAAGTTAGTGTACTTTATTTACCCTAATGGTGCTAACTAAATATCTCATGTTTCAGGGGATTCTGAATTTGGCAGAGACAAAAGAAAAAATGAGAAAAAAAGAAAAAAAAAAAAAGAACAGGAAATAAAAAACAAAAAAAAGGAAGGCGAGCTCAACATCGTCTTCGGAGACAGAAACTACCGAGAGTGACACTTCTACCTCTGAGTCTGAGGCTCAAGAAGACTCGGAGGATTCGGGAATTAAACACCCGGCAAAAAGGGGAAGTACCATACTTGGGTGTAATTTCTTATAGGGTTTGGTGTATTGCTTGTCCACGTTGGGTGTATGTAGCTTATTAAGCAGGGTGTTTCTTTTGCTGCGTTGGGTATATGTATACTCAGTTGGGTGTGTCTCATGAATTCAATTGGGTGTATTTAGTATGTCTAAATGATGATTGTTTGCCTGCAGAATGGACTCAAGAAAAAGAAAGCAGAGGGAAGAGGAGTCGGATTCTGATTCAGAATCTGAATCTGAACCAAGTGACGAGTAATGTCCTGAAATTATTACTCCTTTCTTTTGGCTTCGTTATAAAGATTTCGTGTATTAACTGAAGCGTCTGTTATTGACTTATAGGAGCAAGAATCATTGCCTGCGGAGAAGGAGAAGAAAAAGAAAGAAACAAAAACAACTCCAAAAGAGTAAGCACTTCTTTGGATAAATTCTGTGATAAAATTAATTTTTTATTTCTGATTGGTACTGTTTTTTTTCCACCCAGAACACCACAAAAAAAGAAAAAGTAGTTGTGGAGGATTCCCCCTGAAGAAGATCAATACTTTGAGGGTACAGTACCTCGTAAGCTATACTATGGTCTATCATCGAATTATTTTTGTTAACGTCTTATTTATGAATGTAGGAGACATATGAAATATCGAGTGACGAACTCGATGAATGGCTAGGGGAAAACGTTTGTAAATCTGCTGCAGAGGGTATGTCTTGCTGTGCTGTGTATTTGAGATTTTGGTGTCTTTTGTTTGCTAATAATTGTATCTTGTTTCGCAGGGACAACCAGCCTGACCTGGGATCGACAGAAGATCGCTATGTGTCCTCTGAAACGTAAGAAGCTTTATTATTTAATAAAATCTTGTTATGTATTCTGTGAAACAATATGGTGTATTCTGTGCATCAAGTTGGGTGTCTTGTTCACTAAGTTGGATGTATTTGTTTTGAATAACATGAAATCTGTTTAGACTACCGGCTGTCAACTTGGGAAGTGATGATACTTCCTCTCAAAGACGCACAGAACAGAGTAGTGTAACCCTGCCGTCTCAGAGCATGTAATTTCTCTTTCAAATAACCGTTACTTTTCTTCTTCTAATAACTTCTACTTCTAATTCTGTATATTTTTTTAGAAAAAAAAGCCCTTTATTATTTTATTCAAGAAAAAAAAGGCAGCAAAAAAAGCAAAACTGCAACTATGTAAGTTCTCAAAAACAAGCCCGTCTTCTTTTTGAATTGTTCGGGTGTATTTGTTGACCTTCTTTGCGTGATTTTAGGTTGACTCCGGACGATTCGAATATGATGGTTGTTAGGGAACAAACGCCGTCGGAAGCGCTTGCAATGTGAGATATGCAAGAATATTTCAACCTTATAACCTTAATATTTTCAAATATGTTGTTAACCTTTCATTTTTATTCTTGTTTAGAGTCTCGATCCAATTTTTGTGCCGCCATCCCAGCAAACAACCACTGACGCAGATTCCGAACCAACCCCTATGCTACAGATTGAAGGGGCTAGAGAAACGTAAGAAAATAGTATTGGGTGTATATTTGCTTAATGTTTGGGTGTATATTTGCTAAGAGTTTGGGTGTATACTCTTCCTGATCGATTTTGTGCAACTGTGCAGCACTCCTGAAACCCCCAAACAACATCAAGAAACAACACCCAAGCTTCCCCCAGCTCCAACAAAAATGTAAGTTAATTAGACTAGAATCAATCCTTGCTTGTCATCCGTATATTCTTATTCTTACTCTCATTCTTATACATACTGATGCAGTCATCCAAACGCCGAGGACGCTGCTGCCCTGTTGATGATGGCACGGACAGCAAGCTATGTTCCTAAAACAGATCTGCCGATGCCATCATTCAGCCTCGGATTGACAGATTCAAGCCAGGAGGGGCGTCGACGCAGGAGACAGAAAGGGAAATCTTCAGAAACTGCAACTATACTGGAACAATTGGACAGTTTGGTCCAAAAGTTAGCAAAGGGAAGACGAAAGTCCGCAATTCGGAGGGAGACTGGGGGAGAAAGTTCTGCTAAGTTTGAAACACCGGGGGGAACAAATCAAATTCCGGATGATATGAAAGAAAAGTGCTACATCTGGGGGACGACTGAAGGAGGATGCAAAGGGCGATACTAACGAGTTTGAGGAGATATGCACTGTGACTGGCCAAGGGAGTACATTTTGATGAGAACGCACCTTGCATCCTCCAGGCAAACAGTGATATAGAATGTCAGGTAATTTTAGACTAACATTAATGTTTTTACACCAAAGTCAAGTGCAATGGTTATTAATTTAAAATTGATTTCTAGGTTGTATCTGCCATCTGCCTCATCCTAAACCAGAAAAAGGAAAAGAGGTTTCATGCACAAATATACTGTCTCCCCCCAGATATTGTGGTAAGTGTACTTCTACGAACTTTGGTGTATTTTATGCTTGGTTTGGGTGTTTTTTTAGCTTAGATTGGGTGTAAGTTGTTTATGTTCATGTTTTCATTTCTTGTATTGCAATTCTTGCAGAGCATGGCACTTTCTGATCACCCAAAGGGGGAATTCATATCTCCGAAAACGAACAGAGAATTCAGGGTGGAAGCCTACCCCAATTTCATTCCCTTCATAGATAGGAAAAATTAAGTTCGCATCCATATAAGTTTTGTTTCGTAAATTTGTTAGTACGCTTATTTACTTATATGCCAAGTAATAACAGACTGTTGAAATGTGGCAATCTTTCAGATTTTGCTCCTGTTGCCACTCGGGACATTGGTGGTTATGGCTGATAAATACAAGAACGCGGAAATGTCAAATACTTGACCCGCTGCACAAAAAGCTCCAAGCCATGAGAGAAAGGACATTAATAAATTCACTGTAAGTTCCCTCTGTCTTCTTTACTTTAATAGATACGTCTGTTTTGAAAGTTGAGTTGGGTGTATTTCTATATTCAATTGGGTGTATATTCCATATTCAATTGGGTGTATATTCCATATTAAGTTGGGTGTCTTGCAATTGACTCGGTGTATTACTGACTTGTTTGGTATTTAAGGGATATGTATTTTCGAGATTGATAGCATATGCCGGCGGGAAACCTCTCGAAAGGCGAAAAGGAGAAGGAAATTAAAGCCCCATATGTTAAAATTTCAGGCCAAAAAACAAGGTATAGATTTGTGACTCTGAACCTTAAACTTTCCTAAATGAGATTTGTAATTATTTTCGTTTTCAGCTATGACTGCGCTACGTAATGAAGTGGCTTGAGTTAATAGAGCCGGAAAACATTAAAAAGGGGAAGTATGAATGGGATAACTGGACACAGGTAACTGTCTTAGAAGTATATACTCTGTATTACTTTACTGAATTAATATTTCTGTTAAACATAACTACTTTTTAATACTATTTGAGTTGAATAGACAGAGAGATCAGGCAATTAGAGAGAGTAGTGCTATAAGGCTGTCGAAGCCATCCTCTGTATTATTGAGTCCGTTCTGTCAGATTAATTCTGAGGATATAGAAACTGGGTAGTTTGTAAATTGAACAAATGATGTAAATGTTTGCCATTCATTTATTCAATGTATATTTTTTCCCATAGTTAAACTATCTGTGCTAATAAACTGTCTGTGATGTATTTAAAAACTGTATTACAGGTGGTAAAACATAAAGCAAAAAATCAAGGCATACGCATATTATAAATTGTTACACCCAACGCTAGTCTAATAATACACCGAGGTTGAGTAATAATATACACCCAATTGTCTGTGCAGTATTCAAAATGAATGAATTACAACTACTAAAATATGAAAAAAAACATCACTGAAAATACGCCATAACCTGTGAATTTTTACAGCTTTTGTTCTATATGTATCTATATATGTGTCTATATGTAAATTGTCTATTAACAAAAATACACCCAAAGGTAACAGGGATTTACACCCATATCCCTATAACATCACCCAAAGAGTTATCCCTGCTGCTGGTACCCTGAACTGATAATTTATAACTGTCCCTGGTATTGGCTGCTACTTGAATGCGCCGCTGATGCAGCATCAAACAGGTTATCTGAATATAACACTCACATTAGCTAAACAATTAACTAGAAAAATAAACTCAATCGCCACAGATTAAAGAACATCACATTTACCTCGCTTAAAACTTTGTCTTCTCTTCTTTGTGGCATTTGCAATCTGTTTCTCCAGCTTTGAACTAGCCTGTTTTTGGACGTCTCTTGTTCGAATCCTTGGCGGGCTTTGAGCTCATTAACGATTCCAAGTTGGCGTCTTCGTGGGATAAAGAAGATTCCCCTTCCTTTGGCTTTTACTGCTTCCATCTCGGCCATGACGTTGTCGTACGCACGGTGCAGAATTGCAGTCAGCTCCTCTGATTCGGAGGCAAATTCGCAAATATTTGCGAACGGAAAACAAGTTGGTCGAACCTCTTGCTTCTTGGCTCAATTAGTGGCTCATCGTGGCTGCTCTGATGTGTGTGTCGCCTCTTACCTTCTTGCTCCATCGTTCCAGTATGTACCTAGGGGACACTGGCTTACTTGTTCGAAGCTTAACACGCTTAGTGCGTGACGGCACAGTATCCCTCTCGACTCGAATAATAAACATTGGCATTTTACCCGGCTGCAACTGAGTCGTAGGTAACGCGAACTTGTCCAATATTGAGCTGGAAACTTGTTCTCCAACTTCGTATACTGAATAGCCTAGAGCAGAATTCTTAATCTGGTGATGCAATTCGCCTTTCCTCTGAATTGGGCTTGGACTTCCCTAAACTTTGCTTGGGTGTACGCATCTTGAAACTGAGTTTCGATGGGGGATTTGGTTGCACATGGTATGACCGTATGAAAATCTGCAGCATCTGATTCTCTCTCTGCTTGCTCCTGCTTCCGAGGCAATTATCGTACTGTTTGACGAACTGAATGAGCGAGCTGTTACGGGTGATGTACTTGTTAAAAAATGCATGCTCTCGCTCCTTGTGTGCTTCTCATCCCTGCCCAGAAGTGGTGGTCCAGATAGATAGGAACCCATAGTGACGGTCTTCGTACAGATCTGCATAATACACCCAAACACACACTGTAAAATACACCCGAGAGACAGTACAATTTACACCTCTGCTGCAGAATTTAAAAACACATTACCTGAGAGCCACTTGTTGTCCGCAAGACCAAAATTCACCAGAAAATCGTTCCAATTCCTATCGAATGAGTCTTTGCTGTGAGAGTTCCAAACAACATGGCTCATTTGTGTTCGACATCGGCGTGTGCCTGTACCCGTTTAATTTGCTTGGAATCTTCTTCATGATGCCAAATACACCAGCGGTGAACTGTTGGCATACAGGCCTCTAAAGCCCTTTTCATTGATGCGCACTGATCGGTGAGAAACCCTTTCGGAGCGTTTCCTCCCATGCAACGAAGCCAGCATTGAAATAACCATTTGAATGATTCAATTTCTTCGTCTCATCAAAGAGCATCCGAGAAGTGTTGACTGGCCGTGGTGATTCACCCCGACAAAAGAACCACAGACCAAATTATACCTGAAACGAAGTGCCATGGTCCAGAATGCAAAATCATTAGGTACACCCCAACAAATCTTATAATACACCCAATGACACGGCCAATATACACCTCTGCTGCGGATTAGTAAAAATAAATTAATTTAGCATCAAAAAGGGACAGTTTGTTACCTTTGTATTGTAGGTGGTGTCGAATGAAATGACGTCTCCGAAATACTCACAGGCCGCTGCTTCTTGCGTCGGCCCAAAAGGCCAGCTTAATCGATTGATCCTCCTCGAGTTGGAGCTCGAAAAAGAAATTCGGATTCTTCTCTTTCATCCTTAACAAATATTTCCCGAATTCCTTTGCATCTTCTTGTTCAGAAACATTCCGCACTTCCCTGGTAATAATTCCTCACGTCCTTTTCGATGAAATTTAACTCGCGGTGACCCCGGCAGCCGCAACAAATGATTGGTAGGTTTTGCTTGGTCTGATACCGGCCTCGTCGTTATTCTCTATCGTACGACGAATGGACATGCTTAGTTCCCTGTGCTGTTTGAGCATCTCTGCTTGCTTGGACAGCAGGGGTGTGAATGATCCAGCACAACCTTTGAAATGATCCAAGCACCGACTCCTTCAATGTGTGTATATAAATTCTTGCAGGACAGTTTAAACCGGCTGTCGGATTGGTCTTCTCGGTTGGAGATATTTTAGATTTCCATTTTCCCTCTCTGCTACATGTAATCAGTTGATTCTTAATCTCGTTTCCCTTTCTATTTGTGCACCGAACTCTTGTAGAGAAACCTGCAGCCTTGGCGTAGTTCCTGTAAAATTTTCCGGCATCTTCAAGGGTCCTAAAGGTCATTCCGACCTTCGGAACAAGCTCGTCATCAACAACAGAGAGAGGCTGCACAATAAACCGTGTCAAACTGTGAATACACCCATAGATATGATACAAAATACAAATACACCAATCATGTCTTATATGATACACCCGAACCGAAACACTCAACTACAGAATGACTTTAAAGCCATAAACTGTGAATACACAGACTGCAGAATACACCATCTCAAAAACTAAAACACACACAATCATGTCTGATATAACATATAATACAACTGAACACAACAACTCAATTAAAAATAACAAAAAACCAGTAAAGTGTATATACACCCACACTAAGCTAAATACACCCAAAGAAGAGATTGATCTACACCCGCGTCTGCTATAAATTCTAGTAATTAAACAATGTTCAGCAATTTTTAAACAACACAATGCTATACAAATTACTGTAAATCAAACCTCAGGAACTCGTTAGATTCAAATTCATAATCCACATCGCCTGGATTCAGCGCAGAATCTGAGCTTGAAGGATCCATTATCTTCAAACGAGTTCGAACTTTGATTTCAGAAAACAACAAATCAACAGAGAAAACGAAGCTCGAGTTGCAGAGAGAGAAAACAGAACGTAAACGAAGAACATACCAGTTGAGAAAGAGAGGAAAAGATCGATGGAGAAGAATGAGCGAAAACGCGCGAGAAGAAGAACAACCAATCTCAAAATAACGAAACGAAGAAGGAAAATATTTTAATTTGGAAGTTAGATATCTCGGCATATTATATAGCGCGTGTGATCAACGTAGCTGGAGGAGCGAGTATTTTAAATTTATTATTTAATAAACTTGTAAAGCATACAAGCCCTAATGGCTTGTATGCAGAGCTTTTCCGTTCAAGTTAATTGTCATAACTATTAATATAATATATATACTTAAATAAGTCATCAAAAAATTTTGTGTCAAATATTTTTGTTCGTAAAAAAATTTATTATAATAAAATTTTTAAATTTTATAAAAATAAGACATATAAATTTTTATTTTAGTTAAATTCATTATTTTTACTTTAATAAATAGATCTTTAAAAATGTAACGAAAAAATTTATATGTCATATTTTTATAAAATTCAAAAATCTCAATATAAAAAAATTTCTTGAGACAAACTTGTTTTACACAAAATTTTTTAAAAATTTATTTAAATATATATTAAAAAAGTTAAAATTAACATAATGTTTCTGTCAACCATCAAGTTAATGTTGATAATGAAAATCTTGTGTGGACCGTTAACTTCTATGTTTTGATAGCATAAAAAATGTGAATTTAAAATTTCAGTAGAAAATAGGTTTAATTATTCTTGGTACATATAATTTCGTAAAATTTTTAATTAGATTTTTATATTTTTTTTTTTTAGTTGAGTACTTGCATCAAATTTTTTTTTAATTGAATTCCTACATTTTTTTTTCTTTTATTTGAGTCCTTATACCATTTTTTTTTTTTAGTTGAGTCATTATATAATTAAACCAATTCCTACAAAAAAAGATCTAATTGAAAAAAAGTTTAGTGCAAGGACCCAATTAAAAAAAATATAAAGATCTAATTAAAAATTTTACGAAACTATAAGAACTAACCGAATAATTAAACATAGAAAATATTAAAGACTACATCATTTTGGACTTATGATCTTTGAAAATTTGTAGAAAACCAAACTCATGTTGTTAAGTTGTTATCTTTCTCTCAATTAATTTAGGTTAGTCGAGCGGTCAACTCACTCGTTAATTTAAGTAATTATTAGAGGTTTAAATCTCGTCTAATATATACAATAATTTATTAGTCAAACACTCTTAAATAAAACTCAAATCGACAAAAAAAATTATCAACAATAAATCCTAAACAATGGAAAACCTTTTCAACATTTCTCCGTTATTGTTTTTCTATAAACAATGGGTTGCATGTCGCATATGGAATCGAGAAAAAGGAGATTATCAAAACAAGAAAATGGATTTTGACAATTCAAGGGGGGCAAAAAAGTGATGAAATATTTGTTGATGAAGTCAATACAGGATTTAGGGCTAAAGTTTTCAAGTAGATGCAATGGAGTTTAAAGCAATCATAGTTGACTTGTACCCATCAATTTGAGATATATAATATAATAATAAAATAAGACCATGATTATTATGATGAAGTTCCTATAAATATATAGTGGTGGAAAAAGGAAGTAATATTCTTAAATGGGAGCATATGTGTCACAAAATCACTTTGCAATCTTTAAAACGAATGCAATACATATTTTCTATCTTTTTTTTTTTTTTTTGAGTTTAGTGGTCATAATTGCTTCCAAGAAAGTGATATGCTTATCTAATGACTAATGCCATCAATCTTGTCAAATAGTATTTGATTAATAAGGAATAATCCTCATCATACTCAAATTGGACTAATATCCTCCTTAATTATTATTAGCCTTTAAATTTATTAATTTCAAATTTGACCTTTCACAATCTTAAATGTAATTAAGCCTTGTAGCAAATTAGAGAAGTGCTACCCTATGTATTTAAAAAAAATATTATTTACACAAAAAAAATTAGCTATTAAATTAATTATTATATATTTATGTATAAATATATGTATTATTTGATTATTTTTTAATATATATTTTATATAAATAATTAATTTTTTATGTAAATATATGTAATATAATTATTGAAAAAATACATAGGGTTTTGTTGATGAGAAGCTTTTGGATATCTTGTCAAAAAATATTATTCTTTTAATGTATTAAATGTGTTTATTTTTTTTAATGTATACACACATATATAGTTATTTATTATCCATAAAAAATCATGAAAAAATCTTAAACGATCTCTGACAATTATCTCAAAAGATAATGAGGTCTTTAATAAAAAATAATATCTTTTTCGACTTTTGATCTTTATTTTATGAGACTGATTAGCCCCTCTATTAATATTTTTTATTTGTATTAATAGAATAAGTTTATATAACATGTTAAAAATTATTGATTTATCCATTAAGAACCATCTAGAATTAACAAAATTTTTTTTGTTGGAAGTCTCCTTATTTTTTAAGGATAATTATCAAGACTGTTTTTATTTTTATTATTTTATTATCTTTTTCAAATAATTAGCTAAATTTACTGCATAAAATTAAAAATATTAATAATTTTAAATTATTTTTTTATAAAAATTAAATAAATAATATATTAATAATTAATGTGTCATATAAATATATTTTAAAGAGAGATTATTGATAGAGAATGAATAACCAGTTTCACAAAATTAAATATCAAAAATTAAAAAAAATATTTTTTTTGATTTAAAAATTTCGTAATCTTTCAAAAAAATTATCAGAAATCAGATCGAATATTCACCCAAAAATCATATAAAATACCGTTTGATCAATCTTGTTTAACAATATCAAAGAAACCTAACCCTTAAAAATATAGATGCATGACTAGAGAACAAAACAAACCCACTTGTCACCCCTTGAATTCAAACAAGACAAAATAAATAGAATTTCTTAACTTTGATCCTAATCTTATCAATAATAGTTTAACGAACCCTAATGAACTCTGATAAGCACGATGTCATAAGGTGGAGGCAGCATAACTTTTATTTTTTCAGCCAACATTTCATTAAACAATTGAACTAATCCACTTCTTCTATTTTGATAGGGTTACACAAAAAGTTTTTTCTTTTAAAAATAATGTTTATTATCTTCCACACTCCAACAGTTCTAAAGTCCTAATAATTAATAAACTAATTATGATATATAAGACCAAAATTAATTAATTTTTTATAGAATCTAATTATTTTTGAAGGCCCACTCTAGTGGGTAACGTGGATACCCATCTGCTTGTATGGCCGGTTTTCATCAAATTGGATGGTATATATTTTATTCAAAATTTAAATTTTAAATTATAAAATTTATATTATTTTAATTTTTTTAATTATCCGTAAAAAATAAATTTGCGTAATTAAAGATTTTTTTTACTTATTTTGTAAAATAAACAATTATTTTAATTTATTTCAAAAAAATTTCTCACTGTATTGGATAACATCTGTTGCATAATAAATTTACTCGTTTTTTTAAAATGAATGTATTTTGGTGCATTAATTAAAGAATGTACGATGTATTACACCAATCATAATTCCGTCCACCGTGCTGTCTATTATTTTATTTTTCAAAACAGTAAATTCCGCATTTAAAAAATAAAAGCAGAACAAAACATGCATGTACTGAATTCTGAAGCCCTCGTGCGAGTACGTGCATTTTTGGTCTGTCCTGGGGATTGCTGGATCACATTGATCTGTTGTGCTTTTATATCCTAATAAATGTTTAATTTTGGGTTGGTCGAGTAGTCAATTCACTCGTCCGTTTAAATAAATATTGGAGGTTAAAATTTTGTATTGTGTATGCAGCAGTCCATTGTCCAGCGACAAATTTTTAAATGGATTTTAAATTTACGATAAATTAGTCTTTAATCTGTCGAGTTGAGAAATACTGTGGGTAATTAAAAAAAATTTAATTTTAAAATAAAAAAATGGTTTTTTTTTTCTGTATGTATGTATGACACATTATTTATCAATTTTCCATTTTTAGATATAAGCTCTTTTTTAAAAATTTTTAAAATATAAAATTAGGATTTAGCTAATAAGTATTGAGTTAAGGTTTATCATTCATTAAACACATTGAAAATTCAAAATTTAGTATCTCAATAAGGCTCAATATATATACTTATTATGGTGCCATTAATTTTTAAGAGTTTTTTGAAAAAAAAATTAGTATTTTTAACAAATTTATTTTGCAAAAGTAAAAATATTAGACAAATTTAAAAACAAAAAAATTATAATTCATAATTTTCATCTTTAAAAAAATAAAATTTAAAAAGAAAAGTGATTTTATTTGTTAGTAGTTTAATAAGTTGATTCTGTGAGTTCATAAAGCAAACTTGGGTTAAATGAGTTGATCAACTTAATTAAATTTTAAAATGTTTAAATCTGTACAATTTGCATGTACAAAATTTATGATTAATTGTATCAATTTTACATTTTCATATATAACTTTTCTCAAATATTTTTAGAGCGTATAAATTAGATTTTTTAAAAAATAAATGTCTTTAAGGATTTTAAAACAATATAATTTGCATGTATATAAAAGTCAAACCTTTCAAAATGCATGTCTCACTCATCATTAGATACTTAAAATTGAGAGGTAGCTAATGATCAGCAATCAAATGTAATATCTTTTCATGCTTTTTAGATATATAATTTATAATTAACATTTTTTTATTAGCTAATATTCAAAGGGGGGAAAAAACAAAGCATTCATGGGAGGAAAAGCTTAAGGAGAGTAGTGGAAAAGATAGATACATTATGTATGTAGGAGACAATAATGGTGTTGCAATTATCTAATAATTTTTGCTTTATGTGACCTTCTGCTCCATTTTAAGTCTTCTTCATTCCCTCACCCACCAACCAAAAGCAAATGATAGGATTGTAATTTTCTTTTTTTAGAAAAATATTAACTAATAAAATTAGATGAATTCGAGTAATAAGAGATGTTTGATTTAAGGTTTTTGGTTTTTTGTTTTTGATGCTTTTATTTTAATGATTTTATAAAAGATAAAATGAAAAAAAAAAAGAAATTGAGAATTAGTAACAATTATAATTATAAAAGATATAAAATGCTTTTATAAAAAAATAAACTATGATTTTCGATCATAAAAAAATTAAAAACTAATAATTTTAACGATAAAAATGTATAAAAATTAGGGTAAATGAACTTTATAAACTAAAGACATGACAATTTTACATGTATCCCTCAAATTAAATCAAATTATTACTAAATTGAATTTGATTTATGTGTAAACCTCAAATCAATTAATTCGAATCAAGTAGATTCGATTTAGTATATATGATCAAATCTAATTCGAATTCAATGAATTCAATATACATAAAAATATGTACGTAACATTTTTTACTTAAAAAATATACATAAAATTAGCATGCCTTTGATTTATAAAAGTCATTTACTCTAAAAATTATTTGATACTTATAAAATAATGGATTAGTGAAATTAGTAACTTATTCATGAAATTGAGAATTAATCAAATTCATGTCATTATTGTATACACAAATCTAACACACCCAAATATGCAAACCTCCACAAGTTAATTATTAGTATTATTATCTCTCTAATACAAGTCATTATGAATAATTAAAAGATGATTTGATTATGACATGGGATGAATGTGTTGTCCTTCTTTCTTTGGTTACCCTTTGGCCCCTACTAGGCCTTTGCCTAACCCTCCAAAAAGGCCAAAAAGTCCTTAAAAATCTCCCATGACCTCATCATCCCTTTCCCTTTTGTTTGTTTGTTTTCTTTTCTTGCTTTTCTTTCTTTTCCTCACACCAATGAGGATTTGCCTTCTTTATTCCCTTTCCTCCATATTTTTCACTTCCTTGACCCACCTTTGTCTCTCTTTTTATATCAATTCTGCATTTACTCTTTTATTTCTTCTTTCTTGTTTTACCACCTTTTTATTCCAACCTTGTTTAACTACTCATGGAAATTAATTATTAAAGTTGGAGGGTAGAATAAAAAATGGGTGAATTAAAAAAAGAGGGTGATTTTATTTATTTATTTATTTATTTTTATTTTTACTTTGATATCAATTCATCCAATAACATGTTTTGAAGTTTTATCTTGTCTTCCATAGTTCTAATCGTTACGTCAATGTTTTTTACCACATTTATACTACCCAATGGGTGTCCTTGCTTTTTCTTTTTTAATTTTACAATTTAATTTTTATAATATAATCAAAAAGAAAAAAAATATTAGGATACTTTATTCATGATGAAGCTTATAATTGCATTGAAATATTTGACCAACCTGCATAGGATATAATACATGCTAAATAATGAGTAACATTTTAAATTAGTCTTTAATTTTTTTAATATTAGATAAATTAATTAGTATCCAATAATAAAAAGATAATTATTTATATTTTTATAGAAAATATGGTTAAATGATTAAATTATTTTAAATTCTAACAATTAGGAGACTAATTTATTTTTTATTTTGTTATATACTAATTTATCTAATATCTAAAGTATCAAGTTCTAGTTTTTCAATTATTTTTCTTAATAAAAAATAATTTATTCAAAACAAAAAATATTAACTACCATAGTCTACCTAACCTATAGTGAGCCCTTTGCTTTTTCTTTACTAGCTTTCACCTCCACGTGTCCTTCCAAATTGCTATTGAAATAGATATTGCCCTAACTTAAGTATCACATAACAAAAATGTTATTGTACATAAAAAAAATTATTATATATTTATATATAAATATATATTTTTTAATATATATTTTTTTATTTTAAATATATTTTATTTGAATAATTAAGTTAGTAACTAATTTTTAGTATATATGTAATATAATTGATTTGGTAATTAATTGTTATTAAATAGAATAAGAAAAAATATTAATGAATTATTAAGTAAATTACAATATAAGATTAGATATTTATATAAAATATTTTTACATTGGTAACCCATAAAATTTAACCTAAATTTGAATAGTTGCAAATTATTTAAATAATGTTTGTAACAAAATAAAATAAAATCATGTAAGAGAGATGATAGAAGCACCAAGCTTGTTTAAGTTTGAAAAAGGGAAAGAAAATGAAAAGGAAGAAAGTAAGGGGGAGGGTTTAATTAAAAAAGTATTAAATGAAGGGAAAAGATAGGGTTTGGTCTGTGGGTTAGGGGTCAAAGGAAAAGAGTGAGGAAATGGAGTGGGGAATTGTAGAATTTTGCTAAGGACAGAGGAGGCATACCCTATTTGGGTCCCACAAATTTTAATCATCTCCTAATGCAATCTAAACAGGGAACATCTACTAGGGACCCACAACCCTACACCCTATTCTCTTTACAGCTTTGATTTGATTTTGCTTAACCTTAATCTTTATTATTATTGTATTAGATTAGATGAATGATTGATTTTTTTTTATAAGTTATACAAATATTAATTATTAAATGAAAAAAAAATAATTTTTTTTAAGTTTTAACACATTGATTAATTATTTGTTTGTATTTAGTATTTTAAAAATATTTATAGACTGTATTATTTTTTTATGAGTAAAGTGATACATCAATTTTTAAAAATTTATACTTCATACAAATTAGTCTTTAAAAAAATATTAATAAAATTTTTTATAATAACTAATATGAATACATTATATTTAAAATTAATCCTTATAATTAAAATAAACGGTCTTAATTTAAATCAATTTATTCATATTTATTATCGTTGAGAATTTTTTTGATATTCTTTTCCTTCAAAAATTAATATATCCAAAATATAATTATTCAAAAATTTATTTGTCACCTTATTCTTCTCATATTAGATGCAATATTACTAAAGTCAATAAGAATATCCCTTTTTTCTAAGTTTTAAAGCAATTACATATTTAAAGTGTCCATTTTTATTATTCATTTGATGCTCTTGTAGAATCTATATTAGATTAGAATTTACTTTGTCTCAATAATTAAGATTCATACTTGGCATGGTTGAACAAATTTTTTTATTTGATATAATCCTTTTTACAAATTAAGATGCATATACTTTTGGTTTATTTATTTATATCCTTATTGTAACTTTTATATATTATTATTATATAATCATTTACTCAATATTATTAATTAGTTTATGAGTTTATAATAATATTTTCAGCCAATACCAATCATTTTTTAAAATTATTTTTTGATATTAAATTATTAATCCAAAATCTTAAATCTTTAAATTTTGAAAAAAGAGAATTTTTAAAATTAAAAAATAATTTCCTATACATGTTCTTAATTTGTTAGTAGCTTCTCAAATGAAAACTACCATAGATGGCAATGCCAAATTGCCAATAAAAAACTATGCAAATGCGATGTTGCAATTTGCAAGAAATTGGAACCGACGCAAATTAAAAGGGTTGAACCAACTTGTTTGGCTCGTCAGGTTAAATAAGTGTTGAGAGTTTGAATTTTGTTGTGTGTATACAGTAATTTATTGACCAGCGATAAATTTTTAAATAAAATTCAGATCTGTAACAAATTAGTTCTTTAATATTGGATCGAAAGATATTACAGACAAAAAAAAAGGATGATTGAAATTACAGATATACCCTTGAATGGGTGACACTATTGATAGTGTTGAGTGATGGGGTTTTGCTGCTTCGCTGTCTCCACAACACCATGCTTACTTACACCGACGCCTCCATAATTATTTTCCCTCCTATTTTTTTGGATTTTATATTTTATTTTATTATATTAGAGTTAAAATATATAAATGAATAAGAAAGACAAAAAACACTACAACTCTTAGGACAAATCACCTTTTAACTTTCATTCCAAATCTCTCTCTTATTTTTGGGTGAATTACTTTACTTCTAAAATTAAAGGACGTATTATTTGTGTGAAGTGGTGATTTAATTTTGACATTACTCATCGTTAAATTATTCTCAAATATGAGGATATATATTAGATATAACATGAAGTCAAATTATGTTTTTTTATAGTTTACATTTTTAGAAAATGTTTTTTTTTATAGAATTTGATTATTATTATTATTATTATTATTATTATTATTATTATTATTATTATTATTATTATGAACAGAAAAAAATGTGAGAAGCTAAAGGAGATTGTGAATAAAAAAAATTAAAAACAAATAGTTGAAACTAACTATCAAAAATTGGTTTCCTAGTTTAGAAAGAAAATGTTAAAACAACACAGTATATAATAAGACAATAATCCACATTTTGTTAATTTAATTTGTGAAATATATTGTTAATAACTGTTTAAATTTTGCGAAAAATTAGATAAACTCATATATTAATTAACTACATCAGGTAGAATGCTTAGTGATTTTAGACCTAACTAACTAAAACATTTTGTAATATTTTTTAATTTTTACAATCCCCCCCCCCCCCCCCACTAGTTAAGTTTTCAATACTTGATGGAAGAAAAAAATAAATTAAAGTACTTAGGACAGAAAAATACATGCACAACCAGGTATAAAATTACCAAAATTGTTCATTCCTGCTTTTAAAATGTTGGTCCAAAAATGGGTTCATTACTTGATTGTTTTTCCCTCTTGAGTCTCTTCACTTGAAAATGGGATCTAAAGAAGGACAAGAGGATGTTTGCATGTGATGATAGAAATGAGAATGAATGAATTGAATAAGCCACACACCTTCTTGGTATGAAATAAAACCACATTCCACCACATTTTTCATTGCTTCTTTAATTTGTGAATGCAAAATGGAATTTTGATAAGGATGTTACAAATTTAAATTAAATGATTTTTTTAACATATTTAATGTATTGAAAAAATAAAACTCTATATATATCTTTTCTTTCATTTCTTTAATTAACCAATCATGTTATTAGGTCATCTTTATTAGCTAAAGTCATACAAATTAGTGCTAGTTTAATTTAGCTTTTGAAAATGTTATATATTTTTATCTTTGAAATTGAAGGCAAAAAATGTAAAACAGAATTATTTTTACCTATGATTGATAATTAATAAAAAAAATCTTGTATTTATAAGAATATTGTGAGTGTAATTTTAATTTACCGCTTAGAATTATATTATTACTTAATGACCTAAAAGTATTTAAATATGGAAGCATGTTCTAATCCTCATAATTGCTACTATTGAAATTACTTTAATTCTTTTAATTTTTTCTATAAAATTTAAATTTTATAAAATAAGGAACAAAGATATAAGAAAGAGATTTGGAGTAGCATATATCGTAAAAAAAATCTGATAGAATTGCGTTTCAGGTAGTTTGAACATATGAAAAGAAGATTGACAGAGCACGAATCAGGAGAGTAGATGAGATAGAAAATGAAGAAGGGTGAAAAGTAGAAGAAGATCTAAGAAGACCATTTATAAGATGGTCAAATGAGATCTACACATAAACAGACTATCTGTAAATATGATACATAATAGACCTCGATAGCATCATGATCCATATATAGCCAAACTCCATTGAATAAAATAACACTTGGTTATTGTTGTTATTTGTTAAATTTTATATAAATATTTATAATAAATTGTTTGTAGAAAGACTTAAACATAGAAAACAACTTAATTTATATCATCTACAAATACCTTTTGTAGTAATTTAAAACTTTATTGTATATTTTTTTTAGAAAGAAAAAGAAAAGATAAATAGGCAAAGAAAGATATGATGAACAAAGTGGGTTAATCTCATTTTGGAGTTGTCATAGTCATAAAATCTTTTCCCCCAACACATCTATATCCTAGTCCTTTGCTCTATCAACTCAGAAGATAGTTGAAACAATTGCACGTTTCTATGTCCTACACCTCTTGGATAACTCACATGCATCATATTTCAAATGCTTGTGTTTTATCTACATTTCATAAAGAGAAAGTAGTTTTATTTCACTCTTTAATTTTTACTTGAAACTCTTTTTGTTAATGGAGGTCCAATAAAGCTAACACATGCACCACATGCAATGGTAAATAATTAATGGATGAGTTAGTATAACATTAAAAAAAAAAACCAAAACTTTTTTCCAATAAAATGTAAAAATCGTCACAAAGTTGAGTTTTATTCATCAATAATTGCTTAAGTACTTCCAATCACCTCAATTTATAAATAGAATAATCAAGTTAGGTTGGTCTAGTGGTTAACTTACTAATTCATTTAAATAAGTGTCAAAAGTTTGAATTCTGCCTTATACATATATCAATCTATTGGTCAACGATAAATCCTTAAATGGAACTCAAAAAAATAATCCAACAATGACTTATCACGTTGTTAGTAGGTTGACACTTCTTTTGCTAGCATGATAAAAAAAAATTAAATCTGTAGTGTCTATAATTTAGTACTTAAATTTTGTTTATTTTATCTTTTATAATAAAATTTAAATTTTTAAAAATAATTTTTTTATCTTTTAAATTAAATATTAATTATTAATTTTTTTTAATAAATTAGACACCATTCTTAGATTCTATAATAATTACCGTAAGAAAAATACTAACTTACTAATAGTGTGATGAGTCATTGATAGGTGAGAAGGACTTTAGCTTAGTGCTAAACTAACTTTGATTCTAATAGGCCTTATTAGGTTACAAAAAGGTTGAAAATATTTCAACTTCCAAAAGTTGATATTCTTTGTTTCCTACAAGATTATCTGTAAATATGGATTACCCTTTCAATTAAGTAACTCTAATTGAGTAATAGCCTGGTCATATAATTAAATATATTTAGTAATAAGTCACCAAAAAAATATATATATATATATTTAGTAATATTGTTATATTTTTAGGGTTTGATTGTAACAAGTTTTCTAAAGAATAATGATTTGTATAAAGAATACAAAAATCGTTTATATTAAAAAAATTCAATATTATTGTAAATATTATTGATTTTCATAACTTTGCATATACATGAAACTCATAATAATCGATTTACTTACTTGTCGATTTAATTTTCGAAACCTTGCATATAAATGAAACTCATAATAATTTTTTTAGTTAATATTTCTTTCTATCCAATCAACGCATACCATAACGAGTGATATATCAAATCAATTTTTAATAATTACGGAATAATTTAGTTCCTAATAAAAAATTGACATATTGAATAGATCTTTTAAAATACTAGATAAATTAATTTTTAATAAATTAAAAGGACAAAATTAATTCCTAACATTTTTAAAAAAAAAATAAACTAATTTTAATTTTTTAGTAAGACTTGAAATTAAATTGTCTAACTTTAAAAGAAAAAAGATAAACTAGTTTTAATTTTTTAATAAGACTTAAAATGTACTCATATGATTAATTATATTTATTCGATTTTTAAAAAATACTAATGGTTAATTTTTTTATTTAAATATATTTATATTATTTTTAAACTAAAAGAGTATACTTATTTAAAATAATATGAGTACGTTGATTTAAATTTAACAAAATTTTAAAATAATAACAATATGTTTATTTAAAATATTAAAATTTAAAATTTTAAATAAATTTACTAATATTAATTTTAAATTTTATTTAAAATAATACAAATATATTTATTTAAATTAAAAAATTAAAATAATAAAAATACATTTATTGAGCAATTTCCTTGATAATGATCTCTTGAGCAACTTTAATCTCGCTCATATATATATATATAATTCCTCTTCTCGTAAAGCGTGACAGCCTACAAGGATTTATGAGTTTAAGGTCACATTGTTTTTTTTTTTCTAAACCGTGGTCACCTACTACGGTTTACCTTTAAAGCTTCTCCTTCATAAACCGTTGTAAATTGCCACGGTTGACATGTAAATAGAAAACTGTGTTTAACTTTTACGGGTTACATAATATTAAAACAAGACATGCACGTAAAGAAGTTCTATTTTTGCAATCACATAAGCGTTTCTCTCAATTAATTTATTTAAGTATATTGTCCAAAATATAGTGACATAATATTCAAAATATATAATTACATCAAGTTGACTAATTTAGCGGGATGTTTAATTTTAAATGAATTAATGTTCATTAAATACTGATCTTAATTTTGAAAAATAAATAGAAATAATTATTCACAACTTATCCAATTGGAGGTTGGTTCCTCACATTATTCGTCTGCTCTTTTTTTTTTTACCTTACTTTTTAATATAATAGGTCAAGAATTAGTCTGTTACGTATATAAGTTCTATTTAAAAGTTTACTATTAGTCAATAAATTAATATATATATATAAATTATAATTTAAATTTTTGACACTTATTTAAATAAATTAATAAATTAATTACTATACCAATCCTAGTGGTCAGCTCTTATGCGTCATTGTAAATTTATAAAATTCAATTTGGGTAAACAACATAATTAAAATTCGTTTGAAAAAATAGTTTAAATAATAAATGGCTATATTAAAAATAGGGTTAATAGTTAAATTCGTCCTTAAAAAAATACTCATTCTTTAAATTAGTCATCAAAAGATTTTTTAGTTATATTAGTTCTTGAAAGATAAAATATAAGTTAAATTGCTCATTCCGTTAGTTAAATGATGATGTGGTAGGTTAATACTATGTGTCACAATATTATTAGTTGACGTGTCAGGTCAGTGACACTTAGCATGTCACGTGTCACTTGATGTGTAAAAAAGATTTATAATCAAAATAATCCCTAAAAATTTAGACGTAAGTCATTTTCATTCTTAAAATTTTAAAAATTAATTAAATTAGTACTTATATAAATTTTTTTTCATAATATTAAATTTGAAGTATTTTTTATAGTACCAATTTTAATACTATTTATTAGACCTTAATAAATAAAATTTTTTTACATAAAATAATAAAAATAATTAAACTATTATAAAATTATTTTGTTATTTGTATTTTAAATTTTATATTTTTAAATTATAATTTTTTATTTAAACGAATTTATCAAATTATTGTTGATTATATATTTAAAAATTTAATATTTTAAATTTATAGTTTTTTAAAATAACTACTATATTTATTTAGTGAGATATAAAAGATTAAAACATTTAAAATAACTACTATGTTTATTTAGTGGAAATTAAAATATTAAAACTCTAGTTTTTTAATATTTTAAAATAACTATTATATTTATTTAGTGAAATTAAAAATGTTAAAACTCTAGTTTTTTAATATTTTAAAATAACTACTATATTTAGTGAGATATAAAAGATTAAAACATTTAAAATAACTACTATATTTATTTAGTAAAATCTAAAATAATATTTTGGATTTCACTAAATAAATATAGTAGTTATTTTAAATATTTTAATCTTTTATATCTCGCTAAATAACTATAGTAGTTATTTAAAAAAAAATATATTAAAATATTAAGATTCAACAAGTGATCTCAAGAATTGATTTTTTAATTATTGAGTTCTACCATATATATTAAACAATAATAAAAATTATAATTTTAAACTTTAAAAGATTTAAATTTTAAAATAAATATTATATTATGTAGTAAGATTTTAAATTTTTAAATATATAATCAATAATAATTTGATAAATTTGTTTAAAAAAATTTACTATAAAAAAATTACAATTTGAAAATATAAAATTTAAAATACAAATAACAAAATAACTTTATAATAATTAATTATTTTTATTATTTTATGTAAAAAAAATTTATTTATTAAGGTCTAAAAAATAATATTAAAATTAGTATTATAAAAAATATTTCAAATTTAATATTATGAACAAAATAAAAAAAATTTATATAAGGACTAATTTGATTAATTTTTAAAATTTTAAGGATGAAAATGATTTAAGTCTAAACTTTTAGGGACTATTTTTATTATAAATAAATTTTCTACACGTCAAGTGACACGTGGCATGCTAGGTGTCACTAATTTGACACGTCAACTAATCATATTATGACATATGGCATTAACCTACCATGTCATCATGCCTCGTAGCACTTAACATGACACAACATCATGTCGTCATTATCTAACTAACGGAAGAACCAATTTGACTTATAGGTTTATCTTTTAAGGACGAATATGACTAAAAAAAATATTTTGAGGATTAATTTGAAGAATGAATGATCTTTCAGAAACGAATTTGATTATTAACTCATTAAAAATAGCTTATAAATAAATTATTATGTATTTGAATTTTTAGTTTTAAAAAAACTTATTTTATAGAAATATAATAAAAAATAGTTGTTATGAGATAAGTTATTTTTTTTAATTTTTTTATAATCTCCTAAATAACTTCTTAAAAAATTACAATTTAATTTTAAAAATTATACCAAATATTAATATTATTACTTTTCATAAGTTAAAAATTTAAAATAAATACTTTTAAAAATTTTTAAACGGACCCTAAATGTTCTCCCTTATTAATCGTAATAGCAATAAATTCAAATTATGAATACATGTTTATTATAAGAAACAATAAACTCATAGGGATAGGTATTAGGTAGTGAGAAAAAAAGTCATTAGTAAAAAAATAGATAAAAATTCAATTACATTATTTAATTTTATATAAAATTAATAATTAAAAGTGATTAAATAATTTAATAAATTTAATTAAATTATTATTTAACTATTCTTAATTATTAATTTTATATGAAATTAACTGCACTTCAATTTCTACCGAAAAGATGATACAGTAGGTGAGTAACAATGTACGTTGTTTAGTTTTCATGTAAACATGGACTCCCCTCAATTGATAACATCTAACGTACAATAGTAATGGCATCATCTTTTTTTCTTATTCTAATATTTTACAAAACCTTAACCTAGCCATACTGTTCACACACACGTTTAGTTAATTGAGTACAATAAAAATCACAAAATATTAACATTTACTAAACAAAAACATTTTAAGCAATATACTTGTAATTATTAAAATACTTAATATAATCCATATAAAATATTAAATAAAAAATATTATAAATAAAAAATATGAAACAATTATAAAAAAACAAATCTATCATTAAAAAATTAAATATTTAGTCAAAATTCAACCGAAATTAATTTAAATATAAAATATATATTATTTTCAAAAAAATTAACCGATTTTTTTATAAAATTTAATCGGTTCATCTAGTTCGTTGAGTTTTTTATTTTTATTTTTTTTTATCGATTTTACCATTTTTTTTAAATTGATTTTTTTTTAAATCAAACTAATGACTACTTCTCAATTAATCTAATTGAATCTACTAATTTCATCCGACTTTTAAAACTACCAAAACACCACACATCATGTAATATCAGAAAATAATAAATAGAATAAAATGACAAATAAAATTTTAAAAATTTATATTTTAGACAGATTAATTTTAAAAAATAATTACTAATAAAAATTTTTAAATAACAAATATAGATAAATTAATTTAAATTAAAATTTTTTATTCTAATTATAGAAACTAATTTAAATATAGTATATTTATATTTTTATTTCAAATAATTTAATTAATATTTTTTAATTAAAAATTAATCTGTTTAAAATATAAATTTTTAGAAATTTATTTGTTATTTTATTTATATAAATATAAATAAATAGATAATAAAAGAGAGATGAGAGAGGGAGAGAAGAAAGTGACAAGATGAACGGTCAACAAAGTAAATAAGCAACAGAGTAAGGGAAAATACGAACGAGATGGGGGGAGGGACCATATTTGTTTCATGTTTGTGTGAAGATAAGATTTCCACGCGTTACAAGCTGAAGAGGATCGGAGCAAAGTATTTAGTTTATTTTATTAGTACTAACTAAATACTAAATTAAATTAATTACGTGTAACGGTGGCAAGTAATGTAATTAAAATAAATAAAACACAAATAGAAAATGAATGTGTTGTCGCGTGCCGCTTGGTTAGGAGACTGTCTTGAACAGTCACTGCTTGCTATTGCTATGTTATGTAACTTATTGTTTTGTTTTCAAAACCAAACAATCATAAACCAAAACGTAACCACCCCAACAAAACTGCGTAACAATTTTAAATACTGATTGGGACTTGGGACTTGGGACTTGGAACGAGGCAAGAATTTAATTTTAGTAGTATTGGTATTTAGTAGCTTGTAATTTTAAATTTCTTTTTGTTTCTTTCTTATGTGGAAGGCTGCGTTTGGTTCCTCAGACTAGATATAGGGATTAAAAAAAATATATATTTTTATATTTTATTTAATAATAAATTAAAATAAATTATAAAAATTTAATTTATTTTTATTTTTTGTTTAAAAAATTAAAAAATATATATAATACTAAAAATATAATTATACAAAATTAATAACACTAATAAAAAATTAAAAAATAAATTATATTTTTTATTAATATTTTTATATTCTTTTATTATGATACATATAAAATATATTAATTTAATATTTTTAAATATAATATTTCTATTTATATATCATCTATTAAATATAAATTTATATTTTTATATTTCTGTTTCAATATTTTATACGGATAAACACACGCAGCCTAGGACATTTGTTTTCCTCTCTAGATGTGAAATTCATGTCATTGACCATATAATAAGGTCAACTTTTTATACACGTTATTCAAATTTGTTTTAGAAATATTTTATGCATGTTTTACATTTTTTTTCAATAAAATTATTTGTTATTAAGATAATTAAATATTTCGGCGTGTAATAAATCAAATTTTCATAAAAAAAATCAAATATTTTTATAGTAGTATAATCAAACTTTAGTGATTATAAAAATTACATGACTATATTTTTATAATTTTATTCGCATTTTGATTATAAATATAAATCTGAGTTGATTATATTATTTTTAAAATTTGATTATAAATATTGTGATTATTTCATATTTAATATATATTTTTATATAAATAATTAATTGGTGTCTATTTTGTGTCTGTAATACGATTGTTTATTATTAGTAGGAGATTGATTATTGTAAGTAGCTTGTATATATTATTGTTTATTACATGCTATGTAATGCTGACGTGTATGTCTTGCTAATGTGACATGTTAGAATAAAATGGCATGTGTTAACTTATGGTTGATTAACTAAGTAATAAAATTATCGTAAAAACAACATTGAGGTTTATAAAAATTTTAATGATTAAAATAATGTATAATTTTCAAAATCAAATAAGGAGACCAAAAGCAAGGAATTTAGCCAGAAAAATTCATGACTAAACTCTAAAAAAATGGTGACAATTATGTTTTGGCAATAAATGAATATTTGTGGTTAAAAAAGGTAGTGTGTTTTTAATTAATCATGTTTTTTACTTTATTAGTCACAGACTTAATATTTGTGGAGATATTTTGTTAAGCACAATTTAGGAGTGAATTGTTTTCAGTAAAAAAAAATAGGATGGTATGCAGTGTTTAATTTAATTATTAATCACATTTTTTTTTATTTATTTTTGGTCCTATTTATAGAATCAAAAGTAAAAGATTACACTGTATTTTGTCAAATGATAAAAAAACTGGAAAAGATTCATTTCTGCACAACTTTAACACATTTAGACACGTTTTTTTTTTTGTGACAAAATGAAAGAATGTACAAAAAAATAATTATTTCTATCACACTTTACCCGTGATAAAATTGGTCAGACCGAACTTTTTTGCCATATTTTTTTCTTGACTAATAATAAAAGTTAAATTAAAAAAACATCATAATAAAAATGCTCATTAATATAAAATTTTATCAGATAAAATTAAAAAAAATAACATTTCTATACGTATTATTTATAGTATAAAAATATGAAAGTAACTAATACTTAGTATTGAGAAGTAAATATCTTGGATTACATAAGTTTAATGTTAAAAAAATATTCAAATATAACTACTACAAAATAAATATCAGACTTTACTAAAATTATACAAAAAACTAAAAGCCTAAAAGTATCAAGATAAAATAAATTTATTAATCTCTACATTTCTTGTTACATATGCAAAAATGTAACTTCAGCCACGGATTATACATCCTGTCAATACTTCAGTTATTTTGTGTGTTCCAATAAATTTGCTAAGTAAGATAGAGATCAGAGAATCAAGTTAAGAAATTAATAGGCCATGATTTGACTCCTTTGAGAATGATCAGAAAAATTAAGGTACAACACTTACTTCAAAGATGTAATTTATAATTGCTTTACGGTCTTTAATTACTAGTTGCATAATATTTTTCAAAATGTCAATTGGTAGTTTAGAATCTATTTACAGCCAATAACAAAAGAATGCATATTGGGATAACAAAAAAGAAAAATCTAAAATTAATTTATATTGTTGACTAAAAGAAATATAAAAAATAAAATAATGCCAAAAAAATTAACATGAAGAAGTGCAACTTTATTCAACGTTGGTAAAATTCTAACAGTGACATCAGGACTTCTAGCACTGTCTTCTACTTAGTTTAAATTTATCTATATTCATACAAGTTTCAATAATTACAAAGCCACAAAACTAAATTAAAAGTTGAACAGTTTAAAAGAAAATACAAACTTGTATGACAATCCCATCGACAAGAAATAAAAATAAAAAAAATGGGCTGCTAAGGGTTTCTTCCAATATTCTTTGTGATTTAGAATTGCCTGTAAAATCTTGATTTTCGCTATTTTGGAACCTTCTTTGGCGACTCAATGATGAATTTAGGGATACAGAAAAATTGAACAATAGTCTAAACCTGTGAGAAGTTCTTCCGATTTGCTAGTGAGTAAATTTTATATTGGTGCTAAGTAAAAATTACTTTTAAGTTTTTGTCCAAAATTTTACTTCAGTCAAGTAATTTATTTGAACAAAATAATGCTATATTATTGTAAACGTTCATTTGAATTTATTTCAGTCAAGTAATTAAGATTTTTAATTTAAATTAATAATTAATTATAATAAAAAATATATAAAATTATAATATATATCATATTTCAAAGACGACGGATTAGGATTATGAAATTTGGCCCGTTAGGTTTAAAAAAATAAAAATAAATTGCCGGAGAAAGAAAATATTAAAAATTTGTAACTGCTTCAAAAATAAACCTATTTAATTTATGTTGGATATTTTTTTTACTAAATTAATAAAAAGATAATAAAGAATAGAAAATAAAATTTAGAAAAACTAATGCATATTGTGAATTAAAGACAAAAAAAAGTGTACTCTTTTTATCACGAATTTTATATATACTTTTAACATTCATTTTCAATTAATTAAAACAATAACTATATTCTTTTTATACTATTTCAGCTGATGCATATTCGGTTGCTCAACGCTAAATTTATCAAAGATATGAAAAAATTGAACAATAATCTGAACTTGTGAGAAAATTCTTTCGATTTTTTAGTAAATGGACTTTATTTTGATGCTAAGTGAAAGTTACTCTTTTTCTTTGTCCAAAATTTCACTTGTGTTATTATGAACGTTCATTCGAATTTATTTCAGTCAAATAATTAAAATTTTTAATTTAAATTAATAGTTAACTATAATAAAAAATATAAAATTATAATTACATATCATATTTCAAGGACGGATGAATTTTGGCTCGTTGGATTTAAAAAAATAAAAAAAGATTGGAGAAAAAAAATATTAAAATTTTGTAACTATTTCAAAAATAAATCTACATTTAACTTATGTCGGATATTTTTTTTATTAAATTAATAAAAAGATATAAAAAAATAGAAAAATAAAATTTAAAAAAAATAATACATATTGTGAATTAAAAAAAATATACTCTTTTTATTATAAATTTTATACTTTTAACATTCATTTTCAATTAATTAGAGCTATAAGTAGTACTCTTCTTATATATTATTCCAACTAATGGATATCTTATAAATTGCAAATAGATGAAAAGAAGAGAAAAAAAATCAACTATTCACAAACTGGATAAGCCTGCACCCTTAAAAGTTAAAATTTATTATTAAGGTTTAAATTTGGAAAAAAAAGGTAAAAACTGCATATAAAAATTTTGAAAGGGATGGAAGAAAATACTCTGATAGAAGCGCGTAACTTTTTTTTGGTATTGAGCTTCATTTAAAGATTTGTCGTTGGCCAATAAGTTGCTACATACTAACATGCTAACATGCACAAGGTAAAAGTAGACATTATTTAATTTCGCCATGAAAAGCATTAGGTATGTAGCAATTGAGAGAATTCAGTTCAAGTTGGTTACAGACAAACAAAAACATAAATAACTTTTATACAATTTAGCCACACAAAAAATAAAACGTAGCAAATAATTACCACGATCATGAAGATTTGTTGCTACTTCTTGTTCGTGAGTATTTTTCATGGTAAACTACACTATTTCTGATAGTGGTTGAAGGAGTAAATTTTCCTTCTTACTAACACCAGGAGTGTATTTAAATTTTTTAAGGGAAAGTATGAGGAGCCAATGAAATATTTATACAATGTGTACAATGGAGATTTATGGAGTATTAGAGATATAATTATTAGTGTTACATTTTTTCATCAGTTGAAGTTTTTGGGATGCGTGGTATCATAACATGGTATTAAAACGCTAGATCCGAAAAGTCAAGAGTTCGATCCTTGGTGAACCTAAAAATTAAACTAATTTTTTGAGAAGATGTTTATTATCCCTTGTACTCGGATGGTTATTCTAAATAGTATAGGGGATGTTCATTTCATAACTTAATAGCCATTGTATACATTGTACAAATAGTCCATTGTCTCCCTAGCGGTATCCTTTTTTTTAAACACTGCATAAAAAATAAAATCCCTTTTTTTAAACACTGCATAAAAAATAAATTTATACTATTGTATGTGAAACTATTTTGTATAGCACTTATAAAATACACGGTGGCTCATTTTATAAAATTATAAGTTTATTATATGAATAGAAGAAGGGGTGCAAATTTTTCAAAATAAATTAAACAATTTATTTATTCCCAAAACAAATAAAAACAACTTTATTTAATTTATTTTGAAAAATTTTCCGCAAAAGCTCATATCCAAGGGAAAAATTACAAAAGGGCAAATCACAAAACATTCAAATTTAATAGGTACTAACATGTCTATTAATCCAACTTTTTTTTATATAAACATAGTTATAATAATAATAAATTTGAAATTAGTCAAAATAATAAGTACTGAAAGTTTTATTTTATAAATTATATATGATAAAAGGTATTTTATAAGAAAATAACTTGGATACCATCTACTCTTATATTCTTTTTTATACTATATATATAAGTCTTTAATATTTTTTCTTTTGAGATTGAAGTTATAACATAGTTAAAAAAATAAAAATAAGTATAGAATTAACTTTTAATTAAGTCAATAATATAATGGTTTAACTTTTATTGTAAAATTACTTTTTTAACTCTCATTTTTTGAGACATTAAATTTTAAAGTTAAGAGTTAGGATTTTAACTTTATTATCTATGATTTAGAATTTCAAAATTAAGTTAAAAAATAATTAAAAAAACTGTTCATATTAGATGAAAACAATTAATTTTCCAATTAAATTAAAATTAATTCATTCTCTCACAAATAATTTATCATCACTCGTGTAAATAGATTCGACTATATGGTCTTGTATTTCCTAAGAACAGTGCAATTATCTATCTCACTTATCGTATATATGATTAATATAAGTCGCCTCTAATTTTAGGGATATGATCGAGATTAAATATATCTAAATTTTTTATTTTATAAACTAATTAATACCTCTTCATTAATTTTCTTTAAAAAGAAATAAGTTAATATGAATTGAGTTCATATTTTTTTTTATTGGGTCTCTTGATCCGATAGATTAAAAATTAATCCGTCATTATGGGTTTTATTTAAAAATTTGTTGTTAATTAATAGATTATTGCATGTATAAGATGAAGTTCGAATTTTTAACACTTATTTAAACATATTAATAAATTAATAATCATTAGGTCAATCCAAATTCGTTGTTTAAGAATTATCGCTCTTGATGTTTGAATTCTTCTTTTGCTTTATTTTTTTATATATAATTTTTTTATGTATAAATATACTTAAATTAATTCTATTATATATTAGTCTATTTTTTCTTGTGTATTTTACTAGATGTATGTATGTACTTATTGATATCGTTGTTTTCATTTTCTTAAAATGTTCTTTAATATGAACCTTTTAATAGAAAAAATGTCAGTAATAAAATAGAAAAGACTCGACTAAAAGCTTAAAAATATGGTTAATCACAAAATAGAAAATTGTGGATTATTCTACTTTAGTCATGCTAATATGGCACATGCTCCTTAAGATATTTCTCGATTTATTTAGATTAATTTTTTTATTAGTTATAACAATTTTTATTTTAAAAAATAAATAATAATGATAAAAATAATTATAATATAAATTGCTATCGAATATATATATATATATATATATATATATATATATATATAATGATAAAAAATCAATTATTGTATATTTAAATTATAATAACGTCAAAATTGTATCTAATAGTTAAATTTAATTATTCATATATTACCAAAATTATAATTATTCTTCAACATATCCCATTTTTTTCATCTATTGGTAATTTTTCTTATTTTAAATTAAATTTTGAATTAATTGAATTAATATTCTTCTTAGTTAATAAATAGCATAGTTGGCTTGATATTTTTTGTTGATATCTCCTAGTTTATTTAGCCTAATTTATTTTGGTTATTTATCTCTTTCTTATTTTATACTAATTCAATTAATTAAAATTAATGAATTTTACCTATTTCAATTCTTGTAAATTTTTATTCTAATAAATTAAGTTATTAATATAATTTTAGTATTTTATGTAATTAATATTAATATCCTTTTAAAATATCCTTTTTCCTAAGAAACTATGTATATGCTTTAATTTGATAAATTATTACTTTTATACAATATGGCGTTATATAAATTTACTATTTGGTTATATGATTAGATGTAATTATATTTAATGTATTTTATCATTTTATTAAAATTAATTATATTAAATGATTAAGATTATGATAGATTATCATTATTTTATTATTATCATATCAATTTTTTATTGTCTATATTATTTTAAGTATTTAACTTTTTATTCTCTTATATTATATGTGTTCATCTCTATAAAAATTTACTGTAAATGACAGCCAAAGTATTATATATTTTCTTTTTATTTGTCTTTTTATATGTACAAAATGCATCAAATTATTGCTCTTGTTTTTTCTAATAATTTTATTTATCTTCTATTTCTATTTATTTTTCATCAATACTTTATTTGTTTTTATTTTTAAATTTTTATTTTATTTTATGCATTTGTTCTTTTTAAATTTTTCATAAGTTTATTATAATTACTACTCATGTCCTTATGGCTGATAAACAGGGACAAATGCTTATTGATTATTACTTTAAAAGTGTATAATAAAATTAAAAATGAAAATATCAAATTATTGTTTAGAAATTGAGATTGATTATATGTATGTTAATATCACTTTAAAGATTTTATATAACGTGAATATATGTTAAAATTAAGACAATTGCATATTTTTATGATTTATTTATTAAATTTGAATATAATTTATTCTCTATTTTGTTTTAACCCAACCTTTGATTTTTATACAGGTTCATTATCTCAAGTATATTATAAGTATTTCTAAATGATGTGAACAAACTCTTGTAATCATAATAGTTATATTGACCACTTTTTTTTTTCTATTTATAACTTATTTGAACATTTAATTAAAAGTATAAATAAAGCGTTGAAAAAAAATTATGACTTTTATATAAAATGACGCATGCATCTTGATTTAGTTTTATGATCATCATTATTAAATTATGAAAAATATTATAATATTTTATATTTTCTATTTGCGATCAATATATTAATAAAAATCAAATATTTATAACAATGTAAAATATATTTTTTTATAATAAAAATTTGATCAACAATAAAAAAAAAAACTCAACATGAAAATTATAAAATATACATTAAAATTTGAAAGGGAGCAAGGCAATAATTTTTATTTTATTTTTTGAAAATAATATAGTATCAGATTAGTTGTAAGTTAAATAATAAATAAAAAAGTTATTGGTGATTCTATATTTATATTAATTAATTTAATATATTTTTTATTATGAACATGATCAAGTGAAAGAAATTTATGCTAATATATAGTGACTATTGATTTTACTTAGTAAATACTAAATTTTAAGTGCATTAAAATAAAATTATCATTTATTTTTGTATTATTTGAAGTTTTTTGATATAGTATAGTTTTATAAAAACATGGATATTAAAAGTTTAAAATTAATACTTTTTAATCAATTCAAAGTATCACGGATAGAAGTTAATGGGTCTCAAATTTTGTTTTGAACATGATCTTTGAAGACTTCATTCTTTTAATTTGTTTGTCAAAACAAATTAAAAAAAAAATTAGAGAGAATGAAGATACTTTAGAAGAGAGAGCACAAATTAAAAACGTAAAAGAATTATATTAAAAATGTGAATTAAATTTAAGTTCAACAATAATCTGACATGCCTTATATAAGAGAGATTAAATCACAAAACTCACGCAAGACTCTAACAAACTCTTCAAAATTAATCGCTAATTAATTACAGATGGACCAATAATTTTATACATATATAAGACTCTAACAAACTAAATCAAAGACACTATAACAAATTTACATGTTGATCAAGTTATTGCTTCATCTTAACATGTAGTTCTTTTAATTAGTTCAGTATCACACTTATCCTCATTACGCCCCCTCAAACTCAGGAAATTTTCTGAAATTACCTTTAAGTTTGGACTTAAATTTTTCAAAGGGATTAGCCGTCAACGGCTTAGTAAATATGTCAGTCACTCGATCAACAACACTTATATGCACCACCTTTAGTTGATTTTGATTAACTCTCTCACTAATAAAGTGTAAATCAATCTCAAAATGCTTGGTGCAGCTGTGTAATATTGGATTTGCTGCAAGAAGAACGGCACTGATATTGTCACAATAGAGAACTAGAATGCCTGATGATGATATGTGAAGTTCCTTGAGAAAGTTTTGACCCAAATTAACTCAGTATTCAAAGCAGTTAGCCTCTTATACTCAGTTTCGGTGCTGGACCTGCTGACTGAAACTTGTTTCTTACCCAACCAAGCTATTAAATTGGAATTCATGCAGACACGCTAACCACAAGTGAATCATTTGTCATCAAGATCAGATGTCCAATCAGAATCTGAAAAGACAAACAAGTGAAAATCAGTGTTAGAATGAAAAATTAACCTCTGATGGATAGAACCAGTCAAGTATCTAAGTATTCTCTTCACACATTTTCAATGAGAAATCAGAGGAGAGTGCATAAATTGGTTGATTTTATTAACAGAGTATGTAATTTCAGGTCTGATAAAAGTGGCATATTGTAAATATCCTACAATTGATCTATAGAGTGAAGAGTTCTTAAACAACTAAGCCTTTTGACTTGTCAACTTAGTAGTGGGAAACATTGGTATTGGAACACATTTTGAATAAGCCATGCCAACTTTTTTTAAAAGATCACTAATATATTTTGTTTGTAATAAATAAATAGCTCCTGATGAGAGTTTTGTAGCTTCGTTACCAAGAAAATAACTAAACTCACTAAGGTCTTTTAAAGAGAATATATCATTTAATTGAATAATAGTTGAACTAATAGCATTAGGGTCATTATCCGTTATGAGTATATCATTAACATACACAAGAAGAAAGAGTTAAAGAGATTACCTGATTTCTTAATAAAAAGTGAAGGATATGACCTTGTATTTGAAAAGTCAAAGGAGGATAATGTTGCTACCAACTTAATAAACCAGGCCCTAAGGGCCTGTCGTAATCCATATAATGATTTATTTAACCTACAAACTTGAGAAGAATCACTTTGTTGGAAGTTTAGAAGTTGCTTCATAAGAACTAATTCATACAAATCACCGTTCAAAAAAGCGTTATTAAAATTGACTTGACAAATAGTCCATTTATAAGAGAGAGCAATAGAGATAATAATCCTAATAGTTGCTGATTTTATCACTGGTACAAAGACTTGATCAAAGTCAATGCCTTCAATTTGATGATTACCCTTAGCAACCAATCGTGCTTTGTATTTAAGGATGGTATCATTTGGGTGTCTTTTGATGGCATACACGCATCTACAACCTATAACTCTTTAGTCAGGAACATAGGTAACAAGGAACCACGTTTGTGTTTTATAAAGAGCATTAAGCTCTTCCAACATAACTTGTTTCCTGCGAGATGCTAATAAGACTTTTTTTATAGAAATTGGTATATTATTAAGAAAATCTACTGGTGCACAATAAATACTTGAAAATAATTTTGGTTTGAAAATTCCATATTTGTATCTAGTTTATATTTTGTGTATGTTAGAGGAATGAGGTGAGGGAAGAAGAGTTCCAAACTAAATTTCTAATCTCGAGATGGGGATGTTGTCCTTGTTCAAAGATTGATATAAAAGAATAGAAGCATTAGTGTCTTTTGGATGAAAAGAAGTAGTATAATTTATATTGTCAGCAGAATTTTGAGAGAAATTATTGGCATTAGCTTGAGAAGCTAGATTACTGACTTGGATTAGATAGATTATAGTCACGAGAAGGTGAGACATCAGTAGATAATGAATGATTTGGAAATGAGGTATTACTTGTATTTGGTGGAGAGGAATTGATATTAGATGGCATAGGAGGTGAAATTAAAGGAATAAAGAGAGTAGGATGTGAGAAATAAACTTTAAAAAAATTTGGTGGATGAGGGACATCTCAATGTAAAAAAATTTACTCTTATCAAAGATAACATATCTTGTGATTACTAATTTTTTATTAGATGTTAAACACTTGTAGTCCTATGGTTGGGTGCATAGCTTAAGAATATAGGAAGTTGAGATTTAAAATCAGGTTTATGTACATTATAAGGTTTAAGAAATAAAAAACATGCACATCCATAAAATTTCAGAAAAGACTTTATGTAATAATTCATATGGTGACAAAGAAGAAGTATTAGTAGAAGGCAAACGATTAATAAGATAAACAACACTGAGAAAAGCATCATCCCAATATAAGAGATGAATAGATGCATTTACTAACATAGCAAGACCTGTTTCAGTAATGTGTCGATGTTTTCTCTCTGCCTTACTATTTTGTTGGTGTGTGTATCAACAAGAGAAATTATGAGATATGCTTTGTGCAACAAGATATGAGGTAAATTTATTAGAAAGATACTCCCTTCCATGATCTTATTGTAAACTCTTAATTCTTAAACCAGTGTAATTTTTCATCTGTGCTTTGAATTGTAAAAATACTGTGAAAGCTTGAGATTTAAATATCTTATTCAATAATATATATATATATATAAAGAGTGGTTTTTGTGCCGCAATACAGATAATTGAGAAAAATATAAGGCGGCTAAGAAAGAAACAAAAGTGGCTATAAGCGAAGCAAGAACAAAGAGCATCTGAGGGTCTCTACCAGTTCATAGGCACGAAAGAAGGAGAAAAAAGTATATATAGAATCGCAAAGAGCCGTGAAAGAAGAACGAGAGACTTGGATCAAGTTAAGTGCATAAATGATAAAGACGGAGAGGTATTGGCTCATGAGGAGAATATCAATGAAAGGTAGAAGAGCTACTTTTACGAGTTATTTAATGAAGGATAAATGACTATTTTGAACTTTAGTCGGTTATGTACAAGGGAAGAAGATCAAAACTCCGACTACTATCAAGGATTCGAGACTTCGAAGTAAAAGATGCTCTAAAGCGGATGAAAAATGGCATGGCAGTAGGACTCGATAATATCCCAATTGAAGTTTGGAAGGGCATTGAAGAAAAAGGCGTCAGTTGGTTAACTAAGTTTTTTAATGAGATTTTAAGGTCTAAGAAGATGCCAGATGAGTGGAGAAAGAGCACTTTAGTACCTATCTACAAGAATAAAGGGGATATACAAAATTATGAAAACTATATAGGGATCAAGCTTAGGAGCCATACCATGAAGTTATGGAAAAGGGTGATAGAACGGAGGTTGAGACAAGAGACACAAGTAACAGAGAATCAATTTAGTTTTATACTAGGTAGATCCACTGTTGAAGTGATATACTTGTTAAGAAGGATGATAGAGAAGTATCGTAGTAATAAAACGGATCTACATATGGTGTTTATTGATATGGAAAAAGCGTACGATAGGATGCCAAGGGAGGTCTTATGGAATGTTTTAGAAAAGAAGAAAGTAAGGAACGCATATATTCGTGCAATTAAAGACATGTATGATGTGGCTACAACTAGTATGGAGACTCAAAGTGGTGTGACAGAGGAATTTCCTATTGGTATAGGATTACACCAGGGATCATGCTTAAGTCCATTCCTTTTCACATTAATCTTGGAAGTACTCACAGAGCATATCCAGGAGCCTGTACCATTGTGCATACTTTTTGCCGATGATATTGTCCTTATGGGAGAGTAAAGGAAGTACCTAAATAAAAAGTTGGATTTATGAAGAGAAGCTTTAGAAGTGTATGATTTGTGCATAAGCCGTAGCAAGACGAAATATATGAAATGTAAGTTCGGTCTGCTAAGGAAAAACCCTAATATAGAGGTGAAGATTGGAGATAACATCCTACGAAAAGTTAAGAGTTTTAAGTATCTTGGGTGCATCACACATGATAATGGAGAGATTGAACAGGATGTAAATCATAGGATCCAAGCAACTTGGTCAAAATGGTGGAGTGCGTCTGGTTTTATATGTGATAAAAAAAGTACCTTTAAAACTTAAAGGTAAATTCTATCGCACTGCTATCATACCGGCTATACTTTATGGCACAGAGTGTTGGGCGGCCAAATGGGAGCACGAACATAAACTAAGTGTGGCAGATGTTGAGATGGATGAGTGGTCATACGTGATTGGATAGAATAAGAAATGAAGATATAAGAGAGCGGGTTAGAGTAGCATCTATTGTGGAAAAGATGGTAGAATCGCATTTCAAGTAGTTTGGACATATGAGAAGAAGACCGACAGAACACTCAGTCAGGAGGATGGATAAGATGAAAGATGGAAAAGGGGTGAAAGGTAGAGAAAGACTTAAGAAGACCATCTATAAGGTGGTTAAATGAGATCTACATGTAAACGGTCTCTCTATAGACATGATACATAATAGAACTCAATGATATCGTTTGATTTATGTAGTCGATCCCACCTAATAAGACAATGCTTTATTGTTGTTGTTGTTGCCATTCTCTCTCTCTCTCTCTCTATATATATATATATATATATATATATATATATATATATATATATATATATATATTAATTTTTTAATAATTTTTTAAATATTTTTTTAGTTTATAACTAAAATATTCCTTAGAGAGTATGATAATTAATTTTTTATTAACTTAAAGGCATTCTAATAGTTGAAATACTTTTAAAGTTAAGACTATTTTCTAATAATTTGTCACGCATTTGAGCATTAACTCTAATAGAGACATGAATGAAAATTGAAATAAATATCTAATTAATTTTATTTTTTTTGTATTTTTTGATTAATTCATAAAGTTATCAATAATATTGAGCTAATACTTTAATTTGGGACCTAAATTTTAATTTACTCAATTTAATTATAAAAAATATTCGTGACCCATGTTATTTTCTCGAATATTTTTCATTAATAGTGTATTGATATGATATATTAACATGGATTATCAATACCACATATCAGAATGTAGTTTAACCATATGTAATAGGACGATGACATATTAAATAAATAGGTGATCGCCAAAGAAGATGTTGTCTTTTGTTTTTTTATTATAATAAAAAATATGAATAATTTTTGTAATTATAATAATTGTTGACTGCTAGTTTAATGTTTAATGTTAATTCATCCAACTTAGATTATTGTTGGTCATTTTTATAAAACTTAATAATCTTTTAACGATTATTTTGTGAATAATATTTGTTAGGTACTATTTTGTCGATGTCTAAATTTTCAGCTATCGAATTGGTAATTAACTCAAACAAAAAAAAAAAAATAAAGAAGAAAAAATAAAAGAATAAGATGGAAACTCCTAAAAAAACTAAGGTCCATCTCCAATAAATACAATAGAAAATATGTTAGAAGAGTCTATTTGATATACTCTATAGTTTTTAAGGCTATATGTTTAACTGATTAATCTGATGATTTATTTGCCTCTCTTTGAATCGAGCTGAATTTAATACATTAAATTTACTATAATTTTAACTCAAATACTCTTTTAATTAAATCTAAATTCGTATGAGATTAGATGTTTTTTAATTATTCACCAAAAAAAGTTTCACTATCTAAGTAATTTGTTGATTTTTTGCCAAAATTAAATTATACCATATAATCCATAATTCTATTAGAAGAAAATTACTGCTCAAGACCTTTTCAAAGCGCCTATGTAACTAACTGTTAAGATGATTTCGAATAAAAGTATAAAACAAATAAAATAATTACTTATTATTTTAATATTAAAATCAAATTAACTATTAGACTTAAATAATTTTATAAAATTTTCATTGCCATAACAATTACTATGCGTGTTTTCGTTTAAAATATTAAAAAAATTATATATATTTCCGTATATTATCGATATACTAGTTTTTATAGTAAAAAAAGAGTGTGTGGGGAGTGAAAGTATTTGTGGGGGGACAAAGATTCCTGTTGTTGTTATTGTTGGGTTTGGACCATAGCCACACAACAACACTCTCAGTGGGTCCCACTCACTTTCCCTCTTCACTCTTCACGCCCCCCCTCCCACTTTCTTCCTTACACGTGGTTTCTTTATCTCTTCTCATTTTCTCGTATCGTCCACTCACGAGAAATTCATTAATTAGTATTTACTATTTAGTAGTCAACGCCCACCAAATTAAGTTGATTTTCCTTTTTTTTTATGTTTCATTTTATTTTTTATTTACCATTAATTTTTTATTTATTAAATATATGTAAAAATAATAGAAATTAAATTAGTTGAGATAGTGAATATTTATAATTTAATAAAAAAACTTGGATTTAAGTATTTGATATAATAAGAAAATATTTTTTTGGATAAAGTACTAAACCAATCCTTACGTCATAATCTTATTTTGGTCCTTAAGATTTAAAGTGTCCTATTTGAATTCAAAAAGGTTTTATTTAGTTTCAATGTAGTTTTACTGTGAGCTCAAAGTTAAATAATTAACGAAATATCCTTTATGACAGCAGTATAAGAACAATATCGATAATTTGGAGAATAAATACAACATTCAGAAGCACAAAATCAACTGTAAATGTATCAATACATTTATTTATCATTCTTCTTATAATTTAAATGAAATATTTTCTATAAAACTAAAGAGAAAGATAAATAAATGTATTTGATGCATCTACAGTTGATTTTGTGCCTCTAGAGCTTGTACTTGTTCTCTGAGATTACGTTTATTTCTAAGAACAGAATAAATCAAGATACTGAGAATAAGACATAAAGGATAAAGACATAAAATTTTGTGTTCTTGTATTCTATTTGGTAATAAACTAGAACAAATTATAAAAATCTAATTTATCACATTTTTTTCATTAAAAAATTTGAGAAGAAAAATATAATAATAAAAAATATAATTATAAAAAATTAACAAAAATAATGAAAGAAAAAATAAAAAATAAGTTGTGTCTCTTGTTAGTGTCTTAGTGTTTTTGGACACAATGTCTTTGTTCATATCTCATTTGTCAAACACAATTTTGTGTCTTTGTGTTCTTGTCTCAGTATTCTGTCCTTGAAAATAAACGCAGTCCAGATTATCGACCTTGTTTTTATACTGCTGTTATGTAGGACATTTTATTAATTATTTAACTTTAATCTCACGGTAAAACTACATTAAAACTAAATAAAACTTTATTGAATTTAAATAGGACATTTTAAATTTTAAGGACTAAAATAGCATTACGTCTAAATATAGAGGACGAATTTAGCATTTTACTTTTTTTTATAGGTTATAGTTAGAAAAAAAAAAGTTAAACGCTAATTCTTCTCATATTTTCATTACATATAGCATAAATTAATATTAATTAATAAAAAACTTTTGCTAATCTTCAACGTTGAATTCAATACAAGCTAGGATAGATACATATGTAGTTTTACAACATGCATGTGACGTTTATATATGTTAGAATATGCAAAAATATTTCGTATATACTAAAAATTTACTATTAATAAATTAGTTATTATATATTTATATATTGATTATTTTTTTAATTGAATAAATAATTATCAAAATAATTAAACTGACATATTAGAATAATCAAACTTATAACAAATAAACTAATAATTAAATTTATTTTTAAAAGTATAATAAAAATTTTATGAGATACTAAATATTTGTTTTTATATACGATGATTTATTAGTGATTAATTTTTTATATATGCGTGATATAATTGTAGAATATGTAATTAGAGATTAAATTTTTACATAATGTTAGCATAAAAATCGAAATTCTACACAAATATTAAATTATATATTATCATATTAAAAAATAATTATTTTTAAATAGATTATTTAAAATTTTATTTAAACACATAATATTTAATTGAATTACAGTATTAAAAAGCCTTTTACATTGTCAACTTATTTTCAATATTAAATTCAAATTAAATAATTCATTAAAAACAAAGAAAAACGTAACGTGCAGGTTACATCTCTTAATAGACAAAAACAACGCGTTTATTTATTTATTCATACATAAGGTTCATTCAAGTGTGAAAATAAGATTGAGAAAAAGATTGCTTCTTAATATTTTTTTTTCCTAAAAGAAATGTTGATAAGAATTGTGCTACGTAGAAAGTCACTTATTGCTTTGCATTGAATATATAACTTGAATAAATTTTAGCCTGAATATTTTAGTCTTATATAACACTATGTTAGGTATACATACAAAATTAAACTAAATAAGTTAAATATATGTTAGAATACAAATTACATATTAAAAATGAGTGAAATAACATTTATATTTATATACAACTATATAGTGATGATTTTTTTTTGTACATAGTATTTTTGTCTTTCATATTTATTTATTTTTAATTAAATTTTTAATATGCATGTTAGACAAATAAATTTTTTAACAAAATTTATTATAAGATAAAATGATGAACAATAATTTTTAAAGAATAAAAATTTGTTAGAAAATGAAATTCCCAGTTTAAAATTTTTTTTAGGAACCAATTTGGGTTGTTTACAATTAATTTTAATAAAATGATATGACTAAATTGATGAATTAAAAGAATTATATTAAATTTAAAATTATATTTAAAATTTATTTATGATAAATAAAGCTACTCTGCAGAAACATTGTTTTCTAAGTAAACCTTTATCCTTATAATTATAATTTGACAAACAACAGTACAAACCTCAAATTAGTACAAAGACCCAATTATATATATTTTCTTTAAAAAAAAAGAAAAGATAAGAATAAAAGTCTCCATGACATACATCTTTAAATTATGAATTTATTCATCATAATATATTTTACATCTGGAGACATATAGGCAGTGTACTGTTCTTTATAATGCTTTAAGAGCAAGAAAAAAATTCAGAAAAATTCTTTGTTTTCATATGAATTTCCCCCAAGGGCATTGCACATGCAATATTATGGCTTGGCCTACAAATATATTTTGCCATATGCCCATATCCCTGTGAGCTCCTAATAAGTAAATGTTTCTGTCGGCATCTATATATATATATGATATTTATTTAGACCATTTAATTAATTTCCTAGGAGCTTATATTTGATGCCTCTAGAAACCAGGATATAATAGACTAAATAAGTTTAAGTTATTATAAAATTGTTGAGTTATTATCTATCATACATATAAAATATATGACACGATGAAATATATGAACATATAAATTTTAAATTTTTATACGATATAAAAATATATCATATATATAAAATATAAAATATTTTTTATATAATTATAATGATATTTTAATATTTTATTGATATTAAAATATATATTAAATTTTTAATTATTTTTAATATTTTTATTTAATTATATAAATTATTTAAAATATTTGTTATTTTAATAAATATTAATATATATTATTTTCAAATATGTTTTAAAAATATATATTAAGAATAAGTTTGGACATGCTAACATATGATGATATTTAAGTGTGTCTAAATATATTCAAAAAAAAATTATTTTTTATTAAGACATAATTAAATACAAAAAACATTCATTTCAATGAACATTATATATATCTAAAATATATCTGATATATAGATACGATAACTAAAGAAAATGTCTATATTTCATAGATTATTATTTACCGTTCTTGTTATATTTATTTTCTATTATTTTAGTTTGTTCCAATTTTATAAATGTATATGCGCTAATTTTTCTTAATTATTTCCAAAAGCTTTTGTATCAAATCCATCAATATTCTAGATGACTCAAAATCAAAACCATATTTTATCAAATCTTAAATTTTAAATTCTACGTATTACTTTAATAGATAGTGATGCGATTATAATTTTATTTAAAATGTAAGTCATTGTCGAATTTAATAGACATTATATTATTTGACCTTCTTATTGAATATGATATATAACGCGTGTTACTTTTTAATCTTCCGTGTAAAATATAATAGTAATTATATTTTCCATTTGTACATTAATATTATGTATTTTTAGTTTAAATCCCGAGTATATTCTTAGTAATTTCATTGTTGTCACTCAATAATTTTAAATACATATGTTCGAAATAATAATATTATGTGTATGCTAAAAATTAATTATTTGTATAAAATATATATTAAAATATAAAATACATGTTAAAAATAAATTAAATAATATATTATTTATATATAAATACACTATGACTAATTTAATAATTGATATTTTATATGCACATAACATTTTTATTTATTAAGCTGTTTAAACAAAATGAGTATTTTTATTAAGGATAAATTTGCTAGTTCAATTAAAAAGAGTTGAAATATTTGAAGAAGTTATTCTTTTGATCATACAAATAAATAAAATTATCGTTACAACAGAAGTGGAAGATAACAGCGAATTATATAAATTGCCGTATTTAAAAAAAAAAAACTATTTTCAAAACCATAAATAATTTTATCCATTTAGTTGTGGTTATATCATCAATTGTTAGAAATTGTCGTAAAAACTAATCTTTACACCTCAAATCATGCTCATTGATGAATTGTTAGAATGTAATTTTTTAATAGTCTAAAACCACTTTAAATTGTCGTTATTATAAAAAAAAAACCGCCACTATTGATGTATTTATTACAGTGTATTATATTATAAAATTACTTATTTCGAAATTGTTAGGAATATGAATATTAATGATTATAAAAAGAGTTAAAATATCAAGAACATTTTTTGCGTTTAAAGCGAATTTTTTGTGTATGACTTTTTCTTCTTTTTTGTTTGTGCCTATATATAATCGTATTTCAAGCTTGGATGCTTTATAGTAAATAAGGGCTCAATTTATATATTCTCAACAAGAAAGTATTTATATAAGTATTTAGTGATTCAACAACTTGTATTACTTTAAAATTTTGACAAATACAAAATACCAATGTAAATGATAGTAATGCAAGCGTATGCACCATTTGAATTTATTTGTACTTGTATCACCACATTTCAGGCTCAGAGGCTCTATTATAAATAAAATTTAATTTTGATATAATGATAGTATAAAATATTTTATACAGTTGTATAATTATATATATTTTTTGATTAATCATTCACTTAATTAATATGAAAGATAATTATTTTTATTTATATAACGTTATATAATTAAATACATGTGTAAAATTACTTTATACTAATAGTGCATTAAAATTAAATTTTTATTATATATATTGACAAAAAAATTATATACATTTTTAGTACAAAAAACATAACAAATTTAATTAATTATTACATCAAGAACAATATATATTAATTAAAAAATTTATAACTTTAAAAATTTCCAAATATGAAACTTTAATTGAAATTTAATATAAAACTCTTTATATGATCATATATATAGAAATTAAAGTTGACAGATAAATAAGGAAAGAAAAAAACTACCTTATATACATACAAAAGAAATCATCATCAGTTATGAAGCATTTGCTGACTAGTATATGAGAAGATATTGCATGTATTCATGAACCTACGTCAGCAATATGATCTTGATCAGTAAAGTTAATTAATTAATTAAAACTCTTAATAAGTTTTTTAACTAATTGATTCACATGACAAGGTTTAATTTGTAACAAATTTTGGTAATTTCATAGTAACACACTAACACGGAAATATATAATAAGGGCAATATCTCGTGACGAGATAAAGGAAAGTATTCAAAGTGCAATTTGGACGAGTTGACAATAAATAAAAAGAAAAAGAAAAAAAGAAGAAGCAAACATTAGTAATAATGTGTATATTATATTATATTATATTTTATGATGGGAAATAGTAATTTATTCAACAATTCAACAATAACTACATTAGGATTTCAATAAATTATTTTATTCAGATAGACAATTATTTAAGATTAAATAAATCATTTACCTAATTATCTATACTATTTTGAAATTCTAACTAAGGTAAATTTCTAGTTATATAAAATGTAAAATTGTTTAATGGTAATTACTCATAGCTAATTTGAAAAGAAATATTTATGGTCAAAGGATCAGAATTCAAACTTAAGGAAAAGAAAGGTTTGATTAACAAGTTCTTTTAAAAGGCTGCCATGTTAATAAGTAATAGAAATTTTTTAACTTTAGTTTAATAAATATTAGTAATGGTTTTAATTATCATATATTCTAATGACATATTTTAGAATTACTATTAGTAAAATTTTAAGCATTTTATTTCAATAAAAATATAATTTTGATTCATTAATAGTGTTAAGAATTTTACAAAATTATCAAATTATATTCATAAACTTATATAATGTTTTAAATAATTATGAATTTAGATAATTTTTTAAATAATAAATTTAAAAATTAATTAATTTTTTGATGTGATAATACATGATAAATGTCTTTGTAAAATTTTTGTACACTAGTAATATATGAAAATTAAATTTGTAATAAGTACATAATAAATCCATTAAGCTTAAATTTTGCATATTTATTATAAAAATATTTTTAATTAGTAAACATGCATGTTTAGGATATATATTAACTAAATATATTAGTAAACTAATTTACATCGGTCGAGTAATTAACTCTCTCGTCTATTTAAATAAGTTGAAAGTTTGAACTTTTTAATCCGTATTAAGTTAATTAAGTCTTTAAATAGAATTTCGATTTACAACAAATTAATTCTTAGTGTGAAAACGACGGTACCGTAAAAAAAAACCTAAATCTAAACATAAACCTATTAGCTTTTAGAGAAACAAAAAAAGTAACTAAATATTAATGCTTGTTTGGGTATTATTAAGTTGATAAAAAAATATCTTTAGCGTGTTTGATAAATTTTTAATAATAAAAATAAAAATACTAAAAAAATAAAAAGATTTTTTTTGAAGTTACAATTTATATTTTTTAAAAAATCTTTTTTTAAAAAAAATATTTTTTACAAAATAAATAAATAAAAAATATTTTTATATTATTATATCCAAACATAATTAATAAATAAAATGATATTTTTTACATAATATATTCAAATATAAAATCATTTTTATTTGTTTATAAAATTTTTAAAAAAAATAACTTAAAAAAATATATTTTTTTAGAAATTCAATCAAACAAACCGAAACAAGATAAATTTAAGCTATTTTTACTATATCTTTTGTAGGCTCTTGAATATTATTGTACCTTTTATTTATTGGTGACTAAACGTACTAGTAATTATTAGTGGTAATTGGTAATTACTCTTAAATTTATTACAGTTTAGGGAGTGTGAGAAACACGCGTAGTGAGTTTGGCGATTGGGAATGGGAAGGGTGATGAGTGAGGGGGCGCTGCCCGTTCATAGGACGACAATCCCATTTCCCAATAAAAATACAACTACTTTCTCCCCCCAACACCGTCACCGTCACCGTTTCATCCTCTCTTCTCTCTTGTCCCCTCCCGTCAATCTTGACGCCGTCACTCCCTTCATTCCAGCCGCCCGCTCTCACTCATGGACTCGTCTGTTACAACCGGATATACCCCGTCACAAATCCCCTTCCCCACCGGCACCTGCCAGTTGTGACCCTGATTGGGTTAAGAAATTGACCGCGGTTGAAATTATTGCACGCTGTTTTGACCACTCTCTCTGGTTAAAGTTAAACTCCCAAAAGCACCAACACCACCCAACACCAAGCACCTCTCTCTCTCTCTCTCTTCTTGCTCCTCTCTCCTCTCTTCTCTCTTCTCTCTTCTCTCTTCCTTCTGCTTATTCAGCTTTTTTTTATCCTCTTTGCTTCAACAATTAACCTTAGAAGGGAAAAAACAGACACCAAAGGTTGAATTTTGTTGCTTCTCTTTAGAAGACGAAGAAGAAGAAGAAGAAGAATCTGTGTGGTGTTTTTTGTTGAATTTGAGAGTTATTACTTTCAGTGAAAGGGAGATTTTTTTATTATTTTTAATTTTTATTTTGGGGAATGCGAAGTTTGTGGAAATAGTGTGTTTTGGATGAGAGATCTGTGTTTGTCGGAGAAATGGCATCATCGGAGGCAGCAACAACCATCAAGGTTAATGGTAATTCTCACAACAATAACAACAACAACAACAACTCTTCTGAGCTGAACAACAATGTTCATTCTTCATCTTCTTCCTCCACCTCACCTAAAGGTAAACCCAAAAAAAAAAAAAATACAACTTCACCTCTTTCACTTTCTGTTCTGTCTTTTCTTCTCTCTCTCTTCTCTTGTTTTTTTTTTTTTTTGATTTTTGATTTTTGTGTGTGAGTGTTGGTAACTGTTGTTGTTGTTGTGACAGACGCGGAAGCTGCACTTTACAGGGAGCTATGGCATGCGTGTGCAGGTCCTCTTGTTACAGTTCCAAGAGAAGGAGAAAGAGTTTTCTATTTCCCTCAGGGACACATAGAACAGGTAAATCACAAAAAATAAAAAATCAAATTCATGCTTCATATTCATAATTTTATTTCCATCTGTGCTTTACTATGGTTGGTTTTGAAAAAAATCCCAAAAAAAAAGTTACAAAATTTCCTAGTGGAGCTTGAGCTCAGATTTGGTCAAAATTTGCAACTGCTTCACTTCAGTTTTCTTCAATTTCAGCTAGATGGCTTCAATTTCTTTTTTTTTTTCAAGAAATAAAAGAAAAATTGTTTTTGGGTTTTGGGATTTCTTTGAAGTTTGTGTTTTTGGGGTTTTGTTAACTTATGAGGGGTGTGTGTTTGTTTTTGGTGGCACATGAAATTAGGTGGAGGCGTCAACAAATCAGGTGGCTGACCAACACATGCCTGTGTACGATCTTCCTTCCAAGATCCTTTGTCGGGTCATCAACGTGCAGCTCAAGGTAGTGTTCCTTGATCCATGTTATGCTATGCTAATTTTTCGGTCCTTGGAAAGAAAAATAAATAAAGAATTCATGTGCTTTTTGAACCAACCAATCCTCTCTGGTGTTGTAAGCTTATGAAGAATGTCATGTTATGTTTGTTTCAGGCGGAGCCCGACACGGATGAGGTGTTTGCCCAGATTACCTTGCTTCCAGAACAAAATGTATGTTTTCTCAGCTTTGTTGTTTAGTTTTGGAAAATTATGGAATATGGCTCTTGTGATTTGCTTGTTTTGGTTTTGGTTTTGAATGTTGTGTTGTGATGGCAGCAAGATGAGAATGCGGTCGAGAAAGAGCCTCCACTGCCACCACCACCGCGCTTCCATGTACATTCATTCTGTAAGACGCTGACCGCATCTGATACAAGCACCCACGGTGGGTTTTCCGTTCTGAGGCGACATGCTGACGAGTGCCTTCCTCCCCTGGTTTGTTTTTTCTTGTTCTTTGTTGTTCTTGTGCTTAGATTCTGTTGTTTGTTGTGGCTACTGATGGGGAGGGATTGCTCATCTTTTTGATAGGATATGTCAAAGCAGCCGCCTACCCAGGAATTGGTGGCGAAGGATTTGCATGCGAATGAATGGCGATTTAGGCACATATTCCGAGGTATTCTGATGATAATTTTATTTCAAGTTTTATAGTCTTATTCACATATCGTGTGTTATGTCCTTTTCCTGTCTTGTGCTTGGATTGTGACTGACAACTTCATGGAATTGCAGGTCAACCTCGGAGGCACTTGCTTCAGAGTGGCTGGAGTGTTTTTGTTAGCTCCAAGAGGCTAGTTGCTGGGGATGCCTTCATATTCTTAAGGTTTGTTCGTATGTTAATTGGCTTTTTAGACTGCACTTGTTTGCTGCCTTTTTGTGTTTTCCATTTGGGGGTGGTACTAATTTAAGAACTTCCAGAGGTGAGAATGGGGAGCTTCGTGTGGGCGTACGGAGAGCGATGAGACAGCAGGGGAATGTCCCATCCTCGGTTATTTCTAGCCACAGTATGCATCTTGGGGTTCTTGCAACTGCTTGGCATGCCATCTTGACAGGAACCATATTCACTGTTTATTATAAACCGAGGTTTGTGACTTCAAATTATGTCTATTCATGAGTGTAATCTTTGTATTTAATTTCCCAGAGCAGGGTCAACTGAAGTTCGATTGGTACTTTTTTGCAGGACTAGTCCTGCTGAGTTCATTGTTCCATACGACCAATATATGGAATCTCTAAAGAATAATTACACCATAGGGATGCGGTTTAAAATGAGGTTTGAAGGTGAAGAGGCTCCGGAACAGAGGTATGAATTCTTGGATAAACCGAGGAGTATGTTTGGTTGTTTAAGATACAATTTGAATGGGCAAAGATTCCTTACATGTCTTGTTATATAATTGTAGGTTTACTGGTACCATTGTTGGAATAGAAGATGCTGACTCAAAAAGGTGGCCTGAATCAAAATGGAGATGCCTCAAGGTGTGCATCTCTAGTATTATATTATACGCATGATTGTTAAAATTAATTGAAGCATGCTTTAACGAAGTTGCTATGTTGTGTTCAGGTGAGATGGGATGAAACATCTAACATTCCCCGTCCAGAGAGGGTTTCCCCTTGGAAAATAGAGCCTGCTCTTGCTCCTCCAGCTCTGAACCCTCTTTCAATGCCCAGGGCTAAAAGGCCTCGATCTAATGTACCTAATGTACCAATTCAATCATCCCAAGATTCTTCTGTTCTAACTCGAGAAGGTATGGCTATCTCGCTTTGAATATTTGATGTTCTAAAGAATTTCTCTTTTCATAAGCATGTGTTTATCTGAATCCCTTGTGTTTTTGGGTGAATTACAGCATCGTCTAAAGTAAGCGCAGACCCTTCACCAGCAAATGGATTCCCAAGGGTCTTGCAAGGTCAAGAATTCTCGACCTTGCGTGGCAATTTCGCAGAAAGTAACGAGTCCGACACAGCTGAGAAATCTGTTGTTTGGCCACCTGTAGATGATGAGAAAGTTGATGTTGTTTCAATGTCACGGAGGTATGGTTCAGAGAACTGGATGTCAATGGGAAGGCATGACACGTCCTATTCAGATCTTCTTTCAGGCTTTGGGGCCAGCGGAGATCCGTCCCATCCATCCTTGGGAGATCAAATGGGTGGACCTGTGGCCTACTCTGCCAGAAAGCATGTGTTAGATCACGAAGGCAAACTTAATGTGCATCATCCTTGGCCAGCAATGTCCTCAGGTTTTTCACTAAACCTCTTGGAGCCTAGTACGAAAGAATCTCCACGCGGCAGCGAAACACCTTACCAAGCTCGAGGGAATTTGAGGTACGGCTCATTCAGTGAATATCCGGTCATTCCTGGTCACAAAGTTGAGCATCCACATGGAAAGTTGATGCTGCCACCACCCCCAACTCAATACGAGAGTCCTTGTTCAAGAGACCTTATGTCCAAACCAATGTCAGCGAAAACATATGAGACAGCAAAACCAAAAGAAGGTGACTGTAAGCTATTTGGCATCTCACTTATCAGTAGCCCTACTGCTGCACCGGAGCCTTCTGTATCACATAGAAGTGGGACGACTGAGCCAGCTGGTCAAGCACATCTCAAATCACACCACCAACGCACTTCTGAAAATGATCAGAAAACAGAACAATCAAAGGGCTTGAAATCGGCAGATGGTCAAGTTATTGTTGATGACCATGACAAACCGTCAAAAACTTCCCAGGTGCATCTTAAAGATGGTCAGGCCAAACCACTAAGCAGCTCAGCTAGGAGTTGCACTAAGGTAAGTAACTTCCCTGTCAAGGTAACGATTGGTTAAAGGCTAGAAATTTGTATAGGAAAAATAGTTGAAAATGTTTATTTCAGGTCCACAAGAAGGGGATTGCGCTTGGTAGGTCTGTGGATCTGACAAAGTACAGCAACTATGATGAATTGGTTGCTGAATTGGATCAGCTGTTTGAATTTGGAGGTGAATTAATGTCAACAAGAAAGGATTGGCTTATTGTCTACACTGATAATGAGGGTGACATGATGCTCGTCGGGGACGATCCATGGCAGTAAGTATCTATCTAAGCGATTATATTTGCAATCTGCCCTATATTAGATGATTATATTAACATATATATATTCTCTCTTGGAAAACAATACCAGGGAGTTCTGTGCCATGGTTCGCAAAATTTATATCTACCCGAAAGAGGAGATTCAAAAGATGAGCCCAGGTACCTTAAGTTCAAGAAATGAAGAGAATCATTCAGCTAGTGAAGGAACTGAGGCAAAAGAAGTCAAAAGTCAGCTGCACCAGAAGTTAAATTCAGAAAGTGTGGCTACGGTCCACGATAATTAGTAGCTTGATTACTTATAACTTCCAGGTAACTTTGCCATACCTACGATTGATCTTGGGACTCGATTCAACAATGTTAGCTGTTATGAAAAAAATGCTTGTCATGAGCATGCACAACCACCACTCATTCTTGATTTATGACCTATAAACATTATAAATGACCACCAGAATTTCACAATGTTTTAAGAGTTACTGTTCTAGTATCTTACGGCGTACATCTTGTGATTCGCAGATTCAGGGCTGGAAAATACGGGACCGTAAAATTCTGCTTTTCGGTTGGAGAATATGGCCTGAAGAACTTTTAATTAACTGTTGTTTGCTTTTGAAGTGACTTTGTGGAATCAGAATATGGATGGCATTTGAACTGAGTATCCATCCAATTTTGGACATAATCCTGGAAGTTAGTAGAGAGTATGTGCATCATGCCAAATTATACACTCCCTAGTAGTACTAGTGTTGTAATCATTGTGTTTTAGAGCAAAGGTATGATATGGGGTGATATCATAAAAACCTTGCATTTTTTTATCAACAACAATCCTCTACCATTTTAGCAGTAGTATTAGTAGTAGTAGTTGTACATAGTTTGTTTTTCACTCCTTCCCTCTGAACAGTGAACACCTCCAACCCCATTAATGTAATGAAGTTCATTAATACAAGGGAGGGAGCCTTATGTCTTATGGTTGGAAAACTAAGTTTATCTGATGATTTTTAATTTGGTTGTCTCATAATTAAAATCCTAGTTTGGGAGATGGAAAGCTATTGTGGATATCCATCATCCAATTTGCATATTTTGCAACCTGTATAATGAAATTTTGCTCAGCTTCAAATCATTTGTATCTTGGTCTATATTATGAGTTTAGGTAGGAAGGGTCATTATCTTAAAAATAAAGGGTGTGTGGATAAATCTGAAATCGTTTTCAAGTGTTTTGATTTGAAAATAATAATATCTTAGTGATGAAAAGTACTTGTTGTTAATCCTTATGATGACACTTATTACCTGTGTGGTCCTTGCATAGCTAGCTGGATATTTTGAGAGGTGATTACGTGATAAAGCCTCTTTCTGGAAAGCACAATGGTTAAAGGGTCAGATTGCTGATTTTCTTCAAAAGTGAAAACTACTATGGTGTATAGTGTGTACTGTAATGGCACGTTACTAACGGACCTCATTGTTTTTCAGTGGTCGGTGCTTTAGAAACCTTAGCCCCAAGGAATTACATCATTTTCATGTTTCTTGCATAAGAAGAGACTCCACTTGAGAGTGTGATAGTGCAAGTAACCTTTAGTTTCGCCAATTTTTCTGCAATAAAATGGCACTATTTTCTTCTTACCTTTGGGCTTGAAAAGGGAAGATATACTTGCTCCCTTTGATTCCAAATAAATTCCGAATTTCTAATCAACTTGTATTGTTCGATTAATCAGTTCATTTTTTCACCTAACCAAGTGTTAAAAGTTTAAATATTATATTGTATATACAACAATCTATTAGTCAAGCAATTGATTACGTGTGTAAGGTTTTTTATTTATTTTTTAATTGTAGGAAAAAATAGGACATATTTAACAAAGTTTTAGTGTGTCATAATTGTATATTTAAAAAGGTTTAATCGGTATTTTGCACATAATTTAAAGTCTTGGGAAGTATAGTATACTATACATATTTTTGGATCATTTGCACATTTTGAGAAGTTTATGGTTGTTTTGCATGTTTTTGGAGTAGGGTTAAAGTGATAGTGTAAAGCTCAAAAGTAAAATGCAATTACCCGTTTTTGAAAATTTACTTGGTTTAAAATTTCTATTTAGAAAATTTGCACAATCTCTTATGTTCATTTAAAATTAAGAAATTTTCAACCCTTTTTGTAATCTATTTGAACATCTAACTAAAATGAACAATATTACGTATATACAAAAAATCAACCATCATGTATTTGTATGTATATATATACATGTGTTTCAAAATGTATATTTCATATTTTGACATGTATCATATTCGGATGATTAATTTAGTAGTTGATTTTAATGTATATATAACATGATCGAACTACAGTTATATATTAATATGGGCCAAGAGCGCGCCATAAATTTGTGAAAACTATGGGGCAAAAATAAGGAGACAAAGTCACTAAAACTTTTGTCCGTTTGGGAAGCTTATAAAAAGTGATTAATAGGGTTAGACACCAGTTCCACTTGAAAACCTATTTTCATAAGAGGCGATGGACTTAGTTAGAACTTGTAAAATGATCTACCTAGGGTTGAAGAGGAGCATGGAAAATGTAGCCAACATTGTAAATGCAATTAAAGAGGTACATTTTCATGTGAAAAGAAAATTTCTTCCAAATCAGCCTTACTTAAAATTGAAATCACTAAAGCTAGTAGTTTCATACTTCATACAACTTGAACTATGGGCATTAAGTAAAGCGGAAATTAAAAAAAAAAACTAACAATTTATTTAATCTCGATAAAATTATCGATATTTGAATATTACTATTAGAAATTCGACCAACTCGACCCGAATACAAACTAGTTAAATGAGAATATTTTTGGACCAAAAGAGAGTTAGATGATGGCAGGGTACCCAGCTGTATCCAAGAGCACTGCCTTGATTTGCTCTGGATGCACATCTTGACCTTCTTTGCATTGCTGGGAAGAGAGGAACAAATGTATGCTTAGGGTTTACATTTAGAAAATTAAAGAAAAAACTACTTAATGACCAAACAAAAAAGAAAAAAAAAGAAAAAAACTACTTAAATGAAAAATATTTTAGCATCTACAAATGTTTTAGCATTTTATTCCTCTATGACTCTATCTACTATTATTAGATAAAATATGAAATTTATCTTTTGGGAATTTTATATCCTATAAAGTAGAAAAATATGTTTTTTTTTTTTACCAGAATAACTTTAATGCAGTGCTTTTTTGAATTTTAAATTTGACATGTACAGAAAATGAACTGTTTCCAAAAATTTCACTTTGTACTGAAAAAATGATTGATGAAATGAGATGGTTTCAGTATAGAAAGATGGTATTATTTTGGTGAAAAATTAATTAAATTTTATTATTTTGTATAACTATTTTTGTTTATTTTTTTAATCAAAATCAAATATTAAAATGACAAATCTTATATCTAATCTCAAATAATTATTTATGATATCTAATTTTGTAAATACTAATGTGTCATTTTATAAAATTTAAAACCAAATAAAACTAAAATCGAATATTGAAGATGCCTTAATATACACACTAACTAGATTAATTAGTAGATTGTACAAAAAGTTGACTTGTGACTAATAGCATGAGAATGCAACAGGCACAATAGTTTGATATTAATTTCAATATAAGTGGTTGTGGTAATAATCAAATAAAGTTGAAAATATATAAAACGGAAATTTTAAAAATATTTTTAAGTTTTATTTTGTTTTAATTTTGTCTAAAAGTTTTTTATTTGTATCAAATATATTCTTGGTAACTAATTTTTTAAAAAAATTAGGAACAATTCAATAATAATTTCATAAAAACAACCTTTAAAATAAATAAATTAAGTATAATTTTTATGCATTATTATTAGATTGATCTTAAATTTTTTAAAAATTTAACTGTCAAAGATATATTTAGTACAAATAAAATTTTTTTGGACAAAACTAAAATAAAATAAAATTTAAAAATATTTTTAAAATTTTTGCTAAACTTCAAAAACAAAAAATATACTATGCTCTGTATAAAATATTAGTAAAGTACCTCAGCTCTGAAAATATCCAAAGCAAAACCATTGAAACAGCTGATAACAGCTTGCTGAATGTCTAAGCCAAGTGTGTCCAATGCCCTCATTGTTGACAGCAGAAGCCCTGCTTTCCGACCACAAAACATGTGAATGTTCACTGCCCTTCCTTCTCTCAACCTCACCTCAACCTACACATACATATTAAATTAATTAATTAATTGCATTATCACATTATCCATGATAACAAAAATTCCATACTAAATAATATTTTTTTCCCACGTTTATACTCCAATCCGACAGGGTAAAGACTAATCTGTTATGTATCTGAATTCTATTTAAGAATCTATCAGTGGCTAATGGAATGCTGCATAATACATACACAGGCGAGATTTGAACCTCCAACGCTTGTTTAATTACTCGACTAACCTAAGTTAGTTTTATACTAAATAATTAATCCTACTAATATAATGGATAATATTTGCACAGCCATTTTGAATTTTTTATTGTTTATATTGGACTCATATAGTTGATTATTACTAATACAAATGGTTAGTAACTATATGATGTAAAGTAAAAGCTTTATTTCTTAAAAAACATTAACAATGTTTTAATAGCGAGGAAAAAATGTTTCTATAACCCATTTTGTATATTTATTAGGAAATTTATTATTTTATTGTTATTGATAAACTATGATTATCTAATATTTCTATTAAATGATAATGGGATAATAACTACTTCGTTGGTTTTTATTTTTATTTTTAGAATTTTATGAACTAAAAATTAAAAATACTGAAAACAACAAAAAATTATTCTGATTTTTTTAGTTTTTCTTTTAAAATATTCTAAAAATAAAAATAGAAATCAGCCAAACCTTAAGTTTTTCACCAACTTGAATACACGTACAATAATGAGATATTCTATACCTACTCAAATAAATATAGATAGGATGGTCAATATATATATATATATATATATATATATATATATAGGTAAATATACTTTTCTGTCTTTAAAATTTTCAAAACATTATTCTATAATCCATAATCTCATATTTCTTTTTATAATAATGTTCCTGCATCGTGAGTCTCAATAAAGACACTACATTTTAAGATATCTTTAATATCATTTTTACTTAGACAAAATTATTGAATAAAAATTTATTTTTTTCTTTAATATTTATATTTAATTTTAATTTTATTCTTAGTGTTTGATTTTAATCTTACTCGTATCATTTCAATTAATAATTTTATTATACTTCTAAATATTAATAATATATGATAGGACAATCTTAGTACCCATTTTAGTGACACATTATCTTAAGAATTGTCACGTATTAGTTCTATGTCAGTCGTATAAGATTACAATGTTAGCATGCTAGTGAATAATGTTAACTTTTAATAAACTCACAGTTATAACTCAAATATTATAATTTTTTTATTTTTATTTAAAAGCTAACTTAAAGAAAAAATATTAACTTTTAATAATATAATTTAAACATATTTAAAATATTGTAAAATTGAAATAAATTAAACATTTAAAATAAAACAAATATATATATATATATATATATATTAGCATATATAGATAAGTAGAGAAGAGAAGAAAGTGTAAGAGATTGGAGAAAGAAATTAAAGGAGGTTACCCTAGGAGGTTGAGCATTGGGACTAGGAAGTGAAGAGGGGCAAATCTCTTCTTTAATGCGGGTTGGGAGTGATGGTGGAGTTGGTGTCAATGGATAGAAGCTTGATGAGGCTACTACTGTTGGTACTGCTGTCATGACTGAACCACTTCCAGAATTAGTTGAAGTTGATGATGATGATTCCAATTCATTATGAAGCTCATTGATTCTCTGCAGCAACTCCCTCAGATATTCAATTGCATCTCCTAATATTGAAGCCCTGTCCATCTATAATATATATACACTTTTCTCATTTATTAATCAAATAAAGCCTTCCAACAATAATGTTATATAGTTATATATTTTAGCTAAGTTCTAAGTATGGTTCCCTTCAAATAATTATTGTCCTTAAATTGGACAATAGAGATCAAGTTCTTTAAACCAATTTATTAATTAAGGTCATGTTAATTTTTGGTTTTACACGATATATATTCTATTTAAGGTTAGGTTAGTTGACCGTCTTCGGAGATACTAAAAAATTAAATATGTTAATTAAACTATTACAAAAATAAGTTAATAAAAAGAAATAAAATATTTTGATTTCACTAAGAAATTAACCCTTTTTTTACAACAATCAACAAAATAAAGAATTAATAAAAACTAAAAAATATCTACTAATGATCAAATTTTTCCCAATTTTTTCTTTTTGTTTTAGAAGTTTAAATTCTTAACACGTTCCATCACTATTCTTGTAAGAGCCTCTTCTAATTGAATTTTGTATAAATATTTTTCTATTTGAGAACCAAACAAGAATCGAATTTTACCTTTTCATCCTTCTATATCAAAAAATTATTCATCTAACAAATTTAAATAAAATATTATTATTATATCTCTAACACAAATGTTACCAAATATTTAATTTGAATTAAAAACTTTGATTAAGAAATTAAATTTATAATAAAAACTTAAATACAGTTAACTTTAAGTTAATTCATTATGTATAGTTAATTTATTAATAATTTGATAGGTTTGTCATGTAACAAATTATCAATTTCATTAAATTAACCGTTTAAGAATTTTCACTTTAAATTTATTTATTATAAAAAATAAAAACTCAAATACAATTAATTTTATGTAAAGTTAATAATTAAAAATCGTTAAATATTAAATTAATTAAATTTTCATCTAATAAATCTCAGTTATCAACTCCATAATTTGGAGGAGAAGAAAGAGTCTTACCTTGCTAATCTTTGGAACAACAGACCGGAGCATGTAGAGCCTATCATTGAGCTTCTTCCGGCGACGCCGCTCCGCCATCAAGTTCTTGGCCGGCATCCCTTTCTTATTCTTGGCACCACCTCCTTTCTGATTATTCTTCTTGTTATTGGTTTCAACCAAGTCATCGCCGGAATCATAGTTGAATGCCGATGACCCGTCAAAGCTTCCATTATCTTCCATCTCCATCACCACCTTTCTCTTCATACTATTCTTATTATTATCATCTTCTCCAAGAACACCACCTTGTTGTTGTGATGAGGAGTTGTTTTTTCTGAGTGCTGCTCTCTTCTGAAACAGAGTTGGTTGTGCTCCAGATGGAGGTAGAGAATCATCAAGGGGCCTCAGAATCTTGGATCTGTTGAAGAACAATGGTGGTGCTGGTGCTGGTGCTGGTGCGGGCTTTCCAGAAGAAGAACAAGAACCTAGTTCCTCCAAGTTGTGATGATGAAAACCTCCAAAATCAGTAGTGGCGGTTATGGAAGCTTGATGAGGGTCAAGGAAGGAAGCCATGGTAGGCATGTCAAATGGGTTTGGTGGAGGAGGAGGAGGGAGAAAGCATTGAAGGTGTGATGACGAAGAAGAAGAAGAAGAAGAAGAAGAAGAAGAAGATGAGTGATGATGAAGGAGTACGAGGTTGTTGTTGTTGGTGGTGTCTGGTTCAGGGAAGAAGTTAGACATGTCTCTCATCATGGTCATCATCATCATGATGTCATTGACATCATCAACCTCCATGAAAGGCATGTTATTGTTGAAAGAACATAGGGAAGTGAAATCATGGTCGTTGTGGGTTTGTTGTTGGTGTTCTGTCTCAGCTTCCATTGATGCCCAAGACGACGACATCATCGTCCTTTGTCACAAAACAAAGAAAGAAAGGAAATGGTTATTAAATTGTGAGAGAGAAGCAAGTAATTAAGAAGAGTTAAAATTAAGGATGAGTTGCACAGGGAAAAGGGAATGCATTGCCTTAGCTTTTTTCTTTCTTTTCTCCCTCTCTTTCTCCTTTGGATCCTCTCTTTAATTGGGAGTTTGAATTTTGGTAGATTATGCCTTCACGCCAAAATAATATTGTGAATTATTAGATGAATTGATATATTTGACTAAATATATTTAATTAATTATCTAAAAATTTATAATATCATTTTTATATAAAAATATTATTATATGAGTATTTTTTTAAAATTTTATCTTATATTTATAATAAATAATTTATTAATTAATGATAACTTTTTTAAATAAAATTTAAATTTATAATAAATTAATTTTTGATTTATTACGCTAAAAAATATTATAGAAAACCAAAATTTAAAATTAATATAAAAATATGTTTATATAAAAATAATATTTAAAAAAGTTTCGGTACACATTCAATTAATTTTAAATTCAAATTCATTAAAGTCATTTAATTTATACTGCTGGGTTTCACCTTCTTTTTCTTTCTCCTCTTCCTTCTTCTTTTTCTTCTTCTCCTTAGTATTCTCTTTTTTCTTCATTTTTTTTCATTATTGTTATCGTCACCACCATTATACCACCACATCTATTTTTTCTTTCTCCTATTTCTTTTTTATTTAAATTTTTTTGATATTCTCATTCTTTTTCTTCTTTCTCCTCCATCATTATTATCGTCATCACTAACACCACTGACACTTTACTAATATCTTGTCATCTTTGTTGATTCTAATTATCTGTGGTGATCAAATGAATCGAAAATATTATCAAAACGAAACCATTTTATAATACCAAATGAATAGAAAATTGTCCATTATATAAATTCAAATTCGATGATAACGATGACAATGATACGTATTAGAAGAAGACAAGGACGATAACGACGACGACGACGATGATGATGGAGGAGAATGATGAAAAAGAAGGAGGAGACAAAATTCCAATTATATAACGTTACATCAGTAACCGTGTGAATGATCATCTAAGAGAATTAATATGATTGTATAAAATTGTAAAATGTTTTACAGTGGATCAAAATTAAACTCTTTTAATTATATTCACATAATACATGATACATATTTAATTATATTTAATTATAAATTTGTTGAAAAAATAGAGTATTTAGACTTTACTACACATAATATTGCTTTATGCTTAAATATACCAGGCCAAAACAATGAACACTTTAAGCTAAAGTGCCGCAAAAGTAGCAATCCTAATTAATTAGAAAAAAACAATAATGATACGCGTAAATGTAATAGCTTTGATGTTAATTTATAGTATTTCAAACTTATAGATTTATCAAAAAATTTTACAAGTATTAGAATTAGTTAGACTCATTCATAATTTGTATGTATAATTATTCTTAGAAATAATTCATTATTTTACAATTTGTAGGTTGGATATTAGTTGGGTTTGTTTATAAAGACAAAATACTAAAATACGAACAAAATATAAAATTGTGTTTAACAAATAAGATATAGACAAAAATATTATGTTTTGACACACTAAATTAATATATTTTGTATTCTTTTTAACAAAATAAATAAAAAACATAAAAATACTAAATGGAAATAGAATTTATTTTTTTATTTTTTCTTTTATATCACCATTAAATTTTTATAATTATATTTTTATTATTTTTTATTTTAAACTTTGTGTGAAAATAAAATAAAAATAAATTAAACTTTTTATTATTTATTCTATTTTATAAGCAGTTTATTATTAAATAAAATATAAAAATACTAATTTTATATATCTATCGTTTATATTTTATTATTAGTGTCTTATATTATTTTATGTTCAAAACCAAATTTAATTATGTTAAGTCAATTTATTTTAGAATTATGTTAAAAGTTATCTCATAGATTTTCTTTTTCATAAGTAGTAGAAATGTTAAAACCATGTGCTTTAAACTTTTAGAATTGTAATTCAAAATATTTTAAAAGCTAACTAGAGATTTTAATTATCTCCCATGTATGTTAAAGATTATAATAATATTCTTTTTATTTTTAACTAAGTCTTATTTTTTAAATATTATTTATCTACAAATAATTGTCTACTTAGAAAATCAATGTAACTTAACTTTTTCATTCCAATTATACCTTACCAAAAACCAAAAACCAACATTAATATACCTCTTCTTCTTCTCTCTGTTCCTTTCTCTTTTGTCTTCTTGCTTCTTCTTTTTTAGAGACGACAATGGAATGAATAAATGTGAATTTTTGCATTACCCAATCTCATTCTATCTTATCTTATTCTATATGAATCTTACATCTTACATGCATTACTATTTGTGATTTGTGCACTTCCTATAACCTCTTAAAATTATTTATCTATTGACTTTTATATTTTAACTTATATATACATACATCTATATTAAGGTGGATATATTTGTGTGAAATCATTTATTCTAAAAATTTAAGTTGATAAAAATAATTAGATAATATAAATAGTTATATTTTTAATATTTTTTTTAAAATAAGAGTTTCTTTTAGATTTACTTAATTTTTGCGTAGGCTTTCTTTTTTTTATTTATCTTGTACTATTTTTTTTACAGGTTAATAGTCAAGTTAATCGCTGAAAGATAAGGTATTTTTTAAATTCGTATCAAAAAGATTTTTCAATTAAATTGATCATTTAAAAATTACGAAATATCTGTCCTTTAGTTATTCCACTCACAATTTTCGTCAATAATTGATGATATGAAATGTTAACTAATAGCATACATGACACATAACATGTTCAATTAGACGTTGACTAAATATATTTACGAAAATCTATCAATTTAGTCACTAGATTATATTAAGAATAGGATTTTTGTAATTGATAAAAATAACTAAATTAATAATTTTTCATAAACATATTTGGTCAATATTCAATTAGATATATCAGGTATTATATATGTTATCAATTAACGTTTTACAACATCAATCTTTGAAAAAAATTGTTAATGGAGTAACTGGAAGATAAATATAATTAATTCGTAATGTTTGAAGGACCAATTTGATTGAAAAAATCTTTTAGAGATAAATTTAAAAAATATCTTATTTTTAATGAACTAATTTGACTATTAATCTTTTTTTTTCTTTACTTTTAGAATTTATTAAAGATCGAATTTTTGATCTTTTGAATATAAAACTTTAATAGCATGCTATAAAACTACTCATTTTAAAAGTATAAAGTGATAGAGTATTGATGTTTATTTGAATATTTTAAAGATTTGTGAATATATGATAAATAAATCTAGCATATTTTTATTTCTACTTTCGGATGTTCTTATACATATATAATTTTATAATTTTAAATATTTATTTGGATGTTACTATGAGTTAAAAATGAAACTGAAAAAAAAAACTTTATGAATTACTTTTCAAGTTTTAGGGTATTTTAATTTTTTCTTCAATTCAATTAGACGAAAAAATATAACACTTACACTTTGTTTAGATGAAAGATGGAAAATAAAAGAAAATAAAATAAAATAAATAAAAAAAGGAAAATAAAAGAAAAGTTGAGAGGAAAATTTAGGAATAGATCCCATATCACTGTTTTTTTTTTCTTTTTAATTTTTATTGTCATCCAATTAATAAAAAAAATTTCTTTTTTTTTTGTATTTTTCTTCCTTGCATATTTTCTATTGACAGTGTGTTAATAAGAAAATCAAAATGCGTATAAATATCCATCGTACATAACCAAGTGAAAATAATTATGGAATGAAAGACATGTATATCATATTCCCATGTATAATATGATTAATATCTTCTATATATGAAGCCTAGCTATGAGTGACATTTGTTGCAAATTGCAATACTTTGAAGTGGATGAGGTTGACTACTTGAGATGCAATAATTATGATCTTGACATTGAAATTAAATTTCTTGCTGAATCAAACCCTACACTTACCAGAACGTACAATATAATACACTCTCAACTCTCAAGTATCTCGTGAAGCTTTTCTGCTCACCGCACTTATTGTCCAATCCAAACTTGTTTTATTATTTTCTTTCTCAACCTCCCTATGTACTGTGTATAAATGTATTTTGGGAGAATCACAAATAAATGATTTTTTGATTTGTGAACATTTAAATTTTATAAAAATTTAAAAATATATTTAAATTTTTTAATTTTTTTAAAATATAAATATATCGATTTCTCATTTTTATTTTAGTCAGTCAAAACTAACGAATAAATTAAATATGACTTAAATTTTTTGTGTTTAGATTTTAAAATTTAATAAATTAGACTAAAAAATTAATGTATTTAAATTTTGAAGAAGTCAGAAATTTAAATTTATTTTTTAATTCTCAAAAACTTAAATATTTACAAAGTAAAAAGTTAGAGATCAATTTGTCCTTTTCTTATATACTTTTTTCATAATGTTTACAAAAATAATTTAAAACATATTCTTTATATTTAATGATAAAAATTCAGATACATTTAATTTTATTTAAAGTTGATAATTGAGAATTGTTAAATAATTTAATAAATTTGATTAAATTATCATCTAATAATTCTTTACTATCAACTTCACATAAAATTAACTGCATTTAAATATTTGTTATATTTAATTTGTATCAATTTTACATCCAATAACGCATGAAGATAAAGTTACAAATATGACTTAATCTTCATACTGACTATGTCCTTCACCTGTTTACAAATAGATATTTACATGTATAAAAATTTAGTGTTTAATTACTAAAACTAATTAAATAATTAATATTTAATTTAAAATAAAAAATTAATAAATTTTAAATATTTAAAATTTATTATAAAAAATAAGTTCGACAAATTAAAGGTACAAATAATTAAGTATAAGGAATTTGGCCTTACAAATCTCAGCAACTTATTGAGATTGCTTCATTACTAATCTAGTGACTAACATGGAGCCCTGACAAAATTTTTAGCCTAACCAAATTCCAACTTTCTATATTTCCAAGTCATAATAATCTTGTCGAATGAAACAAAATAAATTTTAGAAGAACTTTTAAATTTTCTTACAAATACTCGAGATAAAAACATATTTTACTTTATTAAAGATTGAGAATGAAGAAACTATTTTTTATTCTTTTTTTTTTTCATTCAACAATCAGCCAATATTTTTTTATTTCTTCAAATTTTTCTTTTTCTTTCTTTAATCTTTATACCCATCTATTATTTTGTTGGACGAAAAAAAATATTTTCTAAAAGAGTTATTTAAAAAAACAATAATATATTGTCTTTGGTTATCTGCCAATATAGCTAAACTCTTTTATTTAGTTTATATATCATTTTTTTATAAAGAAAAATTTTGTAAATAAATGCCTCATCTAATAGTGTTAAGTATAATAAATTGACTATTTTTTTTTTAGAAAAGAATATTTTATAAAAACATTTACTATTTATTACAAATTTTGGGTTTTTTATATATAATGTGAATAAGTTAAGATATCACTCTTTTAACTTTGAAAATCGTAAAAAAAAAAAATCAAATTTTGGTTACTTTAATTTGTATGGTTTTGAGATGATAAATACATCTAATTATTTACTTTGTCAAGGGATTAAATTAAAATTATATTAAAGGATGATTTGTAGATTGTCATAGATTGCTACTATATTTGACTATGAATTGAGTACATCAAAATCATAGAAGCCTTAACATACTAGGAGGCATGAAAGTTAAATAGTAATTGGCCCCACAAAATGTATGCATTTATTTGCATCAAGCATGTGTAATTCTGTGCCAAAATTGAATGCAAGCAATTGAATCAAGATCGTATGATTTCCTCAATATGTGAAATGTAAGGAGGGGAGGGACAACAATCTTAAATATGGTCCAGTGAGTCTGCTTTATGATGTGGCTGTAATTTTATATATATATATGAAGGAAATTATTAATTATATAATATAAGGTAGAATACTCTAATAGTTCTAATATTTAGATTAAATTTTAATTTAATTTTTAATATTAAAAATATATTTTTAATTTCAAAATATTTTAAATAAATTTAATATTATTTAATATTATTTTAAAATTAAATTTAACATGAATAACTAGTATATTTAAAGTTAATATAATATTCGATTTTAATATATAATTGATTTATTAATAATTATTAATATAATTTTTTTTATTAATTATTAAATTAAATTTAACAATAAAATAATATTAAAATTGTTTAAAATTGAAATACAATATTTGAAATATTAAAAAATAAATTAAAATTTAATTTAAATATATAATATATTATTTATACTCTCTATCTTCTTTATTATTTCTACACTAAACTCGTGACCGGGGGACATATACCCTTGTCTTGTGGGATATGTCATCGTCACAAAATTGTTTGTATTCTCAATTATATAGAAAAAAAAAATTCTAAACGGCTCATGACAATTATTTTAAAAGATAACGAGAATTTTAATAAAAAAAATCTAACTCGATTTTTGAGTTTTATTTTCATGGGACTAATTAATTTTTGTGTAAAAAAAATTAATATTTTTTTTATACAAAATAAATCAATCCCAAAAAAAATTAAAAATTCAATTGAATATTTTTTTTATCGTAATCCTTTTAAAATAATTGTCAGATGCCAAATAGAATATTCACTCCAATTATATATATGCTGGTGATAAAGATTATTAAGGTTTCACTCATATCTTATTATATCATCGATGCACCTGCCTCTTAACAAGTCTCTGCATTTTTTTACAACTTTTTTAGCCATTGCTATTATCATCATGCACCTGTTAATAACAATCGAACTCTAAAATTTTTCGTTATAAATATTTTTATATGATATCATGAAATTATAAAAATTTTAATATGATATTATAAAATTATTTATTTTAAAAAATTAAATAATTAAATTGAGGTTGATGAATAATTATATATTTAATAATTTTATTTCTCGTTAAATATTATATTTGTGTTTAATTTTTAAGAGTGATATGTATGCAGCAGGTTTCTATCTAATATTTTGCCTATAGAAAAAAATTGAGTGACAGAATTAAAAATTAGTTGTTAGCTTTCTGCTGACACATACTTAAAAGAAGCTGTGTGAAATATGATAATTGCCAAAGATGATGATATTATAAAAACGTACATAAATTAAGTGTCTTAGGTATGGGGCATATATAAATGAGAAAACATAATAAGCTAATTTTTAGTTAATTTTAAAATTTAGATTTATAATTTAAAATTTAAAAATTTATTATTTAAGATCTAAAATTTAAGATAAATAAAATAATTTTAAAAAATTAATTGATATTTATTGTAAAAAGTTAGTTATCTAACATTACTGGTATCAATGATTAAAATTCATAAACAACCTCTTTATATTTTGAGGGCCATTAGCCCATTACCTACTAGGCTTTTGTTGCATTCTGTTACTAAATACTGTATATCCCAATTTCAATTAATTGGTCCTCTTGGACCAAAAAATTCCAATAATTTTTTGGTTTCTTTCGATATTTGATATCTCCCATTTGGGGAGACAAAAAATTAATTTAGTGTAGATCTATATTTTATTTAAGAAATTTTTTTTTGGTTTTCACAGTCTTTCTCAATTTGACAGATAAAAAAATAATTCTTTGCAGTACTGAATTTTATTTAAAGATTTGTCATTGGCCAATGAATTCCTCAATTTACAAATATATTATTGGCAAATTGAGTTGTTAATTGCATAAGACAGTATTTGAATTCTGACACTTAATTAAACAAACTAATCAACTATACACTATACCTTTTTTTTTTTTGGACATTTCAGGGCTAAGCCCAAACCTTATCTGAACTCATAATCCAACCCGTCCAAACCCAAACCCCAATTTAATCTTCTCTCTCAAAGCATTGAATTCTAGCACTAAGAGACAAGCTCCCATGGCCTCCAATTCAAGTTGGTTTTTTTTGTTTTTTTAGTTGATGGATTGAACAGCCTTCAATCCTAAGCATTATCCACTCACCCACCTCACACTCACACACAGGATTCAGGCTACAGCTGGGAATCAAATCTGGGATTTTTTTTTTTTTTTTGGTCATGGGAAGCAAATCTGGGATGTGGCTATATGAGGCCAACAAATAGGCCATTGATACAAAGCCTTGCCACCAATTCAAGTTGGTTAAAGAACTATTAATTTATTATTGGACTTAGGTACTTAATATACCAAAAAAAAAAGAGAATGAAGCATGTAATGGGTCAGTAGCCCATATTTGTTAAAAAAAGGGATTGTTTGACCAGTGCTTTGTTGGACAAAAACAATTAAAAGCATTGCGTTGGTTCATAAGACAAGAGAACAACGATATATGACGAACAAAATAGAGGAAGACAGATGTAGGGCTACCAAATTATCACATTATGTCCAGACTTAGGTTAAATATATATATTAATATAACAAGCCTTGATACAAAGAACTTAGTCATGGGATATTTCATATTTGTATATAAATAGTTAAATATATATATTATTTTATATATTTTTAATATATATTTTATATTTTAATATATATTTTATACGACGATTAATTTTGTGAAAAAAATTATCAATTAGTGTGAACGAAGGACTTCCTTTTTTTTCTTAGGGTAGAAGCACAGAAGTAATTTTAAAATTTATTTTGAGTAGGTAGCTAGTATTTCAATTTATCAATTTTCAAACCTAGATTCCATAAATATCTATTGGTATGTCAAATTACAACATGAACTAGAAACTATAAATAAAAAAATGACACTTAGTCTTAATCATATTAAATTTGAAAATTTGGATTATATTACAGGGCAAAGTCCTTGAAAAACTTGAGTGTACGTGTTTGTTTATGTCTTTATGATCAACACTCTTGGTTAATAAATGAGAGGCACAGCGATTCTTAGATACTTAATTGTTATTTAATTTTTTCAAGAAATTTATAAATCTATTTCTCAAATTTTTGTATAGACCCATTAGGTTCTATTACTCTTAACTAAAACTTTGATTTAAGTGAGACTTATTTGTCTTATACGTTAAATAATTTAGACTAATGATTTTTCAAATTCAAATGGGACTATATCTATTAAGCTTTATCTAATACTAAATTAACACATGTCATTATTTTCAACTCGGCTAGTGCAAAATGATTTTTTATTAGCCCACCAATTAAAATTAAATATATGTTTTTTTGTCAAAGTTATTTGTCAACTCAACCACTTGTGCCATTGCATATTTAGACTTAGTAAGCATCACAATTAGTTAATATTAATATGAGCATCATTTATACACTAAGAATAGTATATATATAAATAGTATAAAGAGTATTATATAATTATTTAATTCAATTTATGTATTTAGTTATGTTTTTAAATAATAAATTTAAATTTTTATCGATGCAATAATATACAATTGATTGTTTGATGGTATATGAAAATTAAATTTTATAAATAAAAATATTATGTGCACATAAAAAATTAGTTATTAATTCAATTATTATATATTTGTGTATAAATATATATGTAGTTTAATTTATTTTTAATTTTTAATATATATTTTTTATTTTAATATATATTATAGAATTTAATTTTAATATATTAATAATATAAAATATTTTACATAATCTTACAATTATATTTATTTTTTTAAATAATTATTTATGTGATTAATATAAAAAATAATTATTTTTATTAATATAATATTACGTAATAATTAGATATACATATCAAATTATTTTATGCATCAAAATTAAATTCATGTATCTTAACACTATATCCATTGGAATCTTTTCTGTCATTACCATTCTATCGATGATTTTTTTTAATTTTTAGTCTAAAATATTATATTATTAATAGTATATATATATATATATATATATATATATATATATATATATTATATTATGTTTTGTGAATTTTACGATTCGATACGAGTCGCCAATTCTCAATTATATATATGTTTCTAGATTAAGTTCTTCACACAAATCTTATTATATATTATCATGCACCTATTAATAATAATATAATTAAGTCTCTTTATTTAATAACTTTTTTAACTAGACAAGATTTATAACAAATATGTCGAGATAAAAATTTATATCTTCTTTAAATTAAATTTGCTTATTTTTATAATTATTGACAAATTATATTATGTGTATAGCAAATTTTCTACTTTGATAAAGATAGCGAAAAAATTATTAAAAAAAATATTTTAAAAAGTATGGAAAAATCTTAGAAGGAAACAAAGTTGAGGTTGTATAATGCTTTTTACGAGCCAACATTTACGACTGAACAAAATATTGAGCACCGTCTGCTGAAAATCGATCGAGAGCATTAAAGACGGTTCTTTGACTATTGCACCAAAACTGAGACGAAGATAATCTAGTATATCATTGGTACACAACAATACAATTTATGTTACATTGAGACTTTTTAAATCAGTTTTTAATCGTCCTTTGTTTTTGATGGACCAATAGGAGAAGTGCAAAAAAAATGCGAAGAATCGATCAAAACAACTATATACTCACATTGGCGGTTCGAAAAGCTTTGCACGGCGGATGAAAGAAGAGGTATTTTACTTTTTTATTCACTCATTGGACTGTTTCTGTGACTTAATAAGTTTTTTTATTGTGTGGAATACGGTAATGGCATAAGCTTTGTTGATACAGTCGGAACAACAAGGGAGAAGAGTTGGTAGAGGAAAGTTATATATCACATTGCACAAAAAAAAAAAAAGATGGCTCCTATATCAATGATGAAGCAAGAGCAATTAGTGTAAGTACTACTACTTATAATTGATCATAAAGTTATGACCTCAAATAGGGTAATAGTCTACTTTTCTATGTTATTTTGTTTTTTTATTTCTTTACGGAATAGTTTACTCCCCTATATCAAAATGGACCAAAAGACCTTTATAATTTCTAATTCATCTTACTTTTAATTATCATTGCAAATTTACCTGTTATGTTTCTAGATATTTTGAACTTCGATATAATTTGGAAGTAGTTGGGGTAGAATTTAAATGATTGAGTTTCATTTATCCTTTATTTCTTTTTATAGTGGTTGATATCCTATGTTGTTATCTTTTGAGACCAATATTATACTCAATATTTGTGTGTTTTTTTTACTGTGATGACCGTCATACAGTTAATCATCATGTTTGGTGTGTTCTTGACATGAGATGGACCCATTAACAAAATGATTGTATTTGCTAATTTGTGTCTGTAGAAAAAAATTGAGGAGATTGAGTAATAGGATGAGTCTTCTAGAGTGTTGTCTCAAAATGATTCCATTGCTCAGGTTTTCGGAAAAGAGAAATCGGGTAGAGTACGTGATGTGGGTTTCGGACCGACTCCTAGCCAACTCTTCAGTCCGAATTCACATGTGCCTGGCAACGGAGTCCAACTAGAGGAGACCCAGAGGACGCTGCTTGGACTGCAGGCAGAGCTGGAAGGTGAGAAATTGAAGAGGAAGGCGAGGGGGGATGAGGCAGCAGCAGAGAAGAAAAAGATGAAGGCAATGGAGAGTGCTCTGATTTATCTATTTCAACAGTAAAGTGAGGAGCTACCACCAGACATCGCTACAGAGATGAGTTTCGTGGAATGATAGAGTGAAAAGTAGTATATTAGGATTGGAGATATTTTGGATTGAAGCAAACATTTTGCTGAATTAGATTGAGCAACTCTTTGCAAGATATTTATTTTCTTCGTATTTTCATGAATATATTATTTTATTTTGTAAATAATTTTTTTGTTCTTGCTACAAGTTTAGATTCTAAGGTTGAAAATATTCACTCTTAAAATAATAAAAAATCTAAAAAGAATAAAAAAACAATTTTATAATATTTTAAAAAAATTATATGTGTATTTTTGAAAAACCCAAATTTCTTTTTTTTTTCCTTAAATTAGCGGTGGTTTTAAACCGCCAAAACGTTGTTCAAAGATTAAAAAATCTGTTACATCTTGCTGCGGTTTGCAACCGCTGGTAATTATGACCGAAACTATAGTACCATTTAGTGGCGGTTTGAAAACCGCCAATAAACATGAAGTAAATCGTGTCAGTCTTATTTGGCGGCGGTTTTTTAATGTGTGCCACGAAATTTTGATTTAGCGGCGGTTATACCAATGGTTGCGGGAAACCGCCGCGAAACCCAATTCCAGCCGCGGCCTTTATTTTGCGGCGGTTTAAAACCGCCGCTAATAAAAAAAAACCACCGGTATTCTGCACCTCCCTTGTAGTGTGCACAAGCTAAGCTATAGATGTTTGACAGATAATGTAAGATTTTCAACCTTCATTATTCATAAAATTTCCTTATTATTTTTCATAATCAAAAGAGATTAGTCTTAGAGATTATATTGTTTAAAATTGGTAAATATATATAGAGAGAGGAGAAATTCTTAAATACTTTAATAGTAAGAAATTTTTCGTATATATAATATGTCTCATAAGATAAGCTTAACTAGTGCATGACCTAGCAATTATCGAAGTTATTTGGTAAAAAAAAAATTAGAAATATTTATCTTATTTTGTGTTTGATAAATAAAAAAATTAGATATTCATAATTATACATTTTAAAAATTATAGGTACTTTAAAAACATATAAGAATGTGTTTTTTAAATTAGCTTGCATTTTAAAAAGTTTAATATAATCTCATATACTAAGTTTTATAAAAATTAAGTTTTAAAATTCATTTTAAAATTAAGTTTTATAACCTCACATATAAATAAATTTTCATATTTTGTCTCATAAGATGATAAAGATTTGAACGGTGAAGGTTATAGTGAGAAATAGAGAGAGTGAGAGAAGAGGGACTGTGAAGAAGGTAACTAAATGAGAGAAGAATTGTTATTATAGTAGAATGAATGATAATAAAAAGTAACCGTTACAATGTGTAAGCTATATATACATTAGTAACTTAGTAACTAATAATCTCTAATAGCAAACAAACTAATTATAAATATCCATATCAACTAACATCCCTTTTCAAATTAGGAGTGTGAATATCTAATAGTCTTAGTTTACCACAGCAAGAAGAAAATAGTCCTGGAGCCAATGTTTTGGTGAGAAAGTTTGCTGTCTGGTTGGTAAAGGTCACAGGTAACAATTTCAGGGTGACATCATTAGCCTTGTCCCTCACGATATGGCAGTCGACCTCAATGTGCTTGGTGCGCTCATGAAAAATAGGGTTGGTAACCATATGAAGTGCAGATTAGCTATCGCTATACAGCGTGAACGACTTCTCATGATTCACACCAAAAACCCTTAACAAGCGGACAAGCCATAACCCTTCACAAGTCACATTTGCTAATGCCTGGTACTCAGCATCGGATGAAGAGCGGGAGATTGTTTGCTGCTTGCTACTTTTCCAGGAAATCAGGGCAGTTCTGAGAAAGAAACAGTACTCAGACACATACCGTCTGGTGTCCGGACAGGTTGTCCAATTGACATCAACAAATCCAGTAAGTGTGAAGTCACTATTCAAATGGAAGAACAGTCCTGTGCCAGGGGCTCTCTTTAAGTAGCGTACAATCTTCATGGCAGCTTTATGGTGATAATTAGTTGGAGATTCTAAGTACTGACTTAGCTTACCTACTACAAAAGCAATGTGGGGTCTGGTATTGGTGAGGTATTGGAGCTTACCAATCAATCGTATATATGTTGTTGGATCTGCCATGGGTTCCCCAGATGTCTTGGATAGATGAACTGTGTAGTCCATTGGTGTCAACACAGGTTTGGCATCAAATAAGCCAAATTCTTCAATTAAATCTGTGGTATACTTCTTCTGATACAAAGCCAGCCCTTTCGTGCTATATGCTACTTCCATGCCTAAGAAATACTTGAGCTTTTTCCAGATCCTTGATGCTAAAACGATCATCTAAAAGCTTTTTTATTCAATCTATCTCACTAGCATCATTTCCAGCTAAAACAACATCATCTACGTAAACAAGAATAGCAGTAAAATTTGTAGTTGTTCTTCTTGTAAATAAAGAGTAATATGATTTTGATTGTGTGTAACCAGATTTTTGAAAGAACAAAAACAAGTTTAGCCACTGTCTGTTGGCTTGTTATGTCGTAAATCACATACCCTTTTGTGTTATGTTTGTAACCCATAGAAACACATTTTCTAGCTCTCTTGTCAAGTTTCTTCCTATGTGAATTCAAAGTGGATGCATAAGACAAACATTCGAAAGCCTTTAGAACCATTAAATCTGGTTTGTTCGAGAAAAAACATTTCATATGGGGATTTGTTTTGTAAAACAGGGTTTGAAATTCTGTTTATAAGGTGTACATCATGAGCTATAGCATAAGTCCAAAAGCAATTTGGTATTTGAGTGAAAAAGGAGTACTCTACCCATACCCAACAAATGTTGGTGTTTTCTTTCAACAACACTATTTTGCTGTGGTGTTTCAAAACAAGAGGTCTGATAATCAATACCTCTTGAGTTGAAGAAAGATGCAAGATTGAATTCAGCTCCATTATCAGACCTACAATATTTGATGGTTTTTCCAAACTGGTTTTCAATGTATGTAACAAACATCTTTATTAGATTTGGAACTTCAGATTTCAGTTTCATGAAAAAAAAAAGCCAAATAAAATGAGTTTTATCATCAATGGCAGTTAGAAAGTATCTATGACAAGTAGTAGATGATGTGCCCAAAGGTCCCAAAATGTCTAAATGTACAAAATCGAATTTATCATGTGAAGAGCTGTGACTTTTTGCAAAGGATAATTTTCTTTGTTTGGCAAAATGGCAAATATCACACGGGTTGTCTTTATGATCAGAATATTCAATGAGATGAGACTCTCTTTTTATTACAATCATTCTATCAATATGTACATGTCCTAGTCGTAGATGCCACAATTTGGCATTATTATTTGTGCCTAAGTGTCTTTGGTCCGAATTGGATTCAGAAGAGCTTGTGACGGTAGCTCCATGAGTATTTGATGTAGATTATGATGAAGTGATTTGTGGTGCAAGGTGTTGTGATGTAGGTTGTTGTGTGGTGTGATGGATGCACTTATTCTTGAATGCTAATGTTAATGCAGTGCTGTTTGGTGTGTGTGTGTGTGTTTATTGGAGGTGCTGTCAATGAGTACAAATCATCCTTCTCATCAGCACACTCAATCATTTTTCAGGTAGTCCGGTCCTAAATCTCACATTTTGTGTTAGTAATTGAAAAGTGACATTTTAAAATCCTAGTAGCTTTTGATACTAAAAATAAATTAAAAGTTAAGGTTGGAATATAAAGAACTTCTGTGAGATAAAATTTGTTTGAAAAAATCACAGTTCCATCAATCTAGGTTAAAGTATGGCTGCCATAAGGGAGTTTAACAATAATTGGTTTTATATGGTAATAGTGATAAAAAAATTTCAATGATGATGAAACATGGTCAGTCGCTCCACTGTCTATGACCCAAGAGTTGGAGCAAAATGATTTTGTGAACAAAATATGAAAGATGTGTGAACTCATTGTGAGGGTGTAATGGAGTATACCTGAATTGGTTTGGGAAGTAGTGAGTACATGATTGGCCAGATGTTGCTATGCGGGGTTGCTGTGTTGAAGTAATGCAATCAATGTGTCTCTTTGTTCTTAAGACAATGAAATCCATGAGTTATTGCCATCGTTCCTTTGGGTTGAATGTTGCAATTCATTGTTGGCTTCTTTAATTTTTCTGCCACCAAATGAATTTGCACAGTTTATTATCTTTTGAGCTTGATTCATATGAGGAGGTAGTCCATGCTTTCTATAACATGTGTCGACTAAGTGGCCTAACTTATGACAATATGTACATATTTTAGGGGCTTCTCTACCTCCTCTTCCACCTCTGTCTCTTCCAAAGCGACCCCTTGGTGCGGAATTTATAACCTACAAACTAACCGGCAAGTGCACTGGGTCGTACCAAGTAATACCTCAGGTGAGTGAGGGTCGATCACACGAGGATTGATGGATCAAGCAATAATAATTGAGTGATTAGCTTAGTCAGACAAACAGAAAATGGTGTTTGAGTGTTCAATTGCATTAAATAGTAAATTCAGAGTTTGAAGACAGCAAGCAATAAATTGATGTAAATAATATGGGAGAAGACAGTTAAGGCTTTAGAGATATCTATTTTCTGGATTGAATTTTCTTACTAACTATTTTAATCATGTAAGATTTAATTCATGGCAAACTATATGTGACTAGACCCTAATTCCTTAGACCTTCATAGTCTCCTCTAAAATTCATCAACTGCCAATTCCTTGGTCAATTAATTTCAATTAGAGGGTAAAGATCAAATTCCAGTTTATATGCCACAAAAATCCTAATTACCCAAATAAAAGAGGATTATATATCACATATCCCGTTAAATCCAGATAATTAGAATTTAGGAGAAATTGTTTTCAAGTTGTTGTTCAAGTAAAGAGATTTTTCAAGTTATACAAAAACTCAATTAGAAAGAGGGTCATACTTTCATTCCACCCAAATTCATAAAATAAAAAACGAAAACAATTCTTGAAATATAAATCAAAACATGGATTAAAATAGAAAAATAATAATATCAATCCATACAATAGACAGAGCTCCTAACCTTAACAGTGGATGTTTAGTTGCTCATGGTTCAGAGAAGAAAATAAGGATTCAGGTAAACTGTAGAATACCAAATGTCCCTTTGAATAGAATTCCTTTTTTTCTTTTATATCTAATTCTAAAAATTTAAAATCTAATTCCTAAAATTAAAATAATATATTTTCCTATTTTAAAATTTAAATTTAAATCAGAATCAATTAAATAATCTGCGCCTTGTAACGTGGGGACTACTTGGCTTCACTGGATCCGCACCTAACTTGGCAGAGAGCTGTGCCTTACTTGAGTGCCAAAATGGGGCCCAAAAATCGCCCCAGCATTTTCTGCATTTTCTGCACGTAGCGCATGTCACGTGTACGCTTCGATGGTCTATTTTGCGTGTCACGCGTACGCGTCAAGTACGCGCACGCGGCGTTGCACAAATCTCCAAATCACGCGCATGCGTCAGGTACGCACACGCGTCGCCATGGAAAGCTCCAAATCACGCGCAAGCGTCAGGTACGCGCGCACGTCGCTCCTCGCTGTCCTCTCCTTTAATTCTTGTGCTGCAGAAACTCCATCAAATCTAGCCAAATGCTACCTAAAATAAACAGAATTGCACAAGACTCAAAGTAGCATCCATAGTGGCTAAAAGATAATTAATTCTTGATTAAACTTAACAAATTAAATGCAAATTCACTAGAAAAAGATAGGAAAGATGCTCACGCATCACCCCTCCCCTGATAGTTGTTTCCGAAATCAGAGAAATGGATTTTCTTTCCACTTTCAATTTCAAAAGAGCTTATCAGTCCACGAGTTTTGTTGATTTCTAGAAAATGTAGTTGGCATTCTTGTTGCGTCAACATAGAAAATGCTTGATTCACATCTGGCATTGGTTTCAATAACATCATTTGTGACCGCACATGTCCATATCCATCATGAGACCTCCAAGCAATCTAACAACCTGCTTGTTCTTCGTGTAATTTCTCAATACTCCCAATCCACAAACACACTCAATTCCACAAGAATAACTAGTAATTGGTTCTAGAGCAATTTAGCTCTTCCCAAATTGCCCTCAATTTGGTGAATTAAGCAGTAATAGTGAGCTTTCCTTGCTTAGCCACATACATCTCCTCCTCCAATTTAGCCACTTTAAATACATCATGCTGGTGGTATATATTTATGTCTCAAATCACTCCACATATCACGTGTCATTTTATTTCATATCACACTTTGAGAGATTTTAGGGTTAAAAGACAAATTCAACAAAGCAATCACATAGGTATTACATTTTTTCCAAACTATAAACAGAGGATCATTCACACCGGGTTTGGGGAGAATGTCATCAATAAAACCTAATTTGTTATTACCTTTGAGAGCAAGACGCATATTTCGGGACAAAAAATGATAGTTTTATGGGTTCAATGCCACGTTTACAATGGAAATTCCAAGATTCTCAACTAGATGCAGATAATAGGGGCTATTCAGATCAATGTGGGTGCTGGAAGGGGGATTCTGATTTGCGTTTTGATTCACGTTGCGATTCTGATTCGTATTCTAGTTCTGATTCATTCTTCCTTGAAAACTCCCAAATCTTGAAAGTTGATTCAGGAGTTTTGTGAGTGTCTGAATGTCGTTCGGAAAAAATTCATCCTCTATCGTTGAAGTTGGATCCTCCATTGGCTTCTCATTCGCCATAAATAGGCCAAATCGGGAGCCTCTAGTAGCTATCTCTTCTTTCTACTATGTCTGTCACTGATATAACGGTCTACGCTCATCACACTATGATAAAGATTTGAGTGGTGAAAGTTGTAGTGAGAAAGAGAGAGAGTAAGAGAAGAGGAGCTGTGAAAAAAATAACCGAATGAGAGAAAAAATATTATTGAAATAGAATGAATAATCACAAAAAATAATAGTTATAATGTGTAAGCTATATATGCATTATGCATTAGTAACTAATAATCTCTAACGGCAAACAAACTAATCATAAATATTTATATCAACTAACATAAGATGAATAGTACCAAAAGTTCAAATTTATTTTTAGTATGTGTTTACACAACCTTTTAGACAATCTTTAAATTTTTACACTTTTTTAATTTTATTTTTACACGGTCTACAACTTAAAATATTATTGAATTTTTTTTTGTTGTTTTTACTTATCCGAAGTCTAACTTTAATATTTTGAATTTTTGACTTTATCGTCAGAAGCAACATTATCCATTGCATTCTCACTTTTTGTGTTTTGCATGTTACACTATTTTCTCAACTAAAACGAAAAAGAATTGCTTGAATTAATTTACAATATAAAGTTATGAAATCTGAATTTTCTTTTTCTTACATGAGAGGAAAAAAACTCAAAATTGAACACATGCAGCTTTTTGTTTTGTTTTGCTAATAAAAACAAATGGGAATGTTATTAGGCTAGGAGATAGTAAACAAGGAATAAACAAGTTAGAAGAAAAAAATCATAAAAAAATTGGTCTCCTATACGGCTTTGCTACAACGACGTTGATATTTAAGACTACAGAATAAGAATCAATCATATATTTTTAGGGGTTTTTTTCTCTAAAAGGAAAAATTGAAATTTCCATTTCATTTTAGATTTTATATTTAGATTTTTTTGGTCGGATTCATTGATGTTATTTAAGCATCCAACAATAGACAACAAAATCATAGTTGTTAGAATCGAGCTGATAATTAAATTGATCAAATTATTAGTTTATTAATTTATTAGTCTAATCGATAAATTATTAGTTGAACTATTTAAATTATAATTAATAAATATAAATTAAAAAATATAATTTAATTTGTAAATATTATATATTAAAAAAGAGACAAATATAATAAAAATAACTTGTACTCAGTTCAAATCCAATGAAAAAGTTTTTTTTTATTAATTGTTGACTTATAATTTTTATTGATTTTGTTCAATTTTAATCGATTTTTTTTAAACAATCAAAATGTTGAATTGAATTGGTTTAGAGTCTGATTAACCAATTTTTTAATTGAATTGGCTAATCCGATCAAATTTTAACAACTCTAGATAGAATAATTCCTAAGAAGTCAAGAGAAATATTGAAGGATTTAACAGAAACAAATGAATAAATTTTTAAAAATAAGTATAATTCAAGTTAATAATTGGTATATATTTTATTATTAATAAAAATATTAAATTGAATTATAAATATAATCATAGGGACTAAATTAAATTATAAATGATAAAATCAAGACTAAATTAAGTATTTTATAAAATAAACTATTATTTTTTAATAAAAATACTTACAAATTTACTTGATTGAACCTAACCTTTATTAGATATAATAAACTAAGTTAATAGATTATTTAATGTAAACAGGAAGAATGTTTAAGAAAATTGAATCACATTTGACATAATTACTTAACAAAATTACTTGATTGAGCCTAAAATTTATTAGATATAAATAAATTTATATTTTTTGTGGTATACTCAAATTGTTAATGAAATGAATAACTAAATTGCTTATAATAATTTTAAGAAGGAAGTAAATTGAGAGTCTCAAATGACAAATCACAAATGATTGTTTAATGGTAGATGTCACGTGCAGTGCATGTGAGAGATAGTGAAATGAAGTGGGCTACGTGTCACGTTTCCAAACACATACCTCGAATCAATCGACGGCTTCGGCATTCAGACTTTGCAATTTTTCATTCATGATCATGGCTGAAGAAAGGTAAATATTCGCGTGTATTTATTTTTATAGGAAGTTAATATTAAAAATTATTAAATAATTTAATGAATATAATTAAATTATTATTTAACAATTTTTATTATTAATTTTAGATAAAAAAAATTAATCGGGTCAAAACCCGACAAGGAGATCCAAATGTTAAAATCAGTCCAATTTATCGATTCGTTAGACCGCGATCCGACAAGGGAACCCAAACGTCAGGCCGACCCGACAAGGGAGACGACCCGCGTGCTATCTTCCTTTTCGCGTGGGATTCGGATAGTTTGCAGAAGTTTTTAAATAGGTGAGCCTGACCGCAAAGGACTCACCCGGACACGGATTATAAATGGGGAGGGACTTACCCCTCTTCCAAAATACATCACCTATCTTAACCCTAATAATCACATATGGACACTGACTTGAGTGTTGGAATCTTTACAGGTGGTCTCTCACCATCCGTTCTTCACCTTGACAGTCTTGAGGAGTTTCTTAAAAGAGTCTGTACAGGATTAATTGTCAGCGACTCACTTACTTTTGATTTCTATCGGATCCGACCCGTTCAAGATACGAGACTATGAATAAATAAACATTTTTATTAGAATTTTCATAAGTTTAAGGCGATTTTTTTAAAAGATTTTTGACATTTATTTAAACTTTATTATATAAAAATATCTAATTTGATTTTAAAAATCATGATTAATTGTGTTTTTAAAAAAATATGATTTTTTTTTAAATATATGAACTCAAAAATATCAAAATAAAAAAATTACTTATCACTAAACGCAAATGCTATTAATGAGTAGATAAACATATTTTAAAAAAATCAAGTTTATTAATATATTAAAATTACTAAAAAAATTTAATTTATAATTTCATATAAACTAATAATTTTTTAGAATTTTTTATTTCAATTTTCATTTGATTTTGATAAATTAATAATATAAATGTTATAAATAATTATTCAATTTTTCTCTTTACAAATTATTCAAATAGTATAGTAAAAAATGACTATTTTGTTGAAATGACCAAATTAGATGTTTATATAAGTTATTAAAATTAGTTATATTTTACATGTGAAGTATCAGAAAATGAGAGTCGGCGAGGTGACACTAAAAATTAGATATATATATTTTAGAGAGACAAAAGAAAAAGATATCTTGAAGGAGTGGGTTACGACCACATTTTTCTTTTTATTTTTATCTCTCTTTTTCCTTTTTTCCCTTTCTCTCCCATATTTATATATATTTGATTATTTTCTCATATTATTATTATTATTATATAAACACTTTCTCTGCTTCATTTCCTCTTTTCACTTCATAAAAAAAGGACCTTCCTTTCTCTCTCTCTCTCTCTCTCCCTATTCTTTTTCTTTTTCTTTTTCTTTTTCTCAATTTTAATAACCCTATCGTATTTCGGATTTTTGTGCAGAGTTTCTGGTGAGTTCAATTTTCTTTTCCATTTTGGATTTGGTGTTGCTCTGTTACTCTTTCCCTTTCTTTTCTTCTTTGCCTTTGTTAGCTCAAAAGCTGCTTCAGTTAGGTTTTCTTTATTTATTTATTCATTTGTTTATCTTGTTTTGGAGTTTTCGTTTCTCGATTTTGGTTTCAATTATTGTTGAATTATTATTATTATTATTATTATTATTATTATTATTATTCGGTTCTGTAGTTTCATCATCTTATTAAGGTTACTGATTCATTAATTGAAGCGTTTCCCAATTGTGGATTATATTACTGTTATGGTTTATTCCGTTAATTAGTGTTTTACTTGCTACTTTAGCTATACGTATGTACTTGATTATTGTGTTATTTTTGTAATCTTGTGTTAGTTTTTGATCTCTTGGTTTATTTGTTATCATCATTAGCTTTTTCAAGCTCCAAGTATGTTGTAATTTGTAAATGGGTTTTAGTTGGAAGAAGAAATGGATAATTCAGAATAAGCAAAATGAAGGATATTATTTTCCCTTGAATTGTCATGAGCTTAAAATGATGTCCTTGAACTTTATTTCCATGATTTCTATTAGTTTTTCCAATAAGATGTAATACTTTTTAGGCAAGATAATGTTCTGTGAGCTTTGGCATCCTTGGTTTTGGTCATCTTTATTATTTCCCAAATGATTTGAAATATCTTTGATGTTCATTGTATGTTTGAAAGGTATGATCAGCGGATGTGTTGCTCTATCTGATAACTTGCTTTGAAGTTTGGTTATTATCATCGCTCTGATTAATTTTAAATTCCTTTGCACTAAACTTCTTCTGAATGTTGTTCTTCCCATAATAGTTTTATATATTCTATTTTTTTTTTCAACTTTGAGGAGGAAGTTAAATATTTTGATCTATTAGATGTATGTACAAGTGTTTATTCTCATGGCTGTCATGTAGTAAAAAAATTTTCGATTGATGCTTGCCATGGTGAATCTTTTTGTTTGTTAATAGATATTCTGTTTTTCAAGTGTGTTACTTGTTGCTTAATATTCTTCATAAAAATTGCAGCCAGCTATTCAGGAATCATGGCTAGGGTTTTGGCTCAGTCAGTTAATGTCCCTGGTCTAGTGGCCGGGCATCGGCGTGGCCAACATAAGGGATCAGGAAAATCCAGAAGATCTGTCAAAATGATGTGTGCTTTACGAACAAATGGACTAAGAATGGCAGGTTTTTCAGGACTACGTACAGTTAATCCTTTGGATACTATGTTGAGACCTGGACTGGATTTTCACTCGAAGGTGTCAATTGCAACTTCTTCACGGCGAGCAAAGCCTATCAGAGGTGTTCCTAAAGCCATGTTTGAGCGTTTCACAGAAAAAGCAATCAAGGTGATTATGCTTGCCCAGGAGGAAGCAAGACGTCTTGGTCACAATTTTGTTGGAACAGAGCAGATTCTTTTGGGTCTTATTGGTGAGGGCACTGGTATTGCCGCTAAGGTTCTGAAGTCTATGGGAATCAACCTTAAAGATGCACGTGTTGAAGTGGAGAAGATAATAGGAAGGGGTAGTGGGTTTGTAGCTGTTGAGATTCCATTTACTCCTCGTGCAAAACGTGTTTTGGAACTCTCATTAGAGGAAGCTCGCCAACTTGGTAAAAACAATTTTTCTTTTTTCTCACCGATCTTTATATAGTTATTTGTTTGTTTTGGTTGCAAAAAAGCATTCGTACATTAACAGTGGTTGATTCCCCGTATGCTTATCTTCCTGTTTCTATGAGGTTTTCCCCTTTTTAATTAATTTTTACTTGAAATAAGGTAGAAGTGATTGGTGATATGGGACACAATACAATTATCTATTTTTCTCAAGTGGTTCATCTAAGTTTGATTTCTTATAGAGGATGATGAGCAAAGTGAAAGTTTGATTTCTTATAGAGGATGATGAGCAAAGTGAAAAAGCATTTTCGATAAGCTGCCATATTGTGTAAATTGCAATTGTGCCAAGAGTAATCTATAAGTTGGGTCCAATGTAGATGCAAATTGACACTAGTATCTTGTGATAAAATCTTGCTTCTAATTATTGCATGCCCATTGAGGCTTAACCTATTCATGGTGTGCCACAATCAAATGATTCTCTTGTCTGTAATACATGATAGATATTTTATGTTCAGTGATTCAGTTGTAATTATTTGGTCTTAGCTTGTGATGTTGAAGTCTTAAACCTTGATATTTACAGGTCACAATTATATTGGATCTGAGCACTTGCTTCTGGGTCTTCTTCGTGAGGGTGAAGGTGTAGCAGCACGTGTTCTTGAAAACTTGGGTGCTGACCCAACTAATATTCGAACACAGGCTAGTTTTATTCCCTTATTTACTTCTTTTCCCACTTACTTCTGCATGCACACTCTGCTTCTTTGGTGCTTTATAATACATATATACCTTCTTTAGTCTTGTCTAATATGTTTATGCTGATGGGCACAGGTTATTCGCATGGTTGGTGAGAGTGCTGACAGTGTTACTGCAACTGTTGGGTCAGGAAGTAGTGGCAATAAGATGCCAACATTGGAGGAGTATGGCACCAATTTAACCAAGTTAGCAGAGGAGGTAATTGAGAATTCCTAGTTAACTGGTACAGATGCTTGAGTGTGGATGATTCTGAATTCTTCATAAAAGTTCACTTATTTTCCTCTGCAATCAGGGAAAATTGGATCCAGTTGTGGGAAGGCAGCCACAAATAGAACGTGTCACTCAAATTTTGGGTCGTCGCACCAAAAATAACCCTTGTCTTATTGGAGAACCCGGTGTTGGTAAGACAGCAATTGCTGAAGGTCTTGCTCAGAGGATTGCAAATGGTGATGTACCTGAAACCATAGAGGGAAAAAAGGTTTGTTGAAATAATTTTATTTTCACAGATCTTAAATATTTTGTAGTTAAAATCGTGATTTGTCATTATCGTCTTCAATACTATTAACATCTTCAAGTTATTGGATTCATTCAAACTAATTATAAAATAATATCCTGTTTCTTCACTGATTTTTACATGTCACAAAAAATATTTGTTTCCTAACATTGTTCGGCCATCGTTTACATCATGCTGTCTCATTTTTGTTCTTCTGATTGTGTGATAGTAATTTCATCTCACTAAGTTTGGGATACATATTTTTTTTTTTAATTTCGGGGGGTGTCTGGTATGATTTTTGGGATTCTAAATAATGATTTTTTCTCAATTACATTTGGCATGCAAATGTATGTTTGATTCACTTTACTAATCTATTACAATAATGGCACTTCAGGAGAAAATCATGCATTTTTAGATCTCTTCTTTGCTTACCTTGTCAAATTTTGGGAAATGAAGTATTGGTAGAGACAAATACTGTTTGAAGGGGTCATAGATGTATCTTTATTTGGAGTTAGTAGTTACCCTTTGATAATGTTTCATTATATTCTAATTATGTATCCTACTATGTATGCTTTAGGTTATAACCCTTGATATGGGTTTGCTTGTTGCTGGAACTAAATATCGTGGTGAGTTTGAGGAGAGGTTGAAGAAACTGATGGAGGAAATTAAACAAAGTGATGAGATAATACTTTTTATCGATGAAGTGCACACCCTAATTGGAGCTGGAGCAGCTGAAGGGGCTATTGATGCTGCTAACATACTAAAACCTGCTCTTGCAAGGGGTGAACTGCAGGTAATTTCCCTTTACATGTTAAAACTGGCTTATGGATAAACTGTGTGATGAACATTTATTTCAAAGTCAATATATTAAGGATATTTGGCTTTTGGATTTTACTGGTACATCATTTGGGAGCCTTTTAATCAAAATGTGGAAAAAAGGGGACAAAACACCTTTCTGATAATAAAATATCCATAGCCACTTCAAAGTCCAAAAAGTTAAAACATTGGAGGTCTGCTATAGGTCAGCTATCACATCTCAATTATGATATACGGTCAGAAATTGGTGCTAGCTTGTACTCAAACAAATAATGGGCTCAACTTTCCAAATTAGCATTGGAAACTTCCATACAAATATAGAAATATTGGCATTGATTTGTTTCAGTGTCTGTTAATAATAGGATGCAGGATGATCAAATTATGCCTATTTTGATGGGTTAATTGTCTATGGCCAAGCTACACCAAAAATAATGAGCATCTGGAACTTGATTGATATTGCTAAATTCAGATGCTACTTTCCCTGGTGAATGTGTGCTAAAGAAGTGTTTTGTTTTCTCCAGTGTATTGGAGCCACAACACTTGATGAATACCGGAAACACATTGAAAAAGATCCAGCTTTGGAGAGACGATTCCAGCCAGTTAAGGTGCCGGAGCCAACTGTAGATGAAACCATACAAATACTGAAAGGACTTAGAGAACGCTATGAAATTCACCACAAGCTTCGGTATACTGATGAGGCTCTTGTAGCTGCTGCACAGCTTTGCTGTGAAATTCAATCTAGGGTAGAGAATGCTGCCTTGTCCTTGAACTCAGGATGCTGTTCATGTTAGATTTATTGAATTTAGCATCAGCAATTGCAATTGTATAATACAATTGCTCTATGTTTTACCATATTTCCCCTCTCAAAAATAATTGTGTATTGCAGTGATCGATTTTTGCCAGACAAAGCTATAGATCTTGTTGATGAAGCTGGTTCACGTGTCCGGCTGCAACACGCACAGGTATGTTGTTTGCCTACCTTAAAACTAGCTGTTCATGTAGCAACTAGCATCCGTTTTTGACCTAATTTGGTTATATTTATGTACTTCCAGTTGCCTGAAGAAGCAAGAGAACTTGACAAGGAACTCAGGCAGATTGTTAAGGAGAAAGAAGAAGCTGTTCGCAACCAAGACTTTGAGAAGGTAATGTTTTTCTCTAAATGTAAAATGTGCAAATGTTTTCTTTCAGCTACGATGATCAAGTGGGATAATATTGTTTGTCTGAAAACAATGATTCACTGTTGTTTTTTGCTTAAGGGTTTAGGGTTGTTTTAATATTCATTATTCAAGTGTACAGTTTCTTGGCCCGTAGATTGACAATAGATGGAAATTTTAATAGGCTGGAGAGCTACGAGATAGAGAAATGGATCTTAAGGCACAAATATCAACACTTGTAGAGAAAGGCAAGGAGATGAGCAAGGCAGTGAGTGAAGCAGGAGACTCAGGTCCCATTGTGACGGAAGTTGACATACAACATATTGTCTCCTCTTGGACTGGTATCCCCGTTGAGAAAGTCTCAACCGATGAATCCGATCGCCTCCTTAAGATGGAGGAGACATTGCACAAGCGTGTCATTGGTCAGGATGAAGCAGTGAAAGCAATTAGCCGAGCTATTCGTCGAGCCCGGGTTGGATTGAAAAACCCTAATCGTCCAATTGCCAGCTTCATCTTTTCTGGTCCAACTGGTGTCGGGAAGTCTGAATTGGCGAAAGCATTGGCTGCATATTACTTTGGCTCTGAAGAAGCCATGATTCGGCTAGACATGAGTGAATTCATGGAGAGGCACACCGTCTCTAAACTCATAGGTTCGCCTCCTGGATATGTTGGTTACACCGAAGGTGGCCAACTGACTGAAGCAGTTCGGCGTCGTCCTTACACTGTTGTGCTCTTTGATGAGATTGAGAAAGCCCATCCTGATGTATTCAACATGATGCTTCAGATCCTGGAAGATGGTAGACTTACAGATAGCAAGGGAAGAACCGTGGATTTCAAGAACACGCTTCTCATAATGACGTCGAATGTTGGAAGCAGTGTAATTGAGAAAGGAGGCCGGAAAATAGGATTTGATCTGGATTACGATGAGAAGGACAGCAGCTACAACCGAATCAAGAGCTTGGTGACCGAGGAGCTAAAACAATACTTCAGGCCAGAGTTCTTGAACAGGCTGGATGAAATGATTGTCTTCAGGCAACTCACAAAACTCGAGGTGAAGGAGATTGCTGACATAATGCTAAAGGAGGTGTTTGACAGACTAAAGACCAAAGATATCGAACTTCAAGTGACGGAAAGATTTAGAGACAGAGTAGTTGAGGAAGGTTACAACCCTAGCTATGGAGCTAGGCCTCTAAGGAGAGCCATAATGAGACTTTTGGAGGACAGCATGGCTGAGAAGATGCTTGCTAGAGAGATCAAAGAAGGTGACTCTGTGATAGTTGATGTTGATGCTGATGGCAATGTGATTGTTCTCAATGGTAGCAGTGGTACTCCAGAGTCCTTGCCAGAGGAGGCTCTTCCTGTATAATGGGGTTATTACCTTTGATAATAGTAATACCTGTACTAATAATATATATACACATTTGATCTAAACCATAGTCATAGTTTCTGTTTTACTTGTCAATGGACGTTCAGCTTTTAATGGATCACAGATTCCCAGTCAGGTTTCGCCCATAGCCAATCAAAACTAGTAGAGAAGAAAGGGGTGACCATGGAAGAAGACAAATGGTATGTGTGAAAGGTGAGGTACGTTGATGAATTAATTACTTCAAAAGCTGGGTGTTTTTTCAAAAGTTTCCAATGGTTCAATCTATGTAATCTCCCTGCATTTGTTGTAAATTGTTAATTTGTTATGGTGTATTCAAATGCTTGAAAGGAAGTACATGTAATGATAGGTTCCAAGTAATTAGTACAATTGCTTTAAGTCCCAAATGCCTCCATAGAAAAATGTTGCTATATGATGGCGGATTTGCTGTCACAACATTGCAAGATTTCCAATTCTACAGAGGATTAATGTTTACAACTTAATCCAAGATACTAAAAACAGTTTAAATTACTTAAATTGTTATAAAAACCTAGCTACTCCATGTGAAAAAGCTTCACTCTAGCAGTTCAATGCTCCAAAACTCGTTTGATATACAATAGGAGCTAGATTAAGGTACTAAGATGTACTGCAAATTTTTGTTTAACCATTAGGGAGGTTTGCTAATGCTACTGCTATGTATTAAATGACAAAGCAGTGTTAATGTTACTTAATCCGATATTGGAACATTTTTGAAATAAAATAATAATCAATACTCATTCCTGATGGCATGATACCATATGACAAGTTCATGTTTTCAGGAACCAATTTTTCTTTTATATTTAATAAAGTAACAAAAGAATTGAACTATAACCACATAATTAACAAGCCCCTTCTTCTACTTTACACTTTGCATAAAGAAAAATAGAGAAAATACAATGAAAAGCCAACAGAGTTAAGTAACCTTTCTTCATGTCTTGCTAGAGTAATCTATTCATCTATCATTGACTGAGACTGCCTCTGTGTCGGGCTAACACTGCCGCCGCGGCTAACCTTCAAAGCCGTCAGTGCCTTCTGTATTTCCATTGTCATGGCACTATCTACACTCCCGGACGACAGCTTTTTATGCAACTTCTGGAGATGGAGCTTAAGTGAGCTGCTGCTTAATCCAGCATTCTTGCCGCAGATGGGGCAAACTTTCATTGTTGGTTTTCGTTGTTGCCACTCCATAGATACCTTTCCATGCAGCTTTTTATCCAGTTCCTGTAAGATCTTCGCAAAACCGTCGTTTGGCTGTGCTCGGCGGTGTACTCGCTTCAGTGTGTTCCATGCTTCTAAGAGAGTGAACTTCCTATATATTGATATAAATTACACTGATTTGTTAGTGTGCCAAGTTTCAAAATGACATATTTTGAAAAGGAGTATAATATATAAATAGCTATTAAGATTCAAAAACATTTAACTATTTTAACTATTTAAGAAGATTGCATAATTTCAAATCTCTTTTACTTACTTTCTGAGCATTAAGTAAGCAAGAACGAGAGTAACACTTCTGCTTCTCCCCTCAAAACAATGAACTAAAACTCTTTGACCAATCTGCTCAACATAATCTATAAAATCACAAGCTTCTTCAAATATCCTGCTGATGTTACAATCTTCATTGTCACTCACCTGTTTTCAATGAGAAAGAACAGGACCAATATAAGAGTTAAATCACTGACATAACTTAATAAATGAAATGATTAAGCGAGGAGATTTCGACGTCAGCATTAACATGGTGCAAACAAATACCATTGGGTGAGACATGATAATACGACTTACAGAGAAATTTTTATATGTAAATAGATCAGGAAACTGAGAATCGGCCTGTCCAATTTCGTTAGTACACAAACACAATATATGTGTGATTCCCAAGCGTTGTAACGTGTATATAGATCTTGCAGCCAGTGCTCCACCAACATAGAGAGTATTTGTAACGGCGGAAGGTTTCTCTGTATTCGCAGCCTCAGATATCAACACAATCCTCTCAAGGATATGCTCAAGTCTTATCTGAAAATTCAAGGAGTATATGCTTTATATGGAGATACATAAATGAACCAAGTTTAAGATGATAGTTTTTGGTGTATTAAAATGAATTTACCTTCAGTTCATATGCATCAATGACAAAGTTGTCGTCACTACCTTCGAAAAAACCTGTATTGAAATTGTTGTCTTGGCATAACTTGATGACATCATTTTTAAGCATTTCATTCCACTGTTCCAGTTCTTTACTAGATTCGGCATCAACCTTGAAGATTGAAATTAGGATGAAGTATAAGACACAAAGAAAGACAAAAAAAGAAGGGATTTTACATCGCAAAATTATGTTAAAAAAACCTTTGCAAATTTATTGAAGTCCCGAAGCTTAGCTGTTAAGCGAAGACCACTATGTGATTCCGCGCTTCCTTTTGAGTGTTTTCCATGACAACCTTCTCTTGATGCAGACCCGGAGTCACAACAATCATGATGGTTATCATGAGGAGACCTCTCTCTACCTGTTGGAGAGGGACTGCTACCAGCAGCAATGGGTGAAGAAAAATCATCTTTTTCAGATTCCAGAGACGAAATTTTGCTTATAATATTCATAAGGGATCTTAACATGTTATCAAGTTTCTGGTGAAGTGTCAGTAGGAATATATAGAACCCCTGCAGATCCCTAAGAGCAGCGCGAAAACTACAACGAAACTCATGAACTACTGTTATGTCACTAGCAGTTGCAGGTACATCAGTTGCCGGATTTATGTCTTCTGGTGCAGGACATCCTAATTTGCCTCCGGTTATATCATATAGCAGGTTCGAGGAAAACTCAGAACTGTTAAGTAGCAACTCAACCAACTTGGGATAATTAGTCTGATCATCTGCACGTTTTCCAGTAGGGGGCCGGCGAGGAACACCAGAATCAATAGCCACAACATTAAAGTTAGTACAAGGTGATTCTCCTGATGTTTGACCATTAAGACTCATCCTAGTAGATATTGCTGATTCCACTATATCCGAAACATCTGAGCGTTGTGATAACAATGTAGGATTCCGAGAACTTGATTTGGAATCCATTGAAACTGACCTCCTTTCACTTTGAAGTGCTCGAACCACCCTTGGTCCGTAATGGTTCATTGCAGAATCTAAAGCTTCTCCTAGTGTGTCTGTATTTGCTGAGATTAACTTTTCAGCAAACAACAAATTTGCGGAGTTCCCTCGCCACCTAAGTTGGCGGCAAGGGAGCCTATCTTCATTTCTAATGACAAGGTCCAACATCAGTACCCTGCCAAGGGCTGCTGATGTTCTTTCTACAGTTTCCCGATATTCAAATGCATAGGGACTTTCAAGCAAAGGTGAACCATGTACATAACTGCAAAAAGATTACAAATCCTTATGAAAATACAATTATGGTGGTCGCACGCCACATTCGAAAACTGAAATGACTAAATCAAGACCAGGCATTGAAATTAGAATCATTGTTTGTAACAAAATAATATCATTAGATGGTAGTGATAACATGACAACAATAGAACATAATTCACAAACATATTATAAACCATATCATTGGAATACCGGATTTCAATCGTACCTCATAAAATAGAGACATCGGCCGAGTTCAAGTGCTTCCAAAAGTTCTGAGCAAGTCATCTCGCCACTTTCATCACCCTTATAACTTGCTGCATCTCTAGCTTTTTCTGTAGCTTCCTTTATTTGGAGCCACTCAGAACTAGTATTGTGAATCACTCTAGCCTGCATTTTCCAGATAGAAAAGAATGAATACGCTAGAAGTCAATCTTCATATCTGAAGCTTGCAATGTGATGGTTGTGTTCCTGAAAGAATAAAGCATAGAAACAACCTGTGGAGTTCGAACTCCCAACCACCTAGCGAATTCATAACCAAGGCGTTCTGATTGTGTTGCCAATCTTGATGATGATATTTTTATAACGGCCGCTGCTTCTTTCGGAAAAGCACCATCGCCCCCAAGGCCATTGAAAAAAGCAAAGAAGACAACCCCTCCAGAATTTACAGTTACCTATTACACATACAAATCATTCGTGTGCACTTCAAACACTATTTCTAATTCAGTACTACAAGATATCTCATTTGTATGATTGTAAGAAAAAACAGACCTCAAGAGCTTTGTTCATTTCATCCTCGGAATTCTCATTGATGCTGCTGTGTTCAGTGTGGTGAAGCGAAGTGAGCCTGTCCCAAGAAAACATGCTTGATTCAATGTCCAACATTTCGGCTTTACCGAGCCTCTCCCACAAGTTAACCTCAGTTTGTTTTGGAGGCTGATCGCTCGTTGCATCTTCAATAGCCTCACCAGGGCTAACACATAAAAGTTATGATCACCATTAGCAACATGGACAATTTCACACCAAACACATCACAGAGAAAAGAAAAAAAAAAAAAAAAAAGCTTTCATTATGCACCTTTACAACTCCACTTCCAAAAGATTAATCTTTAGCATTCAATGAAACAATATCAAATCAAAAACTTAAATTGCACCAAACCTACTTGAGTAATACGCTACAATTTAATTTGTCATGCTTGCATTTACCTTGACTTACGATTACATGGAATGTCACTATGTCAGTATCACATTTCACAAAATTAAGTGATATCAGGTGTAAAATCGACTTAAATGTATAATTCTACGAATCGAATGGTATTATCCTACATGATATTGCCTAATCAGTGTAATTTACTAATTTCCTCTTCCTAAGAGTGCCACACTATACAACCTCCCATAACAACTTCTTCGACCACCATAATTCCAAACCATGTTACGTGAACACCAAAAATCAGACGCTGGTATAGAATACATATTGAAATACAAAATACATGTTAAAAATAAGTTTAAAAACACATGTAATTATACACTCTCTTCTACCCATATTCCTCATTTTTTCAATCTTTGATGGGGCAATTTTCAACTCAAACACATAACATCACTTACTCCTGTGATATATAGAAATTGATTTTCTGAGGATTGAAAGTAGAAAGTAGAAAGTAGTAGTAGTAAATAAGAACCTAGAAGAAGGCATGGTGGAAAGGCGGTTAGGGAAGCCAGAAGGTCCAAACTTGGAAGTGCGTTTACGAACCAATTGAAGCCATTGCGTGAACTTGTACGCAGGCCCTGCTGCTATATCTCCCAACATATACAATACCTGCATTTTCATTCATTCCCAGAAATCAAGTTTCAATTTTTATTCAGTTTTGGACAGTTACATAGGAACCCAAAGTTAGAAACAAACACAAAAGTACACAACACAGATAATGAAGAAGAAATCAGACCCTGGAAGTAACAGTGAGAGGCAATGGTGACTCTGGGAGTTGAGAATCCTCTGCTTCAACTTCCAATTGATGATGATGATGATGATTCTCTTCTTCTTTTCCCTGCAATTCACACACGCACATGTAAATTCTAAAACTTGACAAGATCACAGTTGGAACTTGATGTTTATATGTGATATAGATTAATGGGGTTGATGCAAGTTTTCTTCTTTTTCAATTTTTCCCACTCGAATTGTAGAAATTAGTGCGAAAAGAGAAAATTGCAAAAGAAGAAGAGGGAGTAAGTATATATAAAAACCTGATTTTGTTGAGAAGGATTAGTAATGAGTAGAGGATGCTGGTTTTGTTGGTCTTTTCTCATTTTTGTAGGGAGGGAAAAGCTGCAACAAATTGTTGTGAGGGAAAGTAGTTTGCTTTTTTCAAAGGGTGGATTGGAGGAGGGAAGAACCTACTAATACTAACCATATGGTCTCTATTACTTCAGATTCAACTCATTCAAGATCACTAATTTTGCATTAATTATTAATTTTAATGCACAAATGCTTTTAATTACGACAACATGGCACTAGCAAAATTAAGCTCTACTAGTTATTATTATTATTATTGAAATTGTTGCCCTTTTTATACAATAGAGATTCTGGGATGCAGGTTTAGCGGTTTTGAAATCTCTTTTATCTCATTTGTGTTGTGATAAGATTGAATAGGTGGATGTCCATTCTCAAGAGAGATTGAATTTAATGAATGTTGAAAATGTTACCTTTTGTATGCCTATAAATAGGAGGTTAATCCTCAGGCAATACACAAACAAAAGCAATAAAATAATCCTCTCTCTCTTTTATGTTGCAATACTTCTCTCACTCTCTTTATACTTCTTTATATTTTATATTTGTTACCTCTTCCTTGTTTATTTATTTAGTTATTTTAAAACAGTTATCAGCACAAGCTCTAAACGAAATTTTAGGAAGACTTCAGGTAACAAATTTTTATTATGCGAATCTCTTTCATCTTGAATATACTTTTGATATATCTGTATAATTATTTATCATGGATACTAGATGTTAAAATCTATCTGATTCAATGGATCTTGGAGATACCATTAAGGCTGAAAAATCATCCCAGAAGGATATAGCCAAAGCCATAATTCCTTTCGTCGTCATCTTGAAGTATGATTGAAAAAATATCCCACATTAAAAGATCTTGCAGATCTGTGGAAAGACCTTGAAGAAATGTACAATCATGTGATACTTCCTCAAGTCCGATATGTTAGAGAAAATTTTCTCGGCCTTCCATGTCTCGAATGCTCCTGCAGCAGCAGTATCGAGAAAAATAATTAAAAAGTATTTTGAATTAATTTCTTGCTTTCTTGTTGCTGAATGCAACAATGAGTTACTTTTGATAAATCATGAAGCGCGTTCAGTTGGCGCCGCCCCATTTCCTGAAGTAAATGCGGCAAATTATAACCCCAGAAGAGGTAAATGGCAAGATTTTGATGACAAGAAAAATTATGGAAGGAAAATGAATTATGTTCACAAGAAAAGATCTCACCAGAAGTGGGATAAAGAAAGAAATAATGGGCAAAGTATATCAATTGAGGATTAATGCTTCCGTTGTGGTGGAAAGGGCCATTGGTCACGTACCTGTCGTACTCCAAGGCACCTAGTTGATCTTTATCAAGCATCCTTGAAAAGGGATGACAAAGAAAAGGAAACAAATTTTGTTTTAAATGATGAAAATTTCACCACTCATTTTGATGTATCTAATTTCTTTAAGGATTCTGAAGGAGATATTGGCTATTTGATCAATGATGGAATAATTTAATATATGTATGTGTTTGTTAAGTATTCATGTGAATAATTTTACTGTGCATGTACTTTTACTCATTTTATTATTATTATTATTATTATTATTTGTTTTTGAAGAAAAATGGCAAGGACATATTCTGAAGATATTTGCCTTGCGGATAGTGCAAGTTCGCACACTATTTTTAAAAGTGATATATATTTTACCCATCTTGTGCCAAAAGAAGAATATATTAACACTATTATTGGCTCAGGCAATGTGATAGAAGGCTCCGGAAGAGCTATAATTTTGTTTCCTGGAGGAACAAAATTTATAATAAATAATGCACTATTATCTACCAAGTCCCTGAGGAACTTGTTGAGTTTCAAAGATATTCGCCGAAATGGATATCATGTTGAGACAATGAATGAGGAAAATCATGAGTATTTATGTACCACAACTCATGATTCAAATAAGAAAGTTATATTAGAAAAATTACCATCACTTTCATCTGAGTTGTATTATACCAAGATCAGTGCAATTTTGAATCACATGCCACTGTAAACCAGAAGTTTACTAGCCCAAATGAATTCATAACTTGGCACGACCGATTGGGTCACCCGGGAACAACCATGATGAGGAGAATTATTGAAAACTCTCATGGACATTCACTAAAGAACCAGAAGATTCTTAAAACTAGTGAATTTTGTTGTGCTGCATGTTCTCAGGGAAAGCTAATTTTAAAGCCATCACCAGTAAAGATTGGATTTGAGTCCCCTGAATTCTTAGAAAGGATTCAAGGTGATATATGTGGACCTATTCATCCACCATGTGGATCTTTTATATATTTTATGGTCCTAATAGACGCATCTTCAAGATGGTCACATGTGTGCCTATTATCTTCTCGCAACCTGGCGTTTGCGAGATTACTGGCTTAAATTATTCGATTAAAAGCACAATTTTCAGAAAATCCAATCAAAACAATTCGTCTTGATAATGCTGGTGAATTTACTTCCCAAGCATTTGATGCTTATTGTATGGCTAATGGAATAAGTGTTGAACATCCAGTAGCTTATGTTCACACACAAAATGGGTTAGCAGAATCACTTATTAAACGCCTCCAATTGATTGCTAGACCCTTACTTATGAGAACAAATCTCCCAACTTCGGTTTGGGGGCATGCTATTTTACATGCCGCAGCACTTATTCGTTTGAGGCCAACGAGTTACCATCGGTTCTCTCCTATGCAATTAGCTTTTGGCCAGCAGCCAAATGTCTCCCATTTAAGAATATTTGGGTGTGCGATATATGTTCCCATTGCACCACCTAATCGTACCAAAATGGGACCCCAAAGAAAATTGGGGATATATGTTGGATATGATTCTCCCTCTATAGTGAGGTATCTTGAGATACAAACGGGAGATGTATTTAAAGCCCGGTTTGCGGATTGTCATTTTGATGAATCAAAATTTCCAACATTAGGGGGAGAGAATAAGCTTCCTGAAAAGGAACTTAATTGGAATGCATCATCGTTGATGCATTTAGATCCTCGATCAGGGCAATGTGAATTAGAAGTTCAAAAGATTATACATTTGCAAAGAATAGCAAATGAATTGCCTGATGCATTTTCCGATACAAAGAGGATAACCAAATCTTATATACCAGCGGAAAATGCCTCAATTCGAATTGACGTCCCAGTAGGACAAGTAGCCACTGAAGCAAATTTACGCCAGAAGCGTGGCAGGGCGAAAAATGCCCCAATTCGAATTGATGTCCCAGTAGGACAAATAGCCACGGAAGCAAATACACGCCAGAAGCGTGGCAGGCCTGTCGGTTCCAAAGATAAAAATCCTCGAAGAGAAAGAGGTAAAAACGATTCCTGTTGAAAAGACATAGTAAAGACACTGGCAGTTGTCCAAATTCTGATATAACGCCAGAAGACGTTCAGGTACCTGAAAATTGTGAAAATGAGATCTCAATAAATTATGTCTTTACAGGAGAGAAATGGGACCGAAATAAGACAATTGTCAATGAAATATTTGCATATAATGTGGCATTAGATATCATGCATGAAAGTAAGGATCTTGAGCCAAGATCAGTCGAAGAATGTCGACAAAGGAATGATTGGCCAAAATGGAAAGAAGCCATGAAGGCTGAATTAGACTCACTTGCAAAACGTGAAGTCTTTGGACCTGTAGTCTGTACACCTGAAGATGTAAAACCTGTTGGATACAAATGGGTATTTGTGAGAAAACGAAATGAGAAAAATGAAGTTGCAAAACGTGAAGTCTTTGGACCTGTAGTCTGTACACCTGAAGATGTAAAACCTGTTGGATACAATGGGTATTTGTGAGAAAACGAAATGAGAAAAATGAAGTTGTGCGCTAAAGCCTGACTTGTGGCACAAGGTTTTTCACAAAGGCCCGGTATAGATTATGAAGAAACGTATTCCCCCTGTAGTGGATGCGATAACATTGCGTTATTTGGTCAGTTTATCTGCATATCATAAACTGCATATGCATTTAATGGATGTGGTAACAGCCTATTTATACGGCTCATTAGATCGGGATCTATATGAAAATCCCTGAAGGACTAAAGATATCTAAACCATCTAATGAATATTCGCAAGGGTTATACTCAGTCAAATTGCAAAGATCTTTATATGGTCTAAAGCAATCTGGACGAATGTGGTATAATCGTCTTACTGATATCTGGCCAAAAACGGTTTCAAGAATGATGATATGCCCGTGTGTTTTCATAAAGAAAACAGCTTCTGGATTCATTATAATTGCTGTGTACGTTGATGATTTAAATATCATTGGGACTCCTGAAGAGATTCCAACAATTATAAAAACTCTAAAAAGAAGAGTTTGAGATGAAAGATCTTGGAAGAACTAAATTTTGTCTCGGCCTGCAGATCGAGCATATAAAAAGTGGGATCTTTATTCATCAAACAACATACACAAAAAAGATCTTGAAGAGATTTTTTATGGATAAGTCACATCCATTAAGTACCCCAATGATTGTAAGATCTTTAGATGTGAAAAAGGATCAATTCCGTCCTAAAGAAGAGATGAAGAATCCTTGGTCCTGAAGTACCATATCTTAGTGCCATTGGAGCGCTAATGTATCTTGCTAATAATACGCGACCTGACATATCATTTGCTGTGAATTTACTAGCAAGATATAGTTCCTCTCCACCAGAAGACATTGGAGTGGAATCAAACAAATCTTTCGATATCTTGGGACGGTTGATATGGGATTGTTTTATCCCTATGGATCCAAGTCACAACTAGTTGGCTATGCAGATGCCGGATACTTGTCTGATCCACATAAAGGGAGATCTCAAACAGGATACCTGTTTACATATGGTGGAACAGCTATCATGGAGGTCCACGAAACAGACGATTGCTGCAACATCCTCTAATCATGCCGAAATACTGGCAATTCATGAAGCTAGTCGCGAGTGTTTTTGGCTGAGGAGTCTGATTCAATATTCTGTCATCATGTGGACTGATTGATCATAAGATAGCTCCAACTGTCCTGTTTGAAGATAATACAGCATGCATTGCTCAACTTAAGGGTGGATACATCAAGGTGATAGAACAAAGCTATTTCTCCCAATTCTTCTTCACTCATGACCTTCAAATCAAGGGACAATTGATGTCCAACAGATCCGTTCAAGTGATAATCTGGCAGATTTATTCACAAAGTCACCCAAAATCTTCTTTTGAAAGATTGGTACATCAGATTGGGATGCGCCGATTTCGAGATATAAAATAATGTCGGCAAGAGGGGGAGACTGTACTCTTTTTTCCTTGGTCAGGTTTTTTTTTTCCCATTGGGTTTTTCTTGACAAGGTTTTTAATGAGGCAGTCCCCATCACTAAAGGATATTGTACTCTTTTTCCTTCACTAAGGTTTTTTTCCCATTGGGTTTTTCTTTAGTAAGGTTTTAACGAGGCAATAATCCTAAATGGACATCCAAGGGGGAGTGTTGTGATAAGATTGAATAGGTGGATGTCCATTCTCAAGAGAGATTGAATTTAATGAATGTTGAAAATGTTACCTTTTGTATGCCTATAAATAGGAGGTTAATCCTCAGGCAATACACAAACAAAAGCAATAAAATAATTCTCTCTCTCTTTTATGTTGCAATACTTCTCTCACTCTCTTTATACTTCTTTATATTTTATATTTGTTACCTCTTCCTTGTTTATTTATTTAGTTATTTTATAACAATTTGAGTTTGGATTTGCATTTTTCGTCTAAAAACATTATTTTCTGATTATTAATTGGGTACTAAGAGAGGGAACAATAAAAATTATTTCTCTCTCTCTCTTTCTTTTTTTTTTACGAGTAATTCTTTGACTTATTTGATTGGAGGGAAAAATTATAATTAGATTAACAATTTACTTTATATGTACCACTAGTAGATATTTAATTATGTATTAGTATATCAATAAAAATTATTTAATTTAATTATTTATTATCTAAAAAATCATGTATTTGTAAAATATTTAATTGGATGATGTACAGTAAGTGTCTAATAATAAAGGTGATAATAAAAAAAAATTTAAATAACGTTTGTTTTGAAGTATTAGGATAAAAATTAGAAAATTAGGACTCATAATGTTCGTTAGTCTAGAGGTATTAAAATTTTAATTTCTATTTTTAAAATTTCAGTATTTCAATATCTCCAAAAGGTGAAAACACAGAAAATTAAATTTTTTTGGGATAAAAACTAAAATTTTAATAACATTTTATACCTAAAATACTCCTATTTCAATTAATTAATATTAACTTTATTCTTTATGTAAATTAAATTAGAATTTCATTCCTATTTTAATCTCTGTCTTCCATTTTATATCAAATACTCTCTCTCTTAATCTTTATTTCTCAATCTCATCTTCTGTCGCTCTTCCAAATAATACCGAATCCTAAAGTAGATTTCCAGCATTGGTGAGTGGTGAGTGGTGTGAATACTTACAAATACATTTTTTGTTCAAATCAGAGAAGTCAAAGAGGTACAGAAAATTAGAATCGATAATATAATTCTCTTTGCACACTAGTACTTGGCTTAGTTATTGTTACTATAGTACATACAATTTTTTTAAAGAAAGAAAATGTTAAAATTAATTGGTAAATATTAGATCAAGTGTTAAAATGAATTCTTTAAACATATTCTTAAATCTTTTATTAAATTTCTATCACTTGAAGGGGGCACAATTTATTATGAGCCCCATTTTTCTCTTCATATTTGAGCATAAAAAAAAGTTCTTTGTTTTTGGTGTTGTTTGTGAAGCACATCAGCACATGTGCCTTTTCTCATTTTCCCTGTCTTAAGCCTGAACCCATGTTCTGTATGCTTAGTGTTTTTTAATTCAAACATTATATATTTGTATTTAAATATAAATATAAATTAATTTATTTTAATATATATTATATATTAATAATTAATTTTTATGGTATAGTTACAAACTAATAATGAGTATTACTATTATCTCAATTTTATGGCGTAATAATAATTAATAACTAGAAACCATTGCATTATAATGAGAAAACTTAAAAAAAAAAGTTAGATGCAAAAGCAGAAAAATTTATATTACATGGTTGATTCACATTGTTTGTACAGAAATTCAGACAAAGACAACTCTCATATTCTGTTACAAACTTGCAATTCCTTTTTTTACAATAATTTCTTACATAACAACAACAACTTACATTTGTGACAAAGCCCAAGTAACAAGAAAAGGACACAAAAATGTACGGCAAATCCAACCCCAAGAAAAAAAAACCTTCACATTTTCTTCTTTTTTTTTTTTCAAATTTTTCTTTTGACATTATGCATAGACACAAATAGATTGATTTACAAATGTAAATAAATAATATATGGGGTATGAAGTGACAACCGTTATACTTACAAAATCTAAACTAAAAGGAACCGACTTAGGTTGTTCGAATGGTCAATTCATTTGTTCGCTTGAATAAGTATAGGGATTCAAATCCCACCTTATGCATGCAGTAATTCCGATGGAATAATCTTTGACCTATTGAACTGGAAGATATTGTAGGCAAAAAAAAATTCTAAACTAAAAGGGCAATTTCTCTTTTTTGGGGTTCAAAAAATTTGTGGTAAAGGCCTGCCTTGTAGGAATGAATTGAAAAGCACAAATGATCTTTCAGGCTGTGAGAAAGGTGCTTCATGTGCTGCCCCTCTTACTGTGGCAAATGAAAGCATATTGTTCCCATAAACTTGAGTCCATCCACCAACCTAAAATAATAACATAATTTCATTATTAATTTTAGATTAATAAATTTCTAATGCCTATATGGAATTCGAATGAGTTTAATTTTGATGTATTGTCAGTATAAAATTTTTTAAAATTAATTATTTTTACTAATGTAAAGTTATTTTTATATAAAATTAATAGTTAAAAAATTATTAAATAATAATTTAGCTAAACATATCAAATTATTTAATAATTCTCAACTATTAATTTTATATAAAGACAACTGTATCTGAATTTTCACCCTATTAGTTATTATGTAAAAAAATTTTAACTGATAATACATAAAAATTAAATTCAATTTGAATTAGAGTAAACCTCCATATTCATCACAAGAAAGCTAAAATCATCTAAAATTTAAAAATGAACAAATTTATCTCTCATCATTTGAAAAATGTTGATATATAAATTATTTTTTATTAAAAAAGTTTGAACTTATATATATATATAGATATAAAAGAATATTAATATGTATAGTTATATATATACCTGTTGACCTTCAAACCATACACTATAAGGGATTGTTGTATTAAGTTGTAATTGTTTTGCCAACTTTTGAACCAAAGTGCGGCTTCCAGTCAGTGGAATCACTGAATCTTGATCTCCACTGTATTGAGAAAAATAATCAACACATGGTTAATTATGTTAATTAATTAATTAATTAGCAGTGAAAAAAAGGAAGCATCTGAAAAGGAGAATATTTTACCTGTAAATTAGGACCCTAACTCCAGCTTTTACTAGTGATCCAACAAGAGGAAGTGTAGGTATTTCCACATTAAGCATATCATAGTCCAATATGCTGTCACCACAAAACACATTATGAACAAGGTCATTCAATTTTCATAGATCAATTTTGTAAGTTATTATTAGATTACCCTTTTAACATATATAATATCATAATTTTAATTAAACATAGATAATATCTTGTTATTAGGTCTTTCATTGATTTAATAACAGAATGATTCTGTCACTTTTGATAAATTTTATTTTTTATCTATAAATAAGCTCATTTCATTATATAAAATAATTTTTTTTATTTTTATTTTCACTTTAGTACTTACTATCTTGTGATTTCGTTGCTTTGGATAGAATTTATTTTTGACCTATAAATAAGCTCGTCTCATTATATACAATAATTCTTTTTATTCCTATTTTTACTTTGTACTTATTATCTTGTGATTTTATCACTCACTGTTGATCAAATTTATTTTTGACCTATAAATAAGCTCATTTCATTATATAAAACAATTCTTTTTATTCCTATTTTCACTTTAGTACTTACTATCTTGTGATTCTATTATTTTTTATAAAATTTATTTTTGACCCACAAAATAAACTCGTCTCATTATATAGAACAATTCTTTTTACTCCTATTTTTACTTTAGTACTTACTATCTTATGATTCTATCGGTTTTAATAAAATTTATTTTTAACCTATAAATAAGCTCGTCTCGTTATATAAAATAATTTTTTATTCCTATTTTTACTTTAGTATTTACTATCTTGTAATTCCGTCGCTTTTAATAAAATTTATTTTTGACTTATAAATAAGTTCGTCTCGTTATATAAAATAATTCTTTTTGTTCCTATTTTCACTTTAGTATTTGCTATCTTGTTTTTCCGTAAATCGACTATAAATCTTAATTTTGAATGACCAAAAAATCTATACAAAAAGCACACAAAATTGATTACTAAGAAAGGATTTAATTTATCTTACTTGCTGCAAACATCCCATTTTCTTACACCAACAAGCTTGGCATGAAGTGCTTGTTGTACATCTCTTCTATTCAAGTAGTTTGTAACCTTGTCATCTACGCACACATCTACCCTCTCATTCTTTTCCTGCCACAAAAGTAAATAGTAAAAAAGTGAACAGTAAATAGTAAATAAATAAATGAGATTAAATTAAAGATTCACAAGACTCACTTGGGATTGAGGACAAATAACCTTTGATTGTGAAAGCACAGAGGAAATGCAAACATCAAGAGTGACATCATATTTGTCAACAAATTTGCTTGTTTCTTTGCTAACTTGTCCCATTACCTCTGAACAAACCATGGAAAGTGAATCTCTATAGTACTCACTCACATATCTTGAATAGTTACACACATTGCTGAACATCTTGTACGTTGAATCTGATATTAGTCCATGAGACCAAAAGAACTCTGCCCTTGAATTGAAATCTGTGGCGTATTCTTCTAGAACTGGATTACCCAACTGCATTTCCATCATCATACTACCTTAATTACTTTCTTAATATCTTAATTACAAAACACAAATAATCTTTCTTTTTAATCATCACTAAGTTATATTATTCTCGATAGTCGACATACCTATTAGGGTTTGATAGGTCATACATCGAGTATAATATAACTATCTTTAGCTTAATTAATTTCTTTATATCTTAATTATAAAATACAAATCTTTCATTTTAATCATCACTGTATAAATTATATTCTCGATAGCCGACATACCTATTAGGATTTGATACGTCATACATCAAGTATAATATAACTATCTTTAAATAATTATTTCGTAAATAACACATAACTTTCATATTACTAACATATATGCACATGCACATATATGCGCACACATTATTTTTTATCGACATACTTATTAGGGTATACGAGACATCGAGTATCACGATAATGAGTTCGAGTAAAGAACTAACTTTTTCAACCAGTATCAGCCAATTTTTTAAAATTTTAGATTCTAGATCTAAAATTTTAAATTCTAAATTCTTAATTCTAACTCTAATTAGATCTTAAATCCTCTAAAAAACAAGGGTTAAAAAATAATTATACAATAGAAAAAGTTAACTAATATTAACTACTCAAAAGTTGATTTCTATATTTTTTCAATGATATTTTCTAGTATATTAGAAATAAAAAATGATGATGATGATAAGTAAATTTCTAATAACTTACAGCTATTCCTTTGAGATTGAATATCCTTTTCTTTGAATTCATTTCAATCATGAGCTTTGCAAGTTGAGGAACATAATGCCCTAAAAAATGTTTAATTAATAATATACATCAATATGGTTGTTAGAACACATAATGGCTAATAATTAATGTAACATGCTTTTGTAATGAAATTTAATTTTCTAGACTTTTAATTTAATTATTTAATTTTTAATTACCTGCATAACTTTCGCCAGTTAGAAACAGATCTCGGTTCTTGTATTGAGGGAACTTGTTGAACCACCGTTGAAGAAATACAACATTGTCCCTAGCTTAAGAAATTAAAAAAAAAAACACTTTTTCAGAAGACAAAGTGTGTAAATAATGATTCAGGGACAATAAAAAGGTATAGTATTCCGATGATTCTATTCATATATTCCTTAAGGAACAAGAGATGAGTAATAATGATAATAACGTAAAGTTACTATACCAAATATGTGTGAGCATAACTATTATTTTTCTTTTTTTTTCTTCTCTTTTTTACCATTAATCACTGTTTTTATGCCAACTTTTTTTAAAAAAAGCATAAGAAGCATGGATATGGATTATGGTATGTGTCTTTCCCAATACAAGGTATAATTTAAAAGGGTCTTTCTGAAGAGGAAAAAACTTACTTTTCCTTTTGTAATTTATTTTCTTTTTCCCAAAAGATTGAAGTAAAAATAAAATAAAGGGTCCGAAGTAAGGTTATGTTCTATTAAGGGTATTATTAACATGGAATTGGACTAAGACTATTTTTCTTTTTAATTTTAGGTTGGAGTCTTAAAAATAGAGAAAATAGTCCAAATTTTTAATTAAATTAAGATTTAATTATTTAGTTGTATTGGTTTATATAATTTTATTAAATTTTTAATTAAATTTCTATATATTTTTTTTAATTGAGTCCATACACTATTTTTAATTTTGTAATTAAATTATTTTCATATAAAAAACGTTACTACTAACATAATATTTTTCCCAACATACACGCGGTTGTCAAGATCTAATTAAGTTTTTAATTATGAATACTTTTAAGTTGCAAAGAATATTTAGTTAATTCTAATATTTTTTACGTTATAAAGAATCTAATTATAAAATTAAAAATAGTATAAGGATTTAATTGTAAATTTGATAAAACTATAGAGGCTAACAGACTAATTAAACCTTAAATGATTTGAGATTGAATTTGAATAATAATAATAATAAAAAAAAGTTGATAGATACCTGTTGCCTCGTCATTGATTTGTAAATAGGAGGAGCTACCGTTGGCATAAGAGAACCCCACTCCAACTGGTGTCTCCAAATACAACATATTTGCTTCTGAAAATCTCAATTATAATTATAATAAGAAATTCACAACATTTTATGCTATCTACTACTTATTAGAAATTGCATTAATATTGAATTATAGTACCTTTATTCCAACTATATTCATTGTTAATAAGAAACTCTCCATTTGGCCTAAATGGTCCATTTTCAGAGAATGCACCAACTCCAAGTGATGAACAACCGGGTCCTAAATAAATAAAGCATCAATAAAAAGATTAATTAATATATCCAAATTCATTTGTGTTTATGAAAAGTAGTATGTAGTACCTCCATTGAGCCAGAGAACGAGAGGTTTTGAAGAAGGATGAGTTTGTGATTCAACAAAATAATAGAAGAGATTCTTGTGCTTCTTTTCATCAACACTTACATATCCTGAGAACTGTTCAAATTCTATGTTTTCTGCTTGTCCTGGAAGCATTCCAATTCTATCTTCATTTCCATCAAAAGACGATGGAAAACTCAACACTTCCAATAATAAACTCACATGAAACAACAACATCACTGCCATGCCATTTCCCATGCTTTTGGATTTAGAGAGAGAAAGAGAGATCAGAGGAGTGAGGCAAAGAACACTATAGTCAAGAGTTTTTGTGTGATTTGTCTTCTATTTAAAAGGACAAGTTTTGTATACCTCTATTATGTTAGATAATATCCTTTAATTAATTATTAAGGAGACCACTTTAATAAAGATAGTCAAAATGTCTTTTTTTAAAGACGTTTATACGTGTTATGTTATTATTGGACATTTTTATTAAATTAATTAATAATTTATTTTTTAATAAGTCAGAACAAAATCGGTTTATTATTATAGCAACAATAATAAACTCAAGTGTCTGCATTATAATTATTAAATTCGATTTAATCCGATCAAATTATACGATTTCAATTGAATATCTTTAAATTTTTTGATAAAAAGACAAATATATCCTTGACTTTTGTTTTGTGGACATTTAAATTTCTAAAAATTTAAAAATACAATTAGATCCCAAAAAAATTTAGATTTATTGTTATTGTTGCAAAAAAAATCGATTTTATTCTAATTTATTAAGAAATTAAAAAATAATTGATTCATTAATACGTTCAATAATAATACGATACGTAAGCATTTTTACAAAAAGACATTTTACGTGTTTTTATGAGAGCATCTTCTATTAAGTTAATAGTTGTTGATGAAATATATCTTTTTTTAATTAATAATTATTGGATGAAATATATTTAATTAATTCCATGTCAATTCATATTTTATTTAATATTGAATAAGACATATGTTAGGAGAGAGTTAACTTGGATTTTGAGGTGAGTTAATTTGAAAAATAATGGTAAATTTTCAGTGAGCAATAATCTAATAAACATGAAATAATCCAGTCTATCTGTTTGTGGATATTGTATATTTTGGTATTAATTGAAGAACAAAAACTACTCAACTCATCAAAATATTAGTGTAAAATCAATCCGAATAACATCTATATATATCTCATTTAATGATAAATATTGCAAAAGTCAAAACAAAATTACATATATCATATATACATATAACCTAACTATTATTTAAAAAAAAAAAGAAAAAAAATGGTAGCCGGTGAGTAGAGAGCATAGAAAAAAGGGGTTTGAAATGTGGGGCAGAATGTGGGATGGAATTTATGTATTCTATTCTAAATATGATTGCAGTCTTAGCTTTATGATTGCAGGCCTGAAAATGGTGTTGAAAGAGATGTGACACAGGTACTAATCACCAAGCTGTGCCTCTTTTGTCTCATAAACTAAATTAAAAAAATAATTATGACACATAGTCTAAGTTTTCATCATATGAAAATGAAATTACCTCTATATATGTATATGCCTTGATTGAAGGACTAGTTTAATTCCTTCTCAAAAATAATATTTACATTTTGTTTTTTTCTTAATTGATGCATTAGCATCAAAGATCTTATATCCTTGATGGGTTTACTTTTCAAGACTTGAAAAAAAAAAGCAAAATTTCCTTTTTAATAACTTTTTGAGCAAATTATTATAATGAGATTTTTAAATATTTGATAAATTTAATGTGATTTAATTTGTTTTAGAATTATGTTTATAAATAAATATAAGTGCATCAAATACATTATTATAGTAAAATAATTAAGTCAGAAAAGAAAAAAAGGTTTCAATTTGAATTTCACCTATCCTTAAAAAGAAGTAAATATAGTTTGTGCTATTTTATTTATTTATTTTGTGGAATGAAATACATGAATAAATAAAATGCCACATTTCTTCGTAAGATTAAGTGTGTGTTTGGATTTCCGTTTGTAAAAGTGAGTTTGCATAAAATTGATTTTACAAAATTAATTTTGATGAAAAGTAAGTTTGGGTTAACGTGATTTATGTTTGGCAATATTTGTATCAAAATTGATTATAGCAAAATAAATGTTGTTTGGATTATACTATTCAAAATCACTTTTAGATGAAAAAGTACTAAAAGAGACATCAATTTATTTTTTTATATACATGCAAAAACATAACATAACAAAAATAATATAAAAAATATTTATTATATAAATAAATAAATATAATAAAAAAATTATGAAAGAGAGTACTATAAATTTTATAATGTTAAACAAAAAAAATATTCTATACTTTTTCTAATATTATCCGTACTCTTTAATTTAGTATTATTTTGAACTATAAATTTTCGTTATTTATGGCTCTATTGTTACTTATAATTAATTTTTTATTTATTTTGTCCTTTTTTATAGAATCATAGTTTATATTATACAAAATTTGGATAATAAACTTAGTATATATTAATTACAATTACAAATTTTACAAAGTCAAAATAAAAAATAAAAAAATTAATATAAAACAAAGATAGAGTATATCAAAAAATAAAAAAAAATAATACAGATTAAAAAATAATAAAAATTTCATAAAATCAACCACATATATCATATGAACAAAAAAATACAATAAAAACTAAATAAAATACATATAAATAAAATAAATAAAAAAATTTCATACACAATATAAATACAATGTAGTAAAAGATAGAAAAAAAAAGAATTCATATGAACAAAAAAAATAATAAAAAAATCATAAAAATTAATAAAATACCTGAAAAATTATAGCACTATAAAATATAAAAAAATCAACAATATTTATCATATGAATAAAAAAATACAATAAAATAAATAAAAAATCATATAAACAAAGTAAAAAAAAAATCATAAAAAATATACATATAAAAAATAGTATAGAAAATGATCAAAAAAACTCAGATAAAAACATAACATCATAAATCATAATACTAAAAATTAAAATATGAAAATGAATACTAAAAATAATAAAAAATTAAAATATTCAATTTACTAGTGATTGAAACAAATATGAACGATTTTGATGGAAAAAAATAGAAGAAAGAACTATGAAAAAGTAGAAAGAACTACACAGTGAAGCTTATAGTTATTGGTATCCTTCTTATAGAAGAAAATAAAGGATAAGGTTAGTAAAAAAGAAAAAAAATTTTCACCTAATTTTCTAAAAGTAATCAGCAACCATGAACGTGAAACGCAGAAGCTACAAATTTTAGCTTCTTCTCAACGTGGTTTAGAGGCAGAATCGTTTCTGCGTTTAGAAAGAAAAAAATTGACAAACATAAAAGTGAAACTTTCAAGAAGCTCAAACGCACTTCTTTCTTCATCAACGTGTTTGCCAAACACACTCTAAGACTTGAGAGATAACATAAATCTGAGATACACAGTTCCTTTTTGGATTTCCCAAAAGAAAATTGTTTGATTGATTAGCTTTTATTGATCAACAAGTACGAGCAAGATTTGGAACATAGACAAGATAATTGGGTACAGAATGGAGATTCCAATGAAAATAGAGCCATCCTATTTTTCCAATAAACCATTGCATTTTAAATGCATTTGTGCCTTTGTCAGAGAACCTACATGTTCTAAAGTGTAATCAAATGCTTCACTGACTATAAAAAGAACATGGAAAAGGAAAAATACTCATTAATGAATTTAAATGATTAATATATAGGAAAATTTTTATGAGTTTTAAGAACATTAATATTAATTATGTATATATTTTATAATAAAAATTAATAAAATATTAATATTCTTAGTACATGTGATAACTACTTTTCTAATGTATATATATACTAGCATGCTTTTATATTCTTTTTAGTTGAATTTTAATAGTAAGTTTAATTATTTTGCTGATTTTTATAGTTTTATTAAATTTATAATTAAATTTTTATATTTTTTATTAAATTTTTACATTATTTTTAATTTTATAATTAGATATTTTTTAGTAGAAAAAATTAAAATTAATTAAATATATATCCACAAATTAAAGTTATTAACAATTAAGAACTTAATTAGATCTTTGATTATATATTTTTTGAAAAAAATATTTTGTTAATTTTAATATTTTGACATGAAAAACACTTAATTATAAAATTAAAAATATTGTAGATATTTAATTAAAAGATATAAAAAACTTAATTGTAAATTTGATGAAACTATAAAGATTAACAAAATAATTAAACTATTTTAATATTAGTGATAACAATTATATTATTATTTAGTAGTATATAACCCTTTCACACAGAACCTATGCTATTTAAAGAAACAAGATATGGGAATGAGGCTTGATGCCCATAATAAGTGTACCGTTGAAATTTGATATAGATTATTATTATTATAACACAAGTGGAATTGGAAATGAAATGAGCTAAGCCCTATTAAAAAGCCTAATATTTTTTTATTCCCCTTTGTGGTGGTTAAGAGTTAAGACTTATCTTTATGTACTTATGTGGGAATGAACCTGTTCTATTTGACCAGTTGTGTAAAGCCATTTCTTATAATCATGATATTTGTAACACATTGATTCTTATTTATTTATTTATTTATTCTTCAAATACACCTTTTTGTCCTTGTGGTGCAAAAGCAAGAATATCCCCCACCACCATTCATAACTTGTATATTTCTTTTATTTTTTATTTTTTATTTTTTAATTTTCATACAAACTCACATGCTAGCCTCTATGGAGCCACATGTCTCCCATGGTGGCCTCAAACCTTTCCACACCAGCTTCCATGTGGGTCCTTCCTCAATTCACAATTCACAATTTCATTTGCACAAATTGTTGCTATTATTGTAATGAACTTCACATCTAGAATTTAGGATTTTTTTTAATTATTTTTAAGTTCATTGGTTTATTAGTTTTATTACCAAAGAATTTTAGTTAATTTAATTTGACCTAATTTGCATTACTTTTAGGGAAGTATTAAGTCTTTTAGCAATTTTATGTTTATTGCATAGAGAAAAAGTCAATACAATTGAATCATGGAAAATGTGAGTTTAATTTTTATTATAAAAAAGCATTTTTTATGAATAATCTATAATTACTTTTATAACATTCAAAGAATCTCAAATTATATCTTCCTACTAGAAGGATTAATGTCAAACCTCTATAATTTTTGTTTCAAAATATTATATTATGATAGATATGCAATCACGATATTTATAGGGTTAATTTTTTTAGATATTGAATAAATTCTCGTGTAACACTTAATTATTAGATTTTATAATAATTTTTTTTAATTTTAAAAATAATATAATTCGCAAGAGATATATTCTACTTTTAATATTTAAATATACAGTACACAAAAAACATATTATATATTTTAATATTAAATATACAATACACAAAATGTATTCTCTTATTTTTAAAATTTTAAAAACACCATAAATTTAATAACTGAATATTATATCAAAATTTGGTCAATATCTAAAAAAAATTACGTATTTACTATTTATAGGTGTTTGAAAATTGAAATGGACAAAATCACAAAATTCAACAATAGATGAAGGTGAGAAGAAAAAAATGGTTTGGCTTTAGTCATAGTGTGTGTGATTGCTACAAAACCTTGTCTCCATAGACCACTCTATTTAATTTAATTTAATTTCATAGGCTTTTATTTTATCTCCGTAAGATAAGGAAGAAAAAGGAAACACAACATTTTGAATGAGTATGAAAAAAAAAAACCAAACTATAAAATGACAAATTTGTTTGAGAATGATGCTTCTATTATACGTGCAGCTCAAGGAGCTGGTAAAGGAAAAGAGAAATTAAATAAATAAAAAAAAATGGTCCCTACCTAGTAAGCTTTTACAAAAGGTTTCTGAAATTTCATCATTACTAGCACTACTCTAGTGTGTCACTGATTTCTTTGGTATTCTATTTGACCCTCAAAACCAAATTCTAGTCCTAATCCTCAACCAACTCCAAAACAAAAAGTGATGGATAAAAGGAATAGTAGTAGGTGCTTATAATAATGCTTGGGAAAATTTATGTAACAACTAGGAATAATTGAATATGAATGTGTATATTATAATTATAACAGTGTATATAGAAGTGGTTAATAATGTGACTTTTGAGCATCATACTTGGAAAATGTGTGGGAAGAAGAGTGCAAGTGAAGCCTATACTTTTGGATTCTTGCAAATATGGCAAAGGCATGCCTTCTTTTTTATGAGTAATAATATTTGTGTTTTATTTAGTTTAACTTTTTTTTACACTTGAAATTTTGGGTCCTTTTCATCATACTTATTAAAATACACAAGTGGAGGCAAAGCTTATCCACTTTTACTATTAAACTATGCAAAGGCTTTGATTCTTTTTATGATATGGGTAACATACATAGCCACTATTGGTGTCCAAACAAAACACAAAGATATATAATAAATTAAACTCCGCGTGAGTATAGAGCACCATATAATGTGACTATATATATCATGAGACTTGTTAGGTTAAGTAGAAAAAATATATGTAATGATTCTTATGCTCAAATTAGTATGGGGCTCCGGAGATAAGAATTTATAAGGCATATTTTGGATTTGTGGAGTATGTGATATTATTTAATGGATGATATAATGCATAAGGTTATTTATAAAAATGTTGAAATATGAACGGGTGGCATATGGATTCTGTATTGGATTGGATCACTTAAGAGTCTATAATGTCCCTGTCTATGATTATTGACAAGGTTCTCAAAATGGTTATTAAATTTAAATGGTTAGAAGTTTAAAAATTTAAAACTTTAATTAAAGTTGAATTAAGTATAATAAAATAATACATTTTTTTTTACAAAAAATATATACTTTTAAGAAAAATAAATTTTAATTGATTATCTAGTAAAATCTTGGATCGGTTGATTTGGTTCATTAGTTTTTGACCAATTTTACTATTTTTTGACCGACGGAATATCAATTCATTTTTTTTACTAAGACAGACTCTAAATGCTCAACTTTTAGTTAATCCGATTGAATTGACAAATTTAGTTCGATACTCAAGCCATGATTATTTAAGTGCATTACGGACAAGATTAAGTTAGCTTCGGAATTTCATGAGACCTTAACCAATGCTCGCTATAAGATAGATCAAACAAGAATTGCAATTGAATTGATGCATATATTGGAGAAAAAACCAATTAAGCTTTGATGTAATGATGTGCAATACGATTATTGATGGGTTATGTAAAGAGGGGATAGTAAATGAGGTAGAGAAAATTTTCACTAAGATGATTGCACGTGAAAAAATGGGTTTCTCCGTGTATATATATATAAGGGATAATTTAGTCATTTTACATAAATGGTAATATACAGGAATTTGGATCCTCTAAAATTTGAATTTCACTTTAGAAAGTGATCTCTCACCATTAATTTCATAAGTGGGACTAATAATAAATATGAAAGAGAAATTATTCAAGAGTAGAAGATCATACTTTACTCTCTAAAATAAAATTTAAACTTTAAAGGATTCAAATCCAATATACGGGTACCCAAAAGACAGGAATTTATTTAAGGGGTACTCGTTCTCCATTCCCACAAATAGAAAAATCCCCCGTTATCCGTCCCCTGATGGGTAAATCCCTGCCGATACCTGCCCTGCCAAAGAAAATTGCCATCCCTAGTTTATAAAGCAGTAAAATAAGCATGTTGTAGTTTATGATGCTCTACAGGGTATATTCATGGCAAAGAAAAAGGAGAAAAAAAAAACAGTTTGGTGTACATGCATTCCGGGTCTACGGAAGGACCGCACCAACCGGTGTAATGTACACAACCTAACTTGATAATTATATTGGTGGCTGTTTTCACGGCTTGAACCATGACCTTGAAGTTACACTTGATAATTACAACCGTTGCTCCAAAGCTGCTTTCGCAAAAACAAAAAAAAAAAAACAAAAAACAATAAAAAAAATAGTACACATCAAAATAAACCTAGATGAACTATGTTTTTTACCCACAACACACAAACTTCATACATACAAGGAGGCAACCCACTATCTCCGTAAAGAATTCTTATTAAATTGGAGGTGATTGTTATAATGCCTAAAAAGTGATGCTTAATTTGCCAAAAAAAAAGTTAAAAATTAACATTTAATTTTACAAGTATAGAAGTAAATAATTTTTAAATATTTAAAATTTACTATAAAAGAACAAGTTAGTTAAAATTTAGGTACCAAGTAATAGACACCATAGAATTCACCTTAATTGGAATATTAGTTCAAAATTGTGAATGTGGTTTGTGTAAAAGCCAACTTTGCTATTCTCTTCAGTCCCCTGCATATCTCGAATCACGTTAGTTAATTTCTAGACTCATTGCATCAATAGAAAAATTAGTTTCTGACGTTATATGCATAAACTTATTCCATGCCAACAATAGAAAGCTAATTTATCAATAATGCATGAGGGAATGCATACCTGTGCCGAAGAAAGAAGGGTTTTGAGGCGAAGTTAACTAGTAAAGCTTGATTCTAGTATTGATAGTATTCCTGCAAATGGTAACACATGAATAGAACATTTTTTTCTTTTTTTATTATGGATCACCAGCCAAGTTATTCAACAATACATTTCACAGCGAGTGATCTAAGGGTACTGTACAAATAAAAAGAATGCATAAATTCACAAGAAGCAAAACTAATATTTACAGGAAGACGGAAAGCATATGCTGTTTTCATCAATGAAAAATTACCTCTTGATTAATTTCTTTCATCCCTCAAAATATCTTTGAAGTCATTTAAATGACGTCTCAGTTTCAAATTCCATAGAAACCTGGTATAAGCTGGATTTTGAGTGTTCATGTGATTGCAGTTAGGCAACCAATTCCCAACAATCATTTGAAATCTATGTAATGTAATGAATGCTAATGGAAAAATTGTGATTGTAGCACAAGCACAATGATAGAAAATTTAGCCTGTTGCTAATCTTCAACATCTTCACTTGAGCATGTTTCCAGCAAAGAGTCTCCTCTTCTTGAACTTAGTAGTTTTAGAATGGCTATGATATCTTCGCTCTGCGGATGAGACTGATCTGCAGACACAAATGAATGTAAGTGATCATTGACATTTATCCAAGACCAACCTGGCTCTTTTATTACCCCCTTTGACTTCATTAGCTTCCTTATGTACGCAACTTCCTCCCATCTCCCCTTGGCAGCATATATGTTAGCCAGGGTGATGTGAGTTCCTGCAGAATTCGGATCCAAAGAAAGTATTTTTTCTGCTGCTCGTCTTCCTCTGTCAACGTCCCCATGAACCCTACATGCTCTAAGTAAGGTAGACCACACAACATCATCACTACTGAAAGGCATGCTTCGTATCATAAGCTCAGCTTCACTCAATCTTCCTGCTCTGCATAGAAGATCAATCATGCAACCATAGTGCTCTTTTGAAGGACTGATCCGATACTCGTCAATCATTGACATAAAGTAGTGGAAACCTTGATCAACCAATCCAGCATGGCTACAAGCTGTCAAAACCCCAATGAAAGTCACATAGTCCGGTTTTAAACCAATACTGGGAATCTTCTCGAATAAATGAATTGCCTTTTGGCTGCATCCATGTTCAGCATACCCATTGATCATGGCTGTCCATGATATAATGTCATTAGTTTTAGTCCCATCAAATACTTTAGAAGCTTCTTTTAGACTCCCACATTTTGAATACATACTAATTAGTGCACTATGAACCATTGCTTCATGATCCAGGCCAATGCATAGGACATGAGCATGCACCTGCTTCCCAGGCTCAAGAAGCGCCATGCTTCCACTCACACTAAGCAAGCTAGCAAGAGCAAATTCATTCGGTTTTGGCCCTTCCCTTCTCATCCATGATAGATAGTCAAAAGCTTCTTTTGCATAACCTGCTTGAGAATAAACCGCAATTATAGTGCTCCAAGAAATAATATCTTTTATAGCCATACTACAAAACACCATTGAAGCCGAAGTTAACATCCCACATTTCGAATAAAGTGTAATGAGGGAATTCGACACTGACAAGGCATCCACCAGACCTAGATGCAATACATGGCCATGTATCTGCTGGCCCCATTCTTTAACAACAAGATTCGCACATGCAGAAATTACTGCTGCAAAAGTGTATTGATTGGCACTAACCCCTGATTTTCTCATCCTTCTAAATGCATCCACTGCATTCTCTTCTTCTCCCATCTGCACATATGTTGTAATAAGGGTTGTCCATGAAACTACATCTGGCATCCTCATTTTTTGGAACAATCTCATGACATAACTTGGTTTTCCACATTTATTATACATGGAAGCAAGGGTGTTAATCACAAACAAGCTCTCATCAAACCCTTGTTTTATTGTTTGTGTGTGAATAGCTTTCCCACAATCTAAAGAATTCGAATCAGCAGATGCTTTCAAAGCGATGGCGAATGCATATGAATCACAACCCACTTTTGATCTCCACATTTCAGAGAAGTACAATAATCCCTCTATACTATAACCACCATGAACAAGCCCCGCAATAATGGACGTCCACGATACCACATTTCGGGTTTCCATTTCTTCGAAGACTTTGCAACCATGCTCTACTTTGCCTACTTTCATATACATGTCCACTAGTGAACTGCTGACAAATACCGAGTCTACCAAACTTGACTTCACAGAAAATCCATGCAGTGATTCCCCGAAATATATGTTCATGCCAAGAGCACAAGCCTTGAGTGCAATACTAATCATAAACTGGTCTTTTTGAAGACCAGGCTGGATCCACAAATTTAAGAACAAGATCAACGCTTCAAAAGGGTATGAAGAATTGACATAACCAGCTATTATTGTGGTCCATGAAACCTCATCTCTGTGAGGCATTTTATCAAACATTTGCCTTGCTTTATGCAGTTGACAACATTTCACAAGTTGCTTCAGTTCGGAGTTAAGGTCAAGCATATTATGAACAAAATGGGGCGTGTTTGGATGGACGGAAAATGAAGAGGCACATCGATTATGCTCCCAAACACGTCCCCAGAAGCCTTTTGTGCCATGCAAAACGGCATCCTGCGGCCGCCATAATCGGAGGAGAGAAGCTGCGGAGGGAGGAATGCGGGGGAGCAACAGAAGGAGGAGGAAAAGCGGAGAGGAGGAGGGCATGAATGGAAGATGAAGTTCAGTGCTCTAACCACCATGTGAGGCTTAAGAGGTGAAGAAGAAGAACAGCGAAAGAGAATAAGAGACTAATTAGACTTCATTTGTAAATTAATTATGATATTTTAAAATATAACCCAAACTTATTCCTACATTTTTATAAAAATAACATTTTAGTCATTAATTCCATAGTTATCAGAACCAAACCGATAATTACAACTAGGTCATCGGCTCACTGGTTCAATCAGTGGGTCACTGATTCGCCTGGTTGATCCGGTCATAATTAAATAAAAATATAAAATTATAAAAATAAAATTAAAACCAAAAGTTAAAACTTAAAAATTAAAATGCATATGTTCACAAACATATTACTAACAATCAAGTATCAATTTTTAGACATAACTAATAATGTATAAAGAGATAATAAACTAGCCATTGGTACAAAATATTTTCTCAATTTAAATGAACAAGAGAGAGCAAAAAATAACACAACGGGGAAATCTCGACATCTATATCCTCATAGGACAAATTTGAAGCTTGACCAACATTTTCTTCATTTTGATTTGCATCTATATATACATTTGTGTATTTTTTCACAAATCAATACCAAGATTTGGATCCAAGTAACTAGTTGAGAAAATTTCACCTGCACATATCTCAGGATTGTCATTAGTGGAAAGAGTTGGTTGAGATTGCAATAGACTCATGAGTTGTTGGTACTGGGATGCTGTGAGAGAAAACCCAGAGTCTTTGTCAGCTATATGCTCCTTCTCTTGCTCAGATATTGTTTCAGCAACATGATTCACCTGATTCCTTTGCTTGTTCTGACTGTACCCTGGTGGATATCCATGGAGCTTATAGCATTTATCTTGTGTGTGACCAAGTAGACCACAGTGGGTGCAGAGCGGGCGGTCTCGCTTTCCTTTTTCTCTGTATTGATTCGCTGGCTGGCCTAGGTGTGCTGCAGGAGCGGGCTTCACGGCAAAAGCGACTTGTTGAGGTATCACAATAGAATTTGCCATGCCAATAGCGCGTTGTCGCTCTTCTTGAAGAACCAAAGAGAAAATCTTCAAGATAGGTGGAAGGGGGTCCGATAACAGAATTTGACCTCTTATGTTGGAGAAGGAATCATTCAAGCCCATTAGAAAGAACAAGACGTGTTCTTGATCAAGATGAGATTGGAAGGCTTTTGCTCCTCCACATGTGCACATTGCAAGCGGCCGAAATGTGTTGAGTTCTTCCCAAATTATTTTTAATTTGGTAAAGTACTGAGAAACAGAGAGATTACCTTGAGTTAGGGTAACTAAAGCCTTTTTCAGCTCAAAAATTCTTGGACCGTTGCTTTGAGAGAATCTTGTTTCTAGGTCTTGCCATAACAAAGCTGCAGAACCAGCATAGATCACACTAGCAGCAATATCCTTTGAAATAGAGTTTAGAAGCCAAGTTGTAACCATATCATTCGTGCATTGCCACGATTCAGCAAGCACAGGGTCGATTGTTGAATCTGGTTTAGTGATGGATCCATCTATGAATCCTAATTTTCTCTTTCCACTTAACGCTAGGCGAATTGACCGACTCCAAGATGCATAGTTATCTTCTTGTAATGGTTGAGAGGTCAACACCAAACCAGAATGATCACCAGGTTGTAGTGCGTAAGGATCTTGAACAGAGAATCTTACCGATTGAGGGGCTTCCATCGATCGAGGAACATCCATGGATCTTGAACAGAAAATTGGGAAACGAACCGGGAATTGGAAACAAAAGGAGAAAGAGGTTTGTGAAATTGGGAATCGGAAATTGAAAATTGAGAAGAGGTTTTCTCAAAAAAAATTGGGGAAAGAAACGCGGCGTTGCGGAAGGGAAGGGATCGTAGAATGTGGCGTTGCGAAAGGAAGGTTAGTGAAATTTCATTCCATCTGATACCATATTGAACTTAATTTTGGAAAAAAAAAAATGAAAGACCTCATTCTCATTGAGTTGGTGTTGGTATATATATATGTACAGCAATACAAGTAGTAGCTTAACTAATTCATCATTTGTACACCTGGCATAGCTTGGTAAATATCATTCTAATACTAACTATTAATTCTAATAAGGAGGAAGCTGACGCGAGGCTCGAAGCAAGAATACGACAATGACATCCAGTCCCAGGACGTGCTGCTTCTGCCACCGGCGATGACAAGTGCAGGGAAGGCGCGCGCTGACTGAGAGACGATGAGGAGACTGAGAGCGATGACGAGCTTGAATGCGAGACCGGAGGCTGTGAGAGAGACCGGAGACGAGAGCTTGAGTGCGAGAGTGCGACTGACGAGACTGAGACACTGAGGAAGAGGAAGGAGCAAGGTTCTGAGAACCGGACCGGTCATCAAACCATTCTAGTCACTAGTTCATTGGTCCAACCAATCTAATCGTGGTTCAACTGAAAAAACCGTTTTAAAATAAAATAATTAATAAATTATAAATAAACATCCTAAAACATAATTAATTAATTATAGTCTACTATAAATCTTAAAATATCTTCCAAATTTAAAACAAATGTCATCAACCAAAGCCACATTATCTTATTAAAATACAACCAAATTGATGCTTTCATAATCAATGGTTGAAGTCAATTTTTTCCCCTAACCATGTATTTCAGCACAAATTTAAAGCACACTCACCATTTTTCTTTAACTAGCCTAATATCTTCGCAAGTAAGGTAAAGAGCCATTACATACCTCATCGCCGGGTGAACAAACTCCAAGTACTGCCTGAGCAATACTCTGCTTTGCTCCATTGCTTACCACAATCTGATCAGGAGTATATGTAATTCCATTCTCCTCTGCAATAAAAATTCAGGAAAATTGTCAAAAGCCACATAAGCCCCCATCTCAAAAAATCAGTAAAAAAAAATTAGCCAAAGTAACCAAAACACAAACACTTGAAGTGCATAAATTAGCTAACCCGTCAACTTATGACAAATCGCTCTGCGCAATTCAAATTTTCCGGCATTAGGGGTGTACCGTGTGTATCCTTCGCGAATACCATTAATCCCAGCCTACCATATTCACCACACTTTAATCAAACATTCACATGATCATAATTTCATTATCATACACCTAAATCAAAAGCAGAAAGATGCAGCAATAAAGTACAATTCACACAAAAATAAAATGAGAATTCACCTCATCTATGACGGCAGGTGTATCGAAATCAGGTTCTCCGGCGGCCAAGCGAATAACCGGCACTCCGGCTTCGACAAGAGCAGTGGCCTGGTCACTTATGGAAACAGTCTTCGACAAGAACAGAGCAGAGCAGATCCTGAGCAAGAGGGGGAACAGAGCTAACCGGTGGAACAGGCTGCGCGACGGAGGCAGGAGGCGAGCCTGGCGACGGTGCTTGCTTCCAAAGCGGAAACGGTAGCTGCACGATGGCGAAGGTGGCTTCGACTACAACTTGCGACGGCGCGGGAGCAGTCCGGCGGCTGGACGGAAGCACGAGCTCTAGGGTGATGGGAGGGACTGTGTGCTGCGCCGTTGTGTGGACTGTGGAGTGATGGAGTTACGGTTGGTTGGGTAATGGTTAGGGGCTTGGGGCATCAGCTATCGAAACGGTGGCGCTTTTGATAAAATTAAAAAAACCGGCCAAGTCTCGGTACGGTTCAACCGACAGTTCTTGACTGGTTTGACAGTCTAATGCCGGTTTTCTAATTCTTCGATTTTTGCATATGACCGAATCGTTATTTTTATCGGTTTGTGATTCGACCGGTTCGAACTAATTTTCAGAACCTTGGGAAGGAGACATTCATTGTGCAGATTAGGGTTTTGCCTCTCCTTTACTAGAAAACGACGTCGTTTTCAAAATTTAAAAAAGGGTTAAGTACGATTTTGGTTTTTATGATATAAACCAATTTTTTTTTTGTTCTCAACCTTTTTTTGCATACAAAATCGTCTCTAAAATTTAACTTAGTTTCAAGATCATCTTTTTGACCTAAATCTTAAAATTTTTGACTAAAATACCCCTAATAAAAAAATTATAAAAAAAAAGAAGGGGGAAGGGCGAGGGATGGACAGACGTGGACGCTAGTGTTCGACGTCGATGCCAGCAGATTTGCGAGGGTGGACATCGCACGCCACTCGCCGTTTCTGCTCCTCCTCTTTGTTGGTCACCGCTGCTCCTCGTCACTCGCCGTTGTGCTTCATGTCCTCGCTGCTGTGCTTTGCATCCTCGCCACTGGTCCTCCCTAGGGTTCCAATTCTGCTTCTAATTGTTGATTTTGTTAATTATATTGTTGATTCTTCTGTTTCTTTTGTTAATTATATTGTTGAATTTTTTTATTTGTGAATTTGTTGATTTTATTAATTACATTATTTCTGATTTTGATTCTATTATTGTTTTGATTTTAATTTCATTTTACTTTCATGGTTCTTCTACTTCTATTTTTTCTCTTTTGATTCTGATTCCATTATCCATTTTGTTGTTGATGCTTCTGGTTACTTCTGTTCCTTTTATTGTTGTTGTTTTTTGGAGTTGAGAGAGATAGTGATGGAGATTATACAGATTTGTTTTTTCATTTTTGTTTCTGTTTTTTTTTTATGTTTATTACATTGTTTTTTTGTTGTTGTTGATGAAGAAGAAGAAAAAAGATGAAGAGATGATGATGTGATGGAGAAGAAGAAAAAGAAGAATAGAAAATGAGAATTTTGGTGAAGAAGGGGAAAGATATTTTGGTCCGAGGGGCAATTTTAAAACCATGTTAAATTTTAGGAATGAATTCAAATACAAAAAAAGGTTGGGGACGAACAAAATTTTCAACCCACTTTAAAGACCAAAATCGTACTTAATCCTTTAAAAAAAAAAAAAACTAAGCATGACCTAGTATAGATCATGAAAATCGGCCGGATCACTGGATTTGCTTAAATTCGAATGGATCGAATTGGTTTTTTGCAGGTCTAATGTTTAAGCAATTCGAAAAAGTGGCTCAGTCCAATTAAGTAATCAAGTAATTAGATTTTTCATCGAACCGATTGGATCAAACTAGATTTGATAACTATGATTAATTCTTTTAAAAAAATAATATGATTAAATTGTCTGAAATTGTTAAATTAAAATAACTAATATTTCTATTTATTTTATTAAAAACTAACTTCTCCAACATTTTAAAAAATTATGAACCAATTTATTAAATTCTTTTGTTATAAATTAATTTGTACAATTAATTATTCCATCACTTGAACTAGCTCTTTCCTGCAGATATCAACTTCATATCATTAACGTTCTACATTTGATGCAAAACACTGATTGACCCTTAATTTAAGATACAAGTGTCAAAATAACATTAAGTAATGTTTTAAACTTGACCTTAATCACTAATTTGATACTTATTTTGTGTGCAAAAGTGAACTTCACATAAAGTGATGCACATCACTAATTGACATTCAAGTAGAGGTGCAAGAGTGAAAATAATATGAAATGATGCGCTATACTTGATCTTAATAACTACAACTAATTGGCACTTAATTTCAGGTATAAAGGTAAACCTCAGGTGAAGTAATACTTTAGATTTGATCCAAACCAATAATTGGCACTCAATTAGGGATGCCAGAGTGAACTTCACCTCAAATCATACTCTAAAGTATATCTCAACAATAAATTAACACTCAAATTTGTTGGCGCTTAATTTTGGTTGTGATTGTGAACTTCACATGAAATTATGCTCAAAATTTTACCCAAAATACAAATTGACAGTTAATTAGATGTCAAATAATGAATTTCACCTCAAATCATTCACTTAATTTGATTCAAATAATTAATTCTCTGACAAATCTCCATCACACTTTAGCCAAATAAAGAGCCAAACTTCACTTCATATTAGACTTAGACTTGTCCTAACTAACTTATTAGGCTTTAATATATATTTTATAAATTCTTCGTGATAATTATTAGTATTAAATTAAAAGCATAATTTAACATCTTCATAATACCATTAAATTTTACCATACTTTACTGAAATTTACATTGCATACAGCCTATTGTTGCCGATCAAATAACAACCGAACTTCCATAAATCAAAACCTCAAATCAACCAAATAAATTCGAACATTCATCGTGTCTGAAGGAATCATAATGACCGAGGCAGCTAGATGAAAAGAAATAAGAATTAACAAAAAAGGAAAAGAAAGAAAGCAAAGGCTTCTATTCTTGGCCATTTTCATTCCATAACAAACAGGCTCACTAGCTGAGATTCTGATCTACAAAATTTAATCAAAAGAATTGTGGTAAAATTCAGTCTCACGTAGCTCACCCACTTATATTGTTACAGCTCAACACTCTCTTCCAATGCAAAGGACTATAGCTTTTCTTTTACTTTTTACCGGATACATTTACTTCGACTATTAAGATTTTTGCTTCTTTTATATGAGACCCGGATATAATGTTGAAAAACATGGTTTGTACAGGAAAAAAAAGAGAGAAAAAACATACGTAGAAAATAGAATAAAACAAAACAAATATACACGTAGGAAGAAAGAATCAATCAACAAATGAAGGATTGCGAAATCAAGACGAGGCATCAGAGTCTGTGGTTGTCTTATTATTAGCATCTGCCAACCCTTGAGTTTGATCAATTCCCTTCCGAGAAGCTTCCCAAAGTTGTTGTTCTATACCCAGTTTCCTCAACTCCACCAAACCTCGCTCAACTAAAAGGAAGCACAATGAGCTTAGAAGTTCATATACTAAACCTTCAAGAACACATCAGAAGGGGAAAAAAAAAAACTAAGGATAAACCCCAATTTTGTCCCTTGACCAAACATGGAAGATAAAGTCGTCCCTTATGACTTGAAAATGATAAACTTATCCTTCACTATTCAAAATGGTAATATATTAGTCCTTTAGTATATGAACATAGACTAATATGTTCAGTTTTTTTAATAACAAATTTGTCTAGTAAGAACATTGTGAAGGACAAATCTATCACCTTCAAAATCTCGTGAACTACTTAGTCCCCGATTAAGGAACACGTTTAAGGTCATTCTCCCTTCGATTTTTTTCTTAATATAACATTTAAGGGACAACAAACTTAAACATCATAGATGGTATTTTAGTTATTGCAGCCAATTGGTAGGGTAGCAGATTCAGATAAGAAGAAACAAAATAACCACCCAAATTTTTCTGGGAAAGACCAGGTACCCGCTTGTAATTTCATGGTTATTTACTCATTAAGTTATTTACTCTCTCCAGAACCACAAAAGAGGATGAGAAAGACAACAGCTTACCATCGACAGCATCATGTGAAGTTGGTGACTGCCCACTGCGTGCAATCCAAAATTGAAGTCGCTCATCTGCAATATCATCTTCTACACCGTGAAACAAAGCTCTTCGCCAGAAATAAGTCAGCCATGCCTGTAAATATTTTGAGTTTATAAATACGTTATGTGTGCATATACTATATCCGAAATAGCTATTCTTCAGGTTCAATTGTAATAAGAACAGGTCATAAAAAAACATGTATATTAAGGAGCTTTTCTTTTTTTTTTTTTTTTTTGAGATTCCATTCTTAAGACTGATTAATGAGTAAAAATGCAATAAAGTAATTAGTTGGATTTTTTAAAAAACGAATATATCTTGAATGGAAAGAAATTAAACAAAGAACCAAAATCTTAAAATCACAACAACTGACTCCCTGATAACGTCAAGACTCAAGTCAGTAAATTCAGACATATCCGTCTAAATCCCTGAATCCAACTTAGACATGATTCTATCCATCATCTAATGATGAGAACCTAGTAGAAATGGAAATGCTGAAGTACAATTCAAGGACAGTTACTAACCTCTTTGAAAATAACATCTTCTGCTTCCTCTTCACTTAATTCTGGAGGACATAAAAGAAGAGAATATCAACATTATTCACCAGGTCATCTGCCAGACACATTTCCATGTATCGAAGAATGGCTAGATGCAGTCATGGGTGTAATATGCAATCAAATACATACTACATACACAACCAGAATATTTTAATCCTTTAGTTTGTAGATGGTAATCGTGATTTGTGTTCTATAGTGAAAAGGTTACCAAATGACGATGAGAAATGGTTGGAAAAAATACAGATATCATATACTACAAAATATTAACACAAGACAAGCAGAGAAATCCTAAAAAGCATACCACCATAACTTTATGACATTTACGCACCAAAATATATATAAGAACTTATTTCTTACCAAATGCCTCCACATATTTGGCATCACCACGTGACTTGGAATCTGAGAATAAATTAATAGAAATGATCAATTATCAATTTAATTCAAAATTCGAATAATCTTCTACTGAACTATTATTTCTTTAGGTTAGTAGCAGAATGAACCATCGTTTAAAGAAAAATTTCAAAAAATGTGTATAAAACCAAGACATGAATAAACCAAAAACTGAATCAAGAGAGGAAAAGAAACGGCTCAAACAATAAGAGTTTGCACTAACCACAGCCTGTGGGTACATCATACAAAAGAACAAGAAGTAATAAGGCTTGGTTTGGTAAAACTTTTTGAAGAGGCACTTGTGCTTTTCAAAAGCATAAGCTACTCGTTTTGTGTTTGGTAAATCAAAAAGATCATGTACTTGTGCTTGTAGCTTTTAAAAGATGGGGGTGCTTTTGAAAGCACCTAAGGTGGAGCTTTTCAAAGATAGCTTGTGCTTATCAAAATTAAAAAGTCTAATATAACTTCATACATTAATTAATTTTCAAATTTAACTCTTACACTTACGTCTATTATAGTATTTTTAAATTTTAAAAACTATTTTACCAAACGCAATTATTGTTGCTTGTGCTTATTGAAAGCCATTTTTAATTTGATTTACCAAACATAGGTGCTACAACTTTTAGAAAGCTATATTTTAAAAGCTAGCTTTTATAAGCTACTTTTGAAAAGTAAAAGTTTTACCAAACCAAACCTAAAACAGATCAACACGAATAGAAGCACGGAAATCGAGATTGGAGACAAGGGTAAAGACCACACACCGACAAAAGATGATGAACTAACATACCTAAAACAGACTGCCGAACTGAATTTGGGCGTCTATGTTGGGCTAATGCAAGCGCAACAGCATCCTCAACCTACAAAATAAAATTTGACCAAAATACTTTTTTAAAGTCAAGAACAAAGGAAAAGGATTTGAAACAAGCTGCACGTATAGAAGTTTGATTTCTTGATTTCTCTGTGTCTAACATTTTCAAGAGGAAAATGAGATGAAGAACTGATTTACTGAGCAAACAAAGGATTAACTTTTAATAATATTCATGGAGAACCTTTAAGGAAGCAAGTTCTCTCAAACCCATCTCAACTGAAAGCATACTCTCAATATTTCCCTCCCCAGAGAGATCATTCAAATCACGAACTTCTTTGCTTCTCTCTGGATCATCAGCACCTGGCACATGCTCTTTAATTAGATCCCACTGAAGATAATTTAACAGAAACAATTTCAAACTAACTGAGTATTTACTCATGCTCACTTTTGTTCCAGGATTCCTCCTTAGCCTTTTGTCCAGCAGAGATGACAAGTTCGAAAGGTAGAGGCGCTAGAGAAGACCAATGTTCATGCTTGGATTGTGCTATGTCTGCACATATGCCTAGAAAGTGTGGAAGAAACATGGCACAAAAATTAAAAGCGCTAATATTATAATGGAGTTCTGTAAAATACACTTCACAAATTTTTAAGCCATGGTTTTTCAGATTAAAAAAAAAAGCACGACTAGCATATTTTTTTCAGAGTAGTAGGAATAAAGATTAGATACTGTTTCTGTAAGAATCAGAGTGCGCTAGTAAGTTTGTTACCATGTTTTACAGCAAGACCCCAGTAGCGTGCAAGCCAACATCTCTTCAGGACAACTTCCTCCTAAACAACAAATAAGAAACATAATTGAGACAAACAGAAATACCTGGTAATTGTCATTTTATTGGAAAATACCAACCATTTCTTCTTGGGTCAAAATCATCCTCTGTGTCATTGTACGAAGAGCTTTTGCTTCAGCTTCAGCTTCTTGCTGTTGTTCCAAAGCTGCTGCTGCATCATCTTTTAGATTCTGACGAAGACAAAGAAAAGAAGATAGCTATAACTTCATAAGGAATAACAAAGTAATTTAAATATGGAAATAAATGCACGCTTTCTTAAAAAATTACCTGAATTTCCACGCGAAGGGCTGTGATTTCCTCATCTCTCCCATCCTGTGTTTGTTTTGCAGCCTTGAGAGCAGCCTGTGGCAATAAATAAATATAAATTTGAGTATTCCACAAAATTCTTTGAAAAAAACAGCACTAGTGAGCTTGTTGCTCAAACTTCCAACCATCATTCAGTTCATATTTCTGCCACATATAATATGATTAATATCCATTCTTCTGGCATACCTCTCTTTGTCGCAAAGCAGCTTCCTTCCTGCATAAATAGCACACAAGAACCTTAGATTAAGACCTAAACGAATAAACATATTCAGCTCCAGGCAGCATATAATGTGAGACTTCAAAGCTAGCTTACCTGCTCAGAAGTTTGGCTTCTAGGGATACACCTTCTCCAAGAGAAGCAACCTGCCAAAATTAAAATGAACAAGGACACGAAAAATCAGCAAAGGCAGTACAAGGAATAAAGCAGTTTCTATTGGTAAGTATTAAGTAAATGAAAAATCAAACTGGCATCTAAACAATGGTATTATACATTAATATTGTTAGGTTTCAAAGCTCAGTTAATATCTTTTTTTTTGGTTTGGAAAAAGGAGAAGAGGAGGGGGAACCCTCACCTGTTTCTCAAGCTCCCTAGCTCTGGCCTCCACTTCTTGGCGTTTTTCCTCTGCAACTCTTAACTGTCAATATAATCAACCAGATATGTTAAATATCACATAATTTGAGCTTAAAACCAACTTTGTTAGGCAAGAAAGAGCACCACCTTTTCTAATATAACCTCATTCTCCTCTTGTAGCATATCCAGCTGCAAAATAAAAGATGAATCAGCTTCAAAGCACATACTTTATGAATTACCAAATCAGCACCAGTATAAAGAATATAAGATTCAATTTTTTGGAGACAGAAAATTTGATCATTCAAATATATACTTCATCACGGAGTGCAGAAGCTTCACGTTGATCTCCTGTATCTCTTGAGTTAACTGGTTTGATAGGGACGTCTGGAGTAAACCTGAAATCATTAAGCAGTGATTAAAATTTGAATGATAGAGACCAGATACGGCTAGAGTGGCCACTGCAGCCTACACACAGCTATAGATGCATGTATGACCTCAATAGATAAATAAGGATTGAGCTCATTCATACATCAAATGAAAATTTATTACATCTATGTCAGGGGTAAATATTTGAATATAAAACTAAAAAGCCTATTGAACCCCCATATAAATTTCCTCAGAAATATGGACCTGGATATATTGTTCCTCTTATATTTGTGTGAAATAAATGAACTATTAATAATACTATAGGAAGAAGGAATAGATGTCTTGACACTCGTGAATGTCAAGAAAAGACCACGTTTATAGGGAGTGCAAGCCAGTGCCACAAACATGTCACTTGTTCAGGTATATTTGCCCTGTTGGTATGTAATGTAGTAGAATGGAACCCAGTGGAACTAAATGAATTTCCTTTGTTTGGATGGAGAACTCCCAGTAAGGTAGAGCAGAATATGATAGAATAGGTATTACAACCTCCACCCCCTTCTCCCAGGGTTTATCTCTTTTTTCTCCTTCAGATTGTTTCCCTCCTATTCAGAGGACATGGGGCCTAAATCTAGTTCGTTAACTAAGAAATAATTAAATAAGTAATTCCATCTTAATGTATTTGATGCAACAATATAATTGGAATAAAAAACTTATTATTGCCATTCTTTGAATGTCTAAATAGTGAAATGAAACATTACTCCATTACATTACTAGAATATCTAAATAATGAAGTGGAATAATTATATTACTCACTCCACTCTCCATTCCTGCATTCCATCTTATTCTATAATGTTCTGTTCCATCACTTACCACCAATCAAAACATGGTCTCAAGTATAAAAGGGTGTTGGATCCAAGTTCAAGGTTGTGCTCACTCAATTCATTTTTATTAGGGACATAGAACAGTCTGAAACATCAAAAACTACCTACTTGGAAACGCTACAAGCCTACAAGACGTATAGAACCTTACTTGTTTAATTCCAATAGCTGCAATTATAAATGGTAAGGCTGGGGAAAGTAAAGTAATGCTTACAACTTTTTCTCTCTGCTCCGATTGGAAGGAGGATCAATTGGAGGAACAGCCATAGGTGTTCGGATTGTGGATTTGCTCGGCGGAGGTACTACTGCTGCCGCAGAGCGAACCGAAACTGCCGATCTTCCAGCTGAGGTCGACCGTACCGAAAGAGTATGCTCTGCAAAGTTCCGACCTAACTAAACAAAAAGCACCAAAATCTTATTAGCACAACAAGAACCAGGTGAATAACAATTGAATCAGATCCATAATTTTAACACTTAGATCACACTCAATCACTATCAATGGCGCCAAACCAATCATCCACCGAAAAAAGTTCAAGAGCAATCAAATTTCCAGTATTGAGCATGCAAAATCTTTGTTCCTTTTTTTTTCCATAATTCAACAAACAAATTCATGTAAACAATTCAGGAAAACGCATCGGAACCGAATGAACAGGAAGAATCGCAGTGAGAATTATGAGAACTACCGCAGGAGAAGGAGATCTGTTAGGCCTGGCGAGCGAGATCGGAGGGATGGTGGTGGCGGTGGTGCCAACACCGGAGCTCTTGAGACTACTTGCATTGCTTGAGTAGGAAGAAGGAGCTGGAGCGCGAGGAGCAGCGAACTGGAAGTCAAGGTCATCGTCGTCTTCGCCGTCGTCGTCGGCAGCGGCTGCCTGAGACGCCATCACCCGAGCCAGACGCTGCGCGGCGGCTTTGGCCGCCACGTTCTGCGTGCGCTTGACGGTGGACATTCCAGTGGAAGACAGACCTAGCCGCGACTGAGGATGCGCCGGAGACATCGCCGGCGACGATGAGCCGGTGCTACTGGAACCGCCGCTCCACTGCCGCCCGTATACCGGACTAGCGGTTCTCCTCCGATCCATCAGTTGAAGCTATGTATAGTAGAGTAGGGAGCTAGATTTTCTCGGCGGAGGATTTTCTCGAGAAAATCGAAGGGAAAGTCTTGTTTGTTTCTGGTTTGAGTCGTGCGCGGGTAGTGTAAGCATAAACGACGCCGTTTCTTTCTGAAACAGTTCGCGGGAGAGAAAGGAAAGAGAATAAGTGCGTGTCTCTTTCTTCTTTCTTCAAAGAGAGTCAGAGAGGTTGTTTCTTTGTTTTTATCTTCAAGCGTCGACAGAGAGAGGTTTTTCACTTTTGCGGCGTGCGAAACGGTGTCGTCTAAGGTAATCAATAAGTAGTGTAAAGAAAATACTTTGAATTCATTGAGACAAAAAAGTTATCTTCTTCACTAATGACATAGATAAAGTTGTGATCCAAGTCCAACATTATATTTATAGGAAGCTATTAAAGTAGAAAGAAACTACTTATAAAAAGAAGATTAAAAGAACTAATTACTGCATCAAAATACCAAATTTCTAGTTTTGTTTTAAATGTGGAAGACAAACACTTTTGAAATAATTAGAGAATTGACTAGTGTTAATTCTAATATAAGACAAATAAGAAAAATTAATTTCTAAAGTTTAAGGGTTCTTTTTAATCAAAGATATGATTCGTTTATGGAAAACAATTGACTTACAAAAAAAAGTGAGAGATAAATAAACTAACAATTCCACAGCACAAAAGAAATTAAAATACTAGTGTTACGAGTTTACATAAAATGAGTTTAATTTTTTTATGAAAAAATTTGTCAATATTTTAGTCTTTTATAAATAAATATGATAATGAGTTTATATGGAATAACGTTAGTTTCTCCTCTACTGTCTACTAGTTTGAGCGTGATTTTTTTTTTTCCTGCTCAGACTTTAGTTTTTTAGCATTTTCCTCTTAACAAAAGTGATAATCCATTATTATTATTTTTTCCCCTTGGCCATAGCTCTATTTTAAGTTACATGCAACAAACATCTCATTCTATATCATCCCTTTAACAAAGAAAATTCTTATATGGCATATTTTCACGGGTTAAACTATAAAAAATATATTTGAATTATTTTATTACAGATAAAAATATTTTTAAAAATTTTATGATTGTCAAAAATATTTTTAAATTATTAAAAAATGTGATAAAAAAAATACTTCTGAAAACAGAGACATTGACAAGTAAGTCATGTCATGCCTTTTTGTTGATAAAGCAGATCTCTAATCGCAGTTAGGCAATTTTGACATATTTTAAAATTATTTAATGGTATTTTTGTTAATAATAAAATTTAAAAATATTTTTATTAATGTCAAAGTTACAATTGTAAAATTGGATGGTAGGGCTCTACATGGATCGGATCGAATCAGATATAGCCTAAAATTCTATCCGATTCGCACTGCATTCATCGGATCGGATCGGATACGATATCCGCAATTTTTCAGGCTGAATCCGATCCGATCTAATCCGCAAGTATGCGGATCGGATCAGATCGGATATCGGGTATATCCGCATAATTCAAGAAAAATGTTTTCAAATTTTATTTGGCTATTTTTACAAAAGAAAAATCATTTTTTCACCCGTTTAAGCATATTTAATTCTAAAATATTATCAATAAAAGTTCTTTTGAATAACAAAAAAAATAATAACATAAGATTTAAGTTTAATTATTCTAAGTCGAAGTACAATATAAAAAATAAGAAAACAAGATATCATAAAATTCATAAAACAACACACTAAAATTCATATCACATTAGGGTTTATTTTCTTAAACTATGCTATTTATATGTGATGTGCGGATATGCGGATTTGCGGATCGAATCCGCGGATATCACTACCAAATTCGCAATCCGATCCTATCATAGTGCGGATCGGACCCAATCCGATCCAATAATATTCGCAAAATTCAGATCGGATGCGGATAATTACCGCGGATATGCGGATATTATCCGATTCATGTGCAGTCCTATCGAATGGGAAACCGGAGTGGTCGGTTTGATCCGAAAACTGGTGAACTAGACTTCAATTAATCCAATCCAATCCAAGGATCATTTAAGATTAAGAACTGGTTAAGTCAGTGAAAATTAGTCCAACTGAATCACTTGAAAAAATTCCAGAATTAAATCAATTGATCAAGATGTGGTTTGAATCTGGATTCTTCTTATACTACATACTCCTCTTACCACTAATCTATGTTAGTCCTTGTTATTTCATATGCTAATTATTAATTATAAAATAAAATCGTATAATAATATTTTTAGGGTAAAACACATAGATAATGTTAGAAAGGGGAGAGAGAGCAATAGAAAAAATGTTTGTGAGTATTCAAGTTGTGTGAAATGATACAATATAAAATGATATTTATAAGTGTTAAGAGAATCGTAATAATAAAGACGTAATATTCTAAAATAAATATTCAGATATACTAAATAATAATAATTGATCTTAATTGATTTTAATTATATTCTAACAGATAAAATAACTGCAGTTCAATATTACACAATTGTCCTAAATGAATAATGGATTAATAGTTACATGCATGTCCGAATTCAAATTCAATTCTATGTAAATCGAATTAACTAGATTCGATTTAGAGTAAAGACCCAATTCGGTCCTTGTCCATTTTCACGAAGGACAAAGCGATCCCTGTCCAAAAAAAAGGGACACTTTGACCCTCAACCTTTTTATTTTGGTACAATACGGTCCCTCTGTTAAAAAATTCATTAAATAATAATAAAAATTAATTTTGTAGGAGTTTTATTTGTATTTTGTAGGAGTTTTAAACCCCCACAAAAATATTTTTAACAATATAACTAATACACTACTACCATTATCTTTTTTATCCTCATCATTATCACTCTTACTTCTATTATTTTTATTGTGTAACTATATTTTATCATCATCATTATCTCTTATATCGTCATTATCACCAATACCAATATTATCAACATTAAAGTTCTCTTCTTTCATTTCTTATTCCATGTTATTTTTTTCCTTTAAAAGGTATTATACTATAATTATTTATACTATAATTATTTCTTTCATTTCTTATTCCATGTTAACCACCAAAAACGTCCCCGAATTATTTAAACGCTGACAAAAATACACTCGAATTTTATTATCGACAAAAATGCCTTTAAATAATTTTAAAACGCAAAAAAAATGCCCAACAGTAAATATATATTTTCAAAAAATACCTTAGAGATTGAATTTTGATGTAATTTTTTGCAAGCATCATTAGAAAAATGAGATATTATTATTCTTAAAATTTGATAATTTTTTACTAAGTATATATTTTGTTTGTAATTTTTTAAAAGTATTATGGGTTATTAACAAAAAAATTATAAAAAATGATATACTTAACGAAAAATCACCAAATTTTAAGTATAATAATATCTCATTTTTCTAATAATTCTTGCAAAAAATCATATCAAAATTCAATTTCTAATATATTTTTTGAGAAATACATATTTAATGTTAGATAATCTTGCAAAAAAATTAACATTAAATATGTATTTCTCAAAAAATACTTTAAAGATTGAATTTTGATATGATTTTTTGTAAGCATGATTAAAAATATAAGATATTAATATTTTTAAAATTTGATGATTTTTTGTTAAGTATATATTTTTTTGTGATTTTTTAAAAGTATTATTGGTTGTTAACAAAATAAATTATAAAAAATATATATAATTAACAAAAAATTACCAAATTTTAAGAATAATAATATCTCATTTTTATAATCATGCTTACAAAAAATTACATCAAAATTCAATCTCTAAGGTATTTTTTAAAAATATATATTTATTGTTGGGTATTTTTGTTATGTTTTTAAATTATTTAAAAATATTTTTGTCGATAGTAAAATTTAGGGATATTTTTGTCAGCGTCTGAATAATTCGGGGATGTTTTTGGTGGTTAACCCATTATTTTTTTTGTGGCATCATTTTTATCAATGGTTTTTTTTCACTTAACCACCATTGATGAGGGAATTTTTTTAAAACAAAGTTATTAATAGTTTGTGGAGGTTTAAAACCTCCCACAAAATACAAATAAAACCCCACAAAGCTAATTTTTATTATTATTTAATAATTTTTTTAACGGAGGGACCGTATTGTCCCAAAATAAAAAGGTTGATGGTCGAAATGTCCCTTTTTTTTTTACAGGGATCGCTTTGTCCTTCGTGAAAATGGACGAGGACCGGATTGGATGTTTACTCTTCGATTTACATAGAAAAGTAGTAAATCGAATTAACTTTATTCGATTTACTACTTCTGCAGCACATACATGTAAATTGAATTTAGTTGATTTGATTTACATAGAATTATTTTAGAACATGCATATAATTTATTTCATTTTAGGACATTGGTATAATATTGATCTCTATTTATTTTGTTTGTGTGATTTATCTATTTTTTAGATATTATTTTAATTTTATATTCACTTATATTTAAATTAATTATATTTTTTATTATTCATAATTATTAATATAAATATTATTAAATATTTATAAATACAAATATCAAATATTTTTATTAATTACAATATAATTATTTTTTATAATTATATGATATTTATTAATATTATTTTTTAATAAATACATATAATATGTAACAATATAATAAATATAAAAATACTTTAATACAACAACAACAACAAAGCCTTGTCCCACTAAGTGGGGTCGGCTACATGAATCAAATGACGCCATTGTGCTCTGTCATGTATCATGTCTACAGAGAGACCGTTTACATGTAGATCTCGTTTGACCACCTCATGGATAGTCTTCTTAGGTCTTCCTCTGCCTTTCGCCCTTTGTCCATCTTCCATCTCATCCACCCTCCTGACTGGATGTTCTATCGGTCTTCTTCTCACATGTCCAAACCACCTGAGACGCGATTCAACCATCTTTTCCACAATGGGTGCTACTCCAACTCTCTCCCTTATATCTTCATTCCTTATTTTATCCAATCGCGTATGACCACTCATCCATCTCAACATCTTCATCTCTGCCACACTCAGCTTATGTTCGTGCTCTCCTTTAGCCGCCCAACACTCCGTACCATACAGCATAGCCGGTCTTATAGCGGTGCGATAGAATTTACCTTTAAGTTTTAAAGGCACTTTTTTGTTGCATATAAAACCAGATGCACTCTGCCATTTTGACCAACCTGCTTGGATCCTATGATTTACATCATGTTCAATCTCTCCATTATCCTGTATGATGCACCCAAGATACTTAAAACTTTTAACTTTTTCTAGGATGTTTTCTCCAATCTTCACCTCTATATTGGGGTTTTCCCTTCTCAGACTGAACTTACATTCCATATATTCCGTCTTGCTACGGCTTATGCGCAGACCATACACTTCTAAAGCTTCTCTCCATAACTCCAACTTCTTATTTAGGTCTTCCCTTGACTCTCCCATAAGGACGATATCATCGGCAAAAAGCATGCACCATGGCACATGCTCTTGGATGTGCTCTGTGAGTACTTCCAAGACTAATGTGAAAAGGTATGGGCTTAAGGATGATCCCTGGTGTAATCCTATACCAATAGAGAATTCTTCCGTCACACCACCTTGAGTCTTCACACTAGTTGTGGCCCCATCATATATGTCTTTAATTGCCCGAATATATGCGATCCTTACTCTCCTCTTTTCTAAAACCTTCCATAAGACCTCCCTTGGTACCCTATCATACGCTTTTTCCAAATCAATAAACACCATATGTAGGTCCCTTTTACTACTACGATACCTCTCCATCATCCTTCTTAATAGGTATATCGCTTCAGTGGTAGATCTTCCTGGCATAAATCCAAATTGATTCTCTGTTACTTGTGTCTCTTTTCTCAACCTCCGTTCTATCACCCTTTCCCATAACTTCATAGTATGACTCATAAGCTTAATCCCTCTATAGTTTCCGCAACTTTGTATATCCCCTTTATTCTTGTATATAGGTACCAATGTGCTCTTTCTCCACTCATCAGGCATCTTCTTTGACCTTAAAATCTCATTAAAAAGCTTGGTTAACCAGTTGATGCCTTTTTCTCCAAGACCTTTCCAAACCTCAATCGGGATATTATCAGGTCCTACTGTCCTGCCATTTTTCATCTGCTTTAAAGCCTCTTTTACCTCGAAGTCTCGAATCCTTCGATAGTAGTCAAAGTTTTGATCTTCTTCCCTTGTGCATAATCGACCAAGACTCGGAAGAGTCTTCTATCCCTCATTAAATAACTCGTAGAAGTAACTCTTCCACCTTTCATTAATCTTCTCCTCTTGGGCCAACACCTCTCCATCCTTATCCTTTATGCACTTAACCTGATCCAAATCTCTCGTTCTTCTTTCCCGACTCTTTGCGATTCTATATATACATTTTTCTCCTTCTTTTGTGTCCAAAGACTGATAGAGACCCTCATATGCTCTTGTTTTTGCTTCACTTACAGCCACTTTTGTCTCTTTCTTAGCCGCCTTATATTTTTCCCAATTATCTGCATTACGGCATAAAGACCACTCTTTAAAACATTCCCTTTTTATCTTTATCTTTTCTTGTATACTCGCATTCCACCACCAGGACTCCTTGTCTCTTGGTCCTATTCCTTTAGATTCACCAAAACTTTCTTTTGCTGTTCTTCTAATAACTTCTGCCATCTCCCTCCACATCTCTTCCGCGCTTCCGTTTCCATCCCACTTTGCCTCTTCTCCTACCCGTCTTAGGAAGTTTCTTTGTTCCTCACCTTTCATCCGCCACCACCTCGTCCTTGGGTTCTTTGTATAATGTCTTTTCCTCAACTTTTGCTCAACGCGAAAATCCATGACGAGCACCCTATGTTGTGTTGTCAAACTCTCTCCCGGAATAATTTTACAGTTAATGCAAAATTTCCGGTCGACTCTCCTCAACAAGAAGAAGTCGATTTGAGAGCTTGTCATGCTACTCTTATAGGTTATAAGATGTTCGTCTCTCTTTTTAAAATATGTATTTGCGATAAGAAGATCAAAGGTTGAAGAAAAGTCTAAAATAGTTTTACCCTCGGCATTGATCACTCCAAAACCATGGCCTCCGTGAATACTCCCATATCCAGTCACTTCTCTCCCAACATGGCCATTTAAATCTCCTCCTAAGAAAATCTTATCTCCCAAAGGTATGCCTTGAACCAAACTCTCTAGATCCTCCCAAAACCTTATCTTGTGTTGTTCGTCCGAACCCACTTGCGGTGCATAGGCGCTAATCACATGGAAAACACCTCCCTCCACCACAAGTTTGATAGAGATGATCCGATCTCCCACCCTCTTGACATCCACTATGTCCCTCTTCCACTGCTTATCCACAATTATTCCAACCCCATTCCTATTCTTCACCTTTCCTGTATACCAAAGTTTGAAGTCAGAAGTATCCAACTCCCTAGCCTTTGCACCAACCCATTTCGTTTCTTGTAGGCACATAATGTTAATCTTCCTCCTTGTCATGGTGTCCACCACCTCTATGGACTTTCCTGTTAGAGTGCCTATGTTCCATGTCCCAAATCTCAACCTTCTGTCGCTTCGACCTTTACCTTTTACTTTGTGAACTAGCTTATTTACCCTCGTCCGTTCACGAAAACGCGAGAACCCTTGCTCATTTAATACTACATCCGGGCACCGATGCAGCGGCTCTTGCTTTGACACCGTACTCGAGCCATACGACGCGTTGCTTCCGGGCAACGACCTAGCTTTAACGCAATAATGTCTTTGATTAATGTCATGGGGGTTCGGCTATATTTTTATGTTGGTTGCCGAAGACCTAACACAACCCTCCTCCTTTATCCGGGCTTGGGACCGGCTATGTACCGCAAGTGTAACATAGGCGGAGTTATAAAAATACTTTAATATAAATATAAAATTAAAAAATCTTTATTATGAAAAAATATTAAAATGTTATATACTTATTTAATAATAACTAAATTATAACTTGTTGATTATAATTTGTTAAAATTTGATTATTTTTAAAATATTAGTGAAGATATGTAATTTAAATTTAAATTTTAAATTTTTTATTATTTTTTATTTATATAAGATCAAGTCTACTAATTAAATTAGTAATTTATTGGTTAAATTAATAAACCAATCAATTAATAACTTAACCAGTTCGATTCGATTCTTGTAACTATGGTCAAAATAGTTATAGTATATTTTTTTTAATTTATCCTTTTTCACAATAATATGTTTATGTATGTTAAGCCTTGTTGTGTATCTAAGCAAAAGCAATATATATCCCAAACTATGAGAAGTTGAGAACACCTAGTATGTAAAGACTTGACACTAGTATTTCCTTTCTCTCAGTCATGTGTAAGGTTTTGAGTTGGATGTGGTGTATTCTCATCTTATGTTATCTCACTTGATTCCTTTTCAAAATCTCTCTGGTGGTCGAAAACACTCCACGGTTGGCCCAACAAGTGTTATTAGAGTCGATGGTTAATCGGTCTGGTGGTTTTAAGGGGTATTCAAGGTGAAGTATCGAAAGTTTTTCCGACAAAGGTGGTCCAAATGGCATGTCCCGCGGTGTTTTGCGACGGTGTGATAGAGGAATACTCGTGGTGGTGGAGGAGTTAGAGGAGAGTTGATGCTTGATGTGGAGACTCACACTTGAGGGGGAGATTGTTTATGTTGCAAGTGTGAGAAGTGTTGAAGTTAGTCCGACATCAAAGAAAGCAAGGAAGAGTGAGGAGTTTATAAGATGAGAGACTCATTAACTTGACACCTTAAGGTTTTGAGTTGGATGTGGTGTCTTCTCATCTTATGTTATCTCACTTTATTTTTCCCCAAAATCTCCCCGTGGTCGAGAGCTCTCAACGGTAACATAAACAGGAGGTCATAATTAGGAGTGTTGGGTGCAGCTCTTTCTCTAACATATGTTAACACTAAAATTGTGCACCATATCGTCTTTTAATTTGTAGTAAATTTGAGCTTTATTTAAATATTTATTGTTGATCAATGATAAGATTTAAATTTTTAACATTTATTTAAATAGACTAGTACATTAATTACATTACAAAAAAAATATTCATTTAGCTACATTTTTTAAGTTATATTTGAAAAGGATACATAATTGTGGCATCATTTAAAAAATGTAACCTTACATATTATAGAAATTACTTATATAGGGTAGCACTCACCAGCTGACCAGTCACCACTGACCACTCACCGCCAGTCACCGCTCACCGTTCACCGTCAACACTCATCACCCTTGCCATTGTCACCACTGCACTAACCATCGCTCTTCTTCACTGTTCTACACTAATCGTCGCTGCGCCGCCCTCGCCATCGTCATCTCCGTGCTTTTCATCATCGTCTTCTCTGTGCTCACATCATTGAATAGGTATGTATTGATTTCTATTTGGTTCTAAAATTTCAGAGGTTTAGGGTTCCGATTTTAGGGGTTTTAATTTTGGGGTTTTAATCTGTGAAATATGGGTTTGTGAACTGTGATTTGATAACATGCATGTTGTTGTTGATGAAGATGCGCGGTATTTTAGGGTTCTCAGTTTGGAGTTTTGGGAACATCAAATTTTGACATGTTTGATTACAACGTTAAAATCTTTTTTCAGTTGAGTATTGTTCCGAGGGTTATTTGAAACTATAGGTCGATCTCGAACGAGATCTGTGGTGGTGGTCGGCGCTGCTGTGTCCGATTTGTACTTGGTAGAGTTGCTGATCCTTCGTCACCGGAGGGTGGTGGTACCTGCAAGAGACTCCGATACTTAAGTTAGCACGTGCTTTAGGCAAGTTTTTAGTAGAATTAGAGTATAAGTTATACTTGGGTGTTCCACTGTATTTATAATGGTGTAGAGTGATCTTTCTGGAGATAAGATAGTTATCTTATCTTATCTTTGAGTAAAGTCATCTTATCTCTTTAGGGGAACCGCCTTATCTTTCTAGGCTTTGGCTGCCTTTAGATTTGGGCCGTGTTCCTTTGTTTGGGCCTACTTGGACATTTGTAGCGATTTGGCCGAACTCTTTGGAAAGATGTCGGGTGATCCTGACCTGAAGAGGTCGGTCGACTTTGTCTTCTATCAGCCCGGGTCAAACAACTTGACCCAGGGCATGAACAGGTATCAAAAAGCTCAAGAAAAGAATTGGCATGTAAATGATGGTTATAGTAAAATATGAACCAACTTTGGAAGTAAGAACTAACTTCAGTAATTTGAAACTGAGGATTGGATTTTGATGGCACGCTTAGACATTGTTTGGATTTTTTCTCTATAGAGATGGAGAGACAGAGAAAGAAGAGAATATATCTTGGCTTCACTTTTAGGAAGTACAAGAAAATACAAGAATTTTCTGTCTTGGAGGATAAATTTTGTGTTCTTGTCCCTGTCCTTGTTTCTATAACCAAACAAAGTTATATGTCTATTTTCTCTATATTTTTGTTTGTGAGAATGAATCCAAATGCAGCCTTAATACCTAAGCATGTCGATGATGATTTTTCATTTTTTCCCCTCCCCTTTCAGACTTCAAGTGTAGTTCGTGGCGTCCTCAAGAAAAACTTGGGTATGCTCGTGAATTATCTTTTCAACATCCAATAAAACTTTATCTTAGTATGTTTCTGCCATCTTTATTTCTCTTTTCTATCTGAGTTTTGTTATTCCATGATAATTTTATTGACTATGCAGTGGTGGAGGTTCAACTAAAATTTTGAATGAAGCCAAAGTAAATGCCTAATATGGGGGCTTATTTACAGAGAAATATATGAACATATTGATGAGTAAATAATATGGGGGCTTGTTTAATATATCTTATATTTACTTAATTTGAAGTTATTAATTCAAATTAAGTAAATATAAGATAGAATAAATTGTTAAATCTAAGATCCCGAGCATATGTCCTTTGATGAAGCAATAATAAGTTCTTTGATGCGTCTTTATGATTTTTAAAAACTTGGCAAACTGTTCCTATGGAGACCTGCCAATGGATATAATTGTGTTTCCTTTTTTGGAGCAAAATTTGATGGCTGCCATAACCTTCAGAAATTTTGAGTGTATAGGAGCAGGTTGTTACCATGACTGTTGTTTATCAGTCCATTTTTATTTTTTCTTCAGTTATTCTTTTGATATCTTTCAAGATGTTTTTTCAAGCTAAATGTAATGTAATTATTTCATTCGGAATTCCTTGGTGCCATGATGTGGGCTTGGATAGCATAGTCAAGTGACTGTAGCATATGCTTCATCTTCTTATTCTGGCATCTGGTAGGAATGAGGAAAATATTTTAAGAAGTGTATTTTAGAATTGGTTTTCTTATCTCTGTCTATCTATGATTTATTTCCTTATTAATTAAGATTAATACTCTATTGTTATTGTACATGGCGATTAGTGCTGTCTCTTTTATATCACACGCAGAACACATCATATCATATTGATATCAATAAATTGCCAATATATACAAATATTCAATTTCCTTCTTCCTCCTTCCCTTTTTTAGACCCATTATCTCAACATTTTCTTGTCTGTTCAATGAGTATTGGTGCTTTTATTATGTTATGCTGGCAGTGAAAATAATTGCTCTTGCCTCAATACTGCATTTTATCGTCTCCATTCTTTGTCTTCCCTTATTTGTAGATGTTTATTATTTGTTTTTAGAGCAAGATTGCTCCATTGATTACTTGAAATATATGAAGAACTTATTTATTTATTTTTATTTTTACTTCTTTCAATCATCTGATTATAGAAACATCACAAGAAGTCAGTGCTCACCGCCTCACCCACCCAGCCTCTACCATAATCTTCTATCTGCTTCTCGATGCTCATCCAGCACCACCAGCGTCTGCTATCTTCGCCGCTGCTCCTCTGTTTTGCAGCCTCTGAGCCGCGAACTCCATCGCCGCTTCCATCTTCACCTGGCCCTTGAACACCCTTAACTTACACCACGAGGACCACGACTCCGCCTTTTGCCTTCTTTGATTCTGCCTGCTGCTCTTCTGCCCTGTGCTATCCGGTTCTGCCCTAATTTCCACCATCTTCTAGGTTGTCTTTTGTTTTTTTTTCTGCCCCATTTTGTTGTTTTTCCCTTATCTCTTGAATGGTTTAATTGCTGCTGCTGCTGCTGCTAGGTCCCAATTCTGTTTGATTATATCAATTTAATTCTTGCTAAATGATGATTGTGCTGAATTTGTGGTTAAATGGTTGCATATGGCAATAACAATTTTTTTTTCTGTAATTTTTACAGTTATTTTGCTTCTATTAGCTTATTTGGTTTAGTTGTTTGAGCTGGTAGCAGTGTTGTGCTAACTGTTGAGAATGCTTTTGTTCACCAGATGTTTGATGAAATGTGTCAGTATTGTTTATATGATTCTTGGCCAATCACTTTGTGTCCTTGATTTGGATACCATATCGTTCACTTTCAATTAAACAGACCTATAAACAGCAATGGGTAATTTACATGGATTAATTCTGGAATCTCGATAGAAGGGCTGAGTACCAAGTTTGAGCTTAGAGTGAAACATTCATGTGTACCCAAGGGAATTGGTTTGGATAAAAAAAATGCACAATGCTAAAAAATCTGGCCAAGAGAGTCAAAAGGTTCATCAATATTCTCATTTTACACATTCATCCATTTACTTTCACGCTTCTAGTAATAATTTTAATTTTTGACATACTATTCACCTGAAAAATACTTTTACCTAAATCTGATAATAAAATTTGTTGATTAAATATTTATACTTTTTATTTTAAAAAACTCTCCTAAAATTTTATATAGCCACTGCAGGATTGCACAAATACTATTATAATTTGCGTTTGAGTTTATTATGAATGGTTGCCAATGAATTTTATTGAGAATTATTATATGAAAATTGACTTATATTATGAGAAAGTTGGCTTTGTTTTTTGTTTGCATTGACCAAAATTGAAGGCAGAAGTTTATGGTTAAGGTCTTTCAAGCAGATTTTGTTAAAACATTGATCGTGTCATGACAAGGTATAATGCATACTTTTTATCCTTTTCACTTTATGATTATGCTATTAATTCATGTGTAGCTCCCACTTTGATTGTTTTGTTAGTTTTGAAGTTGCAATTTAACTTATTATATTTGTACTATAAATTCTTTGTTTTCCTTTATTTGTTTTACTTCAATGGGTTTCTAGAGAATTACTTCTAAGACGAGAAACTATTTTCCAACCTAACTATAAGGCTATGAAAGTTCTTTTTATTGCCCATTTCCTTTATATTTCATAACACCCTTCCTCCTCTATTCTTGTTATCTTCACTTTGTGACCCCTTATAAATTTTTCTCTTAAAAAAATTTAATAATTATCGATTAGGTTTTGTGATATGCTGAAGGATTGGATAAATCTATCGAGGTATTGCGAAGAGTATATCAATGGTGTTATTAGTTTCTTAGACTTTGCATACTCTGAGGAAGAACCGGACAGACAACAAATTGAATGTCCTTGTAAGAGGTGTTGTAATATTGAGTGGTATAAAAGAGATGTGGTATTTGACCATTTAGTAGCCGACGGATTTGTTAAGGGATATAGAACATGGATTAATCACGGGGAATGGACAATCCCGATGGTGGTTGATGATAACAGGGATGATGAAAAAGGTGCACGCAATGACATCGAAGGACTACTTAATGATACATTTGGAGATGTGCCTCACGCTGAGGGTGTTACTGTAGGCCAAAATGAAAAGGCTAAAAAGTTTTACAATTTAATAGATGGGGCAAGTCAAGAGTTATACCCGGGTTGTAAGAAATTTTTTACATTGAATCAGGAAACACAGAATGCTATTGTAAGAGTTCATTGAATCATTAATAATTACATTTCAAATTAAGGATATAGTAACTAATTCAATTTTAAATGTTTCTTCTAAACAGGAAGACTTCCAAAACCTCCAAGCTGCTTGTGAAACAGAAGAGGAAGTATTTGAGGCCTTATTCAGGAAAGAACAACTAGGTCGGGTAAGGTGGTATGGAAGATCTGTTACAAAAAGTGATTTAAAAAAATATGCTGAAATTTCTGAAATAAAAAATCAGCACAAAGAGGAAGTGACAACTTTGAAGGATAAGCTTGGAGACATGGAGGCCAAACTGCAGAAACAAGAGGAAAATATTCATGGGTTGTGGAATATGGTCAAGTTAATACTACAGCGATCTAAACCTGGAATGAGGTCAAAAGAACTTGAAGCTTTATTACAAGACGCCCAACACTCTCCAATTGATACGAATAGCGCTCATGGAGCAACTCATTTTCCAAAACATAGATGTGGTATGTTCTTCTGTTCCTTGTTCCATAGTTTTTTGCTTGTATTTACATTAATTGTTATGGCTGGAAAGTATATGTTGTTGGCTTTATTAACACTTTAACGAAGTTGTATTGCTATAGCTGAAATTTGTTTGTGCAATGCTGGTTGTTGTATTTTGTTTAAGAAGCCAAATTATCTTTGTTTAATAGCATGTCTTTTGTTTTGGTAATGTACCATATAATGCTTTATTATCAATTGGATATACCTGCACAAACTAATAATATATAAAAAAAAATTGTAGCAAATTAAACCATAATAGTTACCTATTATGATTTTCAAAGCTTTTACTAATTAGGATTTAACAATATATAGATATACTTTGTTCTGATCGCGGTGGACGGGTGGTAGTGGAGTAAGATTACATTTGGGGTTATATTAGGTTAGAAAGTAATTTAGACATTTTTAATGATTTTTTAAAATTTGAATAATTTTGTAAAGAGAATTTTATACTTTTATATTTAGGATCCAGCTAGGAGATAATGGACTATTTGTACAATGTGTACTATTGAGTTATGAAATGAACATCTCCTATACTATTTAGAATAACCATCCGAGTACAAGGGATAATAAAGATCTCTTGACCTTTCAGATCTAGCGCTTTAATACCATGTCATGATACCACTCATCCCAAAAGCTTCAACTGATGGAAAAATATAACACTAATAATTATATCTCTAATACTCCATAAACTTCCATTGTACATATTGTATAAATATTTTATTGGCTCCTCATACTTTTCCTTATAGGATATTTAACAAGTATAAAGTTGGTTTTGTTTTTTCGTAAATAAATTTATCAACTTTTTAAATATTCGTAGATAAAAGTAATAATTTATTCTAATTATATAATAATATTTTTTAGTGTTGATTATCTAATATTTTTAATTTTTTATGGTATTTTTTAATTTGACAAAATAATAATTAGTTGTAGATTTAAATTTTATTTAAAAATTTATTGTTAACTAATAAATTATTATATATATAACTAATGATTAGTTGTAATTACTACTTTTTTTTTGGATTAAACAATTCCTAATCCTAAGAATTACTCATGTATTACACATCCACACACCCACACAATACATGAGTCCATTTTAAGAGTTCATTTTTTTCTCATGGAACTTAAACCCAAATGCAGCTACTTGCGAGGCAGCAGATCCTGCCACTACCACGAAGCCTCGGCTGCTTGTAATTACTACTTCAATTCGACACTTAAGTGGGATCACTACTCTACCAAATTGCTTTAATGATTTTCTAATAGAAATAGAAGTAGAATCTTTTTTCTTTCAAAATAGAATCTTTGACCGCTGAGGCTTTAGCTTAGTGGTCCATTATCATTTCTCTTATAATGTTGTACCCAAGTCTCACTAGACACTAGAGACAGTAGGTTGCACACTGAAACATAAATAAAGAAGATATAGATACACCATCGTTATTACTAAATTCTTCATCAATCTCAAAAAATAAATAACAAAAAAAAAAATTCAACAATTTTAATAATAAATTCAACTCTCAATGGCAGCAAAAATTTTATTTAATATTCAATTCAACCATTTTTTTTAAGAAGAAAAATTAAATAAATTTTAAAAAAATGGACAAAAAAAAGTAAGAGAGATGTGATAGTGAAGAGGTAACAAAAGAAAAGCAGAAGTGACAGATTCAAAGAGAAAGAAGCGTAGAAGTGACAGATTCAAAGAAAAAGAAGAAAAATAACAAATTTAGAGATAATGTAAAACGGATCTAGAGGCAACTATGACAAAAGGCGATGACTACGGTGATGAAATAGAAGCGAAGAACAAAAAAAAAGAGAAAAAAGGGAAAGAAGAGAGGCAAGGGTTGTTAGTTGTTTAATTGAAGAAAGGAAGGAGAAAGACGAAGATAGTGGTTTAGGTGTGAGAGAGAAAAAGAAAAAGACCTGATGCAGAGAGAGGTAAAGCGTAAAAAATAGAAAAAGGGAAAAAGAAGATCCGAGAGAGGTAAAGCGTGAAAAATAAAAAAAAAGGGAAAAAGAAGATCCGTAAAAGACATAATTAAAAAAAATATTGTGTCAATGTCTAAAAATTTGTATTCTATCTATTGGTTCAGTACACAAATTTTGTATATTTATGTACTTGCGTGTCCATCTATGTCTGCTAAAAATTTGTTTCGAGTCTTGACAAATAAACAATAAACGTGTACTACCGTGTTTATGTCTCAGTTTCTGTCTCTCAAACCAAACTCTGCCTAGATTAACCATTAATAGTGTGTGTCGAGCGTTGTATGACCAAAAACAAATACAATTTTTTTTTTACTAGAATCTTTTGTTTTAGAAAGTAGAAATATATAGGCTTTTGTTTTGTATTGATTGACATCCTGGCTCCAAATATTTTTGGTCAAATTTGGCCCAAACTTAAAGAAAGATTTTTTTTCAAATGGGCTTATTAAATAGGTATCTTTTTAAAAAAACATCTTCACATGTCCAAAAAAAAATATTTAACTTCTTCGAGAAAATAGATTGTTTATAGTCTCAAATAATATATTTCTATTGTATCTGAATTTGTATAGAATCTTGTTTTTGTGTTCTTCTTATATTCTTATAGCACGCGTGCTTTAATTATTTGAATCACAACCATGCATATACGGATTATACTGTACTAATTAAATGTCCATTTGTATAGCCTTAGCTCTTAGCTTGTAGCTTAGGACCAAGCAATTTATAAACTTTGTTTTATGTTATGTAACAAAAATTGACACTTGCATTTTCATTATTATCATAATAATGTCAATAATTTTTTAAAATATACCCGTATTTCTCACATTAGTATTTTTAGGGTTATTTAAAATTTTTTAAAATTTTTATTATTTTTGTTTTCTAAAATTATTTTTGTTAACATCTAAATTTTTTAAATACGTTTTTGATAATTTACTCTTACATATAATCAAATGTCAACATTAATAAAATCAAATAATATAGACTTCGATTATTGTAGGGGGAAAATATTAACAATTGAAATCTACCGACTATTCATCATTTTTCATGATCAATATTATTGGTGTATATATTAATATAGTTTGACAACTTTTTTTTGTCATCATATATTTTGTGAATGATATCATTTTAGGAAATTAAACTTCATGGCAATTGTTACAAAGATATAATTAATAGGCGTAAATAAAATATTTAAAAATTTGTTTGCTTTCTATATATAACCTTATCACATATCTTGTAATATCTCTACTTAATACATCAAAATTGACATTGTTATTAGCTTCCACAAAATTACACTTTGTTTTCTTTGGTGAAATGACACATATAGAATATCATGATATTATTATTATTATTTTTCATAGAATTTCTCGTTTCGGTATGGATCGAAGTTTTATTTAAAGATTTGATACTGACCAATAAATTACTATATATACAAAACAAAATTTAAATTCATAATACTTATTTAAACGGACTAATAAATTAATTACTAGAATAATCTAACTTGATTCATGATATTATTATTGTTATTAAGGTCAAATTGCACCATCATATAGTGGTCCAAACTCCAAAGCCACATTCTACGTACAATCAATCGTACAGTACGTTCCTTGCTTAATTTGTCTTCTTAGTAGAGGAGGTTACTTCAGTCATTTTCATGATGAATCAATTTGACGTGGTTTCTACTTACAAAATTAAAGTAGATAGCATACATATATACCACTTATTAACTTATTATTTATAACTATTTATAATCAATTTTTTTTAAGTATCAGTAAGCTTTTTTAAAATTATTTTATTTATTTTAAATTTAAATCCTATATCATAAATTTTAAAATTGATTAATAGTTTAAATTTTTTAAAATCTAGAAAGAGATAATAATTTGTATTTAATTTTATCAAATATAAGTTGATGGTGAAAACTCAGGTGTACATACTTACTTTCACATAAAATTAATAATTGAGAATCGTTAGATAAAAATTTAGTCAAATTAATCAAATTATTTAATCATTTTCAACTATCAATTTCACATAAAATTGATTGCACTTAAATTTTTTTACCTAAGTCGATTGACACTCTTACTCTTCAATTCTTCTATTAGCTCAATCTTTGTATAAGAAAAAGATACATAATTGCCAAAATTGTCATGCATTTACAAAGAGTGATATGTTTTATGAATATCCATATTCTCTTTTTGCATATATTATATTGAGTAAAAATTTACATGCAATTATTTTTATGTGAGATTGATAATTAAAAATTATTAAATAATAATTTAATTAAATATATAAAATCAAAAAATTATTGATAATTTTAATTCAATTAGCAACTTCGTATAAAAATAATTGTATTTGAGTTTTTATTATTATATTATTATATATTCACTTTATAATAATACTTATATTATATTTGGCATGATTTATTTCCATTTTATTATTGTAATAACACGTATTCCATCATTAGATACTGAGTAGATTAGTGTGAATATATAGGCAATCCATAAGTATTTATATTTATAAGTTCGGAAAAGCTCTGCATACAAGCCATTAGGGCTTGTATGCTTTACAAGTTTATTAAACGATAAATTTAAAATACGCGCTCCTCCACCTTCGTTGATTACACGCGCTATATAATATGCCGCGTATATCTAACTTCCAAATTTAAAATATTTGTTTCCTTCTTCGTTTTCGTTATTTTGAGATTTGGTTGTTCTTCTTCTCGCGCGTCTTCCCTCATTCTTCTCCATCGATCTTTTCCTCTTCTTTTCTCACTGGTATGTTCTTCGTTTACGTTCTCTTTTTCTCTCTCTGCAACTCGAGCTTCGTTTTCTCTCTTGATTTGTTGTTTTCTGAAATCAAAGTTCGAACTCGTTTTGAAGATAATGAATCCTTCAAGCTCAGATTCTGTGCTGAATCCAGGCAATGTGGATTATGAATTTGAATCTAACGAAGTTCCTGAGGTTTGATTTACAGTAATTTGTATAGCATTGTGTAGTTTAAAAATTGCTGAACATTGTTTAATTACCTGGAATTTATAGCAGACGCTCGGGTGTAGATCAATTTCTTCTTTGGGTGTATTTTAGCTATAAGTGTGGGTGTATATACACTTTACTGATTTTTTGTTATTTTTAATTGAGTTGTTGTTGTTCAGGTGTATTATATCAGACATGATTGGGTGTGTTTTTAGTTTTTGACATGGTGTATTCTGCAGCCTGTGTATTGACAGTTTATGGCTTTAAATGTCATTCTGTAGTTGAGTTGTTTCGGTTTGGGTGTATCATATTAGACATGATTGGGTGTATTTGTATCATATCTATGGGTGTATTCACAGTTCTGACACGGTTTATTGTGCAGCCTCTCTCTGTTGTTGATGACGAGCTTGTTCCGAAGGTCGGAATGACCTTTACGACCCTTGAAGATGCCGGAAAATTTTACAGGAACTACGCCAAGGCTGCAGGTTTCTCTACAAGAGTTCGGTGCACAAATAGGAAGGGAAACGAGATTAAGAATCAATTGATTACATGTAGCAGAGAGGGAAAATGGAAATCTAAAATATCTCCAACCGAGAAGACCAATCCGACAGCCGGTTTAAACTGTCCTGCAAGAATTTATATACACACATTGAAGGATGTCGGTGCTTGGATCATTTCAAAGGTTGTGCTGGATCATTCACACCCCTGCTGTCCAAGCAAAGCAGAGATGCTCAAACAGCACAGGGAACTAAGCATGTCCATTCGTCGTACGATAGAGAATAACGACGAGGCCGGTATCAGACCAAGCAAAACCTACCAATCATTTGTTGCGGCTGCCGGGGGTCACCGCGAGTTAAATTTCATCGAAAAGGACGTGAGGAATTACATTACCAGGGAAGTGCGAAATGTTTCCGAACAAGATGCAAAGGAATTCGGGAAATATTTGTTAAGGATGAAAGAGAAGAATCCGAATTTCTTTTTTGAGCTCGAACTCGAGGAGGATCAATCGATTAAGCTGGCCTTTTGGGCCGATGCAAGAAGCAGAGCCGCCTGTGAGTATTTCGGAGACGTCATTTCATTCGACACCACCTACAATACAAACAGGTAACAAACTGTCCCTGTTTATGATGCTAAATTAATTTATTTTTACGAATCCGCAGCAGAGGTGTATATTGGCTGTGTCATTGGGTGTATTCTAAGCATTTGTTGGGGTGTACCTAATGATTTTGCATTCTGGACCATGGTAATTCGTTTCAGGTATAATTTGGTCTGTGGTTCTTTTGTCGGGGTGAATCACCACGGTCAGTCAACACTTCTCGGATGCTCTTTGATGAAGAACGAAGAAATTGATTCATTTAAATGGTTATTTCAATGCTAGCTTCGTTGCATGGGAGGAAACGCTCCGAAAGGTTTTCTCACCGATCAGTGCGCATCAATGAAAAGGGCTCTAGAGGCCTGTATGCCAACAACAGTTCACCGGTGGTGTATTTGGCACATCATGAAAGATTCCAAGCAAATTAAACGGGTACAAGGGACATGCCGATATCGAACAACAAATGAGCCATGTTGTTTGGAACTCTCACAGCAAAGACTCATTCGATAGGAATTGGAACGATTTTCTGGTGAATTTTGGTCTTGCGGACAACAAGTGGCTTTCAGGTAATGTGTTTTTAAAATCTGCAGCAGAGGTGTAAATTGTACGATCTCTCGGGTATTTTACTGTGTGTGTTTGGGTGTATTATGCAGATCTGTACGAAGACCGTCACATATGGGTTCCTATCTATCTGGACCACCACTTCTGGGCAGGGATGAGAAGCACACAAAGGAGCGAGAGCATGCATTCATTTTTTAACAAGTACATCACCCGGAACAGCTCGCTCATTCAGTTTGTCAAACAGTACGATAATTGCCTCGGAAGCAGGGAGCAAGCAGAGAGAGAATCAGATGCTGCAGATTTTCATACGGTCATACCGTGTGCAACCAAATCCTCCATCGAAGCTCAGTTTCAAGATGCGTACACCCACGCAAAGTTTAGGGAAGTCCAAGCCCAATTCAGAGGAAAGGCGAATTGCATCACCAGATTAAAGAATTCCGCTCTAGGCTATTCAGTATACGAAGTCGGAGAACAAGTTTCCAGCTCAATATTGGACAAGTTCGCGGTTACCTACGACTCAGTTGCAGCCGAGGTAAAATGCCAATGCTTATTATTCGAGTCGAGAGGGATACTGTGCCGTCACGCACTAAGCGTGTTAAGCTTCGAACAAGTAAGCCAAGTGTCCCCTAGATACATACTGGAACGATGGAGCAAGAAGGTAAAGAGGCGACACACACACATCAAGAGCAGCCACGACGAGCCACTAATGGAGCCAAGAAGCAAGAGATTCGACCAACTGGTTTTTCGTTCGCAAAATATTTGCGAATTTGCCTCCGAATCGGAGGAGCTGACTGCAATTCTGCACCGTGCGTACGATAACGTCATGGCCGAGATGGAAGCATTAAAAGCCAAAAGGAAGGGGGACATCTTCTTTATCCCACGAAGACGCCAACTTGGAATCCGTTAACGAGCTTCAAAGCCCGCCAAGGATTCGAACAAGAGGACGTCCAAAAAACAGGCTAGGTTCAAAGCTGGAGAAACAGATTGCAAATGCCACAAAGAAGAAAGACGAAAGTTTTAAGCGAGGTAAATGTAATGTTCTTTAAATTTGTGGCGATTGAGTTTATTTTTCTAGTTAATAGTTTAGCTAATGCGTGAGTGTTATATTCAGATAAACTTGTTTGATGCTGCATCAGTGGCGCATTCAAGTTGCAGCCAATATCAGGGACAAGTTATAAATTATCAGTTCAGGGTACCAGCAGCAGGGGATAACTCTTTGGGTGTATAGTTATAAAGAGTATGGGTGTAAAATCACTGTTACTTTTGGGTGTATTTTTGTTAATTGACAATTTACATATAGACACATATAGATACATATAGAACAAAAGCTGTAAAAATTCACAGGTTATGGGCGTATATTTCAGTTGATGTTTTTTTTCATATTTTAGTACATGTAATTCATTCATTTTGAATACAGCACAGACAATTGGGTGTATATTTTATTCAACCTCGGGTGTATTATTAGACTTGCGTTGGGTGTAACAGTTTATAATATGCGTATGCCTTGATTTTTTGCTTTATGTTTTACCACCTGTAATACAGTTTTTGAATACATCACAGACAGTTTACCAGCACAGATAGTTTAACTATGGGAAAAAATATACATGGAATAGAAGTTGTTGATAAATGGCAAATATTTACATCATTTGTTCAATTTACAAACTACCCAGTTTCTATATCAGCAGAATTAATCTGACAAAACGGACTCAATAATACAGAGGATGGCTTCGACAGCCTTATAGCACTACTCTCTCTAATTGCCTGATCTCTCTGTGTATTCATCTCACTGAATAGTATCCGGGAAGCATACTCCACTCTATAGTGGTCCACCTCCTCCTACAATAAAAAAGTATGTTATGTTTAAACAGAAATATTAATTCAGTAAAGTAATACAGAGTTATATAGTTCTAAAGACAGTTACCTGTGTCCAATTATCCCATTCATACTTCCCCTTTTTAATGTTTTCCGGCTCTATTAACTCAAGCCACTTCATTACGTAGATAGCGCAGTCATAGCTGAAAACGAAGAAAATAAATTACAAATCTCATTTAGGAAAGTTTAAGGTTCAGAGTCACAAATCTATACCTTGTTTTTGGCCTGAAATTTAACATATGGTGCTTTAATTTCCTTCTCCTTCTCGCCTTTCTCGAGAGGTTTCCCGCCGGCATATGCTATCAATCTTGAAAATACATATCCCTTAAATACCAAAACAAGTCAGTAATACACCCGAATGAATGGGCAAGATACACCCAATCGAATATGGAATATACACCCAACTCAAATTTCAAAATAGACCTATCTATTAAAGTAAAGAAGACAGAGGAAACTTACAGTGAATTTATTAATGTCCTTTCTCTCAGGGCTTGGAGCTTTTTTGTGTAGCGGGTCAAGTATTTGACATTTCCGCATTCTTGTATTTATTAGCCATAACCACCAATGTCCCGAGTGGCAAACAGGAGCAAAAATCTGAAGGATTGCCACATTTCAACAGTCTGTTATTTTATTTGGCATATAAGTAAATAAGCGTACTAACAAATTTACGAAACAAAAACTTACATATGGATGTGAACTTAATTTTTTTCTATCTATGAAGGGAATGAAACTGGGGTAGGCTTCCACCATGAATTCTCTGTTCGTTTTCGGAGATATGAATTCCCCCCTTGGGTGATCCGAAAGTGCCATGCTCTGCAAGAATTGCAATACAAGAAATGAAAACATGAAAATACACAACTTACACCCAATGTTAGCTAAAAAATACACCCAAATCAATGCATAAAATACACCCAAAGTTCGTAGAAGTAACACTTACCACAATATCGGGGGGGAGACAGTATATTTGTGCCTGAAACCTCTTTTCCTTTTCCTGGTTTAGGATGAGGCAGACGGCAGATACAATCTAGAAATCAATTTTAAATTAATAAACATTGCAATTGACTTTGGTGTAAAATCATTAATGTTAGTCTAAAATTACCTGACATTCTATATCACTTTTTGCCTGGAGGGATGCAAGGTGCGTTCTCATCAAAATGTATTCTCCTTGGTCAATCAGAGTGCATATCTCCTCAAACTCGTCAGTATTGCCCTTTGCATCTTCCTTCAGTCTCGTCCCCCAGATGTAGCACTTTTCTTTCATATCATCCGGAATTTGATTTATTCCCCCCGGGGTTTCAAACTTTGCAGAACTTTCTCCCCCAGTCTCCCTCTGAATTTGTGGACTTTCGTCTTTTCCCTTTGCTAACTTTTGGACCAAATTGTCCAATTGTTCTAGCATAGTTGCAGTTGCTGGAGATTTTTCCCTTTCTGTCTCCTGCGTCGACGCCCCCTCCTGGCTTGAATCTGTCAATCCGAGGCTGAATGATGGCATCCCCGGATTTGTTTTAGGAACATAGCTTGCTGTCCGTGCCATCATCAACAAGGCAGCAGCGTCCTCGGCGTCTGGATGACTGCATCATTATGTATAAGAATAAGAGTAAGAATAAGAATATACGGATGACAAGCCGAGATTGATTCTAGTCTAATTAACTTACATTTTTGTTGGAGCTGGGGGAAGCTTGGGTGTTGTTTCTTGAAGTTGTTTGGGGGGTTTCAGGAGTGCTGCACAGTTACACAAAATCGATCAGGAAGAGTATACACCCAATCTCTTAGCAAATATACACCCAAACCCTAAACAAATATACACCCAATACTATTTTCTTACGTTTCTCTAGCCCCTTCAACCTGTAGCATAGGGGTTGGTTCGGAATCTGCGTCAGTTATTGTTTGCTGGGATGGCGGCACAAAAAACTGGATTGGGACTCTAAACAAGAATAAAAATGAAAGGTTAACAACGTATTTGAAAATAATAAGGTTATAAGGTTGAAATATTCTTGGATAACTCACATTGCAAGCGCTTCCGACGGCGTTTGTTCCCTAACAACCATCATATTCGAATCATCCGGATTCAACCTAAAATACACCCAAAGAAGAAGGTCAAAAAATACACCCGAACAATTCAAAAAGAAGACGGCTTTGTTTTTTGAGAACTTACATAATTGCAGTTTTTGCTTTTTTTTGCTGCCTTTTTTTTCTTGAATAAAATAATAAAGGGCTTTTTTTCTAAAAAAAATATATACAGAATTAGAAGTAGAAGTTATTAGAAGAACAAAAGTAACGGTTATTTGAAAGAGAAATTACATGCTCTGAGACGGCTGGTTTACACACTACTCTGTTCTGTGCGTCCTTGAGAGGAAGGATCATCACTTCCCAAGTTCACAGCCGGTAGTCTAAACAGATTTCATGTTATTCAAACGAAATATACATCCAACTTAGTAAACAAGATACAACTAGCTTGATCCACAAAATAAATCCATATTGTTTCACAGAATACATCCAAATCATGATAACAATATTTTATTAAATAATAAAGCTTCTTACGTTTCAGAGGACACATAGCGACCTTCTGTCGATCGCAGGTCAGCTTGGTTGTCCCTGCAAAACAAGATACAATTATTAGCAAACAAAAGACACCAAAATCTCAAATACACAGCACAGCAAGAGATACCCCTCTGCAGCAGATTTATGAACGTTTTCCCCTAGCAATTCATCAAGTTCGTCACTGGATATTTCATATGTCTCACTACATTCATAAAATAAGACGTTAACAAAAATAATTACGAGGAAAGACCATAGTATAGCTTACGAGGTACTGTACCCGTAAAAGTACTGATCTTCTTCAGGAGGTGAATCCTCCACAACTACTTTTTTCTTTTTTTGTGGTGTTCTGGGTGGAAAAAAAAACAGTACCAATCAGAAATAAAAAATTAATTTTATCACAGAATATTAATGAAAGAAGTGCTTACTCTTTTGGTGTTGTTTTTGTTTTTTTCTTTTTCTTCTCCTTCTTCCCAGGTGATGATTCTTCGCTCCTATAAGTCAATAAAAGACACCTCAGTTAATACACAAAATCTTTATAAAGAAGCCAAAAGAAAGTAGTAATAATTTCAGGACATTACTCATCACTTGGTTCAGATTCAGATTCTGAATCAGAATCTGACTCCTCTTGCCTCTGCTTTCTTTTTCTTGAGTCCATTCTGCAGGCAAACAATTGTCATTTAGAACATACTAAAAATACACCCAAATGGATTCACGAGATACACCCAACTAAATATACAATATACACCCAAACAGCAAACGAAACACACCCTGCTTAATAAGCTACATACACCCAACGTGTATAAACAAATACACCCAAACCGAAAAGAAATTACACCCAAGTATGGTACTTACTTTTTCCCCTTTTTGCCGGGTGTTTAATTCCTGAATCCTTCGAGTCTTCTTGAGCCTCAGACTCAGAGGTAGAAGTGTCACTGTCAGTAGTTTCTGTCTCCGAAGACGATGTTGAGCTCGCCTTCCTTTTTTTGTTTTTTTTATTTCTTGTTTTTTTTGTTTTTTTTTTTGTTTTTTTCTCATTTTTTCTTTTGTGTCTGCCAAATTCAGAATCCCCTGAAACATGAGATATTTTAGTTAGCACCATTCGGGTAAATAAAATACACCAACTTATTATGATTACTCACCAAAATTTCCTCTCTCTCTGCATTCATTCAACTGCTCCTTAGTCCAGTTGGCAATCCATGGCTTTGGTGGTCTTTCAATCCTGTTCTTGCCTTTGTTTTTTGAAAGGTGAAAGTAGATTATCATCAGGGCGAAGAGGCAGCCATTGATTGCCTTCTTCTTCTTCTCTTGATAGTCTGTTATGCCCCTGATCATGAAGGTCAAAACATGCCCCCCCCAGTTTCTCTCCTCTATGCCGTTCATCTTAAAAATCGGGACCAGGTGCACGGGCGATATTTTGTTTATCGTCGTTGGCAAAAGGAACGCCATCTGTATGTAGAGGATGAATATCCTCTTGAACATCAGGCGTTCCTCTTCGTTTCTTCTTCTCTTGATAGTCTTTATGCCCCTGATCATGAAGGTCCAAACATGCCCCCCCCAGTTTCTCTCCTCTATGCCGTTCATCTTAAAAATCGGGACCAGGTCACGGGCGATATTTTGTTTATCGTCGTTGGCAAAAGGAACGCCATCTGTATGTAGAGGATGATATCCTTGAACATCAGGCGTTCCTCTTCGTTGCCAACGCCGATTTCCATCATTTCATCGGTAGACTTTGAGGGTCTTACCCTGGAATCTTCTATAAATTATTTTGTCATCATCAGAAAGTTTCTTATAGTCAACTTTCTCAGGAAATAGATCTCCTACAAAAAGGAAACAACAAAGCATCCAAGTCGGTTCAAATACACCCAAGCATCAGGTTTTTTTTGCCAGCTCCCTTAAGAGTTGGTGATCCACCCTCAGTGGTGGGATGTGCATCAACCCACGAATCCAAGATCCCTCACAATTGCCTTCTTCTCCTCAGTCATGTCTGAACTTATCATTCAGGAGATGTGTGGCACATTTCAGGTCTTTGGTTTGGTTTCTGCTGCCATTTTCTCTGAAACTAAAAATACACCCAAAGAGATCAGTAATACACCCATATATATGACTCAGATACACCAATTGATAACAATTAAGATACACCATTGATAACAGTAAGATACACCCATATATATGAGTCAGATACAGCCAAAGATATTCGCAAGATACATCCATTGACAACAGTGAGATACACCCATAGATATTATTCAGATACACCCAAAGATGTCAAATAAGATACACCCATTGATTACAGTGAGATACACCCATAGATATTATTCAGATACATCCATATAGATATCAGACAGATATCACTCAACATGCTTCAATATAAAGCCACATTACAAGGTTAAGCAGTTTACACCCCCGAATCTACGGAATAAACCCCAAAAATCAACAAAAATAGCAGAGAACTTAGAAACAATGTAGAACGCCGTAGAACTTAGAAGAACGACGTATAACTTAGAAGAACGACGTATAACAAAGAAGCAAGAGTAATAGTAAACCCTAGAAGAACGACGTAGAAGAAAAGTAAAATATACAGTATTTTAATGGACTTACGTTGAGTATTCTGGTTTGTTTTTTTCAGATTCTTCACAGAGAGGTTGATGGTGTTTTGATGCAGTTTTCGAACTACGATTTCTATATTTTGAAACTTGATTTTCGCTCGAAAATGAGAGGGTTTCGTTGTTTTGAAAGTGCCTTGAGAAATGGAAGAAGTGGAAGAAGTGGAAGAGTCTCCCATACGTAACCGTTCGAATGCTGAGCGCGTGATTTGGACGCGGCATCTTATCTCTCTTTCATGCGCGTAATTCGTGTTTGGGCTGGGCCAACTTGGTTGCTTGTAGGCTTGTATGTGTAGCAGGCCCGTATAAGTTTATAGGTTAATTAATTGTTTAGTACCGAATTTACCTAAATTTTGTTTATAATCAATATATAAACACCACACACCGTCAATAAATAAAAAATAAAATAAAAAATGAAAAATAGACACCACACACAGCACAACTCAATTGTTAATGAAGATAGATGTGGTTCGTGAGATTTTATAAAAAGAAAAATGTGAAGCTGGCTAATTCTACAATGACCTTAAATAAAATAACCTTATCATCTTTGAAAATATATAATATATTAATATCTTATCATCATCATCTTTAAAAGATCATCAATCAAATATTAATTGAAAAATAATTGGACTTTAGTTATATACATTTATCATGCGTGATATAAAACTTTTTACAATCATATCAACCAGCTGTGAACCAAAATGAACCAATAACAGATTGCAATATAAACCATTTTCTTTAATTTCTAAGATACGATGAATCATATGGATAACATTGTGTATGGTGGTTGGATATTAATCATAAATTCATCATGTTCAACATATAATGATTTATAAATATCATTCTATCAGGCTAAATATTTATGATAAATAATTTTATAAAATGGTATCAAAACTTCTATAATAAAAAAGTTCAGAATATAATTTTGTTACTCGCAAAACAAAGAAATTCCATTTTAAAAAGAAGTTTGAATATAATTAGTCTAAACTGAGCCTAATTTTATTGTTCTAGAGTGTTCAATTATTTTTTTATGTGCAAGAATAAGAGTTTCAACTTCAATCAATGACAAAAAATTCTGTTTTAGCTAAAACAAAAAAAGTATACATAGTATAACAATATATAGTGCATATCTTTTTCAAGTATTTAGAAGAAAAATGTCATTATTTTTTTATTAATTTGAGCTGAATTTTAGATTATTATATTTTAATTTTGGAGATTTTTAAAAAAATAATTTTAAATTTTGGCCCAAACCTAATATACATGTATGCTTTTAAACATGCGATTTTTGAAAGTTATTTTTCCGAAAAAGAAGCCATGTCATAGAGTAATAATCTTTCGTTTTTCAATCTTTGAAAGCTTGTGATTTTGTGCTAGTAGCCATAAATGTCTAATAAGTGAGTGATGACTAGATCAAATACAGAAGTAGAATATAGAGTGTTGACTTATTTAGTGGCAAAATTAATTTGGATTAAAAACTTGATAATTCAGTTGAAATGGTCCATACAAAAAGCACCCACAGGATATTGTAATAATCAAAGTGTTGTGCTCTTACAGTAAATTTGAACCTGCATTAAAAAAAAACATTTTGAAATAAATTTGCATTTTGTGTGAGACTATATCACAAGTAAAGTTATTTAAATAAATCATATCTCTAGTTCAGTTTAAATTACAGACACTTTTACTAAAATTCTTATTTCTAGAGTGTTCATCCAACTTCAGGACGAACTAAACTAAAAGTGCAGATTTTGTAAATTCAACATCCTTAAGTTTGCGCAAATATGATAGAGAGCATGACAAAAAAATACGTGTAAATTATGTAGAGAAAAAGTTATGAACTCAATTATACACTGAACAAGTAATCAGTTAGTTGAGTTAGTTTAATTTTTTCTTTCTGTTATGTTGAGGTGGCACTCACTATCTTTCTTCGCATATATAAACCTGTGATAAACTATTTGTATAGCATTGTTGAATCAGAATGATAATCACAATTCCTCTTTTTTCTTTTTGTTCATTTTTTCTCTAAAAGCCTACTCTCTTCTCTCTCACTTACTAGTCTCTCTGGTATCTTTCATTACTATTTATGAATATCATCTTATTAGCTTAAAATTTGGTGATAAATAATTTTATGAAATGATATCAAAATTGTTATAATTAAAAATTTTAGAGTATAATTTTGTCATTTACAAAAGAAAGAAGTTCAATTTTGAAAAGAAGTTTGAATATAATTAGCCTGAACTGAACCTAATTTTATTTTTCTAGAGCGTTCAATTATTTTTTTATGTGCAAAAATAAGAGTTTCAACTTTAATAAATGGTAAAAAATTTGTTTTGGCTAAAACTAAAAAGATATACATAGTATAACAATACATAGTGCATATCTTTTTCAAGTATTTAGAAACAGAAATGTCATACCTTTTGACTAATTTGAGCTGAATTTTAAATTATTATACTCTAATTTTGGAGATTTTTATAAAAATAATTCTAAAATTTAGTCCAAACTTGGCCCAATATATATGTGTACTTTTAAATATTCAATTCTTGAAAGTTATTTTAAAAAAAAAGACGCCATGTGTAAACTGTAAAGTAATAATCTTTTGTTTTTCAATCTTTGAAAACTTATGATTCTATGCTAGTAGCCATAAATGCCTAACCTAAGTTCTGTAATACCATAAGAGAATTTGAGTGAGACATTCTATTAGTATTGTGATTAATTGAAGATTCGATACATCTTGTGTTGTATATATTCACGAAGCATAGAATATGAGATTATATTTGTAAGATTGCGTTTGGTTGGAAAATATCGACCGAAAGATTAAGATTAAATTAAATTTTTATATTAGAATTAATAGTTAAATTAGTTTTTAAAAAATAAAGTATTTTTTAAATTTGTCTTTAAAATTTTTTTTAATTAAATTGGTCCTTTAAAGATTACGAATTAATTATATCTGTTTTTTAATTATTCTATTCATAATTTTTGTTAACAATTGATGATATAAAACGTTAACTGATAGCATACATAATACATAACATGTTCAATTAGCCGTTGACTAAATATATTTACGAAAATCTATCAATTTAGTCACTAGGTCATATTAGAAATAGGATTTTTGTAATTAGAAAAAATGACTAATTTAATAAATTTTCATAAACATATTTGGTCAATATCTAATTAGACATATCAGATATTATATACATTATCAATTAACATTTTACAACATCAATCTTTAAAAAAAATTGTTAATGGAGTGACTGAAGGATAAATACGATTAATTTACAATATTTGAAGGACCAATTTGATTGAAAAAATCTTTTAGAAATAAATTTAAAAAATGTCTTATCTTTTAGAAACTAATTTGACTATTAATCCATTTATATTATATTTAATATAAAATATACAAGATTAAATTATGTATTAATATCTTATTTAATTTAAGATAAATATAAAAATAAAATAAAAATATTTACTAAAATATCTTTAATTATTAAAAAAATGTTAAAATTTCAGTCCTCATTTAATTTTTAAAAAATTCAATTCTTTGTATTTTTACTTTCTAAATTTATTAAAAAAACTAAAATTTTGTGTCCTATTAATTTTAATCTTTGATTATTAAATACAATACAAAATCAAAACTCTCTAATTCCAGTTCTAATCTTTAAAAATAAATACTACCTAGCAAAATTAATGACTTAATAGCTAAGTAAACTAACCAAAAAAACGATAATTAATAATTGCTACTATATACCATTTTTATATTAAATATACACATCTGATCTATACACACCCAAAAAAAAAAAAAAAAAAATGCACCGCAACAGCAACTTATATATATCTCTAATAATAATCAAAGGTAGCCACATTGAAGTTCTAATTCTTATTAGTGTAGTGCCCTTGCATGGGTAACTAGTTGAAAACAGGGTATACCCACGCATGACATGCTTTGATAAAGATACATCAACCAATTAATTATATTATATATTCTTTCATATTGTTCTGCTTAATTTGGGGATATAATACAATACTCTAGTAGATGGAAAAACTATATATATATATAGAAATCATTGTCAAATACTTCGTTCGTTATCAGATACATATCTACTTTTAAATTTATATTTGGACTAAAAAAATCATTGAAATGTATTGGATTTACAAAAATTAAAATTTTACAAAAAGGCTACTAACTATATTTTGTTAAAAGAAATAACAAAAATATCTTTGGAATATTCAATTCCGTATTTGATGCAGGATAAATTATAGAACATTTTAAAAATAAATTTTTAGAACTATTATATTTTTTTCTTCTAACAGTTATTTTTTAATTGGCCTAACTTTTTTAAAAAAATAACAGCTCTGATCTTATTATAAAACTTAATTAAAATTTTATTGAAATTATAAACAATAACATAATAATTAACTTCCACAAAATTATCAATATTGCATGCAAAAAATTAATTTTTGGTACACAACTATTCCATGTGAGAAAAAATTTCTTAATTTAATTTATCAACAAAATTTGGTCACCAGTACACACAGCTAGCTGGGGTATGTGTATACATTAAATTAATTAAATTAGTGTGCAAGCCACACTTCTTGACCCTGCCATGCACCGACATATCTAATGTTTATTAGTCTCTTCAGAATTAGATTAAATTAAAATTAAAATTTAATTCCATAACCTACCCCATTGCAAACTGTAACCCCTTATCCCTTAAATATTATTTGATCATGCTTCATTGGCATCTTATGGGATTTGATTCCCCACATTACAGTGCATGACTGTGTGAATTCTATTAATAGAAAAATAATATGAAATATATATATAGTGGATCAATTTTTTTAAAATAAAGGTATATAGACATGTGTATTTATAGATATCAGGCCAGAGTATACTGAAGCTTAAAGAGAGAAAGTGAGAGAAATATATTTTACAAAATCCCAAAAACGTGTTATAGATATAAAATAAAAAATACATTTTAAGTAATTTTTTTATATTTGCAAATTGCAAACATATGTTTAATTATTTCTCTAAATAAATTAAAGCATGTTTGTGTGACAAGTTGTGTACAAGTTGTAACCACCACCGGCATGAGTAGTATGTGAAATAAAAAAATAATTTTGATTGTAAGAAATTAAAGTGTAGCATAAATAAAGTGGTTGGTATTTGACAAATTTCTGTTTTTGGTACTTGAACGTGTTGAATGCGACTATACAATTTCCATATCTGTAAAATGTTACCATGAAATTTGAGGCATATTTGAAATGTGATCAAACAAATTAAAGTAGGCCACTACATCTTGTCTTTTGCTTATGGATTCATCCATCATCCATCTTGTTATTTTATATATACACTATGGTCCATGCAGATAATTAAATCAAGTAAGTTCATCATCATTATCTATATAGATTTATTGGTTTGTGTTGAAACAAATAAAATAAAATAAATTTACAAGATATATAGATCTTATTCAATTAAACTAGCTTATGTTAACTGAATTAACTAATATAACTAATCTATAACACTTATAACTAGCTGTAACAATGTTCTTTACATTCTTTAATTATACTCTCTTCAAACTCATAAGTGGTCTTGGAACTATTCTCAGTGATAGAGTACCGAGCAATTCAACAAAAGAAGAAGCCATATTAAATAGGAAATATAATAGAGTATTGAGTAACTATATAAGTAGAATGCAATTAGAGGTAGTTAGATTTCAACTATAACAGTGTGTCAACTGTTACAGACTTTTTTATAAGTAGCAGTTTTGTAACTGTTTTAGTTGAACTAATTTAGTTTAGTCTTCACAGTTTTTAATAATAAAATCATCTCTCTCTCTCTCTCTTTCTCTCTCTCTCTACTTCTTCATCTCTAGCTTAGAGTCTCGATATCTTTCATAGTATCAGAGTTCATATCCACAACCATGACTGAAGAACAAGTTGCGCAACCAAATTTATCTTCTTCCCCAATTTCAATGAAGTTTAATGAAGGCAACTTTCTGCAGTAATAGAAAGATCAGGTTGAATCAATAATCGAATGACACAATTTGCTGTATCACATCATTGGTGAAGGAATATCAATGTGATTCAAAGAAAACAGAGAAGCGAATCCTAAATTTTCAGTGTGGAAGAGGCAAGACGCTTTACTGAAATCATGGTTACTGACATCGATGATCAAACCGTTCACAACTAGAATGGTAGGGTGCATATATATATGCGTATGAGGTATGAAAGAGGTTAGATGACCATTTTACTTCTCAAATTAAGGCAAAAATAATATAATTGAGGAACAAACTTAGCTGCATTAAGATTGAAAATTCGGTGAATGAGTATGTTCTTGCTCTAAAAGGAACTATAGATGCACTGGCGTCAGTTGGAGAACCAATGAGAGAAAGCGATCATGTGAATACAATTTTGAATGGGCTAACAGAAGAATATAGACCAGTAATCACTACAGTAGTTGCAAGACCAGGAGGCATCACAGTTGGTGAACTTGAGGCATTGCTCTTGACGCATGAGAGCATGTTGGAAAAATTCAGAAAACCAGAGGCTTTCATTCAAGCTAACATAGTACAAGGTTTCAAAGGAAGCTACAGAGGAGGTGATTTTCGAAATCGGCGTGAAAGATCAGGCAGAGGAGGAAGGTTCTCATACAATGATGGCAACATATTTTCATGACAATTTTAGAATAATGAAGAATTTCACAATGATAGGTTTATAGGTGATCAGTTTAAAATAATGGAAGATCTGATGGAAGGCCCTATAAAAATGGCTATTCAAGATCTGGTTACTACAGCAATGCAGCAAGGACAACCACTCAATACAATGATAATTTAAATTTTGTGAAAAGGAACTATAATGACAATTCAAGATACATGCAAAATGGTGAAGCCAGTAATAGAAGGGTAGTAAACAATGAAAGACCTGTGTGTCAAGTCTGTGACAAGATTGGTCATACAACCAAGAATTGCTGGTACAGGTATGAGAGAAGCAACAATTTTAGACATGGATCCAGTTCTCAGGTGGAGGTGCAACACTCTCAAGACTTACAAGGTCAACAAACAACTCAATCTTCCCAGGCGCTTAAGCATTGCATGCAATTCCGTCAACTATCTATGACTCAAATTGGTACATGGACTCAGGAGCAACACACCATATGACTCCAAATCAGCAGAATCTAATGGAAAGAGAGGCTTATGAAGACTCGAATCAAGTTGTTGGAAACGGCTCAGGTTTACATATCAATCTTGTTGAAAAATCTAGTTTTAAATCTGGTTTGAGCAATAGAGAGTTTATCTTACAAAAGTTACTCTATGTATTTTTCACTCAATTTGAGTCGCAACTTATCAAAAGTGGAGGATGACAATGATTTCTGTAAAAATATATGTAATTTGCTCGCTTCATAAAATGTGTACCACATAAAGTATTTTTGTATTTATTTTATCTCTTAGAAATTGGATATCTAATTAAAAATATTTTATCTTATTATGCAAAATTGAATTGGCCGCAAGCAAGATTGTATTCATCTTATCACAAAATTTAGTTGGAAAAATTTAAAACTTTATCTATAATTTCATAAGCAACTTTTTTTATGATCCATTGAAGGTGGTCTATTTTTTGAAATACCAAGACACTAAGTTCCTAAATATACATAAAATCGTAACAATAATTTTCTGTCTTCTAAATTTACAGTCTAGTCAAAATCTACAAACTCGTACAACCTGAAATAATCATACCTATTGGACAATATTCCATGTTCTTTTGTGCATGATTTGAATTCAATTATTAACGCATATTTTATTGATAATTTTTGTCAAAAAAATTTATCTTGTATGAATATAACTTTAGTTTTAATTTTTCATAATCAATTTTATCAGCATTTAAATTTTTTATTATCAGAAATGACTATTTACTATTTTTTTAAATAACAACAACCCATATGCATCCTGTAACATAGGCATTAGGAGAAGTTTGGACCAAAGTCCATGTGTTAATTAATTCTCATAAGAGCCTTGTACTATTCTCTTATAGTCTCTGTTAGGAGTTATAAGACAGCAAGTTTTAACTCATCCTCTCAGTTCTGTTTCAGTAGCTTTTTCTCCCCGCAGTTAATCCTATTAATTTTGTTTTTTGTTAAAGTTAGTTACTGAGGGATCTAGCTAACTCAGCAGCAACTTCTAGTCACTTATATAGTTTGTTGCAGTTAGTTAGATTAGTGTACGAGTCAAGTCAGTGTTAGTTAGCTAGCTATGTACATATAAATTGCAACTTCTCACATGCTGCAATTCAGTTACTCAGTTGAACGCAATTTCACACTTTCTCAACTTCTCTCCCATTTGGAAGTAAATGGGTGTTTAGAATTAAGTATAATGCAGATTGTCCACTTCAAAAGTACAAAGTCAGGTTGATTGCTCAAGGCTTTGCTCAAAAACCAGGTTTTGATTTCACAGAAACCTACAGTCCAGTTGTTAAGTCCACCTCTATTAGACTGCTGCTATCAGTTGCACTATCAAGGTTCTAGACAATAAAGCAATTAGATGTAAATAATGCATTCCTACATGGTGATTTAGTTGAGGAATTATATATATATGAGGCAGCTGATGATTGGATTTTTGACGGTTTAGAATTTCACTAATGAAATCTCGTTGTAAAGTATAGTTTCTAAACCAAGCAATAATCCTTTCATACAAAAAGTTGTTTGTCACTAAAACAAACCCCTAAATTTATAAACCGAAGTATTCAAACCTCGGGTCGTTCTCCCTAGGAATTACAATAAAGTGTCTTGGTTTGAGTTGTTTTGGGGTTTTGGATAAGAGGCATGAAAGTAAATGGCAAGAAAGTAAACTAACAACTATAAAAGGCTCTTGGCAAGGTATGAAAATTAGAAGTTCTATCCTAGTTATCCTTCTCAATTGTGATGAGAATTGTTCATTGCTACCACTTAGTTAACCCTTACTAAAGAAAGGAAAGTCAAGTGGATGAATTGACTTGAGCCACAAGTCCTAGCCAACTCCCAAGGAAAGACTAGCTTTAGTGCACTCCAAACCAATTAGCAATCTCTCCAATTATCAATCCATAAAGGAATTAGATAACTCAAGTGTCACTAATTACTCTACCTAAGCCAAGAGGAACAAAATCTACACTAAAACTAAAAGAGACATTTTAACAAACACATAAAGTGCAATAGAAGTAAACAACATAAATTGCAAGAATTAAAGAGAGATCTAACTACAAAGGCAAGAGATTAACAATGGAAAAGCAAAGAAGAACAATTATTATGAATTACCTCTTATTGAATTGAAAGAAAATGGAAGGAGCAATAGTAGATCTACAACAAAGTATAAGAGCAACATAAAGGAAATTACAACAAAAGAATGGAGGAAGATGAATGTAACTACAAGGAATTGAGGAGTAGAAGTAGAAGAAAGCAAAGATTAAAATCTAGATCTAAGAACTAAACCTAATCCTAATCCTAATTCTAGAGAGAAGTGAGAGCTTCTCTCTCTAGAAACTAACTATAACTACTAAACTAAACTAATGGTAACTAACTCCTCAAGTGTGAAGTGTGTCAAAAGTATATGAAGTGTCTTGATTCCCCTTCAATCCTTGGCTTAAATAGCATCAGAAATGAGTTGGATTGGGCCCACAAGGCTTCTAAAATCGCTGGCCACATGTTGCTTTAAGTGAACTAGGTGGCAGCAACGGCGCGTGCGCGTACTTTGCGCGTGCGCGCCACCATACGTGTGGCAACTATGGCAAATCTTATATCGTTTCGAAGCCCCGGATGTTAGCTTTCTAACCCAACTGGAACCGCATCATTTGGACCTCTGTAGCTCAAGTTATGGTCGTTTAAGTGCGAAGAGGTCGGCTTGACAGCTTTCCGGTTCTTTCATTTCTTCATGAGTTCTCCAACTTTCATGCTTCTTTCTTCATACCTATTTTAAGACCCAAAAAGCATGTTTTCACTCTTAAGCACAATTAAAGGAGAATATACAAAACCATGCTATTTCATTGAATAAATGTGGGTAAAAGGTGATAAAATCCCCTAAATTCAATACAAGATAAACCGTCAAATTGGGGTTTGTCAGCAGCCCCAAGGATATGAGTAAGGAGATCCCTCATTCGTATGCAAACTTAACAAGGCTTTGTACGGCTTGAAACAAGCACCCAGGGAGTGATACTATAAGCTTGCACATGGGTTAAAGGAACTAGGATTTGCAGCTAAAAAACCTGACGTAGCAGTGTTCACTCGTGATACAAATCACTTAAAAACATATGTCCTGGTATATGTAGATGATATCATTGTGACAGGTGAATGTGATAACTCTATTAAGTAAGTGATCAAACAGTTGAATAGCAAGTTTGCTCTAAAAGACCTAGGTGATCTACACTACTTTCTTGGAATTTAAGCCACAAAGACTAAGAATGTAGGCTTAGTGTTTACTCAGCAAAAATACATTGAAGAGGTAATGAAGAAGGCTGGTATGGTGGGATGCACAGCTTGTCACACTCCTCTTCCCTCTACAACAAAAATTTCTGCTCTTGGAGGGTCAAACTTCCATGATCCAAGTCTGTATCATTCTGTCATTGGGAGCTTGCAATATCTAACCATTACCAGGCCTGAAATCAATTTCTGTGTCAATAAACTTGCTCAATTTGTTCAATCTCCTCTGAATTCACACTGAAAAATGGTGAAACGTGTGCTGAGGTACCTAAATGGTACAGTATATCATGGCCTGCACCTCAAGGCAGAATCTGCAATGAACACTGCTATGAAAATCACTGCTTACAGTGATTCTAACTGGGCTGGTGACCCTGATGATATAAAGTCAACCACTGGTTATTATGTATTTCTTGGCTTAAATCTGGTGTCCTGGGCTTCGAAGAAGCAAACAGCTGTAGCCAAGTCCAGTACTGAAGCCGAGTACAGAAGTATGGCAGAGTTAGTATGGATAAGGAACCTAATGGCTTATTAAAGCTAGCTATCTCTGAAGCACCAATAGTGTATTGTGACAACTTGAGTGCTGTACTATTAGCAGCAAATCCAATCCTCCATTCCAAGTCAAAATATTTCGAAATAGACCTCCATTTCGTTAGAGATCATGTCAACAATAAGGGAGTCCAAGTGAGTCATATCCCAGGCTCAGTGCAAGTAGCCGATATCTTCACAAAAGCAATACCCCTCTAAGGCTTTCTACACTTTCGAACCAGGTTAAACATTTGTGATCAACAAGCAGTTGCAAGTGCTCAAGAAAGAAAAAACTAGAGATGATAGTAGGAATTATAAGGTAGCAAGTTTTAACTCATCCTCTCAGTTCTATTTCAGTAGCTTTTTCTCTCTGCAGTTAATCCTGTTAATTTTGTTTTCTGTTAAAGTTAGTTACTATGGGCCTTAGCTGACTCAGCAACAGCTTCTAGTCACTCCTATAGTTTGTTATAGTTAGTTAGCTTAGTGTATGAGTCATGTCAGTGTTAGTTAGCTAGCTATGTACATATAAATTGTAACTTCTCACATGCTGCAATTCAGTTACCCAGTTGAATGTAATTTCACACTTTATCAGCTTCTCTCCCTCTACTCTTTTCAACTTCTCCTCTGAAGCCTAGTACCTTTCAGTCTCTAACGTCTATGGATACTAAAAAACAATAATTACTGTTTTAAGTAGTTGTTCTCCTCTAAAATTTGTGACATATTAGTTTATATAGTAAAAACAATAATGAAGTATATGGAAATATAGACTCATAAAAAATAACATTTGAGATATTTAAACTAATCCTTCTCATACAAGGATTATAAATGTTTGTGACACTAAAATTTGCGACGGTTTCAAAAGCACAATAAAAGATTATATGGCGGTTTGAAACCTAGCAAAACCAAAAATAAAAATAAAAATATAATGTTCCATAACATTATCTAAAATTTATACACGTACTAAGTTTCTCTTTATAAAAACACACAACATAAATAAAATTAAACCTAGCAAAACTCTTTTATTTACAGTTTATTTAGATTTAGATTTTATTTCTTACATATTTATATTCAAATTTTTCTAAAAGGTGGGTTAAGGTAATAAAAACAAAAATTAGATAAAAAAATCATGTTAGGTATACAATAAAATCAACTATTAAAATTAGTCATTAATATAAAATACATATTAAAAAAAGAGTAAAACTACATATATATTTATACATAAATAGATTATAACTAATTTTGACGATTGATTTTTGTGTAAACTCGACATTTTTTCAAAAAAGAAATAAGATTATTGTGTTTTCACTATTTATTTCACCAAATTATGAAACTATTATTTTGGAATACAAACTTTTTCCTTCTTTTTTTTTCCATTAAGATTTGAAAGAGGAGGGTACAAATTAACTCGGATCCAATTAATTAATATTGATTAAGATGGCTCGAATCCTTTCATGCATGCATGCATGCATAATGTAAATGCAGTATCCAAAGTTGAATATGATTCCTATATATTCCTATATAAACTGTGCTTTAATTTGAATGCAGTATATATAGTTATTACTATGTCCTTTTCAAGGGTGCAATTATAATTATATAATATATGCATGATGAATGAAATAATTAATAATATTGGATGACACGTTCCACTTGAAGCGTGAAGGAGTTTGTGAAACATCAAACATGGAAGCTAAGGTAATGGAACATAAAATGAGTTCAATTAACCGATACCAACCGAAATTAACGGCTTTCTTTTGAAAAGTACCTAGACATAAAACTGCTACATGCTGTTTTAATTACTAGATTCTATAGGAGCTATTTATTCATTTTAACGGAAGAAACGTTGCATGTTTCATGTATATATATACATAGCTTGTCGTCGATTAATTTATTTCATATATATGTATATATATGAATAGGTTTTGTTGTCTCTTGAAAAGAGTTGAATTTCAATAAGTGATTTGATAACAACTTTTGGTTCTGTTATAGAATCACTTTCTAGTCGCTCTCATGTTTTATTTGGTAACTATTTTCTTTTTTTTCATGAATTTTCGATACTTATTTAAGCGAATTAGTGAGTTAACCACTAGACCAATCCAATTTAATTTAGTAAGTTTAATTATACTCGTTATATTGTGTCCATATATAAAAGTAGAATTTAATTTAGAAGCAGTGATAGCCATTTAATTACGTTTATTTGTTTAGATAATTATTTACATGTTGATTATTAAAAATAATTATTTTTATTGTTATAGTGATACATAATTAAATATACATATAAATTTTTTCACACTTTTAGTATATTAAAATTAAATTTATAAAAAAATATAAATTTGTTGAGAATATAAATAAAATTTATTTTTGATAATAGTATATATGCATTTAATTATATCTTGTCACATTAGCAAAAAAACAATTATTTTTTAATTATGTATAATTTTTTTTGTTGGAACTTCAATGTATATACATTTTTTTTAATAGGAGGAACTTCAATGTAAGATAAAATTATGTATAATTTTATATAATTGTCCTTAATTTATTAAATATTACTTCTTGATCTCCTTTTACCTCTACTCTCTATTTAATAGGAATAAAACCTTTTTATAAAAAAAAATAATATACTTTAATTATTTAAGGATAAACAAAATTTAAAAATAAGTAATACTTATTATAAAAAAAATGTATAAATAATAATTAATTTATCACTTCTTTTTATTTTAATTTTAAGAGAGGAAAAGGAGAAACAAAGAAAAGACTAACACCTAATGAAATGAATCCCCATTCCCCACTCTCATGAGTAATTGTGGAGGAAGTGTGTGTTGTGTGGGCTAAATAAAGGATCATAGAATTAGGTCAAAACAACTTGAGCCCAATTCTATCTATCTCACTCTCTGATCAATCTTATCTTATTATCAATGACCCCATCAATATGGTTTTTGTCATGAAAAACCCAATTTGGATAACACTACCAACCAACATCATGCGTGTGACTATTGTGTGTAGTAATAAATAAATAAATCAAGTTGGATTATTCTACTGATTAGTTTATTAGTCTACTTAAATAAGTGTTGGGATCGGAGTTTGAGTTCCGCCTTGTATATGCAGCAACCTATTGACTAGTGACAGACTCTTAAAGAGAGTTCAGATCCGCAACGAATTAGTCATTGTCCTATCGGATTTGAAGATACTATGGGCAACAAAATAAATAAATAAATACAAAATTAACCAAATTTAGTACAGTTGGTCTATTGGTTAGTTTATTAGTCCGATTAAGTATGAGTTAGCAAAAATTCAAATCCCACCATGTATATGCATGTTAATAATTTACTGGTCAATGGTAAACCATTAAATGAAATACAGATCCGCAACAGATTTGTCATTTGTCTGGCGAGTTGAGAAATACCATGAGAAACCAGAATAAAATACAAAATTTTCGAATCTTGTCTTGTGTATGCAGCAGTTCAATAATCAACTACAAATCCTTAAATATAATTTAGATTTACGACAAATTAGACTTTAACTTTTTTGAATTAAAAAATACTGTGAAAAAAATAAATGCAAAATTGTTAGATAAGAAGCTAAACATCAGATATTGATTTCTTGATTTAAATTTGTTTTGGATTTTTATAAAATATTTTTTATTTTAATTTAGTAAAACGTAAAAAGTTGTTTTAGTTTCTGCCATAGCATATAACTTGTTAAGTACATCAATACTGAACTGGACAAACTAACGATATGAACTAAAATAAATATCATTTAAATTATATTGGATTAAAACCAAAAGAAAATTTTTATAAGGATCAAAATGTAAAAAAGTAGATATTTTATAAGGACTAGAAATTTATTTAATTTAACCGTAATTTATTTCATTTTCAATACTATCAAGAAAGATTTTAGGTCTTTTACAATTTTAATTTTCTTTTTTCCTTCTATTCTTTATTGGTTGGAAATAACTTTTTATAATTTTTTTCTTTTAATAATCCCAATTTTTTTCCTTTTTCATTTCCTTTTGCTATAATAATAATATGCACTTTATTATTATATAATTATTATTATTACCTTCCGATCGTAAAAAGCCAAAGAAAAATATTAGGCATATCTCCCACTTAAATATCATTAATTGACTCTATTGTTTTCTACTGAGATGGCGACTTTTTCCTTCTTAATTTATTTAATTTAATTCTTGTTCATTATTTATGAGAAAATGGGACCCACAAATTCCTGTTTATTTACACGGGTCTTCATCCTTTTTAATTTATCCATAACAATCCAAGCAAAGCTTTAACGGCAAAATCGGTTACAAATTTTACAATGTGAATAGGGATTTAATTTTTTCAAATTTATGAGTTTGAGATACATCAAAATCTTACCTATTAAATTTTGTTAAACATATATAATAAAACATATAATAATAAAGTTGTTTTTTAACTATTATTATCCAAAATTTGTTCATTATTTGGACATTATATAAATTTGGCTTGGTGACTACAGGTTTGGTTTGATGACACATTCTTGTGTCTCTAGATATTAATTCTTTGATGTGTATGCGAGTGAGATAAAATAAATAGAAATTTTTTTTGATAATTTTGATCAGTAATATAATTAATCAGTATAAATAATATTAAATTATTTTTAACAAATAAATTTTATTAATTTATGTATATAAATTCTAATAAATATATAGATATAAATTATGTTGATTCATATGTACGTAAATTCTAATAATTATAGATGTAAACTATGTGTTTTATGTATATAAATTTTAATAAATATTAATATAAATTATTATTAACTAAATATTAATATATATTATTTGTCAAAGATATAATTCTTCAGGTATTGTTTTATGAATTTAAATTTTTTAAAAAAAAGTAATTATATGACATAATATCAAAATTTTTATCATCTACAAAATTTAGAGTTTGATTTTTGTTAATTTCAAAAGAATAAATTCAGCATAAAATAAATAAAAAGAGAAAAAAATTTTATATAAAAATGTATGCAAACTCAAAATAAAACTCTTACATAAAAAGACGTATTAGAAATATAACTATTTATATGTCTTTTCTTATCAGTTAAAATATTTAAGAGAAATAATTAATTTCATGACATATTAACAGAATTTATCCAATTTAATATTGTTGGGACACTTACCTACAAATATTCACACTCCAAACAATCATTTTTCTAAGTGAAAAAAAAATGAATTACAAACCTTACACATTAAGAGAAAAATTTCTAAAAAATTTATAAATACGAAACATCTTTCATCACCCCATAAACTAACTTTTAAGATTGAATTAACTTAACTTAATCTCAATTCTAATACTATCTCTTATTCTAATTCAATTCCAAATATAGTTACATAGATTGCCTCCCATTGTACAAGAAGATTGCTTTGAGCATAACACTCATCATATGGTAGCCATGAAAGAGGAATATAATGCCTTGATAATGAATATATAACACTTGGCATTTGTTGATCTTCTCTCCATTTCACTCAACTATTGTAGGTTTTGACAATATATACCATCAAAAAGTACAAGACCAACCAAAGGCTGTCATCAACTTAAGGGAATCCATTATAGTCAGATTTAATTTATAGTCTAAGGTTGCCCATTAAAGCAATTTGACTTCAATCATGCATCCTTACATGAAGATTTTATTTTTCTCTTTCTCTTGGTTAATGTAATTAAGTAGAAGGCTCATTTTCTTGTAACCAAATGAGAGAATTTGCTTAATTTCTTAGACCTACAAAATCCTTCTCCTATTTCTATCATCAATGAGGACATTCACTTATTATTATTATTATTATCACTTACTTGGAAGAGAAACAAAGAAAAGAAAATGGAGTTAGTTGATGATAGTGGACCGGTCAAGATGCACTACTAAGAAGATGAGGAGTTTGAAAACCACAAAATGGTAATAGAAATATTTTAACACCTACAAAATAAATTTCAAAAGAAAACAAAATCTATCATAATATCCAAAAAATTATAGATAAGAAATTAATTTTAGTATACTTACATTATAAAATAGTTTTATATGTACATATAATTACGCATATAATACTAAATCAATAAAAATAATTACAATTTATATTGACTACGCGTATAAATAAAAAAATGAATTAAACAATTATGTTATACTATCAGTACATCAAAAAGAAATTCATCTTTTAAGATATAATCTAAACATGAATAAATATTCAATATAGTATAATTTAATATCAATTTACTTATAGTTAATTAAATCATTTGCAAAACATTCTTAATAATTTTTCAAAAACCACTAAAATTTTGAGAATTTATTCTGTCAACATCACTAATTTACTATTGTCATTACTACTTCAAAATTTTCCAACCTCTCATTATTATTATGCGCCCACACATCCTTTATATATAGCTTCACACCCCCTCTCAATTTTTCTGTCAGACTTTTCTTCACTCACTTTCTTTTCATATAACAAATAAACTCATCAAAAACTTTATTATTTTCATACCATCATTTATTTTTTATTTTTTTTTTTTTCAAGTTACTACTATATGATGGCTGCTTTTTCTTCATACCAATATCACCCTAATTTTCTTCCTCTTGACTCTACATTCTTCCAAAACCTAAACACAACAACAACTAGTGTTCCTATTCCCCAATCAATTCTTCATCATCATCAAGAAGAAGGGTTCTCTGATTTCAATAATAATACTATAAGCTGTGTTGATCAAATAAGCTCTTGCAACAAGGTTTCATTCATAAGTAATAGTGACAATGAGCCTTCAAATGTTTCTGTCACTACAAGAAACAACCTTAGTCCTCAATCTTCCATGGTAGTTGATAAGCTTGAAATTGGTGAACAAGTTACTCAAAAGGTCACTACTATGGAGAGGAAGAGAAGAACTAGACATGGATCTTCTCCCATCACTACTAATCCCCAATCTAAGGTTTTTTTTTTTAATTTTATTTTTTATGCTACTTTTGTGTTCTAATTTTAATGTTGCGCTTTGTAAAAAGCGTCGCAAAAAATAAAATAATAGAAATACATTTAACGATTTTATTTGATGACTGTTTTGTAACAGAAATATGTATGCCTAAAAAAATAATATATTCTTTCAATTTTTCATACTACAATTTATTTGATTTTTTAATCCTATTTTTGTTTTTTTATTCAAAATCACTTGTTGAGTAGGAAAAAAATACTAAGACGTCTTATTTTTGTGTTTTTTTTTTTAAATTTGAAAACACTTGTTGAATAAAGTAGTCTCTATATTTATATCTTGATATTGTTGATTAATATTACATGTTTATAACTTCTTATAATACATCTTATAGTATGCTATATGAAAAATAAAATTGATTAATGTTTATTAATGACTTAACTATTTTGTTGATTATTGTAGGATGGAACAACAAGGAAGAGAATGAGGAAGAGCAATAATAATAATGGCGGTGGTGTGGTGAAGAATAAAGAAGATGAGAAAGCAAAAGATAATAATAATAATAATAATAATAATAATAATGGTAGTAATGAAGAAGAGGAGCCACCAAAAGGGTATATCCACGTCAGAGCAAGAAGGGGTCAAGCTACTGATAGCCACAGCCTTGCTGAAAGGGTAACAATTAACTACCCTCCTTCTTTCTTGAATTTACTATAATGCCCCTGCCTATTATAATAATTTTTCATATATATATTTTTTAAATATTTAATAACAAAAAAATAAACTAAAAATAACTATTTTTTTATTAATTTAATATTCATTAATTATTGTTAGAATTAATAAATATTAAATAAGATAAATTAAAATAATTTTTTTAATTTTTATAATATTTTTTTTCAGGTGAGAAGAGAGAAAATAAGTGAAAGGATGAAGATGTTGCAGCGGCTTGTGCCAGGCTGTGATAAGGTAGGGTTTAGTCATTTATTTATTTATTTTTAGTATTTATCTCTAATTAATTAATTATGTTGTTGGTTGAGACATTTTTATCTTAGATGTTCTTTCAAAGTTATTGTGACAGCTTATATAATTTGTTTTTTTGTTTTATAAATAGGTGACTGGGAAGGCCCTTATGTTGGATGAAATAATCAATTATGTTCAATCTTTACAGAATCAAGTAGAGGTATAAACAAACAAATAAATAAATAATATAACATTATTGTAATTTAATTGTTCAATACACATACATACACAGTTCCTAAAATTAAATATATGTAATTAACCTAAAACATCTTGGTGCAGTTCTTGTCTTTGAAGCTTGCTTCGGTGAGTCCCATTTTCTATGACATGGCAACAGATCTAGACACTACTCTCTTGGTTAGACCTGAGGTAATTAAAATCATATTATATATATATATATATAGTATATATATGTTAAGGTGAAAACTCAGCTGTAGTCGATTTTATGTAAAGTTGATAGTTGAGAATCGTTAAATGAAAATTTAGTCAAATCAGTCAAATCATCTAACCGTTTTCCGTAATCAATTTCACATGAAGTCGACTACATCTGAGTTTTCACCATATGTTAATATTGATTCAGTATAAAAAATGTTAAATTTATTATATGTATGGTTGAAATTTTTACATCATTATTATAATGTATGTAGTAATTAATAAATTCTATATTAGTTAATTTTAATATAATGAAAATTAACTTCATCTATCTCTTTGGTTTTTTTTTTTTTTCAGAAATTAAACATCCAAAATTGCAGCAGCTCTAACATCCAACAAACCACCAAAACCAGCACCCTACCTGCCGCCGTTGCCGCCGCCACCATCGCCACCGTCTTTCCCACCGCTAATGATCACTATCTCTTGGATAGTAATTCAGCTTCAGCTTTTCTTCAAGCCCAGAAATCAAATGTCTTCTCCATGGAGAACGGTAGTCAATTCTGGGACACAGAAGAGCAAAGACAAAAATTTCTTCATCCATATGAATTCATCAACAACAACAACTTATGTTCCTTTCATTAGTATTAAATTCACACCAACAATGCTAGCTACAAACATCTTGTAAGCTCTCAAATCCTTATTTCTTTTTTTAATTTTCATATATTCTCTACTAAAATTTCTCCTAATTATTAAATGAAGAAAAACTTGATTTTACTTTTAAAAATTCAAAAAATTAATTATATCTATTTTCCCTTTTAACATTTATTATTATATTAGTATTTACCACTATAAAATTATTTAAAATTTTTACATACTTATTGTATTATTCAAAATAATGTTAATATTTATACTGACTATTTTATATTTTTTGAACTTTCCAGGGATTCAGCTTTTACAGTAGGTAATTAATTAATTAATTAATTAATTAAGAATATCCCAAATTAAAGAAGCATGGAGCAGAAGAAAGCAAAGATAAATTATGGCATCCAAAGAAGTGTTCTTTAGTCCATGAGATTAAAGGGGTGACATTTGAAGTTAAAAGGGTATCAAAATTAATGGAGATGGAGAAACAAAAAAGGACAGATCAGAAAAAATTCCGACCAAATAAGACCATATCTTTTCTAGATTCATTGTTCTGTTCCTGTCATTTTGATAATAATATAGTTGTTCTTTTTTTAATTATTATTATTATTATTATTATTTTACCTAAGCTAGCACGAATTCCGAGGGACTATAACATATATGTCAATGCTACTCTGAACATTATTGGACATTGAAAATTTATTATGTATGTCGTCTATGTAAATGAAATTATATATTAATTATTGATTATTGATGATTAATTATTAATTATATTAATTAAGTTGTTGTGGCAGTTATTATTATTCCGTTGGTACAGTTACTTTGACCGTTATTATTATTGAGAAATGAGAGGTTGATGCTACATGCTACTATGCTTGTCAATGGGTGCTATTCTGAATCATGTTCTTGACATGACGTACGAACTAGTTATCTTTATTATGTATATGTATCTGCAGAATCTTCAGAGTTTTATTTTATTTGGCACCACTACATTATTTTATTTTTGTTATTTATAATAATATTGAACCTTCAATGTTGATATATATATAGCGGTGGTTTTTTCATGATTTTGCGACGGTTTTAAATCTTCACAAAACATTTGTGGTATTTAATTTGGTGGAACCCTAATCTTTAAAATGTGGGAAAATTGTTTTTGCGGTAATTATACTAACAGTTATTTAATTAATAAGTTTAAAAAAATAATTGCAGTGCTTTGAAACTGTCGCAATTTTTTTGCAATTTTAAAAATAATTTATTGTGGAGGTTTGTAATTATCATCATTTTTACAATTATATTTAAAAGATTATTGTTTTACAAAGTTGTTCAATTTATTCTACATCCAGACAAAGGGAAAAAAAAACGAGACTATATATGGAACTTGTAAAAATTACCACTTTACAAAGTTGTTCAAATATTACTTTAAAGAACAAGTTTTTCTTTTCTATAATAAAAATTAAAATTTAATTCGTAAAAAAAAAAGATTTTTTCATTAACTAACCATTTATCATTAACACTATAAAATTTCATTAGAATTATAAATAAAAATGCCTCAAAAAATAACAAATTAAAGAGAAACATCAAGATTACTAAAATATCATATACAAAAGTAATAACAAATCAAGACCCTAAAAATAAAATGCACATTTTGAGAAATAGTTTTACAGTACAAATAGTTCTACTCAATTTTAAACGAATTAGGAATGTTTCTAATTCAAAAAAAAAATTATAATTTGAGGGGAAAAAAAGTTAATAAACAATGTGTCTATTAATTATCTATTTTTGTATTTAAAAAGGTATATAATAATAGTAATAAATGTGAAATTAATTAAGAACTCAAGCATATGCTAAATAAGTCTTAAAAAGGTAAAAATAAAAAATAAAAAAAAGAAAGAAAATGTTCCATGATTTGAGAATGCATGTGATATAGTACAAATAAATAAATAAATAAAACAAAGAAATAAACAGAAGATATGAAGTACTTGGCATGTTGCAATGTGTGTGCATTGAATCACAGACTAAAATTTGGAGTGGCATCAGTGTCAAGTACAGAAAATGACCCTTAACAAATACAATTATAATTAGTACAAACCAGACTTTGCTTCCATTTCACCATAAACTTTATTACTTGACTATGAAAATGAGAAATTCCAACTCCTCATGCAACAATTGGTAGAAATAATATTATCGCATACACACCATTATTTACATAAATTTAATGATAGATATAGAACTTTATGCATGTTACTACGTAAGGCGTCTCATTATAAATATTACGATAAAATATATTTTTTTCTTAATATTTATAATTTTTTTTAAAATAATCCTAACATTTTATTTTATTTAATTTTGTTCTTAATATTTTTTATTTATTTAATTTTATTCTTAATATTTTCAATTTGTATCAAAATTATTCTTAAAAATTTTCAATTCTGTCCCTAACATTTTACATGAAGTTAACGTCCAAAAGTAATTTTGACACAAATTAAAAATATTAGAAACAAAATTAAATGTAACTAAACGTTAAGGATTAAAAGTATACTTTATTCCAAATATTATTATGTGTAGATAACTTTTTTTTTCTCTTTTATTATAAATATAAACATATGTACTTTTTTCTTAATTTAAATTTTTAATAGAAGCGATTTTATAATATAATATCAAAATTTTTGTGACCGAAAAACTTAGAGTTTGATCTTTGTTGAATCACAAATAAGAGGAAAAAAAATCAATACAAGGTAAATAATAAAAAAAATAACTATAAAAAAATTTATACAAATCCAATAAAAACTCTTACGTAAAAAAACGTTTTAAATATATAACTATTCATGTATATACTTTATTTTATTAGTTTAAATTTTTAGAAAAAGTTATTTCATAAAATATTTTAAGTATTTTTACTTGTTGAATCCTGTTAAGATTAAGATGTTCAATCTTTTCGTCTCCAAATTTAAACTTTATTCTTCCTTTATTTTTATCAGTTAACTAATGAAAAATTGTATAACTAGGGTAGGCTCTTGTGTCCCTGTCAAGATTGATAATAATATATACATATCTGGGAGACAGATTCTGGTGTGAAATTGAAGAGGGATTTCTTTTTGACAAGTTGGAATTTGGTTTGACATTGTATATATCTTTCTATGTATCCATATATATCCTTGCATGCATCTTTTTTGAGACAAAGATTATCTGCCGCAATATCCCCGCACTAACCGCCATTTCTATTCTATCTTACTCATCTTCATTGTTTGCTTGCTCTCCACAAATTAATCTAACTATATATATAGTATAAGACAAATGAAAAACTATAAAAGATTTAATTTTTAATTAAGTAATTAATATTAATCAATTTTTTATTATAAATTATCTCTTAACTTTTATTTGTGAAGAATTTAAGGTTAGTGTTTAAAATTTAAAATTTAGGTAAAAATAGCAACAAATAGAAATCCTCTATTCTAATCCTATTTACAGGTTTAAATTTCTCAATAATCTAAACTTTATTTGTAACTTAAATCTCTCAATTCAATCATATCCAACTTAATTTACAAAAATAATTTAAACACAATATTTAGTCCTCTTATATTATTTTATAATATCAAATATTATTTATTTATGATTAATAAATTCAATTACTAACCTCATGTCACTAAACATTTAGACGAAAGATAGGTATTTAAATTCAAATATTTTTATTATCTCTTTCTATGTTTGTGTTTATCTCAGAATCTAATTTTATTTACTGCAGATTAAATTACCAACCTACTCTGAATTGATTCGATTGGGTTGAATATCTGCGAATGTAGGTTATGTTGTCAATCCTAAGCTTAGATTTTAAAATTAAAAAAGTTGGTTGATATTGGCTAAAAAAATTAGGCTTTCTTATCGAACTCATAAAAAAATCTATTTAAAAATTTAATTTAATTTAATTTAATACTACATTTCATTTAATAAAAAATTAAATATCATGATGTAGTAGTCAATATTCTAAACTTTATATGTTTATATAATATTTTTCTTATTAGGATATATTTATTTAGCAGGTAATAACAATGGTATTAAAAAAAACTAAGCTCCATGAGTTATGAGTGTAATTTATAGGGAAAAAAATATGTTGTTTTTACATAAAAAAATATATTAAAGCTTTTTTAAGGTGGAAAAAGTATATATTTAGAACTCCTTTTTTAGATCCATAGTAAACGTAATATTGTATTTTCTCGTATAATAATAATAATAATAATAATAATAATAATAATAATAATAATAATAATTTTATAATCATATTGAGAAAAAAAAAATAATATTTCCCCCATTCCAAAAGGCATTAAAACAGCAATAGTCACTTGAAAGGCATGCTTAAACAAATCTGAAGCCAAAGCCAAAATATGTACTCTCTCTCTCTCTCTCTCTCTCTCTCTCTCTCTCTCTCTCTCTCTCTCTCTCTCTCTCTCTCTCTCTCTCTCTCTCTCTCTCTCTCTCTCTCTCTCTCTCTCTCTCTCTCTCTCTCTCAAATAATCAAAATATGATACATGCATGTTCACATAAAAAGTGAGGTAGTATTTATGATAAATAAAAGTCAAGGAAGATCGAAGACATAAGGCTTACAACTAATTAATAAAGAAAAAAAAAACAAATAAAACCAATCAATAAATATAGCGATATACATAAATCAAAGTTAGGGAGAGATAACATAAAAAATAAATAAATAAATAAATAAATATATAGGGTTCCATCCCTAAGGCAACAACTATAAGAAAAAATTGGCCCTTAAGGTCTTGCCTCTATAGAAGTAGACAATCCATGTGGATTTTGTGTTCCAATTGTTTTCTTTGTGTCGATTTTGTTGTTGAATTGTGTCTTCACCAATCATATATATTATATCTACATATGCATCAATCTTGTTATATGGGTCCTTTCTAGTTCATGCTCTTCAGAGATACATTAATTTGATAAAAACTAAGTTTTGAGGTCAAGTACAAAATGCTGCTACTTTTTCTTTCAACAAGCTAACAAAAGATAGAGAGAAAAAAAAAAAAAAACCCACATTCAACTCTTTAATTCAATTAGTCATGTCCAACTAATAATATAAGCTTGTTCTAGCTAGCTAGAGTACCTATATTCATTCTTGCTATTTTTGCAAAAGAGATTTTATTTCTTGTGAGTGATTAATAATTAATATCCACAGTGTTGTGGTTGTATTTAGTTGTAGTTATTAATCTTAATCCTGTTGCAAATTAAAATGTCAATTACTTTAGCAATAATATACTCAAATTTAATTAAGTTGAAAATATAGACAAGTTTTATATTATTGAACAAGCAAACACAAATATATATATAATCGCAATTCAAAATCTTGGATATTCGTCAAAAAAGTTTAGGGAACTAACATTAATTCAACTAATAAATTTAAAAATCAGCTAATAATTGAGCATTAAAAAGAAATATTTAAAATTAGAAACAATAAAAATATCTAAAAATAATCAAGTAGAAAGAATATTTGAGAGTAAAGCAAAATAAAATTAATGTAGGATTTAGAATTTATGATTTGAAATTAAGAATTTATAGATTTAGAATTTAAATTTTAAAATTTAAAATTTAAAGTTTAGAATTTATGATTTAGGATTTAAATTCGGTGGTAAATTGGTAGTGGTGGGTAACCTATGAGTGTTGGAAAGAAAATAAAATAAATTTTAAAAAATAAAATTTAAATTTAAAATCTAAAATTTAGGACTTAAGAATTTATGATTTAGAGTTTAAAGTGGTCAATTAATAATAATGGATGATCATAATGATGCAAGATGAAACTGAGTACTAGAAAGAAAGAGAAATAAGTGAAAAAAATTAAAGAGTAATCAAAATAAAATAATAAATAATTGGATTTGTTTATCTATGGGTTGAAGTTAGTTATTTTTTATTAGCTCTCTAATACATACACTTATTTAAATAACATTGCATCAACTATTCAACTTTCAAATCATAAACACAAAATTTAAATGAGGACCATATTTTAAAACCCTAGCAGTAGAGTCTAGCTAGAGCCCACCAATAACCTAAAGTAATTATTCACATACAATAAATTGAGGGATATAATAGCAACATGGTTGATTAATTTATGTATATCACATTATTTCCAAAGTTAAATCATGATACATCAATCCTGGATTTGGACCCTAGAAACTGTTTTATGGGCCTATGCATTGTTTCATCATATTTATTTAGTTTCTTACTTATATTAGCACCTATATCAATAATGAACCAACCAAAACTAACTTGGATCCGTCTAGTAATTTAGTCATTAATTTGTTTAAATAAATATTAAAGATTCGAATTCATTTTGTGTATACAATAATTTATTGATTAACGATAAATTCTTAAATAATAAAACTCTGATTTACGTCAAAATAGTCCTCGATCCGTCGAACAGAAAGATTGACAAAAAAAAGAAGAAGATAAAAACCAACCAAAGAAAGCAATAATAAAATAAGTTGAAACACACTTTTCCATCCAAATCCAATTTGAGAAGACAGAAAATTGTTATTACTAGTTAGTGCCCAAATTGAAGAAGTGAATGCTGTACATATATTTGTTGCTCACCAACACATCCATATGCAATATAGGGGTCCCTTTGTTTTATTTATTTAATTTAACTCATAGCTAGGGTCCTCTATCATGAACTGACAGACAAGAAATGTAGCTCTGGCATTGTCTTTTGGCACATAAAACTTCTGTCCTAAATTAAGACTCTGCCAATAAATCAATAGGTTAAGTGAGAAATTATAATTATCAAATTAATTAAATTATATATTTTATGTTAACATTTTATTATAATAAATTTAGGGTTTCTCTTAGTGTATTTCAATGCTCACTGAATAATTTGCAGTATACACTTTCTTTTCACCAACCAACCATAAGCTCAAGCACTTATCCATCATTGTTCATTTAATGTTGAAATTAAGTATAATTAATTATATTTAAATAGCTAATATATCTTTCAACGGTAATATTAAAAAAACAAAAAAATAGTTAAATATTTTTTATTTAGTATTCATTAATTATTACAAAAATTAATAAATACTAAATAAGATAAATTTTAATTATTTTTAACTAATTTTTTTTATTATCGAATATTTTTTATCTTTCAAATAAAACAATTCTTAAAATAACTTATGAGTATTATTTCTATGAAACCTGGCCTTATTAATTTCCAAGTCCCTTAAATGATGTAAGATGTTACCTTAACTATATTGCAGAAGTAAAATAAACAATTCAACTAGGACCCAACATGGTATCCACAAATTTCAACCAACAAACAGATAAACTCATTTATTTATAATTATCATTTTACATTATTTTTTTTATTCTTTCTCACTTTTTTTCTTTCCTCCCAACAAAATTTCACCCACCACTCTCAACCACTCACCCACTACCACTGCCAATGGCTACTATCCTGCAATTGTTTCTGACTACCTTTACTTTTAAATTCTAAATTATAATCAATTTTAAATTTATTTTTACTTTTAAATATTCTATTTTACTATTTGATTTTTGGATATTTTATTATTTTTAATTTTGGATTTTTTCATATTTTTCTTCAATTATTAGTTATTTTTAAATTAACTGGTTAAATTAATATTGGCTCTTTAGACTTTTTTCTAAAATAAACTAAAAAAATAGAAGTGGTTCCAAACTTTCAAGTTTCAATTGATTATTTTTCTATCTATTGAAATCCGGCTGAAATTTCTAAAAAGATTATACTCTCTCAAAATAATTTTATTTATTTTTAAAAAAATTAAAATTATTAATTAAGAAATCAAGATAGTTACTACATCATCATCATCATTAAGAAATCTTTCGCATCATTCATCAAAAAATATATCCACCAAAAAGAGGTATTTACATCTTTGTAAGATATGTTTTGTTTAATTTTTTCTCTAACGTATTAACGTGAGACTTTATATTCCACCCATAATGAAGTCTAATGTGAAAAAAGTTGAAGAAATTTCTAATGTGATAACAACAATAATTAAAAAAATGCAGAAAAAGGTTTCTTGGATTGCAAGAAACTATAATAGAGAGAAGAATTGTGAATGAAAATTGAAAACTATATTGAATTTATTCTATTGTTCAATATATGTACATGGACTATATACTAAGTGACTCCATTGGTATTATCCTCAATTGCGAGCACTGATTCATTGGAGCTATTAAGGTTTTATTTTTGAAAGTAGGAATTATGATAAAAGTTATGCTTAAAATACGTTCATAAGCAAAATATATTCACATCTTTATTTATAAGATATGATTCGTTCGCTTCTTTAATAAATGAGTGACTTTACATTTTTTTTTATCTAAAAATGTCTATTTTAAGAGTATGCCCTAATTTAAATCATATTCACCTAGAATTTTGCGTAAATATCACACAGATTTTCTTGGATTTTTTTTTTATTTTTCTTTTAAATACTATAAATAAAAGACTTTACATATTTTAAAAATATGTTATCCAACTTTAATACTTATTATATCTCTTAAATTTCTACTGACTTGATCGTCAACATTCTTATAAGTATACTCCACTGCCATGAAAATATTAATCCAGAATAAAGAAATTTGCCATAATCTCTAGTCTTATATCTCGATCTTACAAATTTATGTTCTACAAATATAAAAGATATTCTCTGTTTCAAATCCGAAACAACATCCTGTAACCTTAAAAGAAATTAAATTAGTGTGATTCATCCTAAAATTTAATTGTTAGTTTTTTAGTTGAATAAACCACTTAATTATTATAGTACTTTACAAACTTCAATTTGGGATCTAATTAACATATTATATACCTACATTATTGTTAATTTGATGGCCACTCTTGGATCTTTACTGGATGAAAAAAACAAAAATGTTTGCCCTAAATAAATTATTTAATTTCCCAAGCTAGCTCTCACAGTCTCACATGTGTGGCAATGAGGTTCTTATGCTTCATCAGTTTAAGAAAAATTGCATGCGACATATCGTCAATGCATGCATGCATGGCACTATATATAGCTAAGCTAATCAAGAAACTTAATTTTGGTACATACCTACTAATTAATGATTAAATAATATATATATCAACTAAAAAATTCAGTTCTGTCACAATCTGAGATGACTCGTTGATGAAAAACATCATCTAAATTTCTTTTGATTAAATTAAAGCAAACACAATAATGACAAAGAACTGAAAGAAGTGATAAGCTTAATCAACTTGTCTGTCTTTATAGCTAGATGACAAACTGGATATATAGGGATTTGCATTAAATAATCATGATGATTAAGAAAGTTCTTAATTATAATAATTATTATTAACTTATTGAGAGTAAGGACTTAATACGAAGTCAGTCCCATCAATGATGACCAAATTTTGGTGAGATTATGTGATTATTATGTTGGTCTAATCCAAATTTTAAAGTTATAATACGTACCATAAGTACCATTATGCTTTACATGATCATTTAATTTGCTTTTCATATAGTTTCAAATATCATAATCATTGTATACATATATGAATTGGTGAAAACTCAGGTGCAGTCGATTACACATGAAGTTGATAGTCAAAAGTCATTAGATGAAAATTTAGTCAAATCAGTCAAATCATTTAACAGCTCAATTATTAATTTCACGTAAAGTTGACTGCACCTGAGTTTCTCCTCTTATGTATATAAAAAAATTAAATAAATACAAAACAAAAATCAATCACTTAATTTAACTATATGTTTATATATATTTATTCATATATTTTTTTTAACTAAATAATTAGTTGCCAAAATAATCAAACATGTTATAATAATAGAATATATAATCAAATTTATTTATAGTAATATAATAATTGACAAATACGTATTTTTATATTCGTGATTAATTTTTTTGTATAATTAATTAATTAAATTGTTGAAGCTAAGCTAGGGTTTTGTCGGGTACGAATTGTATATATGCAGTGATGTCTCTATTTATTTGGTCAAGTTGTATGCAGCTGTGACATTGACATAACAACTTTTTCCCAACAAACCAAAAACAGTGATTAAAACATAACAGTAGTGCTTAGGTACATGATTAATATATATATTAAATAAAAAGAAAAATGTGCACATAGACAGAATTAACCACTCAGGCATTATTTTTTTTTAAATGTTTAGTCAACGGAAAAGGTAAAATATTATCTTCTTTAAGTAATTTCATAAAAAGAAAAATATCTACACATTAATATTTCAAATTTTAAATTTGATATGACTCGCCAAAAACACGGCAAAGTCGATAGGAAACATCTTAAAGACATATACGTTATGCTGTATCTTCAACTTGATTTTATAAAGATTAATTAATTAATTAAGTTACAAAAAATAAAGAAATTTTTACTGGTAAAAAAATTATTAAAAAGATATTTATTTACGTATTTTTTTATTATTTTAAATTCTTTAAAAAAATAAATTCTATAGCATAATATTAAAATTTATATGATTTAAATTTTAAAAATTTAATTTTTATATAAAAATATAATTATTTATGTGCTATTATATATATGAGAGAGAATTTCTATTAGACAGAAAAGCATGGTGCCTATGGCTTTGATTATATATTTCTTTCAACTAATCAACTTCTTTTTTTTTTTTTTTGTGTCTAGAAAGATCCACAATACATATATATATAAAATCAAGATTAAGTATGAATTTTGTTTTATTATTAATCTTTAGTTAACTTTCAACGTCAAGCTTCATTTTTCTATTAATATAGCAATGCGTTTTTCAACTGACTATTAGAAGTATATAGAAACCATAAAGATAATAATAAATAAAATATATTGTAAGAATTGTTGTGGTTCTACTACAAGAGAAAACATTAAAAAAAAAAGATTACTGCAAAAAATCACCAATAGTAGACCACTACTTTTAGTACTAGATATCTTTAATTTATTACCAAAAAAATTTCTAAGTTGATGTTTTAGCATAAAATGAATATATGTTGAGACATTTAATTTCTATCTCTTTTAGACATTTTATTACATAAAAATGGTACATCAAATTTGATTATCTAAAAAAAATTACTCTATATGTTAACTTATCAACCATCTATATAACTTTGCTTCTTCTTAATTAAAATTATAGGTGTTTATACATTTTTTACAACAAATAAAGACAAACTCCAATAATAATAATAATAATAATAATAATAATAATAATAATAATAATAATAATCAAACACTAATTTTAAAGTCGTCTAACTGATATCTAGACAGAAGATAGGAAGAATTTAAATATTTCAATAGTTTGAGTCGTTAATCTTAATTATGAATATATATATATATATAATATACAACAACAACAAAAAAGTCTTGTCCCACTAGGTGGGGTCGACTACATGAATCAAATGACATCATTGAACTCTGTCATGTATCATGTCTATAAAGAGACCGTTTATATGTAAATCTCGTTTGACCACCTCATGAATAATCTTTTTAGGTCATCCTCTGCCTTTCACCCCTTATTCATCTTCCATCTCATCCATTCTTCTGAGTGGGTGTTCTGTCAGTTTTCTTCTCACATGTCCAAGCTACCTGAGACGCAATTATTCTACCATCTTTTTCACAATGGGTGTTACTCCAACTCTCTCCCTTATATCTTCATTCCTTATTTTATCCAATCACGTATGACCACTCATCTATCTCAACATCTTCATCCCTGCCACACTAAATTTATGTTCGTGTTCCCCTTTGACAACCCAACACTCCGTACTATAAAGTATAGCCGGTCTTATAGTAGTGTGATAGAATTTACTTTTAAGTTTTAAAGACACTTTTTTATCGCATATAAAACCAGATGCACTCTGCCATTTTGACCAATCTGCTTGGATCCTATGATTTACATCATGTTCAATCTTTCCATTATCCTGTATGATGCACCCAAGATACTTAAAATTTTTAACTTTTTGTAGGATGTTTTCTCCGACCTTCACCTCTATATTAGGGTTTTTCCTTCTCAAACCGAACTTACATTCCATATATTCTGTCTTGCTAAACCATACACTTCTAGAGCTTCTCTCCATAAGTCCAACTTCTTATTTAGGTATTCTCTTGATTCTCCCATAAGAACGATATCATCGGCAAAAAGCATGCCTCATGGCACAGGCTCTTGGATGCGCTCCGTAAGTACTTCCAAAACTAATGTGAAAAGGTATGGACTTAAAGATGATCGCTGGTGTAATCTTATATCAATAGGAAATTTCTCTGTCACATCACCTTAAGTCTTCACACTAGTTGTGCCCCATCATACATGTCTTTAATTGCACAAATATATGTGATCATTACTCTCCTCTTTTCTAAGACCTTCCATAAGACCTCCCTTAGCATCATATTGTACGCTTTTTCCAAATCAATAAACACCATATGTAGATTCTTTTTATTACTATGATACCTCTCCATCATCCTTCTTAACAGGTATATCGCTTCGGTGGTGGATCTGTCTGGCATAAATTCAAATTGGTTCTCTGTTACTTGTGTCTCTTTTCTCAACCTCCGTTCTATCATCCTTTTCCATAACTTCATGGTATGGCTCATGAGTTTGATCCCTCTATAGTTTTCTCATCTTTGTATATCCTCCTTATTCTTGTAGATAGGTACTAAGGTGCTCTTTCTCCACTCATCAGACATCTTCTTTAACCTTAAAATCTCATTAAAAAGCTTGGTTAACCAGTTGATGTCTTTTCCTCCAAGATCCTTCCAAACCTCATTTGAGATATTATCAGGTCTTACTGTCCTGCCATTTTTCATCTGCTTTAGAGCCTCTTTTACCTCAAAATCTCGAATCCTTCGATAGTAGTCAAAGTTTTGATGTTCTTCCCTTGTGCATAACTGACCAAGACTCAAAAGGGTCTTATGTCCTTCATTAAATAACTCGTAGAAGTAATTCTTCCACCTTTCATTAATTTTCTCATCTTGAGCCAGCACCTCTCTATTCTTATCCTTTTTACACTTAAGATGATTCAAATCTCTCATTCTTCTTTCACGGCTCTTTGCGATTCTATATATACCTTTTTCTCCTTCTTTCGTGCCCAAAGATTGGTAGAGACCTTCATATGCTCTTTTTCTTACTTCACTTATAGCCACTTTTGTCTCTTTCTTAGTCGCCTTATATTTTCCCAATTATCTATATTGCGGCATAAAGACCACTCTTTAAAGCACTCCCTTTTGATCTTTATCTTTTCTTGTACACTCGCATTCCACCACCAGGACTCTTTGTCTCTTGGTCCTATTCCTTTAGATTTACCAAAACTTTCGTTTTCTATTCTTCTAATAACTTCTGCCATCTCCCTCCACATCTATTCCGCACTTCCATTCCCATCCCACTTTGCCTCTTCTCCTACCTATCTTAAGAAGCTTCATTGTTCCTCACCTTTCATTCGCCACCACCTCGTCCTTGGGTTATTTGTATTATGTCTTTTCCTTAACTTTTGCTCAACGTGAAAATCCATGACGAGCATCCTATGTTGTATTGTCAAACTCTCTCTCGAGATAATTTTACAATTAATGCAAAATTTTTGGTCGACTTTTCTCAACAAGAAGAAGTCGATTTGAGAGCTTGTCATGCCACTCTTATAAGTTATAAGATGTTCGTCTCTCTTTTTAAAACATGTATTTGCGATGAGAATGTCAAAGGTTGAGGAAAAGTCCAAAATAGTTTTACCCTCAGCATTGATCACCCCGAAACCATGGCCTTCGTGAATACTTCCATGCCTAGTCACTTCTCTTCCAACATGGCCATTTAAATCTCCTCATAAGAAAATCTTATCTCCCAAATGTATGTCTTGGAATAAACTCTCTAAATCCTCCCAAAACCTTATCTTGTGTTGTTTGTCCGAACCCACTTGCGGTGCATCAACGCTAATCACATGAAAAGCATCCCTCTCCACCACAAGTTTGATTGAGATGATTTTATCTCCCACCCTCTTGACATCCACTACGTCCTTCTTCCACCCCATAATAATACCAACCCCATTCCTATTCTTCACATTTTCTGTATACCAAAGTTTGAAAGCGAACATATTCAACTCCCTAACTTTCGCACCAACCCATTTTGTTTTTTGTAGGCACATAATGTTAATCTTCCTCTTTGTCATGGTGTCCACCACCTCCATGAATTTTTCTGTCAAAATGCCTATGTTCTATATCCCAAATCTCAACCTTCTGTCTCTCCGACCTTTACCTTTTACTTTGTGAACTAGCTTATTTACCCTCGTCCGTTCACGAAAACACGGGAACCCTTACTCATTTAACACTATATCTGGATACCGATGCAGCGGCTCTTACTCATTTGACACCATACTCGAGCCATACAGTGCGTTACTTCCGGGCAATGACCTAGCTTTAGTGCAATAAAGTCTTTGATTCATGTCATGGAGATTCGACTATGTTTTTATGTTGGTTGTCAAAAACCTAACACAATCCTCATTCTTTATCCGAATTTGGGACCAGCTATATACCGCAAGTATAATATAGGCAGAATTATATATATAATATATATTAATTAAAATTAATAATTAAAATTATTGGAACATAAATATTTTTTATAAATATTTAAAAAAATTATAAGATAAATAAAGAAAAAAAATAATACATAAAATTATATTAGAATTTAAACTTTAAAATTGAGCATTTTTCCTCCGTTGAGTGGTAAAATTATATAAAAAAAAAATGTACTGTATTTGTTTCCATGGTGTGTTTGTGTTGTTGGGGAAAGGATAAGGACATGAGATATATTGACATGGGCATAAGCGTCCCATACTGAGAAGAGAGTCCTAATCTGGAGGGTAGGGACCATAATCCCCTTTAGTTTAGGGACGGTGGAGGCCAGCCATATGTGGTAGTGGTAGGAGCCATTGGGTCCCACTTGGCTTGGGAAGAACCAAACCATCCCCTCATGCCCATGGACCCCTTAGGGCTTAGCCCATTGAATTCCCTTGTCCCTTTTCTTTATAGAGATTTAGATAATAAATTAAACTAATTTAGATTGATTGAATAGTAAATTTATTCGTCCACTTAAATAAATATCAGAAGTTCGAATTTTGATTTATTCATGCAGTCATATTCACGATAAATTAGTCTTTAACTTGTCGGATAAAAAAATATTGTGGATAAAAAAATTTAAATTAAATTAAATTTAAATTACACTAAAGAATTGATGATATGATGATAATGATGAACAAGTTGGGAATGTGACATTGATTTAATTTAGAGGGTATACCATACCTCCTTCCTAAGACTAAGACCATGAGCTGTCCTATAAAATAAAAAATACTTAGCACGTATTTAATTTGTATTTTTATTTTGATTTTTAGTACCTTTTATTTTTAAAATTTTATACAAAAGAAATAAAAATAAAAAATATAATTTTATTATTTTATTATTCTTTTTTTTTTCTTTCACAACAATCAAATAATAAAAAATACTAAAAATAAAAACAAAAATTAAAAATACAAATCAAATACACTTTTAATTTGTACTTTTATTTTAGTGTATGTATAAGTATATAACCAACCACTACCACTTTCATGTATTATCTTTTCTCTACCTAGTACCTTGCCTAACATTCTGTATTCTTTAAATTATATTTTTATTGATTTAAAATTATATAATTATGATATTATAAAATTTTCACTTAAAAATATATATATATATAATAAGAATAAAATTTAAAAATAAAGAAAGAAAATATATGAAAAAAAAATATATTCCTCCATCTGGATGATTATTAACTTTCCTTTTATTGATACTTTATATTATCGTTAAAAAAGGTTTATTATCTTTTATACTGTCTGTAATAATGTTATAACATAGTGTTTGGAAGATTCCTACTTAAGAGAATTTATATTATATATAGATTGTTGGTAATTTAGATTATCATTAAATCATCTTCCAAGTAATGGCATGTAATCCAACAACACTAATTTAATCATTAAATAATTTAAAGGAGATTATATAATAAGTAATTCAATTCAACACTACTAATAACTAGATTAATTCTAAGCTTTTCTTTTTTTCAAATTTTAAGTACTTTTTGGTAGACAAACTCGTAAATACTTAAGGAAACAAAAAGGATATATTCTCAATTTCTTGAAATTAAAAAAAAAAAATCTTGATTGGGGACTTATTTTGTTAAGCACTGTTCATTTTGGGCTATTCATATGGGTCTGACGAAATGTCTCTAATTTTGTTCTGGAAACAGGTTTCTTTAAAGTTTTTGGATTGTTGTTTTTGGAAGGTTTTCGATCCTAGAAAATAGTTATATGATGAATGTTTCGGGCCGTAGGTGAAAATAGTTTCATGATCAATGTTTAGTGGAATTTTTTTGTTTTTGGTAAAAAGTGGAAATTTTTATTTTCTTGATTTATGAATCCTTAACAAACAAAAATATTAATCAGACTTTTCTTTTTGTCAAATCTCCGGTCAGTGACCATGCATACAAAAGAGAATTCAGGCCACAAAAAATTATATATGTGGTGTTTAAAACTCGACCCAAGAAAAAATCAATCGTGTTTTATTCTTATAAATTATTATTTTTCTAACACAGTATGTTATTCTATATTTATAACTTGTAAATATATGACACAAATTCCTGAGTCAAGACATATAGTGATATAAATATAATATAACAATATAACACTAATTATTTTTGACATATTCATTACAGTTGTGTAATACGTATAAATGAAGTTTTGGATATGTAATGCTTAATTATGGGACTCATAATTGGTTTTAAAGAAATCGTTAGTGTCGATTTGTTTAAAATCGTTACCAACGATTTGAGTGAAAAGGAACAACAATTAGAAAGCTTTGGATCAACAATCAATGGCTAGAATCAACTTAGAAAATAAAAGTAACGATTTCATGGTTGTAGAAATTCTGAAAAAAAAAATTTATCTTACTTAAAATCGTTAATCTCATTTTCACAATTTTTTTTGTTTCTTTCTGAAATCGTAAGTCACGATTTCTTATAACATTGAAAACTCCCATATCAGTGTATTACATCAAATTAGTGTAATATTAATGTATTACACTCTTCCGATTGTAATATCTAAAAAAATTAGCCACAATATAATTGAGTAAAGTATTATTTTTGTCCCAAATATTTTGGATAAGTGCTAACATTTAAATCGTCTTGTTTAAGTCCTTAACGTTTTAAAATTGGTTTAATGTTATCCTACAGTTAGGGATGTGTTAACAGAATTGATGGCGGGATAAAATTGAGACGATTTTAAAACATTAGGGGCTTAAATAGGACAAAAACGTACATATAAAAAAAATTTAATTTTATTTTTCAATAATATCAAGTAAATTACATTTAATCACGTTACTTTCCTTTTAAATAAATTTATTTATTTTTATAATTTTACTCTTAAAGATTTTTACTCCGCATAAAATATTTGTAGAATGACTAGTACAAAAACTTGTAGAAAAAAAAATTATACATATAGAATAAAGTATAAATTATACCTTTTATTTCTAATGTATCAAAATTCTTTAATGTTTAATTTAGTTAAACTTTATTTTTAATTTTATTCTTTAATAATATCAAATTTTTACGGTAGATAATTATTTTATTATTTTGTTATTCTTAATCTCATTATTTTATTTTTAAATGAATTTATTTTTTATTAAGAATAAAATTAAAAAATAAATTAAATAATTATTTATCGTAAAAAATTAAAATTATTAAAAAAATTAAAATTTATTAAAAATTAAAATTATTGAAATTATTGAATTTTTTAAACTTTTTAATAAATTTTAATTTTTTTCAATAATTTTAATTTTTTATAATAAATAATTATTTAATTTATTTTTTAATTTTATTTTTAATTAAAAATAAATTTACTTTAAAAAAATAAAATTAAAAAAATAATTAAAAGCTCAATTTTAATATTTATTTAAATAGATGATAATTATTTTACCAACTCAAATTAATATTTCCAAATTCCAATACTATTTTAATAGTTTTTTTAATTGGTATTTCTTACTTGGATAGGCAAAGAAAATTTTGATAGTTGACCAGAATGCACACTAGTCAACCGAAGGAAAAGACGTTTGGGCCTTGAAGTTGAAGCTTCTTGTAATAATTTCCGCACACAAAACACACACCTGATTTCCATCACTCACTCCCACACTGCTCTTCACACTCTTCTCGCCCAAAAAAAAAAAAGAAAAAAAAAATCACTTCCACTTCTTCTTCTTCTTTTTCTTCTTCTCTGTTCTCCTCTGTTCTCTTAACCCGTCAACCTCACTTCAAAGTTCGCCCCCACACACACACAATTATAAATAATTATTAAATAAAAATAAATACGAAAATATACTTTTAATTTTTAATTTTAATTCTTTTTTTTTGCACTTTCTCTGTGCTCTGCGGCGTCGTTTTTTCGGGAGGACACTACACTTGAATTATGGCGGAGAATATTCCGGCGCCGGAGGCTCAGGTCAACGGCGGAGGAACGCTCCCTCCGGCGAACCCCTCCGAGCAACTAATCGCATCGAAGCGCCAGAGAAGGCCAAGTGTCCGATTGGGCGATATCGGAGGAGACCAACACTACGATACGCACCCTCGACGGAGCACCAAGCCATGGCGGATCCCCTTCGACGGCCACCACCAGCACCACCACATCCGCAAGGACAATCCAGGTAAACCCTCCAAAACTCGTCCTTTAACCAATTTGAGCTCCGGTGGCGGCGCCGCAGAGTTCGGCGAAACCCTAGAGGGCGAAGAGCGCGAAGGGAACATCGATAGCGTTGTGATTGGTAGCTGGAAGGTGAAGGATTCCAAGAAACGAGGAGCGAAGAGGGTTAGATCGAACTGGGTTTCGAGAATCGACGACGGCACCAGCGTCGGCGGTGGCGGTGGCTCTGGCGGTGGAGATGGAGAAGGAGAAGATAAGTATAGTGGCGGCGAGGATGTCGACGACGGGTATCGAGATTTCGATGTGGAGAATACAGAGAGCCCTTTGAAGGATCAAAGCCCTTTGAATTCAATGGAGAATCTGGATTTTCAGGGTAATAGGAGGAACATTAGGGTTAGGGTTTCAGAGGGTGCAAGGGAGCACCTTGATGGGGTTGAACTTTCTGGGCCTTCGGACAATAACGGTATTGTTAGGGAAAATAATAATAGGAATGGGAGAGGAAGGTATATTGGTGACGGTAATGGTGAAGATGGTGTTAGAGTTTGGCTCAATGGGTTAGGGTTAGGTAGGTATGCACCTGTGTTTGAAATTCATGAGGTGGATGATGAGGTTCTTCCATTGTTGACTCTTGAGGATCTCAAAGATATGGGGATCAATGCTGTTGGGTCAAGAAGGAAAATGTACTCTGCAATTCAGAAGCTTGGAAAAGGGTTCTCCTGAGTTTTCTTTTTTTTATTATCTTTTCTTTTTAGATTTAATTTCTTTTTGGTTTATATCATGTACCATGAGAGAATTCTCAGCCATTGCAAAAGAAAATTAAGATGCATGTCTGAACTATGAGTTATAGAGTATGTTCTTCCTTCTTACATAACTTATGATTAGGCCCCCTTCACATGTTATTTGTTCAAAGCATGCTTTTCACATGTTCAAAGTATATATGGCTCTGCTAATTTTGTTGAAAAGTGGTTCTGTTTTTTAGCTAAGTCAAGTGATTCTGGGTAATGATTCTAAGGAAGAAAGTACTAGTAATCTTACAGGGGATGTGGGGAAAGATTTTGCACACACGTGATAACAAAAAGGAATTCCAGTTTGATTTCTCCATTCTATCCAAATCTTCTATACTTCTATGTTGGTACTCATTTTGTATTTGTAGATGTGACATTATTTTGAGTCTGGAAGAGCTATACCTGGGGAATCAGTCAAAGACAATTTTGTTTCCTTAGCATAATGATTCAAGGTAATATTCTTTGGTTAATTTAGCTGTATCAACTTTATTATCGACTTTGCAGATTCGAATGTAGTTTGCCATGCTTTTATACCATTATGAATTCCGTCCCCTTTAACTAAGTTAATATTGTTTGTCTGAATTCTTAGTGACTGTTTTTTGATGTTGGATCCTAAGCTATTTTTGTCATTAAGTGTATGGATTTGATATGATACAAGAATAAGTACATTGCAATTGTCTTATCTTTTCCTAAAGGAGTGCATATTCTACTGTTTAGTTAGTGTTATGATGTTGACGTTGTTGCTAGACAGAGATCTTGTCTTAAGCATAAAGTATTCTTATGGTTCTTGTTTTCATAGTTGATAGTGTATTGTTTTGCTAGGGAGAATGAGTTATGTAACCAAATGCTAGTGAGTTACTATAGTTAATGCCTCTTGAAGTTTGAGCCCCCCCTCCCTTTCCCCCTTTTCTCTCTTCTCTGGTTTTTCTGCTTTGTCCATTTTTGGGTTAACAATATTGTGAAGCCATCTTTAGGTGGTGGTTAAATTTGGTAAAAGATTATTAAAGTTGAAGTATGTTCATTAAAAGGGTGGATGTTTGCTAAAGGAATAACATGTTTTCCTAATCATTATGCAAGGAAGAAATGAGGGTTGTACATCCATGACAAAGCATACCCTTGTTTCTTTTTTGTGTCACCAAACATGCCCTTATGATACTTTCTCTCCTACAATGCACGTTGGATTTCTGCTAGTGGGGCCGAGGGAATTTTCTGTGATTAGTTCCATTTTAAGTCCTTATAAGTTTTTAATTAAGTCCCTAATTTCACCAACCAGTATAAATGAAATATTCCATTAATATTTCCTTGCCCCGATTATATCTATCTAACATATATTGATGCAATAGTCCATGTATTTTTATCTACATATCACTCTCATTATTTATTTTTCTTGTCTCTAATTTTATTCTTGATTTTTCTTAAAGTTGGAAACGGGGGATTGTTTGCTTGGTTTATTGGATTGGTTATGAGAGAGATTAAAAAATATTCATAAAATTTCTATCTAATATATATACGTATATTTTGTTGGATGAAAGTAGGGAGTTGGTTGAAAACTTTTAAACTATAATAATTCAATTGAGAAGATTGATTGTTCAATGATTGCATTAAGGGAATGCAAGCACATTGTGGCTAGGTAGATGAAGAATTACATTATGTTGCTCCAATGTTCCTGGAATTTACTCAAGTCAGAAATAAAGAGCGCAAAACTAGACTATCTTTGATATTGTCAAGTATGGTGATTTGTGTCTTCAATCATATTATTCATTTTCCGTGTGTTGATTTTTTTCTTTTTTTTTTGGTAATTAAGAGAAAGTATTGTTTTTATTTCTAACATTTAGTCTAAATACTAATTTTATCTTTAACTGTTGAAACATTTTATTTTTATTTCAAATATTTTATTTCATCCTATTTTAGTCTTTTGATCAAACTTAATTTTTTTCCAAAAATATTATTTTTTCTATATTGTTATCTTTTTTTTATCTCTTATTATCCTGTCTCCTTTACTCTTAAATTACTATAATCACTACTATGATCACTACAATTGCAATTTTTGCTACTATCTAGAAGAAAATCATAATAGAAGAAATGGTGTTTTTGGGGAAAAAAAATTTAATTCTGATCAAAGAATTAAAATAAGACAAAATAAGTCGTTTGGGACAAAAATAAAATGTTTCAAACGTTAGGGATGAAATTAAGACTTAATCTAAATGTTAAGAATTAAAATAGTATTTTACTCTTTTTATAGTATGGGAAAATAATCCACAATCACTATTCTGGTCAATGTATCAACTAATATTGGTAATTCTAATAATGAAATCATTTATCAACATCAATTCAACAGAGTTTTAAGCATAATCAGGTCACAGTTAGTAGAGAATAGAGATGAGGTTTTCAGGCTTAAACATCTTTATCAATTGCAAAAGTTTTGTCTATATGGGTAAAAGAAAGACAGTATTTTCAGTTCCAATAAACACAATAATTGATTAAACGTAAACAAGGGGAAAAAGTGTCTTAGCAAAACAGATGTAATTCAATTTCCTTATAAAGAGGTGCGATTTATCCAACAATAGAGATCATTAACCTTATATATATATATATACACACACAACAATAGAGGTGCAATTTTTCTTATATATAAATGAAACTCAATTCTCACCCCACTTAACAAGTTTTTATTGAAGAATGTTTTATAAAACTAACTGCTTTATTGAAAGTTCATGCCCTATGCATGGCAGTTCCTTAGAGGACATATTTAATGTTAGTTTTGTTGTAAGATTATCTAACATTAAATATGTATTTCTCAAAAAATATATTAGAGATTAAATTTTGATACAATTTTTTGCAGGCATATTTGATATAATTTTTTACAAGCATGATTAAAAAAATAAGATATTATTATCCTTAAAATTTAGTGATTTTTTGTTAAGTATGTATTTTTTTATAAACAACTAATAATACTTTTAAAAAATCACAAAAAAATATATACTTAGAAAAAAATTATTAAATTTTAAGAATAATAATATCTTTTTTTAATTATTCTTGCAAAAAATCACATCAAAATTTAATCTTTAAGACATTTTTTGAAAATATATATTCATTGTTGAATATTATTGCCGCGTTTTTAAATTATTTAAAGACAAATTTTGTCAATAGTAAAATTTGAGTATATTTTTGTCGGCATTTGAATCATTCGAGAGAATTTTTGGTAGTTAACCCTATTCATTATTTGTACCACCTACTTTTTGGTATCTATTAATAAAACACCTATTAAATTTAAATATTTAACTAGCTAATAATAAGTGCCCTAGCGTTAAATGTAGACGGATTTTGTTAGAGGAATAAAAATCCTAAATTTAAAAGTAGAGAAATTAAATGAATAAAGATAACTGGAAAAAAAATTAAAATATCATCAAATAATAGTAAATTAGGAGTAGACTGTACACCCGGAAAAAACTACGAGTACACCCATTTATATTTTAAAAAAGGAAAATATTATTGCTATCTAGATTTTTAGGTGTTAAATGATGTATTATTGCTCCCCCATAAGATGCTATGGTGGTTGATCCATGCATATTTAATATTCTTTTCCAATAAAAACAAAAGATTTTTACTATAATTATTATGAATTTAATTAAATGTTATGTATTGGTGATAGTGTAAAAGAACTCTAATTTACATGTACATATATAATATTGTATATTGAATTAAACGTTGTGTATAATTTTTAATATGAAAAACATATACATAATTAAATACTTGTACATACATAACTTAATAATAATAATAATAATAATAATAATAATAATAATAATAATAATAATAATAATAATAATATATAACATTACATATATACAATTAGAGTGGTATATATATAAGAAGAAGAGTGAAGAAGGACTTACATGTAAGATAAGAGACAGTCAACAAGCCAAGGATACCTGCCAGCCATTAAACCTAAAATGGGTTCACTCATTTTTTCTATATATATTCTTTGATATAAAAGATAAAAGAAAAATGTTAATTTAGTAATAAAAAAAAAAACTAGAAACAACATAAACGGGCTCAAATTAAAGGTGGATATGGCTAGGCAAGTCATCCTTGGCTAATAAACATGACTCTTCATCTACATACAAGACCCCTTCTCTTCCTTTCAATTGATGAACTCTTTCTTAGGAACAAAGCCCCTTTTTATAGCCACCATCATATACTTGAATATAATGTGACACATAAAATGAAAAGAGTACAATATCGGTATATGTTGTGATATATTCCTTATTATAATAATAAATTAATGTTTTTCAATTAGGCATGTCAGATATTATTTATGTTGTTAATTAACGTTTCACAATATCAATCGTTGATAGTAATTATTAATTGAGTGACTGAAAGATAAATACGATTAATTTTTAATATTTGATTGAAAAATCTTTCAATGACGAATTTAGAAAATGACTTATCTTTTAAAGATTAATTTGACTATTAACTTTATTATTATTATATGTCAACTATATATATTGGCATCATCCATATGTAAATTCTCTTTGCTTGATTTTCTGAGTGTCAACACTAAATAGCCAGAGAAAGAGATTACTACTTTTTAAGAATATGTTCTGAAATATAGGATGGACCATTATTGTATTCATATATAAATCTCATTTTATATATTCAATTTATTGATTATTAAAAAATATATATATATGCTAGGTGTTGCCATTATAAGCAATCATAGCCATTTGAAAATGGCAAAGTCAACTGCTTCAGTTCCTTCAAGAGTTTTTCATGTTGATGAACCAACTTGCACTGAATCTGTTCGCTTTGACATTCAACCTTTAATTTCTTCAATTTATTTTTTTCATATATGAAATCAATGTCTTCTCTACTTGATTGTTAAGTTTTGTCTTGTAATTCATTTTCACTTTCTGAAATTTTTTATTTTTTTTACCGAAGATATAGAAACTTGAACCCACAACATCATAGATGAGTATGAGGAAATTACGCCATTTGAACTATAACTCGTTGGCAATTATTTTGCATCTTGATAAAAAGACACGGATTAATTTAATTTTTATAACTATTATAAAAAGAAATTTGTACACATATTTAATTATGAATTTCTACGTAATTCTTTAACGAATATATAAGAAGAAAGAATTAACTTTTATTCCTTTAATTAATATTAGTTAATTTTTAATTGTAAAATCTCTCATTTTTTAAAAAATTTAAAATTTATAACTTATAATTTATAATTTAGGATTGAGGATTTAAGATTTAAATTTTATAATTTAAAATAAAAAAGATAATTTAAAAAAAATAACTGATATTAACTAAAAAAATTGTTAAAAAAATTTGACTTCCTAATTGATTTTTTCTTTAATATCCAAAAAAAATTAATAAAGTATTGATGGCCCGGAAGATTTAATGAAATTTAATGTGCATAAAAAAGTATTCGATGGTGTACTTGTTCACAACCAATGTAACTCTTTATTCTTTGACTATTAATTATACAATTTTTAATAAAATAGATATAAAAAAGTCAATTAAAAATTTAAAATAGACGAGTTGCCTCAAAATTGTGGTCACTCACAAATTTTTCAACTGTTGGGATTGCAAAGAACCAAGCTCTGAATATGAGTTACATGCATTATTCCAAGCTTCACTCTTAAGAGAGTATACACGAGGTATCAAACCAGTGTAAATTTCGAAATTGATATTTTTTTTTGAATAATCACTTCAATATTTATTATTATGTTAGTTCTTAAACCCACAAACTATAAAATATTTTTTTGTGAATTCAGAAAGGTTAACTAACTAATAAACAAAGATTACGGATTAAAATGATTACTTAGTCAATAAAAAATCTACTAGTCAACTAATGTAATTGCTTCAAGTGCATAAGGTTGTACAAAAATCATTATGTTATCAGTCAAAAAAAAATTTTTTTCCCCATAGTGAGTATAATTTTACTTGCCAAAGTTAATTAAATGCTTGATGTAAGTTTAAACCCACTACACAAGTAATTTACGAAGTACGGATATATTTTTGAATGGAAAAGTTTAGAGGCCAGCAATTTTATTATATTTTGGCCAGCATGTAACCAGCAGAGAAAGATGAGTCATTGGATGAAATCTCACACCAATCTCACACCATTAAATCATCATTGATGGCTAGTTGATAGCTCCCAATCACAAATGTTGTTGGCCCCCTAGCATTGCTCTTTTTGAATTGTTGTGTTTGCGTGTTGGACACATTTCAGATATGACACTTATTGATATTTATCCGACACGCATATTTTTTGTATCCAATTATGTCTTAATAAAAAATAAAAAATTCTTTTTCGAACACGTTTGAACACATCTAAATACTATCACGTATAGCGTGTCCAGCCTTATTCTTAAAATAAATTTAGAAATACTATATATTATTAATTATTAAAATAAAAAATATTTTAAATAATTAAAAAATACATTAAAAATCAATTTATATTTTAATATTAATAAAATATCAAAATATTATTATAATTTATCAAAAATTATTTATATTTTATATATGTGTCATATTTCTGTGTCTTGTAAAAATTTTAAATTTATGTATTCACGTATCATGTATCATATCGTGTCCAATATCCATGTCAGTGTCTGTGCATCATAGTAGATAACTAGTCCAAACATCAGTCCCTAACATAGTCTCTGTTTAATCACAGGTAAAGGTTTGTAAATAAAATATTATTTTTTAAGAATTTAATTTTAATAATTGTCCATGTAAAGTAATTTTATATATACATCTAATTATGTAATAACACATTAATAAAAATAACTATCTTTTACATTGACCATTTGAATGGTTATCCAAAAAAATAAATATAATTGTACGACAGTATAAAATGTTTTACACAGTCAGTACATCAAAATTAAATATTTTTTTAATTGCTAAAAATATAATGGGATTATCGTTTGTCAGGCTAACATAGTGTCTTCATTTTGTAGTCTTCTTTATTATCAGGGTGTCCAAAGTGCTATAAATGTTTTAAATGGGAAGAATTTTGTTTCAAAATTGCTAGGTTTTTATCTTTACCATTGTGCCTGGTCTCTAGTTTATGTGCGTTATATTTATTATAAATTATTGCCTGAAATAAGTGTTTGTAATTTTGTATAGTGTCTTTTTTTTTTCAAGAATTTAACTACTGATAATGGTTAACATTTTGAAACTACCTCCGAATTTAGTATTGTCTATTTAGTTTTTTCTTATACTGATATTAAAATTTAATCAATATGATGTAAAAAAAAATATAGTTAAAAAGGTACAAATTACTATAATTTATCAACTATTTTTTAAAAAAATCTCATGTGGAAAATTGTGACTCACTGCATTAAAAAAAATTACATTAAAATTGTGGCATTTTCAAGTCATTATTTTTTAAATTAGTGAATAAAATAGCGACGATTATAAACCGCTATAAATTTCAATTGTGGTGTAGTGATTAGGATTTAGAATGAATAGCAAGAGATACTAATAAAATTCTGCCAAGAACTTAAATATGACCCTAATAGATTTTTTCATAACTAAACATAATACGTGTACTACAAAAAATAATAGTTCGCTAATTATTATTAGCTTTTGCCTTTTGGAGGTTTTATATTATTAAAATAATATTTTGTGGTCTAAAATAATAACAGTTCGCTAATTAATTTCTAGTTTAATCTCATATCTTGATGACAATAAATCCTTAATGGACACATTAGAAAAAGTTAAATATATGTATATATTCAAATAATTAATTTATTCATCTATTCAAATAAATATTAAAATTTGAATCTTGTCTTATATATATTTATTGATTAATAATAAATTTTTAAAAAAATTCAGATTTACAGCAAAAGAACTTTAAAAATTTAGGGTTTAAGTAAGGTTTAGGATTTAAGATTTCGGGTATCCATATCATCTTCATCCAACTTTTTGAATTTCCCATGAGTTTGAAGCAAATTATTTTTGCTACTTTTGGTTTTCTTCCAATTCCACATTTCCTGGAATCAACATTTTCTGGGACTCACATGATGATTTGATTTCATTTCCATACAAGGCATCTTTGATTAGTCACCGTACTTGATCATCGAAGCTGAGACCAAAACAATAAAAAAAAAAGGTGACGATGATATCAACCTGCACCAGAAGAAAAAGTTGGAACAAAAAACGTTGGATGTTGATACGAAGAAAAAGTTGGACTATTAAAAACGCCATAAATTCATAAAAAAACCGTTGCAAATTCCCAGGTTTTTTTTTTGTAGTGATAAGAAGATCTAATTATGGTATAAAATTATTGCTGATTTTAATTATTCGTATATATATATGAGCAATGCTAGGGGCCAGCAATTTTTGTGATTGTTAGCCATTAACTAGCCATCAATGATGATTTGATGGTGTGAGATTGGTGTGAGATTTCATCCAATGGCTTACCTTTCTCTGCTGGTTACATGCTGGCCAAAATTCAATAAAACTGCTGGCCCTAGACTTTTCCTATATATATTGTCTCTTGTAATTATGTTATGGATTTGTGTCTACGCTATTCTTGTACAAATGTTTAGTATAATACAAAAAAAAAAACAAGAATATATATACTAATAATAATATTAACAATAATAACTTGCAAAAATTATTTGAGAAAAAATCTTGGTCGCTAGCCATTTTATTTTATATTGATCCAGTAGTCTGATATTTTAAGTACAACAACCCAACAACATAATATTTTAGTCAATATTTTTAAGTATTATTAACTAATCCTAATTAAAAACAATAAATTCTACTAACCTTTTAATATTATCCAAATTACTTTTTTCTAAAAGCCAATAATTTATTATGATTTAACCCTCTAATTAATTATTAATTGGAAAAAAAGTTACAACAGAAAGGAATAATTTTTAAAAAATAAGAGGAGATGGTGCAAATTATATTCAACAAAAAGTTTCCATAAAAAATCATTTAATTTACCCAATGAAATTAAGATCATTTATACTAGCTAGATGCATCTCTAAACCTAGCTACTATATACAAATTAAACCCTAGATAATAATTGTTTATTATCTAATAATAAGAAGAGTGAAGAAGGTCTTGCATGTAAGATAAGAGACAGTCAAGCAGCCAAAGATACCTGCCAGCCACTGAACCAAAACAAGGGACTCTAAATCTCTCTTAGAATAATGGTTATAGCTAGGCAAGTCATCCTTGGCTATTAGACATGACTCTTCATCTACATATAACACCCCTTCTCTTCCCTTTCTCAATTCTCTTTTGCTTTACATTTCAATCATCCAACCCTCTATTTATACCCCATCATCATATCTACACATGCATACAAATTATAATCTTGTCACTTCAAATAAAAAGAGCATCATATTTTGGTATATGTTATAATATATTCTCTTTATTGTATATTAATATAAGAGAAATATTAAATGATTAACACTTTTTATTAATATTAGTCAATATTTTAGGTCAATAGTTTATTTTTATACTATTAGAATTTAGGATTTAGAGTAGTATTTAGAATTAGTTAAATGTTGATTAAAAATAATAAATTTTAAGTTAAAGTATATTTTTTATTTTTGAAATTTATTAAAAAATTTAAAAATTTTAAATTTTATTTTGTTTTAATTTTATTAAAAAAATTTTTATTTATATCAAATATACCATTAACAGCTATTTTTAAAAATTTTATAACCAATTAAATAAAAACTTTACAAGGACAATTTTTAATATAGGTTAGTCAGATACAAATTTCTGTCATTGATTTTTAATTGTCAAACATTATTACTGGATTAATTTTAAGTTTCTTGAAAATTTATTTCTTTAGAATATATTTAATGCAAACTGAAAATTTTTAAAACAAAATTTATGAATATATTTTTTAAATTTTTAACAAAATTTTAAAAAATATATATTTGATCATAAATTTTATTGGTCACATACCATTTCTCTTAATATTATTATAGGGTGACAATTATTGGCCACATGCATGTGCATATTAATTCTCTTTTTCCAACTGCAAAATGCAAGCTAGCTTGACTTGGATTGTTTTAAGAATATGTTCTCATGATAACTAGGATGGACCATTTATTGGATGATAATCTCATATATATATATATATATAGTTGCTTTTCCATGCAATTTAATTTAGGGTTTTATTTAGAAAATAAATGAATGGAAAGTCAACTGGATGGGGAAATGCAAGCAAGAGAAGTGAATCATGTTGAGATGATGAACCAACTTGCAATGAATGAACATGTTCGTTTTGACATTCTCTAATCTCTACCCATCTCCTTGCATGCAATAAATCATGTATAAAAATGAATATATATGTTAGTATTGCAAGTGTGAGGAGTGTTGAAGTTAGTCCCACATCAAAAAAAGCAAGGATGAGTGAGGAGTTTATAAGATGAGAGATTCATTAACTTGATACCTTAAGGCTTTGAGTTGGATGTGGTGTCTTCTCATCTTATGTTCTCTCACTTGATTTCTATCCGAAGTCTCTCAACAATATAATATCTAAAAAACTAAAGTTTTGAAATAACTACAAATTTTTTTTGGCAGCAGTAAGAAATTTAGATAATATAAATGAAGTTTTAAATTTAAATTTAGAAAAAAAAAAAACAAGTTGATGAGTCGTGGAATATATCTTGTGATAATATGTTATGAAACATATAATAATGCCTTGAGTTAGAACTTTGATGTTCACATCAATGAGACTCTCTTTATTCCATACATTATTGATTATATTAATTTTTAATAAAATAAATTAACTAAAAAAGACCAAAAAAAAAAGAAGTCAATCAATATAGTGGAGTTGACTAAAAATATAATTGTGGTCACTCACAAGCATTTTTCAACTGTTGGGATTGCAAAAGCATCACCTCCAAGAGCTTGCATTATTCCAATTAAGCTTCACTCTTAAGAAACTATACAAACATGGATCAAACTACTCTTCACCTACATTTTCACTTTGGATATCCTCATTTCTAGCCATCTCACTCGTAAATAAAAAATTAATTTTTTTCTATGATTTATTTAATAATTACTAGATAAATTTAATTATATTATTATAATTAACACTAATTATTTATTTAATCTGAGTTTTAAAAACTTAATTATTCTATTATAATAAAAAAAAATTTGTAAATTATTACAATAATTTTTTAAAAAATCTTAATTTATAATCTTTAACTTTTTTTTTAAACCATTCAATTTATTATTCAGTTCTTATTAAAAAGAAAATTAAAAAATCTAAAAATAGTATGTCTGTCAAAGAACTTGAACGATCCACATATCTTGTTTATTTTTTTATGACCCAACATATATATGTCAAAGGTAAATATAGTACCATGGCCGTAATAATTAGGATAACATATGCTAGAACTACTTCAATATGATTTTTTGTGCCAAATTAAACAAAAGAATAATACAAAGAATTCAAATTCGTAACAATTATATATGGATTTAATTTATGTTTATTTTCATCTTTTGATTTTTCTTTTCTATAACTTATTAATAAATTGAGTGGTTTAACAAAAGGTCAAAAATTGTAAATTGGGACTTATTTAAAAAATTTTATAATTTGTAAAAATAATTTTACTATACTTGTGTAATTTGATTTTCCAAACTCAAGTTAAATAGATATGGTTAGTGTTAATCACAATGACACGAATGAATTTTTCTAATAACCATTTAACATGTTATAAAAATAACTAATTCTTTATTTATGAGAAAGTTGGCTAAGAATCACTTATATATATATATTGACAGAGACAGATATAATAGGAAACAATCTTTGTTTTATTTCTATTTATCGTTGCAAATCCTAATTTCCGCGTTTTAAAAGACGCTAATTGTTAAACTGCTGATAAAACTATTTTGTAGCAATTTAAAAATGCCACAATTCCCACAATAAATCGCTGCTGTTCGGTACCTTCCTTGTAGTATGTCTTTGATTAGTCTTTCATCATGTATTATATATGTATGTATATCAACTTATAGTAGTAGAAATTTATAAACATTATTTTTAAAATAATACGGTTAAGTAATTTGCTTATGTTTTACGTTTACGGATACCCTAACAATCAACATATACAATATATACTATTGCATTTTGGCATTGTTATATTGAATCAATTTTTTTTTTTTCTCTTTATGTATTTAATTAATGAGCTAATGTGTTTAAATCTTAACTATTAATTAGCTTATGAACGAAGTTTAATTTCCTTATCCGATCCATTCAAAATTAGTGATGAAGTCAGTCAAGTCACATAAGAGTCTTAAACTTATGGAAAATTATTTAATTTTTTTAGTGAGTGGGTCGAATATTCAAGAGTGATCATGAGAAAATTAAAAAAAAAAAATACTGAATTAATAAATTTAACTTATTTTGACAATCCTAAACAATTGTATTACAAGTGCCTAGGAACAGATGTATGCATATTCTTGTAGGGACAAGTGTCCCCACTAGTAATTTTAACATATATATATATATATATATATATATATATATATATATATATATATCTTAAAATTGTATTTGTATGCCCTCATATTAAAATAAAAATTATCTTATTAAATATTGTATAAAAAATATTTTATTAAATGACTTTAGTTATGTCATATCCTAAAGACATTTTAAAAGTATAATAATAAAATTTTTAAATTTTTTATTCAACTTTAATATTTATATTACCAGTAAACTATAAATGTATTTTGACGGTTAGTTCTCAAACATAAATTAAATAAAAATAAATTAAATTAGTTAAAATAATAAAATATTTTATATTTTTATTTATTTATTTAACTTCTTTGTAGTTGTTATTATTATTTAAAATCAAACTTGGTCTTTTTTTTATAAAATGATTGAATAATTATTAGATAATCTATAAAATATATAACAAAAATATAAGAGATTTGGCACATTTTTTTGTCTAAAATATCATTCATCACATATAATTCATAAAAGAATGTGTTTCGCTATTTTAAAAACTCAAATAAAAAATGTATTGGTTAAAATTAAAATAAAATACTTTTATATTTATTAGATCAGTTTCCAAAAGAAAATAAGGAATGAAAAAAATATCTTTAATAAAAAAAAAAGAAGAAAAGAAGAAGAAGTAGCAAGACAGAAAGCGGTTTGAGAGTTGAGAAGAGAGTAGAGTTGAAACGACAATGTATTTGGGCGAGAAAGATGTCGTTGTCGTTGCGTAGGGTAACAAACATAAAACGCCAATAACACCTTTCTCTTTCTCTCACCATTCTCCGATTCACACTTCCATTACCTCTCTACCTGTGACTGTGAGTCTCTCTCTCTTCTCTCTCTCTCTCTCTCTCTCTCTCCCTATCGCTAAATGCATTTCCCCAATTTTCTTCTTCTCTTTTTCCGTAATTTATAAACCCTTCTCACCTTTCTAGGTCTAATTTTTCTGTTTAATATTTTCCCCCTTTTTTTACATTTTAATTTTTACTTGCTACTTTGGACTCGTTATTGTTACTTGTTTTGCTACTTACAATGTCACATTCGTTCTGAATCCAAACGAATCAACTTCAAAATTTCACTCTTTCATGGTTTCTTTTACCTTGCACTTGAATTCAGTTCCCACTTCCCACATTGCAAAATTGAACAATTGGGAACAACAATTTTTGGAGTAAAAAAGAAAAGGAAGAATTTAATGTGGTAGTGGTTGTTATACTGGTGTTAATTTAAGTGTGCCATTTCACTGTTTCAGCTGGAAGAGGGTTTAATACACTACTACTTTGATGCTATCATGTTGAGATAGCATATTAGATTTCCATGTTTGTATGATTAAAGAAGAGCAAAAAAGTTGGAACTTTTTTTATTCTCATAGTTTTGTTATGTGAACACGGTGATGAAAGATTATTACTTTATTGCAGAGCTAAAGCATAGATAGCTTCCTCAAATCTTCATCAGCATTTGTTTTAAGTTGCTTTGGAGTCTTAGGTATACTTTGATTAGAGAGTTAAAGTTCTCTGTTTATGGAGGAAGTGGAGATTAATTTATGAATGAAATATGAAAGGGAATCTATAAAATCTGAGTTGTAGAAAAGTGTAGCATGTAGTCAATGCTTTGAAGTGTTCTCTGATTTGTGTATAGAAGTTGTTTAGAACTTTGCATTTCTGTTCTTGTCATGACAGGGCTACATCATATCGTATGGATGTGATTGACAAAGTTTTTGGTTGTTGAACACTAATAGTTTACGCTTTTACTTTTCGTTATTTCCATCAGTAAGCTGCTCTCGCTTGTTTAATATGCAATTTACATATCAAAGGATATCTCCCCTCTTGCAGCTTCTATTGAAAAGGGGAAGTTACTTTCTCACTTAGTGTAGTTATAGCAGCATTGATGAAATTTCATATAAGGCTGTCTTCCTTGCCTTTAGATTGACTTTAGTTAGACTGTTACTAATTCCTTCTTATTTCCTATTCAAATTTTCTTGCTCTTTATCTGGTTTCATCCTTGCCGTATTGTGTTTTTTTATATACTTTGCTTTCATTTGGTCTGGTGCTCCTTTGCTCCAATTCTTACAAAGATTTAGTTGTTGTTAGTTGCAGCTTTTGTACTCACTGGTTCTTGGATTATGAATTCACTGTTGTTCTGGTGTTGGTGATGGCTCTAATACTGAATAGTATACGATTCCCAGATTGTTTGTCAGTTTTATTATTCTTTCAAATAGATGGGTCAAAAGCATTTCACACAATGCAGCAATTGTATTGCATTGTAAGAAACATGTTTTAAATTCAGGGGAACCTCTGCGATTGCAATACTATCATGTTCTTCCATTGGTGTCCCATGTAAAATCACGTATCTAAGATGCCTTATTGTTGGTCATGAAACAATCTGATGCTTGGGTTTTATATCAAATGCACCCACATCATCCTTTGAAGTTACTCGTGTCAAGTCACTGGTGGTGCCCTTGTTTTTGCTTTCATCGGGATTATAGTATGATAAATCATAGGGTTGGCCTTGTTCAATATTGGTCATATCACTTTTAATGAATTGTATTTGAGTGATGTTTGGAGTTATTTCATTCTGTTTCAAGACAAGGAATTTGTTCTAGTTGTACAGGTTTGCCAATAGGTTCCACTTGTTTGTACTATCAAAAGATCCTCTTATTGGATATGTTGAGCTTCTTTCTTTCTTGCGTATGTATGTGCGCAGGTGTTGCTGTTGGCATTCTCATTATTTACAAAATGTGTTTTTCAGTTGGGAATTGTTGATCAACTAAATCTGGAAACTGCACTGCTTGATATCAACTTCTGCACATGTGGCTCAATCCTCTGCATGCATGATGGATGATGGCCACAAACATGGAAACAGTAGGCATACAATAGACTACTACAGAGGAGCGAATTCCCCGGTAAACAATGCATATATGTAGAATGCGTCGTTGTTTCTATCTTTCTTCGCTTGATTTAATTGATTAGATTTTTTATTTGAAATGGGCAGTGGAGTATGGCTTCACAGCATCAAGTAACGGAACCAAATGCACTAGTTATGAATAAGAAAATTAGGTCCATTATGGCCGAAAGGCGTGCAATTCTAGAATTGGAAGCTGCTATATCTGAAAAGAATGAAGCCTTGGCTGCTAGAGATGAGGCCCTGCGTCAGAGGGATGAAGCAATTGCTCAGAGGGATAATGCCATAAGGGAACGCGATAATGCCCTTGCTGCACTTCAAAATCGGGAAGATGCTATCAACTTCTCATTGGGCAATGGAGTTCAACGCGGTTCAAAACGAATGCACCATCCTGCTAACTATCTAGATAACATGACAGATGCCACATACAACACAAAGGATGTGCCGATCACTGATGCCTTCCCGGTGACAATCATACCTTCTGATGCTATCAAATCACATCAGGCTAAGAAAACTAAGGAGAACAAGACAATCTCTCCTAAGGCATCAAAGACTCCTAGTAAAGGAAAGAAAATGGGTGAGGATTTAAATCAAAGGGCATCTTCCGAAGGGACGAAGTTCAAATCAGAATGGGATAGGCAAGATGTTGGCTTGAATTTGGTTACCTTCGATGAAACTTACATGCCCGTCCCGGTTTGCACATGCACAGGAGTACCACGGCAGTGCTACAAATGGGGTAATGGTGGATGGCAGTCATCTTGTTGTACCACCACTTTGTCAGTATATCCGCTACCGCAGCTTCCTAACAAGCGCCATGCACGTATAGGAGGGAGAAAGATGAGCGGCAGTGTCTTCACACGATTACTAAGTAGGTTTGCAGCACAAGGACATGATTTATCTGTACCATTGGATCTTAAGGACTACTGGGCCAGACATGGAACAAATCGCTACATTACTATCAAGTAGCTAGCGAACATTCATTAGGAATGTGTCCCAATTTGGCCTCTCATTAAAAATATCCCTTGATAAGAAGCATTATATGCTTGAATTTTGTGAAAGAAGGGATATTTTGTCTCCTAAAATTTTGTTCCATAGCCTTCTATCCTTTCAGATGGGATAGCTGTAAAGTACTGTCTATGTAGATGTGGATTTTTAGGTGATCAAGACCAAGGGGTTACTTTTCTAACCTGTTTATGAGACCCCTTTTCTATGAAATGCTGCTGGGAAAGTCTACCTTAAGACACTTTTGGCCTTTTAAATATTTATTGGCACTTTTATGTCATTGCTTATATTTTGCAATTATCATAATCTCTTGAGATTGGAAAAGGTTTTACAATAATTTTAATGTATTATTTCTTACTACTAACAGGACCACCGTTCAATGGAAAACTAACAAATTTGTAGAGCAATAAACATCAACACTTTTTTAGCCATACATTCTCATAATGGAATGAACTTTGAATCAATTCTCAGTTAGTAAGATAATAGGGAAATAGATTTTAGAAACTAAAAAAGGATATCTATGCAATTTCAATAATCAAAATTCATTGATATTGCTAAATAAAATTAAATAAATCATTTGAAACTATATTCTTAATTCTCTTTCCAAAATTTCCCATGTATTCACTTTCTAAGCCACGTTGGTCCTGTAACTGATAAAACATTTATTGGAACTTCAAGAATCATTGACTACTATATTATTAGTTTCCTACTCTAATACTATTGTTTGTTTTATTATATGTAGCCTCAAATTCACGTCTTAGAGATAGAATAAAATATAACAATCATAAGTCAAATGAGTTAGTTTTGCATTAAGACCCCAAAAAAAAAAAAAAAATAGATGTCCCTAGTTACACTTTACAAGGAATAATGCGTCTGCATCGGACTAAATTAGTCAAACCGATATTTATTTTGAAATTGAGAGAATGAAGTATGGGTAGTAACTAGAAATAATTTACATTTTCCAAAGTTAAATGAGGGCAATTGGCCCCAATAATCAAAGAAGAAATGAATTGAAAATGTACAATATTTACAACTATATACACAATAAGCATAGAGAGATAAACTGCCACTTCAGCTACTGATGTCAAAGTACTTGGGATTAGAAGGGAAATGATACTCCACATGCAACTGCAACATTTTTTGAACCATCATAACATTTTCATGATTACCAAAGAATGATTTACACATGCCATGAAAACATGGATATACAAATTTTGCATGAAAAAGCTATGTTATCAATATATAAGAGTTAGAACTTAGAAATGCCAGGACATTTGGTGATCACAATTCAAATAAGTATGAATTTCAGTAATTCTATTGACTTATATGAACTGCTATCACCAAATATTGATGGTGTGTCTAATTGACCATATAACAAAAGTATTGCATTAATGTTATTAAGCTTTTTGAGTTAACTTGTAAATCAAGTAAACTCAAGTCGAGTTTCCGAGTTGAGTTTTACACTTCAAGTATACTGAAAAACTCTGTAAACTCTCAATTTTGATAACCTCAATTAATCCCATGCATGAATGCAGTAATTAATCTTAATACCTTGCCCTCATCAGAATCCGAATGGCGCTGAGGAAACACTACTCGCATATCGTCGTACAAGTAGAAACGCCTTTCGGTGTATTCGCTATCAACAATGTTTCGCACTTCTGCAGAGAGCGAGTCAGATTTGCACTTATGAATTGACCTAGAACGTTTCTTCGGGAAGGGGCATAAGAAGCGGAGGTGGAGAGCATAAAGCAAAATGCCAGTGTTAACTGAGTTCTCATTCGCCTTCGAAGAACAACGTAGAAATTTGTCTTCATTTCCAAGGCATGTGCTTGAACTGAACTTAACTCCATTGCAAGCATCTGTTTCGCTTTCGTTCCCGGTGATAGACATCGACGTTAAAGTAATCTTTTGCCGCAAGAACGTCTAGGTATGAATACAAGCAAAGAACATTAATACTGGAAATAATTCAGATCTTAAAACATACATATTTGAAGGGAAATCAATAACAAGATGCATATAGTTTATCATTTTCATCTCTGTTTTCATTATAGTTAGGTTCCATGTTCTTGAAAACTTATAGAACACTATATGAATTGGATTCCTTTCATTAATTTTTTAATGTAGCCTTCAATGTTTTAATCAAACATCAAATCAAGCAAGAGAGATGAATTATATGACATTCAATTGGATGGCTTCATAGGAACAGAAATTCGAATACGAAAAAATATTCATCCAATCTTTACCTTGGTACCAGCTGGCATGTCGCTCAAATCATAATTGCACAAGAATGTGTGAATAGGCGTCTTCTCCGGATTGCTGAGGAGCTGCAATTAGGTAGAACTATTTAGAATACAGCCAACACAGAACATAATGAGAAGCTACCAACAAGAAAGCTGGCCGCAAAATCCATGTTAAAAACAAAGCTGCAAACTATTGAAGATGTGTAACATTTATCCAAAATTAGAGGCAACATCGGACATATCATGTTAGCTTGTTGTCTTGGTAACAGAACAAAAAACACTAGATGAATAATGGAATGTGCAAGGCATAGCTATTTTCTTTCTTATAAATTTATGATTAGGAAAATGATGATCTCATCTTAACAATTTTAAAACTCTTCGTTAGAAACTTACGATTTGAATACGTCCTTTAATAGGTATACGTATACGGCTGCTCTTTTCGGATCGTGATTCATCCATGCTAAGGGTTCTCTGGAATTTGGTAACTCTGGATTTGCATGATAATAAATTTCCTGAAAGATTGATTGATGAATAATAAAGTAAGTACTTATCCCCATCCACACTAGTTACTGCAAATGGGAGTTTTTGTGATCGAGGCGAGAAATTTCCGCCAGTTACATTCAACACAGCAAGAAAGCCTTCAATTTTCTGCAATTAGAAGAGTAAAATAAGAGTAAGGCCACTCAAACATTTCCAAATTCATTAGGAAAATTAAGGTGGAAAGAGAGCCAATATGCGAATCGGGCCAACCTGAGTAACTTTCCCAGATAGTAGCCGACCGGATAATAGTGATTCCTCGAATGAACCGACCAGCGACCTTCTAAGTGGCAACCGATTCACTGTTCCACTGAAATTGGTAGAAGGCCGAGTCCAACACTCTTGCATATCGATGACATTTTCAGGTATAAACAAGCCAGACTTTTCAACATCCTTAATAGACCCATTGTTATCATCTAACATAGTGTCAACATCTTTGAATTCTCCGAATTTTTCATTTTCAGAAGAATTTTTACCAAGAGGGGACAAAGGAAAAGGAGGCGAAAACTTCCTTGGTGTTATAAACAATGGTGCTGTTTGAGGCCTTGTTTTAGTTTTCTGTTCAGAGTCATGAAGTGCTGCAGATGATCTAATATGCTTATTCGACCATGGCTCGTGATGTTCACAGTGTGAATGCTCATAACTAGATAAAACTCGGTTTACACTAGAACCAACAAAGGATGAATTCTTTAATTCCTGATAACAAGAGGCAGACCATATCATGGACTGAATATCGGTGTAGTTTCCGACATGAAACTTCTTATGCTCTTGGAACATAAGAGCACTACAACTATCGTGATCACTATTCGAACTACCTTGACAAATACCTTCAACAATGTCCAGGGATTCACCTTTGCAATGATCTGCAAGAAGCAAGCCATTCAAAGGGGACAATAATTGCTTTCTGACTTTCGACTCGGATGGTTCAGCTGCGCCATTGGTAACATTAAACACCGCAGATGAATATGCATTTCCACCAAAATCATTAACATGAGGAGTTAATGTCATTATTTGGAAACCTACAGTCCTAGAAGCCGGTGTCTGAATCATTTGACCAGCATTGACAATAGGGTTAATCTTCAACTTAGGAATGTTCGATTTCCCATCTTTACACATACTCGAAATATGAGATTCTTTCGACAACTCTACAACACTTTTTCTGTCCGGATTAGGCATATCAATCTGCAATCGGTTATTCATGTCTTCGCCAGCCAACATGTTCAACTCATAGTTGCTTATGCTGGCGATCCTAGGCGCAGTTTGCACGAATGTGCCTAGCGATGCTGCCACCTCCTCAGCAATGCAGCCTGAAGTCACTTGCGGCAACCCCATATCTCTATACAATTCTTTCGAATTATCAAACAGGAATTTCTTTCTCTGTGTCAATATCTTTCAACATCATCACCGTCTTTCAAGTGCACTAATAAATCAGCATTCGTTAATTCAAGTTTCAAATGTACTCCAAAAACCTCGTAGCACAGCTCTAAGTAACTCAATTCCACTCAAATGAAATGAAAGCATGTGTTATTGATTGGATTTCACAGCAACTTCATATACAGCATTATCACACTCTGCAGAAATAACAAATAATCTATCAATAAATGATAACTTCCTGCTCAAAATCGATAAATTAGCACAACAATACTTCAATTATAAAAAAAAATTGCAAAATTCAATAGTTACTACTTAGTTCTGAGCTTATCATGTTCATATTTCTCACTCATTTTCCACAAGTACTGAATTGCTCAAGTTGAATAACATAAATTGATCTCTAGGTAGAACCAGAATGAACAAGAATTCAGAAAACCCTTTTCACAACCTAAATAAAAATAAAACATGAAAACATGGTGTTGTTATTGATTCTCTCTTAAAACCCCACAACAAAACCAATATCTAAACCCCCCCCCCCCCCTTTTTGTTTTTCCCAATTCCAATGGTTTCTCCAATCCAATAATCCATACTCAAAAGGGTCCTGGTATACAATGAAAAAACACGCACCAGACATGTGATGATTCAAAGAACATCGGACAGAAACAAATCCCAAATGATCATGAAATGTTGAATAAAAAAAATCTCGTCTTGGTTGCAAATTCAGCATCAGAACCAATCAAAGTTTCAAACTTTGCAAACCCCAGAAGACAAAGAACTAGTATCAGTGCTTAAAATTGCATCATCATCATCATAGAGGAATTCTCTTCATTTTCTTCTTTCTTTCTTTCTTCTTCTTCTTCTACTTTGTGGCCCCTTGGAAATGGAATTGGAATTGAAAGTGTGAGGTAAAAACGGGGTTATGGTTATGGCTATGGTGGTGGTGAAATGGATGTGCATTGATGGATAAATCATGATTTCCAAAATTCAATAATTAGGGTCAAAAAAGAAAAGAAGGGGTTGGGGGGTGTTCCTAATTCCTATAAGGGAACAAGATTGTGGGGCATGGCTTAGCCAAAATTTTCTGGCTCTCTGTCTTTGGAAGTTGCAACCAAAAACCGAAAGCCACTACTTGCATTACGGATACCACAAAAAACTGAAATACACAAACCCTCTTTTCTATTTTTTTTTCTTTTTCTTTTTAAGCTAACGTGTGATTTTTAATGTTTTAATTCATGTTAAAGGATTTAATTTTGATATATTGACGGTGTAAAATATTTTACACCGTTGTGTAATTATAATTATTTTTTTAGATGATTATTCATGCGATCAATATAAAAGGTAGTCACAAAAAAATGTAAAAGGTAGAAACTTAAATGCAGTTGACTTCATGTGAAGTTGATAGTTGAGGGCCGATAGATGAAAATTTAGTCAAATAAATTAAATCATTTAATGGAATAAATTAATTATAGTTGATAAATAAAATATCAAAATATTATTATAATTTATTTAAAAATTATACTTTATTTATATTGTTGGAATAAATTAATTTCAATAACCCATATCATCCATATTGAATCACCAAAAATATATCATAATGCGGAAGCGTACCTTTATTCATAAGAGTCAGAAATTGATGAAGTTGACTTCCTAAGCGGATGAACTGTGACTCTACGGGGAAAGAGCAACAAAGGCGGCATTGGTATATTGGGGACCGAAACCCTGAAGACCTATTTATATTTGAGCATGGCATCCATTAAACCCTAAAGCCCATTTAACATTTATAACAATAAATAAGATCACTATTATATAAGTTATTTAATTTGAAATAGCATAATTTGTAATTATAATTAATATATGTATTGTCCACAAACAAATCAAAAAAAATAAAATAATTTCCTAACATATATATGTATAATAAAAATTTGAAATTAATGTATTTATCTATCCTATATTGTGTCATATTTTATGTTTGTGTAAAACTGTAAATATTCGTGGTTAGTAGCTTTCATGAGAGGTCTCTGTCATTCCAAACCCATAATGCATATCCACAAATCTTGTATTTAATTTATCGGACCACCCCAATTACCATTTGAACCAACTTTCTTCATGGGACGGTAATTGGTAGGTGTTGATTTTCTCAACTGGGTTCTCACAGTTAATTGAATATTTTGTGGGATTTATTCTAAGACTTACATTATCAATCAATGATAAAAATATATATAAGTTAGTTGAGGCAAAAGTTATTCGATACCCATCTCTATTGTCATCCCTAGCCATGTTCCTCAAAAATTGAGAAACCATTTCATGCTTTTGGAGTGTCATCTAAACTTGTACTGCTTCTGCTCATACAGTGTCATACTATTAGCTTAGGTTTGATGATGTTGACCCATCATTAAGTTACACATTTATATTTCTTTTGTAATAATGATTTTAGTTATTGGTGGATTATTTACTCTATTAACTTATGAGTGTAACTTAATAAAATGTTAATATTATAGAATGCAATAATATCTAACAAAATAGATGTATACGAATAGGGAATTTTCTTCTAGGTTACATAACCAAACTTTTTGCCAGAATATTGTATTTCAGACCTTTTTTTTTTACATTTATAAACAAATAAACTATTGTACCTTGGCAGGCCTTCTTAGTTCTTAGGTACTATTTCTGTAATGTAATCTTGGGATTCCAGCCCTATCTAGTGTACCAAAAAAAAAAAAAAGAAAAGAAAACGAAAAATATTTACTTTCAACCATTGAAGACATTTGCTACTTTCTTCTAATAGTTACTAACGAGCCTATGAATATACACCCTTATGTTTGTTTAATGTGTAGAACTTTTAAACATGACAGCACCATTTTTTTTTCCCTTTAGGGCTGAATTGAAGACTAATACCAAAGATCATAATGATTGAAGAATAGTTGCTCCCAGAAACTATACAGAAGTGGATTCAATCATCTGAAGATATACAAAAAGTAAACCCCGTTGCAGATTATACAACAAAGACTTTATGCCAAATGAAATACAAAAAAATAGGATCAACAACAAAAGAAAAACAATTAATAACAATAACTTGAAAAACCACTGCATCATGCAAAAAATATATATATTAAATTAATCAAGGCCTCAAACGTTGCTTGCTTTAACTCATTCCAGGATGCCACCAAAATCAAAATGAAACTGGTTTGTTTATTTGCTCCTAAATAATAAATCCATTGAAAGACCAACTGTTGATGGTTTGAATGGACGCATGAATTTCCATGATGAGGCAGTGTTCGAGTCTTCTTTTCTGGTTTTCCTACCTCTATGAGTTCCATCATGATGAGATTGTTTAGAATCAAATGTCTCTGAGCCAAAGGAAGTAGTGTCAGTGGCACCAAATGAAACAGGCCCTTTTTGTGAAGATGCATCTTGTGGATATCCAACAGCTCCATCTTGATGAGGGGGTGGAAATTTCTCACTCTTGCTCTTTGCATTTGTGTGGTTCACTACTCTCCACCTCTGAAAAATTCAGTGTGAAATGAGAATACAGTAATACACACACATGTAATGTCTCTTAATGATGCAGAAGAGGACATGGATGAAAAAAACTAAAATAAAATGAAAAAGAACTCAATTTACTATATTAGTATCATCAGACCAAACAAAAGTTCACACGAAGTTCTATGACTTGATAGAACAAAAAAGAAAGGAATCACGAAATAAAATATGTTTTGAATGTCAGGGTAGACAAGATTAGAGAATCCAAAGTAAAAAATTGACGGAGAATCTAACTGCCAAGTCCCAGACAGCATTATTATACATTTTGTCAGATCATAAAAATGGTGGGGTTTAATGAATAAATCTACGGCAGTTTGAGTATGCCTAGTAAATAATGGATGGAGCCCGAGAATATACGGTAAAACTGTATATTTATATGCTTATCACAAAGATTGACTGATTGAGTCATGCATATGTAAGTATGAACTAATTCAAGGTGAAACTGCAAATGGCTCAATGAATCAGTTATAGTTTATATGATGGTATCTAGTATCTATTACTTGGATAACTGTAGCAATTCTGGAGATAATACATGCAGTAAAACCTGACTTCTGGAAGGAATGCATTTATTTGGAAAAGAAAAAGAAAATGAATGACATACATCTAAGTTTGTTTGGATCTCTGCATTAGCTTCAGGGGCTGGAATAGCTCGACCACGCTCACGTGCTCTGACTCTTTTGGCACCATCATTAGCCTTTCCATGTAGAGCTTTTTGCCTGAATGAAATCGAAGCCAAAAATGAGAAACTAGGAAAAATCAATCCAACATTTTCAATGTAGGAAAGAATAGGAGACCTTCTTGCTTCTTCATCTCTTAGTTTTACATCCAGTTCTTTGCTGGGAGGATACTTTGGTAAACTCGAAGGTTCACAAGCATAGGGCTCAGTTGTAAAGAACTGCAGATAGAAAACAGATGTGAAGATCCATTGCATCTTAAATGCAAGAGAAATTTTTGTTGTTCACTCACTTCGCTATTTAGAGCAGCTGAGGCAGTGCCACGACCATCAGGATCTATTGCAAGAAGAGTTTCAATCAGAGGTATTGAAGATGGGGGAAAATCCTTGAAAGTTTCTGTGATGCAACGTTTATACGGCTGCTGTGGCTTAAAAATTGTAGCATTTGGCAATTTATATTTCTTCCAATATTCCTCAGATGGAGAGCCACATAACTTAAATATTTTGTGCAGTTGTTCAACCTAGCCCCAAGTAATCCAAAAGTTAGTCACATAAAACAACATCCTGAAAATACTGCAGCAGTTTAACCACAAAACAGAAACATAGAACCATCAATTTTTCCAGTTGTCTTTAACATAGTTTATTGGTTTCTGTATATTTTTCATTTTTTTGTTTTCTAATAAACTTTACCTGTTACATTATTGTGTGCCATCAAAGCTAATCAAGACTGATACTTGAAATATTTGCAAACAGCTATGAACATTTTGTGCCATCACAATTATCAATGAACACACTAGAAACTAAGTTTAAACTATTGCTGCTTACAAACAAGACAAAGAACAATACCTCTGTCCGGCCAGGCATGATTGGCTTCCCAGCAAGCAGCTCTGCCAAGATACAACCAGCACTCCAAAGGTCAACACCAACACCATAAAATGTGGCTCCAAGAAGCAGCTCAGGGGGACGATACCAGAGAGTTACAACTCGGCTCGTCAAGACCTGCTTCTGCTTAGGGTCAAAGAAAGTTGCCAATCCAAAATCTGCAATTTTCAGGATTCCTTCGTTGTCAATAAGCAGATTGGAACCCTTAATATCACGGTGCAATACACCTCGGCTGTGGCAATGCTCAAGGCCTGAGAGCAATTGCTTCATAAAGCATTTGACCTGTCACAAAAAATATACTGAGAGACAAATCAGCCTTTCAGTCTGAGTTTTCTTTTAACTAATTTAATATGAATTACTATTCATTCCCTGTCATTTTATTGATAATTAAAATAAAATCACAGCTTCACAGAACTGCACACTGAGTGCAAAAAATAAATGTAATAAACCTTCTATGATTTTAAGATTTGCATTGCAACCGTAATACTCTGTTTTCCAATTACAAAAGGTTAACTAATAATAGCAATGATGATGTCTTCACAACTACTAAATATTATTTTCTATGCTTCTCGGCATTGATGCATTATTAGGTCTACTCTAAATCCAGCAAGGCAGCAATGAGTAATACTTTATGAGAGATGTGATAAAGGAAATTACTAAGAAGTAGTAAGCATCACGGTAGAAGTAATTTGAAAACATCCGAAATCCTAGAAGGCTAATTATGCCACAAAATGTGCATGGGACCCAACACAGCCGCCTAGACAGCTCTAGGAACAAGATCAAACAAATACTACACTCCTTTTAGAAAGTCAATGTAAAGCTAATGATACAACTTTACAGTTCTAACCACAATGCAATAAAACCACGGCATACAAAATTGAAATTTTAAAAAAATAATAATCTAAAAGCCGCAACACAAGAAGATTAACAGTTGAGTATCCAATCTATCATAGTAGCCATTAGGCCCTCATGCCTAATTTCCATTAAAACAAAAGCATAAGCAAAGCAAATTTAACAAAAGGGACATTAGCACATTACACAAGGCAATGAAACTCTGAAGTTAACTCATTAGTTTAGGTCTCCAAATCCAACCTATGAATCTACGAGTTCAGGTACACTCTTGAGTTTGATAACCTTTATTAAAAGCTACTGAGACCTTATTTCTACGCCATGTGGACTCCAAGAATGCAAAAGTGCTAAGAGTTATGGTACCTGAGGTTCAGTGAACTTGACACCTTGACCAGCTGCAAGACCTGCAAGATCATGTTCCATATACTCAAAAACCAAGTAAAGGCTGCAAGACATTCTTGAAGTGACCAATCCCTCAAGCTTCACAACATTTGGATGATCAAGCTTCCTCAGAACAAGAATCTCTCTAGCCATGAACTTCACACTCTCAGGTTCCAAATTATCAAACCTAACTTTCTTCAAAGCCACAATCTTTCCACTCAAAAGGTCCCTTGCTTTATACACATTGCTATAAGTCCCTTGCCCAATCTGAACAAAAACATTTATTATTACTACTACTCAAAGAAGAGGGAGAAAAATAAAAGATCCATTTTTTTTTTTGGCAATAGAATGAAGATTGAAGAAGAATAAAAAAGAATGATGTTTTGGCTTTTGAATAAACCTTAGCGAGCTTCTCAAAGGTGTTGGCGCGACGAGGAGTCCAATCGCCGATTGCTTCGCCGGCGACGGCCATAAGCCACGACGGCCATCCCTGCTGAGTAACCATGAACGGATCGAGCCTCGGCTTCCGGCGTTCCGGTGCCGGAAGGCTTACCGGAACATCGCCGCCGGAGTTCCGGCGGTTCCTCTGCTTTTCCCGAACCCTAACGGCATTATTAATATCACTATTATCGCTTGCATCGCGAGCAGAGCTTCTCTGTTTGCTCCGGTGACGGTGCTGAGCTTCGTTACCGGACGGCTTCCCGAACACGCAACCCATCCGTTAGTCGTGGGGGCGTGCGGCGACGACGACGGAAGTGGCGGAGAGCGAGAAACACATGGAATCGGAGAAAGGAGCTGCAGTTTGGAGTTCCAGTAGGTTCCGATTCGGAAATCGCCGTCGTGTACGGCGGCGCGAGCGGGTGGTTTTTAGAAAGAAGGAGAAAAAAAGGGTGGGTAAAAGGTGAGAGTAGGAGTTAAGAGTTATGAGTGTGTTAATGAAGAGAGAATGGAAGTAGCTGAGGCTATGATTCCCTGCGACGCAACCATTATGAATTATGCACCTTATCGTAATAATGATAATAATGTCTGACTTCTGAGACTTAAGTTAAATGTAGTTCAGATGATAACCGGAGAAAAACTTATCATGCACTGAGTTATTTTATTGTATTTGGGTAATCAGTCTAATTAACCTCTTCTTAAAAAAAATTAAATAATAAATATTTATATTAAAAAAATTATAAATAAATTATTTTATATTTAATTTTTTTAATTTTAAAAATATTTATTTAAAAAAATAAAAAGTTTATTATTATAAAAAAGTCTTTTTTTCAATTTATCTATAAATATTTAAATAATTTTTTTAAAAAATATAATTTAATTCTAAAAATTATACTAAATATTAATGTTATAACTTTTCATAAGTTAAAAATTAAACAAAATTACTTATATATCTATTTAAAGTTTCAAACTAGTCCTATGTCTAATTACCAAGTCTTAATACAAGGAATTCAATTCAATCTTGAGACATTTTGATTAAAATATTTATTATTTTGACCTTTCTAGTTCTATCTTGGTAAAAACTTTTTTAGGATATACCTAAAAAATATGAAAACTCACATTTATATTTATATAAAGTTGTTAATTAAAAATTATTAGACAATAATTTAATTAAATATACCAAATTATATAATAATTTTTAATTAATAATTTTATATGAAAAGAACTGTACGTAAATTTTTATCTTAAAAAATATAATAATATTATATTAAAATTAGAATTTTCTCAAAAGAACAAGCCATTTAATTATTTTGAGTCAAATTAATTATAATAAAAATTATAAATTTAATAGTGATTAATTTTTTATTTTATTATTTTATTTATTTATCATTTTAAAGAAATTTTTTATTGTGCAAACTAATGGCAAGACTAATTATTCAAGTAAAATGTGAAAAGAAAATCTCACCAATTTAGATCAATCAGATACATAAAAAAATAAGGGGAGAACTTTTTATGCTTTAATTTTAAAAAAAAAATCTTCCACCACTATTTAGACTATTTAAATCAAGAGACAAAAGTAGTAGTTACATAAAGCATTTTTTTGGTGCATAATTACATGAAGCTTTTGAAAAGTGAAGACTTTGACATTTGAAATTTTGGACAGTTCAAAAGATATTTAAGCCTTTCACACTATCAATATTTATTTTTCAAATATTGCAATTTTAATTTAACTTTAACAAATTGACTAATGAGATTTGTTTTTTTTTTTAAATCCTTAATAAATATTTTTAGAGTATTATTAGAAAATCTATTACTCTTATATCCTATGAAATTTCAATTTTTTTTAATTTTATATTTAAAAATATGTTCTGCAGCTTAAATATTTTTTTTAATATTGAATTTAAAGAGATATTATCTCCAAAAATTACCCATTATGTGTGTTGTATTAAGCCATAAAACTGTCGTAACCATAATTTTTTAAATCCGTTGAAATAACAAAACGGCGATGTTATTTTCTATTTTAATAATTTTAAAAAAATTAAAAAACATGGCAACTTCAAAATTTTAAAAATATATTTTTAACTTTTAAATTAATTAAAAAAATTTAGACAAAGCATTGGTGTAATTTTATGTCTTTTAAAAAGTAAAGAAAAAAAAAACTCATGGCAAAGTAAAACTCCCTTGAAATCAAATAACCTAATAATATAACACATATTTTTTTACCAATATTAAAAAAATTAGTCCTTAATAAATGTCTAAACTTAAAATATCAAAGTTTTGCTGGAAAATAACGAAATTGTCACTGTGATTTCTGAAATGTGAAGTGTGAGCTGGTTGTCAGTGAAATGGTGGCGGAACGAGAGAGGCAGAAAGGCCATGACAATGATGACGTCATAAATTTTGGGAACAAAAAGGTCAAGCTTCCATTAAAAAGTTAGAAGAAGGAAAAAGAAAAAGATATTGTTATATTAATACTATTCTTTTTAGTATTTTTTAATTATCTAATTGTCAATTATTGGGACCAGATATGTTTGAACTTTGAATTGATCAACTCCACAATTCTTTGGGGAATTTAGATGAAATGATTTAATGTTTGGGTTAATGGAATCACAACCATTGGCAATAATCATCAATAGTTACTGTTGCTGAAAATTTTACTATAATTGTTAGAAATTAAAATAAATATAAGTAATTACTTTCTAAAGAGCTAATACTAATCAATTTTAAGATTTAAAATTTATCATTTATAATTTAGGTGCAGAGTTGAAAATTTATAAATTAAAGTATAAAATTTAAAATAAAAAAATAATTTTTAAAAAATTAATTAATATTGACTGAAAATGTTAATTATGTAATATAACTCTTATTAAAAATTATATGATTCAGACAAAAATATCTACTTAACAAATTATAAAATAATTGCTACAGGATGATAAAATTAATTAAAATGGGAGTAATTTTTTCTAAAACATTCATATGCAACATTAAAAGTTAAAACTTCAGAATACAAAAATATTATGAACAGTTGAGTTTAATCAGTAAAATAATTATTATATATTTATATACATTTATACATATTATTTTTATATGTTCTATTATAAAGTAATTAACAGACAAAATTATTAAGCTTTTTACAGTAGAATAATTAAATATTCCGTAGTAGAATAACAAATTTTCTTATAACAATATAATGTAAGATTCTTTTAAAAAAAAATCATTATCATTATATTTAGGTTTAGGTCATTATTACTGAAAAATTTTAAATTTTTTATTTAATAAATATATTAAAAATTTTATTTTTTTATATTTTTAATTAAAATTTTAAATTTTAACATATACTCTAAAGACATAAGATAGATAAATCCTTATTTCATAGTAATAGTTGACAATTATTAATGGGCAGAAATAGTAGTATACAAGTATTCACATTGGGTTCAAATTTATTTCTGAAATTGAAGATTTTGATCAAATTTCTGACAGAGGAAGTTACTTCTACCCACCATTCCAAACGTAATAAATAGTGTGTTTGCATTCATTGCTACAGAGAGGTAGACAGCACATGGAAGCTTCAATTACTTTACCATACTTGGTGTAAACTTCATTAATGCCATGAAATACACACACATTACTACTCTAGTATTTTATGCTATGCAATTAAATTCATACATTTACGAAAATATTTGAAATAGTAAACTTGAAAATTAGTTAGGTTCGCTAATGTGACAATATAATATTTATTATTTGTGTAAAATTATTTTGTTAACAGATATTTTAGAGATATAATTATTCAAGTTGTCTTTTTTTATATTATAATTTAAAGTTTATGAGAGAAGTGATATCATTATATATATAATATCAAGTTTTATGTATACGAGGTCTAGAATTCGATTTTTAGTGAACTTTAAAAGTAAAAAAAATAATATAAGGTAAATAACAAAAAAAAAACTATCTCAAAGTTAAACAAATCTAAAAAAGAGACTTTTATTTTTTTTAAAAAATATATAACAATTTATATTGTCTATTTTTTTCAAATGAACTTAAACTTTAAAAAAAAATAGTAGCATAACAAGCTCAAGGAAATAAACTTTTTACCGATTTATGTTTTAATTTTAATTATACCTTCTTATTTTCTACCTTAGGACATATCTCTAGAATAAAAAAAAAACTATAAAAGTGGTTATAAATTGTATATACAGAAAAATTACAATGACTAAAACTAAAAGAGAAACTTAAAGTACACATTTTTTATAAGATATATTTTAAGTTTTTATCGTTTGACTTGGCGCATTTGTAAAGTATATTTTGCAATAATTAGTTAACATATTTCATTTTTTACATGTTGTATTCTTAACATTTATCCATCTATTTTATTTTATTAGCTAATTATTAATAAGAAAAAATTGGGGCTTTTTACTAACATGACACCTTCTTTAAAATTATTGTTAAAATACCACACTTTTAAAATTAATTATTCAAATGCTACTTTTTATTAAGGGGATAATTGATTTGTTATTTTATTTTTAATTATGATTAATTATAATAATATAAAAAATAGTATCTAGGTAATGAATTTTAAAAGAATGACATTTTTTATTAAGTTTCGAAAAAAATTGATATATTGATAAAAAATAAAAGAATTGATTAAGAAAAAAGACTATGAATATACTATGAGTAAATAGTTAAATTAGTTCTTCAAAGATCACGCGATCTTTAATTTAGTCTCCGAAAAATTTTTTTAGTCAAATTCATCCTCCCAAAAGATTTTAGTTTAGTTACGTTAGTCCTTCTATCACTTTCTATGTTAACGGCGTTAACGAAAAATGACGTGACATATTAAGAGACAGATCAATATTAAAACGCTGTCGTTTTTAAGAGTGAGAGGCAATGATTTAAACTATGTCGTTTTGATCTCTCACTATCATTCACTCACAAGTCACAATAACACACAAGACGAAGAGTCTTTCTCTCCTCCCTTTTCCATGTTGTTGAGAAGATGAAGAAGTCTTCATCCTTGTCGCCGATTGAAGCATTCGGTGCGACATCTCTGTTTCTCTCACAAGACTCTCCCTCTCACTTTCTTTTTGACGTTGCTGAGGAGAAGGCGAATAAGCCTTCATCATCGTCGTCAATTGAAGTATCTGGCAGAATGTGTTCGCGAGATCGCCATTGAGAAGTGACTTTGCAGTGATTGTAAATGTGACTGACGGCCATTTTTGTCGTTGCTTAAGGTTTTATTTTGTTCTGGTTACTAAACTTGTTTTTAGGAATGTGCCGTTAAGAAAATTTATTTTTTGTTAGTATTTTTTGTTAGAATTGAAAATCAATTGTGGGGTTAGGATTTTGCTCTTTGTTGATTTATGAAAATTGATCAAGAGTTCTGATTTTTTTGAATATTAAAGGAGCACTAGTTATCAATTTCTCTTATCATTGTTTATGTTTAATGTTTGCTTTATTGTTTGGTTTTGGGGATCACATTTTCTTTGTGGAATTTAATTTTGAGAAAGGGAAGTTTTTTATTTATTTTTATGTTACTGAACTTCTTTTTAAGATTGTGCCATTGTTAAATTCTATTTCTTGTTGGTGTTTCTTGGCTGAAATTGAAAATCGTTTTAGGAGTTAGGGTTTCGTTCTAGTTGCTTAAACATTTTCAATAGCTAAAAGTTGACTAGTTCCATCACTACGACTTCCATCTTCACGAGTCATCATATTGACGACCTCAATTTTTGCCATCTGAACCACTGCAACTACACTGTATAAGAAGGGAATATGCAACATTTTGGGATTAGAGTTTGTCATTTAGGGACTGATTTAACCAAATTTTATAAAGATATTGTACTGACTGCCAATAAAAATGTAGAGAGATGTGTTGACAGATAACTTCATGTGTCACGTCACTTTCCATTAACGTTGTTAACGTAAAAAGCAACAAAAAAATTAACGTGACTAAACTAAAATCTTTTGGAGATTAATTTGATTAAAAGAATTTCAAAAATCAAATTAGAGATCGCGTAATCTTTCAGGACTAATTTAACTATTTATTCAATATACTATATACATTTGTTATCCGTGATAGTCGAAAACCTAATTTTATTAGCAATCACATATCACTTTTTTAAAACCACATCAGTGTTTTCTTCTTTCTATAATTTTGGATGAATAATGCATTTTAAATGACCATTTGAATGTGTTACACACTCGGCTAATTTTTTTAGTTATAGAAGTTTAAAATGTGTTATGCTCAATTATGAAAAAATGATGTGTTTTTTATAGATATAGAGATAATTTTTTTTAAATTGAAACTCATAAATCGGAAGCTCAGTTTTGTTTTTGGAAACAAAACTTAGGGTCAGATTTGGGGTAATAGAGAAATCTAAGCCTCAGATTTATGTGAGCTGAAAATTTTTTTAAAGGATAAATAAATCGGTGGGTCAGTTTTGTGGAAAAAAAATGATAAACCACAAATCTAACCCTCAGATTTGTGGTATAACAAAAAAAATTAAAATACACAAAATTGTGCCTCAGTTTTATGATTATCCATACAAAAAAAAAAAACACACCACTCTCCACATTATTTAAAAACACCACCACAATCTTAATAATAAAAATAAAAAGTGTTGCCCACTCAAGTGAGTCAAAAATTAAAAAAATAAAAACAGAGAGAAAAAGAAATGTTTTATTATTAAAGTTTTTTTGACTTTTTTTTCTTAGAGATATTAATTAAAAACACCACAAAAATGTTTGCTAAAAATTATTTAATTTTTTTTTTACTTTTAAATATATTACATACAAAAGAAATTGAAAAACATTTTATAATTATACTATTAAATATGTCCATAAAGCACATTTAGTTATGGGATAGAATTCGGGTTAAGTTGTGTTTGATTTTTGTTGCCCTAAATAGGTATAAATGATCTAGTGCATGCCTTTTTAATTTAAAAAGATAAAACCTCTATATTTTGAATTTTAAATGTTGAATTATCTATTTGATACTTTTTCATTTTAAGAGGAAGAGCTTTAAGTTTAAACAACACAAATAATATCAAGAATCAACATTTTTTTAATTTATCTTGTATTTAAATTAACTAATAATTTTTTTACAATTTTTACTAAAAATATTAAATTCTAGCATTCTTCTTTACACAAAAAAAAGCTCTACAACTAAATAAAATATTTAACCAAGTTCAACCAAGTTATTTTTAAGAGTTTTAAATCTAAGTGCGTTTTTCTTTATCTTTGTCGCTTTTTCTTCTACTCTCTTTCGTTATTGTTATTACCATCACCACCACCACCACGTACCACCTCCTCCTCCTCTTATTTTTTCTTCATTATTTTTCCATTTGAATTTATTTTCTTTTTTTTTTCTCATCCTCCTCCTCTTCCTCCTTCTCCTCCTCATCATCGTTATCGTTATCATCATCATCATCATCATCATCGTCTTCTTCTTATACGTATCGTCGTTATCGTTATCGTTATCGTTATTGTAGAATTTTTGCCATATCGATGATGCTGTCTGATCTAAACTTGATTTGGATGTATTTTTGTTTATAATTCAATATTATTTGTGTGCTTATTTTCGAACTGAGTTTGTGTGTCACAATTATTAAGTAATTTCGCTAGATTGCTAAGTTAATTGAGTTGCGTTTAGTCTCGTCACTTGCATTGTATTTAGTGTAATTAGGTCATCAAATGTAATTTAGTAGTTCTGGTGTCATTTAAGCCATATTGACGATGTTGTTTGATCCAAAATTAATTTTGGTGTTTGTTCATGATTAAATTTTTTTTATGTGCTTATTTTCGAACTAAGTTTTTGCGTCGTAATTATTAAGTAATTTTGGTACATAAGAACCAAAAACACCAACCACAAAATTATATATCAAAATAACCACACAAAATACACAACACCGAAAATAATTTTTGTACGAGAAGCAATGCTTGTAAAAGAAGTAAGAACAAAAAAAAGAATAAAAAAAAGGAAAAAATGTAGGAAAAAATGCAATATTGAAAAAAAATATTTTTATACATTTGTAGTAAAATTTTGATGTCAAAGTTAAAAAAATATGTGTCATTATTAAGATATTTTGGTGTTATTTTTTGATAAATTTTACACAATTTAAAATTCTTCTCCCTGATTCTCCTCCTCCTCCTCCTCTTCTTCTTCTTCTTCACGGATAAAAAATTTAGGTGTCAAAATTGAGAAATTTCTGTGTCACACTTAAAAAATTTTGATGTTATTTTCTATCAAATTTTCCATAACTTAAAATTCATCATCCTCTTATTCTTTTTCATCATCATGATATTCTTCTTTTCTTGTTTATGCTCTCCTTTTTGTTTTACTTTCTCTTAATTCTTTTTGTTTTACATACTTAACAAGAATAAAAAATATAAAAAAAAGAAACACATAATATTGCAAAATTACATAAAAAAAAAGAGAAAAGAAAAAAAATTTTCAACAACAACAATGATAAAAAAATAACGATAAAGAGAAAACATATGAAAAAGAAGAAGAATCAAAAAGAAAAATGCAAAAAAAAGGAGGCTGAAAAATTAGAACGTGTAGACACACTCTTTCTAATAAAATTGACTTTTATTAAATTTAGGCCAATTTAATTAAATTTAATTGCCAAAAAATTTAAATGTATAACATAACTGTTACACGAATCAATAGATAGTCACTAAAAATTAATAAACATAACAATTTAAATAGATTTTCTTTAAACAAAACATTCTTTTAATGGAAGATATTTAACTTTATGCCTTTTTATTTTTAGTTAACTTTACTTAAACTTAAATAAATCAATCTGGTTTGTTTGGGTCAAATTTCTTTTTTAATAGGTTATTAATTAAAATTTAAGATATTAAGATTGAATTGTGAAAATAGTTGCTAAGAATATTAAAAAAATCATCAAAAAATTAAATAGGTTAAACAAATTAACTTTTTTTCAATCAATATATTAAATACCTTTTTATAGGCTTTTTTTTTCATATAGGGGCTAAACGACCATCCATTTAAAATTTTTTTCGTTAGTTTATACTAGGGTTACATTATGAGAATAATCTATTTAGCTTATATGTAGTATGACGAGTTGCTTAATAAATTATTTAAAGCGAGAAGAATTAAAATGCAAGGGTGTAAAGTAGATTGTCAATAAGTTATAATTTAAATAACATCATTTTTTTATTTTCATCTAAAAAGTATGAATTCGAATCTAATACTTGTTTGCCTAATTTTTTTTAGTATTTTTTTTAACTTGATCTCTTTTTTTTTTTTGACAGACTGCCATGACAAATTTGATCTGTTTTAACACTCCCACACATTTGATCTTTTATAAACTTCTATACTCGTTTGATTCTAAGAAATGAAGCTTAGATGGCGTTGATGTGTGTGTTTTTTGTGTATATATATAAAGAAAATAGAAATATCATCAACCATAGACACCGATTTTGTCTTTTTGTTTAGTGATAGTGTGAAAGGAAGGATAATATGTTAACCTATAATAATTGATGAGAAACAACAAATTTTGTTATAAGCAAAATAAGTCATCTAACATAATTACAAGAATGAAAATTACAAGAATGAAAAGTACAGGTAAATAATTTTTAATCAGTTAATTTTAAATAATTAGAATTAATATTTATTAATTTTTTGTTTAAAAAATAAAATTTAAATAATTAATAATTAATAATAATTTAAAAAATTAAAATTATTAATTAATAATAAATTTGCTGATAATTGACCGATTAGATGTTGGTTAGTAGTTACCTAATATAATTCTTACAAAAAATATTATAATTAGAAAAAACAAAAACAATCCTAATATAGAATGATGATAACTATATAGTAACTGAAGAATTTTAAGCGTATTAAATACATTAATATTTTAATAATTTTAATTGTTGAATTTAATTATAAAAAATTATATATAATATATATTAATTAAAATCAACTATTAATATTACTAAAATATTAGTATTTTGGATGCACTTAAAACTTTTTATAGTATCTGTTACGGATCCGGCCCACGGACCCCGGACCCACGACCAAGACCCGAACCCGGCTTACCGGGTCAACCCATCTCGTCTTTCTAGAAGGCCCCGAATCGGCCCTCTAGATCTTCTAACTAACTTTCGAATTCAAACATCTCCCTTATCTTAAGCAAATAAGATAAGATAAGATTATCACCATCACCTATAAAATAGAGGACCCAGGTCCCTCCAGGTATTCATTCATTCCTCACACCTTATACCTCTTAGATCCATTCTGACTTGAGCGTCGGAGTGTCTTTGCAGGTACCTCCCCTCCGCTCCATCAGGGCCGTCCGACATCCGATCCGACCCACAGGTTCCCGATCCTCCTCTCAACCCGTATCAGAAGTCTTCTGTACATTGGCGCCGTCTGTGGGGACCTGCAACAATCAGACCGGATGGAGGGCATCCTGGAGGATAACCCATCAAGCCAGGACGACTCCCAACCGCGTCGTCCGATCCCAGAACACCATGAAGCCACAAACCAAGCAAAAATAGCAAGCACCGTCCACCACGCAAACGACGACGTCACGACGGACCCACAACATCCCGAGAAAGCCAGAGACAAAGCGGCACAAATCATCCAGGATCTCTGTCTCCGGGTCCAAGAACTTGAAGGCAAGCTAAACGACCGAGAAAAGCACAATAACGAGCATGGAAGCCAGGCAACTTCCAGGTCAAGATCCTACCACGGAAGGTCGCCAATCCGGCAGCATAATAAGAGAGATGGTCGCAGCACCTCACGCAACCGCCGACACGAGAATTCACCTGAACGACGATACGACAAGAAACACCATCGCAGCGATTCTCGGGATGTAAACCGTCAGCATGATTCAGACGAAGACCGGAGATACCGAAGCACCAAACGCACGAGAAGCGACCATACCATAATGGGAGCTACGCCTTTCACGGAAGGAATCTTAAGAGCAAAACTCCCCAAAGGTTTCGACAAACCCACCGACATGAAGTACGACGGAACTAAAGACCCTCAAGAACACCTAACGGCCTTTGAGGCCAGAATGAACTTAGAAGGAGCATCCGACGCAGTCCGATGCAGAGCCTTCCCAGTAACCCTTGCCGGGCCAGCGATCAAATGGTTCAACGCCCTCCCAAACGGATCCATAACTAGCTTCCACGACATCACAAGAAAATTCATGGCCCAGTTCACAACCCGAATCACCAAAGCCAAACACCCCATCAGCCTGTTAGGGGTCACACAAAGGCAAGAAGAATCCACAAGAAAATACCTCGATCGCTTCAACGACGAATGCCTAACGGTCGACGGACTCACGGACTCCGTTGCCAGCCTCTGCCTAACTAACGGACTCATGAATGAAGACTTTCGCAAACATCTCACCACCAAACCAGTGTGGACCATGCACGAAATCCAGAACGTCGCCAAAGATTACATCAACGACGAGGAAGTCAGTCAGGTCGTCGCCGCCAACAAACGACAGCACGCCGCCACCCAACACAACCCGACTCCCCGTCATAACGCACCACCCAAAGAGAACCAACGAGATCACCTTAAACCGACCCACAGACCACCAAGAATAGGAAAATTTTCCAACTACACTCCCCTAACAGCACCAATTACTGAGGTATACCACCAAATAGCAGATCGAGGCATCATCCCCAGAGCCCGACCACTGAAGGAAAGGACAGGAGGAAACAAAACCCTCTACTGCGACTATCACCGCGGGTACGGCCACAGAACACAAGATTGTTACGATCTTAAAGACGCTCTTGAGCAGGCCATACGAGACGGCAAACTCCCCCAGTTCGTCAAAATCATCAGAGAACCAAGGCGCGCCGACAGAGACAAATCACCAGAAAGAGAAGGACGCGACCCAAGAACCCAAAAACCACCCAGGGAAAACACCGAAGAAGATCCGACCATCATAGTGAACGTCATCACGGGCAAGGACGTGCCGAACAAGTCAAAACTAACAATGAAAAAAGATCTCAAGATAATGGCCGTCAAAAACCACAACCCAGTCACCGTTGCCGACAGCACGGTAACCTTCCTACCCGAGGACTGCCAGCACGGCACCTCGACCGGAGATGCCCCCTTCGTCATATCAGCCCGAATCGGAACAGGACTAGTAAGAAGAATACTCGTGGACACAGGTGCCGACTCCAACATCCTCTTCCGAGGAGCCTTCGACAAACTCGGGCTCCGTAACGAAAACCTCCAAACCCATCGCCACGGCGTCACGGGCCTCGGAGATAACTTCCTCAAACCAGACGGCTTGGTTACTCTCCCCATCACCATAGGAACAAGCAACCAGAGAAAGACGATCCTATCTGAATTCGTCGTCCTAAAAGACTCCACAGCCTATAACGTCATTCTCGGGAGAAAAACAATCAACGACTTCTCGGCAGTTATCTTCACCAAATACCTTCTCATGAAATTCAAAGCCGAAGACGGCACCATTGGAACCATTCACGGAGACCGAGAAATTGCAGTCGAATGCGACAACAATAGTTTAGCCCTAAGGAAAAAATCCCAAGACGCGGCCGGAATATTCCTTGCCGACCTAGACGCACGGCTTGACGGCCAACCTAGACCGGAACCAGAAGGGGACATGGAAAAACTACAAATAGGGCCAACCAAAGACGAATACACGTTCATCAACAGAAACCTCCCATACGACCTCAAAGAAAAACTCTCACAACTTCTGAAACAAAACAGAGACCTATTTGCATTCACACCAGCCGATATGCCGGGAATAAGTCCCGACCTAATGTCCCACCACCTGGCAGTAGACCCCCTAGCCAAACCTGTGGCGCAAAGAAGACGGAAAATGTCACCAGACCGAGCCGCCGAGGTCCAAAAACAAGTAAAAGCCCTACTCGAAGCAAACTTCATCCGAGAACTCCCCTACACGACCTGGCTAGCCAACGTCGTACTAGTTAAAAAGTCTAACGGGAAGTGGCGAATGTGCGTGGATTACACAGATCTCAACAAAGCATGCCCAAAAGACGCCTTCCCCCTACCAAACATCGACGGACTAGTAGATGCAGCATCCGGACACCGGTACCTCAGCTTCATGGACGCATATTCCGGCTACAACCAGATTCCGATGCACCGACCAGACGAAGAAAAAACAGCATTCATCACCCCGGACGGAACCTACTGCTACAAAGTAATGCCCTTCGGCTTGAAAAACGCCGGAGCCACCTACCAGCGACTCGTTAACAAGATATTTCGCAACTTAACCGGAAACAAAATAGAAGTCTACATCGATGATATGCTCGCCAAAACGGAATCCGGTGAGCAACTAACCGACGATCTAAAGGTCATAATGAACACCTTGCGAAAGCACCAAATGCGACTCAACCCAACAAAGTGCGCTTTCGGAATGGAAGCAGGAAAATTCCTCGGATTCATGATCACACAACGCGGAGTTGAGGCAAACCCAGAGAAATGCCGTGCCGTTCTCGAGATGACAAGCCCAAAGAATCTCAAAGATATCCAAAAGCTCACCGGCCGACTAACCGCACTATCCCGGTTCCTCGGAGCCTCGGCACAGAAGGCAATCCCTTTTCTCAAACTCTTGAAAAAAGGAACTCCGTTCAAATGGGAGAAAGAATGCGAAGAAGCTTTCCAACACTTCAAAAAGGTCCTAACAGAACCTCCAATCCTCGCAAAACCTCAAACAGGGGAAACACTATATTTGTACCTCTCCATAACGGAAGAAACAATCGCAGCAGCACTCGTCCGAGAAAACGAGAAAAAGGAACAAAAGCCCATTTACTTCATAAGCAAGGTGCTACAAGACACGGAAGCCCGTTATTCACGACTAGAAAAACTGGCTTTCGCACTCCTCTCGGCATCCCGACGACTACGACAATACTTCCAGGCCCACCCCATAACGGTCCGAACCGACCAAACGGTCAAACAAGTATTACAAAAACCCGACCTAGCAGGAAGAATGCTAGCATGGTCCATCGAGTTATCCCAATTCCAGATCAAGTTCGAGCCCCGAAACGCCATCAAAGCACAAGCCTTGACCGACTTCATCGCCGAAATGACTCCGACCAAGCTAACACCCGAACCATGGAAACTGCACGTCGATGGGTCATCAAACTCCACTCACGGAGGCGCCGGAATTATACTCGAGAACCAAAATGGGATCACAATTGAGCAATCAATAAGATATGACTTTCCAGTATCAAATAACCAAGCAGAATACGAGGCCCTTTTGGCAGGCCTAAACCTAGCCCGGGAAGTCGGCGCCAAGGTACTCGAAGTTAACACCGATTCCCAGGTGGTATGCTCCCAAATCAACGGGAGCTACCAGACCCGGGACCCCCTGCTCCAACAATACCTCAAGAAAGTAAGTGAAACAAAAGAAGGATTCGAAAACGTCTCCATACATCACGTCCCCAGGGAGCGAAACGCCAGGGCGGATCTACTTTCCAAGCTAGCCAGCACGAAGTCAGGACATGGCAACAGATCGCTAATACAGGAGGTCGTTAAGTCGCCTTCCGTATCAACGGAAATCAATGCACACCTAACATCCTCAAATCGAGAATCTTGGACATACCCGATCTTGCAATACCTCCGCGACGGAATCCTACCATCAGATCCGAAAGAAGAGAGGAAAATAAAAAGAGAAGCCGCTAACTACACCATCATAGCGGGACAGCTATACAAACGCGGAATCTCGCAGCCCCTACTCAAATGTGTAGAACCCGAGGACACGGAATACGTACTCCGCGAGATACACGAAGGCTGCTGCGGTCACCACATCGGAGGAAAAACGCTAGCCCAAAAAATCATCAGAGCCGGCTATTTCTGGCCCACAATCATTCGAGATTCCATGCAACTCACAAAAAGCTGCGACAAATGCCAAAAGCATGCCAATATCCACCAAGCCGCCCCACACCAACTCAGCGTTATATCGGCTGAACGGCCATTCGGCAGTTGGGGAATCGACCTCGTCGGGCCCTTCCCCACGGCACCCGGCCAACTTAGATATCTCATTGTCGCCATAGATTACTACACCAAATGGATTGAAGCCGAACCCCTGGCCTCCATCACGGCGACCCAATGCCGGAAATTCGTCTGGCGACAGATCATTACCCGGTTCGGAATTCCCGAAGTGATCATCTCCGACAACGGAACCCAATTCACAGACAAAAAATTTAGAGACCTCTTAGAAGGATTGCACGTATCCCATCGCTTCAGCTCGGTAGAACATCCCCAAACAAACGGACAGGTGGAATCCGCCAACAAAGTTATCGTCAAAGGACTTAAGAAACGACTTGACGAAGCCAAGGGATTGTGGGCAGACGAGTTGGGATCAGTGCTATGGTCGTACCGAACAACACCCCAAACGAGCACGGGAGAAACGCCCTTCCGACTAACATACGGCGTGGAAGCAGTCATCCCGGTGGAAATCGGAGACCCCAGCCCCAGGAAAACGGTCGGGGGTAACGACGAAGAAGCAGAACAAGACCTCGTGGACGAAGAAAGAAGCATAGCTCACGTCAGAGAGTTAGCACTCAAACAAAGAATCAGCCTAAGGTACAATCACGGCGTCATCCGACGAGAATTTGTGGAAGGCGACCTCGTCCTACGACGAAACGATATCGGTCCCCCGACACCAGGAGAAGGAAAGCTCGCACCCAACTGGGAAGGACCATACAGAATCAAAACTGTAATCGGAAAATGAGCATATAAACTCGAACGACTAGACGGCAGCGAAATACCGAGAACTTGGAACGCAGCCAACTTACGAAGATACTACACTTAAACAAGTCACTCTTTATTTTTGCTTTTTTTCCTTTCCTCTAAGTCACCCTTTAGTCTCTTTTATTTTTTATTATTATCTTTTAGAAACTCGGGTACTCTTTCCCTCACGAAGGGTTTTAACGAGGCCCAAACTATTCAAATAAAATTTTACAAGTTATTTTTAATTCACCCCCATCACAAGTCACTACCATTCCCCAAAACACGGAATGAAGACACGACCACCACTGAAGGACTGATCACCCTTCAGGCCGAACACACGGATATCCAAAAAACCGACCAAACAAACGGTTACGACAAAAACAAACAAAAATGCAAGAAAAGCCCGAACGGCCAAATAAACACCACAAGCGGATCATACAAAAGGCCCGGACGGCCGAAAATACTATTGAACGATCCCCAAAAAGTCACGGCCCTTGGCCAAATAAAAATATTCAGAAACTTAACATGTTCAAAAATAAAGTACGAAAAGAAACTACTCAAATATCTACAATCCGACCATCGCGAACGGTCTTGAAAGCTCCCGTCACAGACACATCCACACCAGGGGCTAACACAAGAAACTGCGCTTTCATCGTCTCCTCGGTAGCAGCAATGGCATCCCCGGCATCAGCTAACAAAGCCGCTTTCTCCTTCTTCAAAGCCTCAACCTCAGCCTTCAAGGTTTCCGACTCAACGAGGAGCAGGGCGGCTTGAGAACTCGCATCTGAAGATTTCTTCCGCTCCTCAGCCAATTGAGAAAGAAGCGAAGTCTCAAGGCCGGCAAGTCGGAGAATCTCCGCCCCGGCATCCTCCGACGACTTCTCCGCCTTCTCCTTTGCAACCTTGGCTGTCCCAAGCTCCTCCTTTAACTTGGTCACATCAGCCTGGGCCTGCCGAAGCTTCTTCTCCAACAAACCCACTTGGGCCATCACAGGCTCCGCCTTCCTAACAACCACAGCAGAACGGAGAAGGGCACGGTAAACCGACTGAGCCTGGCCAGCAATGTCACAACCATCAAAAAACGACTCTGTCCCGGGCATTAAATGCTGATCAATAAAGCTCGTAGCGTCGAAACGACGGTCCATCACGCTAGGAACCAAGCCCTCCTCCTCAAAAGTCTCACTACCCGGCTCTTCGGTTCTACTCCTCTTCCGAGAAGCCTCAGCAGCCGACACCACGACTACCTCAGGCGAGCCAGGAGGAACCTCAAGACCAGCAGGTCCCCCCGAAGGAACTACCTCCTGAGGAACAGCCTGCGAATCCACGGCCGGGTTGGAAACAGGGGTCGAAGGAGATGAAGACCCCTCCTCCCGAACCAAAGCAGCCTTCAACCTCGCCAAGGTAGTTAGCCCGCCCGCCATCTCAACTGAAAGGAAAAACAAAGAAAAGTCAAAAAAAAAAAAATACACACCAATATATGTCCGACAAGCCTCGGGATCCCCCATAACGTCCCGAGGACTCAACGGACGCTCGCCAAACAAATGCCATAAAACGCTAGCGACATCCTTATCCTCCCGAGACAAATCGTCATAAGAAACTTTAGTCAGAACCGACGGCCCGGCACCAAAATTCCAGTAAGTCGGAAACCGGCGCTCGCCTTCCAAGGTTAGCCAAAACGGACGGTGCCCCTCAACGGGACGCACCTTAAAATACTCCCACTTAAACCCATGAAAGGAGTCCTCAAACAACCCGAAAATCCGACGGTGAGGCTGAGCCCGGAAAGACATATACCCTTTCTTATGCTTCCCCTCTTTAGTCGGAAGAGTGCACAAGAAAAGGAAAAGGAAAACGGGAACCGAAACCGGGAGATCAAGATACTGGCACACCAACTCAAAACACCGAACAGCTGCCCAACTGTTCGGATGAAGCTGAGACGGTGCCACGGAACACCGACTAAGTAGACCTTGAACAAACGGAGAGAAGGGGAACCGCACCCCGAGCCGAGTAAACATGGATTCGTAGACCCACATCCAGTCCGGCACGGTGGGAGAACGGAGGTTTAGATAGCAGACGCGCTCATCCGCATCAGGGAGCTCGAGTATATATCGCCCCTCCTCTTCACCGCCACCGCAGATTGCTCCCTGATCGCGGAGCCGTTGGAGATCACCCTCCGTCATCCGCGACGGAACGCCCCACACATCGCTGGTCACCCAACCATAGCGATTGGGAACGCCCCTGGAAGGGGGAATGGGGGCACCCACACCCTCATTTCTCCGACGCTGCATACCTAAAACAGGGAAGAGCACCACCATCAGCCCACCAACTCGACACAATTGCGAAAAACAAAAACCTAAGACACCACTACAAGTAAAACAGAAAATGGCGGTGCTCAGCCCCTTCCCCAAACTCAATACACCAAACACAGCAAACAAAAACAAAGGGAAGCAGGCAGAACAGAACATGGCAAAAACAGAAAAAGGCACAAACAAACGTGTGGAAGAAGTAGCAAAAAGAAGATACCAACCTGGTAATAGTAGAAGAAAACTCGAAAAAAAAATGCAGGGATATGAGGAGAAGCAGAAGCAGCACCAGGAAAGCAAAAAGCAGTTTTCTCTCAGGAAATGAAGAAGTTCTCTCTCAAAAGAGAAAAACGGACGAGGGAAATAAAAACCAAAACGAAACGGTTTCGAAAAAACGAAAGGACGCACCTAACCCTCCACGCAATGAAAACTCTCGGGGGCAAAAAAGAGAAAACCCCCACCACAATAAATGCCCCCTCGGAAAAGCAAACTAATCAATTACGCCTCAAAAGACGCAACAGGCGCAGCAGACACGGGAAGGTCACGTCGAGACCAAAGTACGGTCAAGACGAATCTCTCACCAAACGACATCAAGAAGCCGACCTTGTCGCCAAACGAATACTCGACCAGTACCAAAGACGCAGAAAGACGCTTCGAACTCTTAGCGACAAACCGACCTTACTCGCTCTCTCGCTACGGGGGCAACTGTTACGGATCCGGCCCACGGACCCCGGACCCACGACCAAGACCCGAACCCGGCTTACCGGGTCAACCCATCTCGTCTTTCTAGAAGGCCCCGAATCGGCCCTCTAGATCTTCTAACTAACTTTCGAATTCAAACATCTCCCTTATCTTAAGCAAATAAGATAAGATAAGATTATCACCATCACCTATAAAATAGAGGACCCAGGTCCCTCCAGGTATTCATTCATTCCTCACACCTTATACCTCTTAGATCCATTCTGACTTGAGCGTCGGAGTGTCTTTGCAGGCAGGGACGGACATAAGGGGGGGCGAGTGGCGGCCTCGGCCCCCCCAACTTTTTTTAAGAGTAATAAGTTATTATGTATAATTTATTTTTTTAAAAAAAATATTTAGTATTTAGTCTAGTATAAATAAAAATTCAGTCTAATTTAAATATTAATAATTTTTAATATCTAAAAAGTAAGTAATAATATTAAAGAAATCTGAAAAAGATATTATTACTAATATTTTTTAATTAAATAAAAAATTTCAAATATCATAAAGTGAATTCTTTTTCTTCTTGTAGCCGTCTTTTTTTATTCATTTGGTATTAATTCTCTCTGTTTTAACTGCTACAATTAAGAGATCTTTTTCAACTATGAATATTGTGAAAAATAACTTAGAAACAAAATAAAAGATGAATTTCTTGATAATTTTCTTTTAATTATATTGAAAAGAAAATTACTGAAAAAATTTTACACAAATTCCATTATCGGTGAATTTTATGATATGAAGAATCGACCATTTCGTTAGTAAAAAATATACACATATTTCTTTTTACTTTAAAATATATTCTCTGTCAATATATTTTTGTAATACATCTTATATTATATAATTTTTTTACATAATTTTTAATATTATATGTGTTATTGGCCCCCCCATAATATCATTTCTGGATCCGTCCCTGTTTGCAGGTACCTCCCCTCCGCTCCATCAGGGCCGTCCGACATCCGATCCGACCCGCAGGTTCCCGATCCTCCTCTCAACCCGTATCAGAAGCCTTCTGTACAGTATCTATTTTGTTATATTAATTATATTACGTATATATTAAAACTAGAACATTTTTTAAATATATTCGAAATATCAGTGTCCTAACAATTTTAATGGTTGATTTTAATTAATATATCATATATATATTTCTTATTATTGATATCAATAGTTAAAATTATTGAAACACTAATATATTTGGTACATTTTAAATTCTCCCTAAAAATTAATCATAAAAATAAAAAGTATAGATAATTAATAATATTTTTAAATAATAAATGTGAATTAATAAGATTAAAAAAGTAAATTAATCTAAAATTTAATTAATAACATTAAATTAGAATGTAACATATTTTTATTTGATTGGTAATTATTCATATTATTTAAAATAGTCATTATTTATCTATTACTCCCCAAATAAAAATTAGAGGCGATGAAAATGACAGCCAAAAGTTCCCAATGTCCCTATAGTTAGTTGGCACAAAGAAAAAATAATTAATAGCGTAATTTGTAAGGAGCTTACATTTTCTTGAGAAAAAACACAAAGGTCAAAGGACATCATAGCTAGGATATTGTTATTTATTTTAAGGATAAAATATTTTATTTCATTTTAGTTTTATTTTAATTTTTTTACTTATATCAAATATATTCTAAGTAGTTAAATTCTCAAAAATTTTAAAATCAATTCAGCAGTAATACATAATAATTATGTTTGATTTGTTTTGTGTATAAAATTATTCTTATTAAATTATTATTAAATTAATCTTAAATTTTTTTATGAATTAACCGACAAAAATATATTTGATATAAATTGAAATTTTAAAAAAATTAAAACAAAATAAAATTTAAAATTATTTCAAATTTTTTTAGCAAATTTCAAAAACAAAAAATATATTTTATTTTTATTTTAATTATGAATATAGGCAAAATAATCACTAGGATTAATAAACGTCCTTCGTTGAAATAATAGCCTATTCTTTGGTTCTTTTTTTTTTTGTTGGTTGATATCCGTTTGTTGGAAGCTAACAAAATCTCTGGTTTATTGTTTATGTTTCAGTTGGTAAAAGTGAAGGAGATAAGTCACAAAAGCTATTGATTGATATACTAATCCCTACAAATAATATTATTTTATTTTTATTTGAAGAAATTTGCACCAACGAAACGAGAATAGTTGGTTGAATGCACGAATTGAAACAAATGGTAAGGAAATTTCAATGGTTGAATTGAATAATGTGGTATATGTTGAATTGAAAACAAATAGTTTATTGAATGTGGAGCAACATTTTTTAAAGATTGACAAAAGTTATATAGTTAACATAGCCATGGATGGTAACCGCAGTCACTATAAATTCTATATTATTATTATTATTATTATTATTATTATTATTATTATTATTATTATTATGGTAACCACAGTCACTATAAATTCTATCTACCTTTGTCCTCCCTCAACATAATTTTTATGTTCGTCATTTCTTTTTGTTCAATGACCCAACACTTATACTGTATACAACATACGTCAGGGACGACGGAGCTAGGAAAAATTTTAGGAAAGAGTCAAAGTTTAATTTTTTAATATAAAGAGACTAAAATTAAAATTTTAAGGGACTAAACTAAAATTTATACATAATTTATAAGAAAAAGTTAAAGTTTAGGGAGCCACTATCCCCTTTTATGTATAAGTCGCTCCGTTCCTAACATACATCAATTTCACATAAAAATCACATAATAAATAAATTTAGATTCAATCAAGTTGGATTGATCTAATAATTAATTCACTAATTCGCTTAAGTAAATATAAAATATTTGAATCTATTGGCTAACGCAAACGCTTAAATAGGGATCTGTTTCGTTCGTGACGGATTAATTCTTAATCTATTAGGTTAAAGAATACATAAAAAAAATTAGATTCAAATTATAGATAGATTTGGTTGATGTAAAGCTTATCTAAGGAGGTATATATTTTTTTTTTTTGGTAGAGTAAAGGGGTCAAAGATCCAAAAACAAAAACAAAAAAAAAACTCACAAAATAAGAGACTAAGTTGCACCTCTCAATCTAATAGTGTCTAAGCTATCCATAAGGAGACCATGGTTAATATCCTTTCTTCGCATGCACATTTGCAATATTGTTAACTTCTTGAAGCGTATGGATCCATTGCAAATTAAATATGTTATTTTAATGGGACTTGTTACTTTAAAAGTTTTGTTATTTTGAAAATGTTATTTTTATCTTAACATTTCATGACAAAAGATATAACTAGAGGTTGACTTAGAAATGTTCTGAAGTCAACTACCACCTATAATGTCAATTAATTCCTACCTATAGCACCAACAATTATTTTTGTTTAATAATTCTGGACTAGGAAAACATTTGAAAATCAGTATTTTTATTAAATTAGCTTATTAAAATGATGTGACAAGAGATTCACACTTACTCCGACTAATGACCCCAAATTAGTTTTTTTTTTTTTAATTTAATTTTAATACATTATCAGTATAAAACAACTTTATATATACATCCAATTACGTAACATCACATTATAAAAAATAACTACTATTTTCATTGACAGCGTAAATAATCATCTAAAAAAACAATTTGATTATTACTATTCTTAAAACAGTTTGACAACTAGATTCACCAAGCTTATAATCTCTTGAATTGATCATTTTCAGTCTTGTAAACCTGCTTAATATTAATACACCATGAAAATCTCAATTAATGATTCCATCCATGGAGGATAAACTTTTCCAATAAGGGATTCAGTTTCATACATTCTATTATAACAAGGAAAATCTCTAGTACCAAAGTTTCCAAAGGGGGAAAAAAGGGAAAATAAGCAGATCCAAAAAAGAAAACCTACCTGATTTGGTTCAATATAAATTTTATATAGGTTTATATTCAATTGATCCTTTGTTTCTATAATGGTTCAAGCATTCAATGGTGAACATATCTTTCTAAACTTCACCAAGATCAAAATGATTCGGTCGATATTTCACAACAGGCGACAGGCTAGAGCAGCCTTTCAAGAGCCAAATTTTCATCTCCGCCGACAGCTTCCAAAATGTTCCTTACTTGAGCTTCAGGAAACCCCATCTCTACGAGTTTCTGTACCTGTAAGCACAATAAATAGAAATTGTAGCTGAGATAAAACATTAAAGCTGCATAATGTCGTAACAGATTCAGAGCAATCATAGAAATGGAAATAAGGGAAAGGAGCTCAAATGTTCTTATGTTTATGCCCTAACAATTCAGAAACACTTCAATATTCTGAAACTAGTCAGGCAAGTCGTTAATGCAAGTCCTTTTTCAAATTCAAAACACAATCTTGGTATAAGATTATATAATATCAAAAGTAGATTCTTCATAAATAAAAGCTACACGTTTTACATTTTCTAATAAAACCTCATCAGAGAACTATCTAGTATAAGAATATAAACTAGATCAAGATAAAATTTTCTTGGTCAAGTGTTTAATGAAAAAATGGCCATATCAAGAAGCATTCGCAGAGCACTAAATTAACTGCCAATATATTTAAAACAGGACCTGCAAGAAACAAATGAAGAATCACTTTGAATGTAAAGCAAGTGTTGCACATTGATACAACCAATTAACGTGCATCCACATTCTAATAACAAAAACACAAAAAGCTTGGTACCTTATCTTCAATCCCAAGAGAAGTGGGCTTAGCAAAACTTTCTGTCCAGTAGCGGGCAGTGTTAACAAATGTCTGATAGTCTTTCAGATACTGCATTTTTCCATAGATAGACAAAAGGTTAAAATGATTCAACTAGCCAAAAGTGCAACGAGAAGTTTTCTACTTTTCTAGCAGCATTCTATAGAAGCATAAAAGTCTTCAATACGACAAGAGAGACAACAACAAACAAAATAATTAGTTCAAACCTGCTGTGCCACAACGGCATCTTGAGGATCATCCGGTTGAGGCGCAGAGAGAAGAGCTTGCACAGAAAGAAGCGCAGTCTTCAGAGTGAGTGCGGGACTCCATTGATCCTTCAATATGTCCAAGCAAATAGCTCCACTCTGGCTGCTGATATTAGGGTGCCTGCAAGGCGTAAAATACACAACAAAATGGACGGTCCATTAACTGAAACAGATATTTCCCTATAGCAATCCATTAAAGCTAACATTCGTCATGCATGTTTAATAATAAAGCAACCTTGAGTTTGCCTTAGAGCCTGATTACTTCTTGTAATATTATGACTTGCTATTTTCCAAATTTGAGAAAAGCATCAAACATGAAAAATATATTTTGCAAGTTTAACAACCACTGAGAACCAGGGGCAGGGAGATAAAGGCATGAGATTAAGATACAAAACTCACAATATTAATAGATGTTGAGATGAAATGCCACACTACCATATGCTATTTTATGAAAAGGAACAATATATGATGCTTCTCTAGTCGGTTAAAATCAGCCTGTGTCTTGCAGTGATATCAATACAAAATTGAAACAGATGGAAAATCCTAGCACAAAACCTTGGGACAATTGTGTAGACCTGCTGAGGTAAATGAAACCTCGAGTTTGCCACAGTACCTGTGTACTTGCAATTATTATAACTCATTACTCAATATTGTCCAAATTTGAGATAACATTGATACGTATATGAGAAATATATCCATGATGCTCAATAATCAATGAAGATTGCACATAAGGGTGTCAGCAACAAGATCTCAACATATTATGCCACATTTTCCCACTCCGTTTTATGAAAAATGATCAGCATATGGTGATTCTCTAAGAGGATACAATGAAGTTGCATAGGCAGCATTATCAATTCAATTAAAACAGAATAACTCCTAGCTCAAAATTTTGACAATTGCATAAATATCCAAAGATATTGGTTTTAAAAGAGCTCATCCTCCAAATCCAAGCTCTAACTATACTCTCTTATGGATGACATATCTACTCTACACATTTCCAGACACACAAAAAAAAAATGCCAAACAATAAAACACAATGATTTGCATGTCCACATTGACAACCACTAAGTAGCAAGAACAAACAACTGAGCCTATCCCTACTAAAGGTATATATGTTTATCGAGTATTGATTTTGGAGGAAAACGGAGAAAAGGCAAGGGTTTTAAGAGATTACGCTCTACCCTTCAACCCATTCTTACTTCCAAAATCACTACTCACAAGCACACCCTAAGGAGGGTTAGTTACATAAATCAAACAATACCATAGACCATAGTGTCCTGTTATAACCATGCTTATGGATACATTTGGAATGAGGATAGGACACTGAAACCAAGACACTAATGTCCTTCCTTCTGAAGCTTTGTCTCAGTCTCAATGCAATCAAACATATTTCTATACACTAATCAAACCAAACCGAGCCCTAAACCCTGAAGGAACTTTCAAATATATATACACATAAATGATAATTTAGAAAAAAATAAAAATAAAGAAATCCTACCAGACTTTGGTTGAAAACTGCATCTTTGGTGGTTCAAACGGGTACCCATCTGCAACAGCAACAACAACAAGAAACAATTGAACACAATGAAGACTCATCACCAATTGAAAACAAACAAAACATGAATTGAAGGCATATGAAGAACGAATATCAATTGAATTGGGGAAAAATGAAGGCGCATATATACCGGGCAATGTGATGTCGATTTTGAAGACGCCACCTTCGTAAGGGGTTCCGATAGGACCGGGAATGGTTCCGAGGAGGAGAACGAGGTTATCGGATTTAGGTGTGACCTTGATTCCCGATCCCTCAGCGTCCTTACCACATTCCACCAGCTCCTTCTGCACGCGCGCAAAGTCTATCATCCTTCTTCTTCAAGAATCAAATTTCCCAAAACAAAACCCTAAGTAATGTCAAAAACAGAAATTAAAGAAGAAAATTACAAACAAGAAGAAACAAAAAACACTATCAATTAAACAATTAATCAATTAAATTATTATTATATTATTATTTGGTCGTAAGTAAGAATTCATTTGTAGAGGGGAAAAAATGTGATGAAGAAGAAGAAGGTGATTAAGTAACCTTGAGTTGTGTAGAGAAGAAGGCGAGAATAAAGGTGGTCTCTTTTTCGCTCTTTCTCTTTCTTTGTTTTGCTCTGAGTCTCTTTTACAGACTCTAACTTGCAGTGCGAATAATGGTGGAGTGAGTGGTCACTGGTCACCGATGCCATTACACACCTTATTTATACTCCTTTCTTTTCGCCACAATTTTAATATTAAAATAATACACAACTATCAACTATATATTAAAATTAGGTGCCTATTCTAATAAAAATTGGAGAATTTTAGTATAAAGATCAAAGTTGGTACAGATTTAAAGATTTGTCTACATCACACTTTCTAAAGCCACACTTTAAACCGTAACTCTTCACAAAGAAAAGCGTCACCTAATGGAAAAAAGTAAATTAGAAGATTTAAGAGAAGAAATAATCAAGTTATCAAAATTAATAGACCAAAAATTAATGATTTTAACTAATGTTAACTGTAATGACACCGAATTCTTAAAATCAATACAAAATGATTTTTCTCAAAATCTTTATTTTACTATAAGTTTTATTGAAGGATTTCAAAAACCTGAAAAAACTTATTTTTCACACGGAATTTCTAAGAAATGTTATCATGGAAATGATTCCCCACATCTTTATCATACTTTTAACCCACAATTAAATTCTATAGTAGATATGCTTGAAGAAATATTAGTATCCATAAAATTTCAAAGAAATAAAGAAAAAGAGAATCTCAAAGAAGAAAATTTTCAAAATATAATCAACATAACAGATCTAAAAGTAAAACCACCACTAAAATTATGAATATTGAAGAAAAGTTAGAAGAAGTTACAATGCTTTTTAAACAATTAAAAATGGCTCAAGAAAATAATATTATGGAACAAGGATTTCAAATAGAAGAAGAATTAGTAAATTCTGAAAATATAGAAAATGAAGAACACATCCTAGATTATTCAAGTGACGAAGAACCAGCAATTCCAATACAAGTAAAAAATGAAGCTGGAACATCTAAAGATAACCAATCTCAATATAAATGGGAAACAGGTTTTGATAATTATGCTTTTAAAAAGGGGTTTATAAATAAAGATTCAAAATATACAAAAATACCATCAAAGTACGTTCCTAAAATCCAAGAAATGGAAGGAGAAAGAATGCTTGATTTAGACTGTAAAAAGAATGAAAAAGAAATTTTCGAAAATTGGTTGAATTCCTTTTTATTAGAAGCTTTTACTAATCCAAAGCTTAGTGAATTGTCTGGAAGAGATATTTGGAATTACATAGGATTTCATACTAAAGGAACTATAAGAGATTATATGACATCAATAGAAAACCAAATAATAGAAGATTTAGCAACAAAAATAACAGCTTATGATAAGATATTATATATAATGATGATTCTATATAAAGAATTTTTTGGAAAGAATATTATAGATCATAAACAAGAAGTCTATAATAAAGAATATCAAGAAGCAAAAAACCATTTAGCTAATATCCAGATATATGATCTATGTAATGTGGAATCTTATATATGTGAATATAGAATACATTATTACAAATTAAAAGAAGAAGATAAAATCATTATCTTAGTATGTATATAACAAAACTTCCATATCCTGCTAATGAATTTATAATGGGAAGATTTATAAGAGAAATAAATAGAGGGACAATTGAAAATAATTTTGGTGGAGCAACCGCTGCAATAAGAGAGGAAATAAAAGAGCGTTGTATGCAAGAAGCAACTCAAAAAAGATTTGCAAATATAATTAGAATCTGCTGTCAGGATAATGAAGAGATACCCCAAAAATATGGGCTTAATAAAAATTTTCAGAGAAAAAGAAAATATCAATTTAGAAAAGAAAATACTATCCAAACTGGAGAAAAAAGAGGTATTTTAGAACAAGAAATAACAATAAAAACAAAAGGCAAAAAAGTGACTATTGCCCAAATAAAAAAGAAAACTGTAAGTGCTGGTATTGCCAAGAAGAAGGACATTATGCAAATGAATGTCCGAAAAAGAAGGATAAAAAAGATCTTACTAAACAAATAGAAATTGCTAAGTCTTGTTTTATGGAACCTTTAGAGGAATCTGATGATAACCTAGACTATATTTTTGAATATGTCTCAGAAACAGACTCAGAGACTGAGTAATAATGCCACATTTATTACTATAAAAATAACAGAAAAATTTATAAATGCTTTTATAGATTCTGGAGCAACACAATGCTTTGCTAGTTCAAACATAAAACTTGATTGGAAAAAATTAAAGAAACCATTAAGAGTTAGAATAGCTGACAAATCAATACATAAAATTGACCAAAAAACAGAAATGACTGAAATTTTTATTCAAAATTATAGGTTCATTGTTCCATCTATATATATGTTAGATTCTGGAATGGATTTTATCATTGGAAATAACTTTTTAAAACTATATCATCCATTCATTCAAGAATTAACATATATAGTTTTAAAAGCTCCACATGATTCTTCAATAAATCAAAAATCAAAACGTATAAAAATACCAACTACTACTATAGATAAGATCTTAAAATTTAAAATATTTTCTATATTAGAAACATGTTATTTAAATTTATACTTTCAGATAAACATTCCAAAAAATAATCTTGAAATAAAGATAGAGGAACTTTTGGATGAAATTTGTGCTGAAAATCCGTTAGATATTAAAAATACAAATAACGAATTAGTAAGCATTAAATTAAAAGATCCTATAAAAGAGATAAATGTTCCAAATAAAATTCCTTATTCTGCAAGAGATAGAGAAGAGTTCTCTTTAGAATGTAGAGATCTTTTGGAAAAAGGAATTATAAGATTAAGTAAAAGTCCTCATGCAGCTCCAGCCTTTTATGTCGAAAACAATAATGAAATTAAAAGGGGAAAACGAAGAATGGTTATTAACTATAAGAAAATGAATGAAGCAACTATTGGTGATGCTCATAAACTTCCAAGAAAAGATTCTATTTTAGAAAAAATAAAAGGAGCGACTTGGTTTTCATCTCTAGATGCAAAATCAGGATATTGGCAACTTCGTTTAGACGAAGAAATAAAGAAATTAACTGCTTTTACTTGCCCAACAAAAGAATCAACAAGTGTGTTATTCTATGAATGGAATGTATTACCATTCGGATTAAAACAAGCTCCAGGTATTTATCAAAGATTTATGGAAGAAAATCTAAAAGAGTTAAATGAATTTGTTTTAGTGTACATTGATGATATACTAATTTTTACAAAACAGGATAAAGAAGATCATCTTCAAAAATTATTAATAGTTTTAGAAAGATGTAAGGAAAAAGGACTAGTTCTTAGCAAAAAGAAAGCAAGAATAGCAAAACAAGAAATAGAGTTTCTTGGATTAATTCTATCCACTCAAGGAAAGCTAAAACTTCAGCCAAATGTCCTAGAAAAGGTAAATTTATTTCCTAATAAAATAGAAGATAGAAAACAATTACAAAGATTTTTAGGATGTATAAATTATATTTCTGATCAAGGATTTTTAAAGAATATAACAGAATACACTAAAAGCTTATTTCCAAAAATAAGTACTAAAAAAGAATGGAAATGGGATGAAAAAGACAGTATGCAAATTCAAAAGATTAAACAATTATGTGAAAAACTTCCAGAACTTTATATTCCAGAAGAAAACGACTACTTAATAGTAGAAACAGATGCTTCAGACATAACCTGGTCAGGATGTCTAAAAGCTAAGAAAGCTATAAAAAGTTTGGAACAAGAAAAAGAATCACTAGATTCTAAATATTCCCCAAGAGAATTACTTTGCAGGTATATTTCAGGGACCTTTACTCCAACAGAACGGAGATATACTACTCATGAAAAGGAAACTCTAGCAGCAATTAAATCTCTTAAGAAATGGAAAATTGATTTACTACCCAGAGAATTTACATTAAGGACAGATTCAAGTTATCTAACAGGTTTCATACGATATAATTTAAAAGTTGATTATAATCATGGACGATTGGTAAGATGGCAATTATTTTTGTTACAATATCCAATAAAAATTGAATATATTAAAGGTGACAAAAATGTTATTGCAGATACATTAACAAGAGAATGGAGTTCGTCTACAACGCATTAGATCAAGAAATTCAGAAATACGAAGAAGAACTTGAAAAATGCAAGCATTGTCAGCAAATAAGGATACAGATCCAATCCCTCAAAAAGGCCATCGAAGCAATGAAATCAACACAACAACCAAAACCATCAGAGTTCAGCCAGCTAAGCGTGGTGGACAAATCAGGTGAGGAAAAAATTCCAGAAAATAAAACAATTGCTGAAATTATCAAAAAATCCACCCAAGATAAAAAATATTATGTAATTTATAATGGCCCCATGAAAGGAGTATATGATGCCTGGGAAAAAGCAGCACCATTTACACATCAATCAAGGATAATTCATAAAGGAGGGTTTTTAACACTGGAAGAAGCAAAGGAATCCTTCAGGGAATATGAAGCTCTTCATCCAGAGCAAACCCTAAAAAGAGCAGATAAAGCTCCGATTCAAACCCAGAGAACAGGGATAATAAGAAACATTCCTACAAGGGCTGAAATCAAGGAAAAGAAAAGGGTCTGTAAATCAAATCTCAGAGAAACCCTTAACATAGTCCTGAATTGGACTGAAGAAAAAAGGGCAATCTTGGGATATTATCCTATTGCCAAAGAACAGCTAACAAAGCTGGTTATATTTCCAGAGGCTTCCCCATCTGACACCTATCAGTTTTTCCAGTATGGATTAATTGATACAATTTTAATTTTTAATGATTTGAAAATTATTAGTGAGTTTCCTGCAGGATTCGTTGATGCAGTAAAGAGATTTAAAAATATGATTGACAACGTAAATCCAAGGGATATATCCCTAAAATTTACAAACAGTCAACCTATTTTTAATGAAGAAGAAGAATGCTTGGTTCCAGCACACCAAGTAATATTCATGTCCGTCTTCCCAGGAAATTTTCAACCAATTGATCAGGTTCAAGATTTAACAATCTACAGTCATGAAGGTAGACTAGCCAGCACACTAGCAAGGGTTTTCGAAAGAACTCAAAAGATAACAAGGGAATCTCACACAAGAATCAATTATAAAAGCAGAAATACTCTGCTTGTATCCAGTAAAAGAAATGAAATTGAAGAAAGAGAGATGAGACTCTTAGTGGAATTTGAATCAGCATTCTACAACTTATCTGGACTCTTAGAAAAGCTCCCTGAAGGGATAAAGAGGAATCTCTGCTATTTGATAAAAGACAGAGAAGACCACAAGTGCCAGCTATGTGTCTCAGAGTTATCTGAAGAAAGCAATAAAGAAACGGAATCAACCCACATGATAAAGGAAGAAGACAACGCATCTGAAGGTCACATGATGAAAGAGGAGGACAGCACATCTGAAGCATCTCTCAACATTATTGCATAGTGACGTAAGCGCTTAGGTCATAGAGCACCAACAATGTAGCTGGTGCAAGATAATAAACAATGACGTAAGCAATAACGTCATAAGAAGGGTAAGGATGGGAATTGTCCATCAGACCCAACCATTATAAATAGGTTGCTTAGGCAATTGTAGAGATGATCAAACCATAGAAAGCAGGAGGCTAAGAGTACTCATATGCTAGGAGAGCAAAGAGGAAGCTGCCGAGGCGATTCTATAGTTTGAAGAAGAATTCCCTTAGGAAAAACCAATTCTAAACTCCCCTCTGGAGTTAGTATCTACAATCTCCCCTCTGGAGATAAAAACATCTTATGTAAAATATTCTAAATAAAGGAAGTTTTTCTCCAGAAAGGTACGCCTTTATCCTAATCTCTTAGTTATGAATTATCTAGAAAGTTTAGAATTAACAGAAGAATCTGATTATTATAGATTAACTGCTTTATTAGATAATGAAAAACAGGCTGTTCTAAAAACAGAATTAAATCTCAAATCAAATGAAAATTTTAATAAACAAAATCTTTTAAAAGAAGTTTTTAATAGAAAAAATATAATATACTATGGAAAAATTCAACTCGAAGCCCCTATAAAGATAAAATCCGCCAATGGAGAACTTGAAGTAGCTTTGATAAATGATGAAGAATTGAGTAAACAGATTGAGAAAATTAAGGATCAACAAAAAAGATCTAAAATTGGATGGATTCATATTAGTACTATACAAGTCTTAATCAAATCTACATATATGAAAGGAATTAATTCACCAATAAGCTTAGCAATATGTGACAAAAGAATTACTGATGACCCAATAGACCAAATAATTGGAATTGTTCATGGAAACTTGGCAAACGTAAATGTTAAGTTCAATGCCCATCTTGGATATGCTATACCTTTATCAACTGAAAATCTTGGAAGATCTATAAGTTTGGCTTATAAATTTCATAGAAAAAATCTAATGGAACAAGATGATGAACCTTTTTCAATTACATATGCAATAAATTATGCTTTAACAAACAGCCATCATAGTATAATTTTTAAAAACAAAGAAAGAATTTATGTTGATGAATTATTTCAGAAAATTGTAAAAACAGAAATACCAAAATATAAAGCTATTGAAAACCCAGTTCTATTATTAAAAGAACCATCAGAAAAATTAGTTTCATCGAATTTTCAAATAAGAGAATCTAAAATTAATAGCCTTTTAAGTTTATCTAAGTTAAAGATTAAAGAGGAAAATTCTGAAATAAAAGAATTAAAAAAAAGGTCGAAAAATTAAATGAAACCCTAAACACTAAGTTATGACAATAAATAAAGAAAAAATATATGTAACCTATCAAGATAAGAAACAAGAGCTCTTTGAAAGAGAAAATCGGTTAAATTATTTACAGTTTTCTGAAATAAATCAAAGAGCATTTGAAGCTCTAAAAATAATCTATGACAAATTGAAAGGAGAAGTTGAAGAGTTAGAAAAACTAATAGAATCTCTAGAAAATAGTGATGAATCGATGATAGAATTTGCAGAAATTCTAAGATAAATAATGAAGTATACAAAGATTGAAAGACCAGAAAACAAAATAAAAAGAAAAAGGGCGAAAAAATTAAAAAGTAAAATAAAGGAGTATAAAAGGGAGTTAAATAATCTTCAGTTCGAAATTAATGACCTTATAATAAAAAGGATAGAAATAAGAACAAATATAAACAAGTTGGAGTTAAACTTAAAAAATTTATAAATGCCTGGAACACCATATTATGACTTAAAAGAATTAAAGCTGTTGAAAGAAAAAATAGAAAATGAAGTTGAAAAATTAAAAAGATATTTAGAAACAACAGAAAGTGTATAAATAAAAGAAGTTTTGGAGGATTTGAAAAATTATATTAAAGAAAAAAACAAACAGATAAAAGATTTTATATACAATAATCAATGCAAAAAAGAATATTATAAACTAAAACAAGATTGAAAAAACTATAAAAATGACATCAGAATTAGTAATAGTAGAAATGTTCAATACTTTTGATTATGAAATTACAAATTATAAAGTACCACCAACCAAATCTATACAAATTATAAACTCATTCGAAGCAAAATATGAAGAGTTAATAATTTTGAAAAAGAAATTAAAATTGGTATCAGAGCCAAGTTAACGATTAAGGGTAACACTTTTTCTTTAAACAACACTTTTAATAACACACCTTTTCAACCACAAAATGACAAAAATCTGTACATATCCATCTTTACACTAGATGGACCCATAAAAATTTTATGATCAGTTGTCATGTGAAAATGTTTTATTTTGTCTATTCAATGATAAGTTATAAAGTTTAATCTTTATATGTTATAAAAATATTATTTTTATTTAAAATATGGTTAAATAAATAAGTCATTTTTTAAATACAGATTATTATAAAAAGATGTTTTTAATATTTTCGTTAGAGTAGTTACCTTAAAATTATTAGTCGATATCAATTAAATAATTTGATATATTTAACTAAATTATTATCTAATAGTTTTTAATTAATAATTTTATATAAAGATACTTATATATGAATTTTTATCATATATTAAATATTTAAATTATTGTTCAATGAATAATCGATTTTAATTAATTTTGTTTAACTATCTTAATTTTTTATATATATTAAGTGAATATATTTTTAATAAATTAATAGTATAAAATATTTTAATATATAGTTATTTTTATTGACTTAATGTTATATAATTAGTTACATGTGTAAAATTATTTTACGTAAAAACTATACCAAAATTAAATCGATAATAAAAAATAGTAATCTATTTACAATAGAATATTATAACTTTTTTTTAAGGGACTAATTTTTGTACATTTAATAACCATTTCTAATCATGAAATATTTGGTCGCTGATAAAATTGACCATCCAAGATTTAAATAAACTTGGTAACCATTAAATTTAAGATCAATTCAACAACAATTTTATAAGAACAACCATCAATACAAGTAAATTAAGCATAATTTTTATGTATTATTGTTAGATTGATCTTAAATTTTTTAAAAATTTAGCCGTCAACGGTGTATTTGATGCAAATTAAAAATTTTTGGGACAAAACTGAAACAAAATAAAATTTAGGAGTATTTTTAAAATTTTTGCCAAACTTCTAAGAACAAAAAGTATACTTTACTCTTTAAAATAAAATGGTATATATAAAACTCAATAAATTTAAGTAAGGTGAATTTTATTCAATTCTTCTTAAAATAACATGTAATTTGTTTTTTATAATGTGTTAATTTTTAATTAGATGTTATCTTAATTTGATAACTAATTATACTTATAACTTGAGTCAATTTAATTAAAATTAATATTTTAACTATAGTAAGATCATTTTGTAATTAATTAAGTTATTATTTGAAATGAATGATTATATAATTTATTAAAATATTAATAATCAATTTTTCTTCAAATCATTATTTTTTAAAAAAATACTTCTGAGTTTCCGTTACTTCTAAGTAGTGAATATCTCATATTTGTCATGAAATATTATTACAGTGGCTAAAATTTGACATTTTACTATAGATATTACGTTCGTGGTCTTTAAATCATAAATTTATAATAATTTTTTTAATAAAATATTTTTTCTATTTTTCTCAAAAATGATAAATCAAATCCTAATTTAGTCAAAATTTAGTATTAGAATCCTTATTAATATTTTAAAAAATTATATAATCATCTATTTTAAATAATAACTTAATAATAAAATGATTTTATTATGATTAAGATATTAACTTTAATTAAATTAAAGTAATTTAAATTATAAGTATAATTAGTATTAACATCTAATTAAGAATTGATACATCATAAAAAATAAATTATATATTATTTTAAAGAGAATTGGATAAAATTTACTTTTAAATAGATATTTTAGAATAAAGTGATATATGTAAAATTCAATGTATCATGTTAAATTATCTTTCTTAATTAAATTTACGCATAAAATATTTAGAATCAAGAAACTATTAAATTTTCGTACATTATTTATAAGTATAGAATATTTTAAATATGCATTTAATTTTATACGATTATATTGAAAAAATAACTAATTTTTCTCGCTCAACTTACAATTTTTTTTTTTTATTTTAAAGGCTTTATTTTTTGTGTCTACGTTGTAAAGCCTTTGTGAAAATTAAAAAACGAAATTGTCTTTTTTTTAGTACATTATTTACTAAATCCAAACATATCTTTCTCTCTCTATCTTTATATATATATATGCAGCCTTTTAACACATGATCTTTTATAAGAGGAGTTTTTGTCTGTTGTAAATTGTAAAGTAATAAGAAATATATAATATAGATCATTCAAAAAAGCTCGATTTAAATAGAAAGAGAAATTGGTAATTTTCAATCATCTCTTTCAATAATGTACCCCATTAAAGATAATTACAAATCACAAGAGTTTATACAAACAACACTTATATTAGCAATATAGGAGTTTTTTTTTTTACATTATTATTGCATAAAAGGTTGATAAAGAGGTGCGTAAATACAAAGCATATAATAATAATAATAATAATAATAATAATAATAATAATAATAATAATAATGTGCTTAAATTCTCATTGAAAATAGTCAAAATAATTTGTTTTTACATTATTATTCCATAATAATTAAGTTCAAATTCGTTTTTCTTTTGGCCTATGGTCCTCCCTCATACCAAAAAAGAGAAAAGGATAAAAATGTGTAGATAAAAATTTAAAACAAAAGAAAAAGAATAATAGTGATTAACACAATTAAGCTGGTTTGGTGTTCTTGATTAACACATAAACCCTAGCTATTCCATTTACAAGGTAAAATGCACATGAAAATAAAGCACATGGAGTGCGACGAATAGGTGATCAAAGAGTTAATCCATAACCTAAAAATTAAAGATGAGTAGTTTAATATAATCTTTGCCAATAAATTCCGAGGCTTTCATTAGTAATAATAAGTGGTTCAAAAGATTTTATTTAATAAATTTATTAACATTAATAAATAATGACCAAAAATATCTTTTTATCCTAAGCACTTCGAAATTTGTCGAAGTTTATCTTAAATATGTGGAATCTATCTAAATTCTTAGATTGCGTTGGGAAGGGAGATTGAAATTGAGTCTAAAAAATAGAAATTGAAATTAAAATTTTCGTATTTAGTATAAAATGTACTGATTGAGTTATATTTTAGTATTATATTTATTTTAAGATAAATATAAAAATTAAGTAATTGATTTAAATTTAAAAAAATTAAATGATGATATTTTTTAGAATAAATGTTATTAAAATTTTAGTCTTTATTCTAAAATTTTCAATTTTTTGTGTCTTAACTTTTTAATAGTACTCAGAAAATTAAAATTTTGTATTCCAATACTAGAATTTTAATTCTTAATTACCAAACACAATATTGAGTAGTTCTAATCCTCCTATCTCAATTTCAGTCTTTAACAACAAATATCATCTTATAGATATTGAAGAAAAACCAAATCACTTAGGTGAAGGAGTAAACAATTTTCGATCTTGGGCACTGCTAAGTAATGGGTTGATGATCCGGTTCTTGATATTCTTAACATTTAGATTCTTCATGTTGCCAAATTTAATCTTGCCAAGTCTTTTCTTCTTCGAAATCGCCATTGTTAATGGTTCCATTTCAACAAGAAGCTGAAACATTAAGTAATAAGAGGATACCGTGAGAAAAAAAATATTAAACTAATAAAATATTTTTTTTGTTAATATTAATTAACTTTTTAAAAATTAGTTTTTTATTCTAAATGCATTTTTCCTAAATCTTGAAAAAAATTGCATTCGTTAATATATAGATATGCAAAATCAAAATAAAATTTAGGGTTTAATTTTTTAAATAAAAATAACATTATTAATTTAAGAGTGATAATTTCTTGTTATTTTATATATTTTAAATATAGCATAATTTTTGTTGTTAAAACAATGGAATAAATTAAAATATTTTATTATATTATTATACAATATCATCTATTAACTAAGACATATTTTATGATGAATAATGTAATTATCATTAATTATTAAAACAATGGAATAAAGAAGACATTATTAAAAGATTATTACCGCGTTAGAGTTTTCTGATGAAGCACTTTCAATGCTTTCATCAACACTTTCGCCATCAATGGATGTCTTAGCAGGCTGTTGCAATAGTTTCACGGTTTCTTCTTCATCATTAACTGCATTTCTCAATAATAATGTTATATAAATTTTCATAATTTAACCCCTAATTATATATATAAAATGTTAAAATTTAATTTAATATACTTACATTTTTCTTGTTCTTTCTCCTCTTCGTCATTATCATTGTTATTGTCATCATCTTCTTTTTTCTTGTCTATCTCAACACAATATATTTTAAAACTTGGCGATCTACAATCTGAAAGTATAGATGTTTTGTTGCAATATGTGTTGCTCTCAACGTCTTCATGTTTCACATTTATTTTATCAAATGTATAATTTTCTTTTTGTAACTCGTCACTCTTTTCTTTTTTCATAATATTTTTTTCAATGTCTTTCAACGTTTCTTGGTTTTGAAAATCTCTGCATTTCTCAATACGTTGCGCATCATGCTTCTCATTGTTGTTATCATCGGAGGAATAAGACAATAAAACTACATTGGAAAGCCGCTTTATATGCGCCGGTGGTATAACATATTCTTTGATACCATCTTCGTTGGCAGCTCCATCGTCATGTAAGAGGCTCTTCTCTTTAAATTTATTGATATTCTTACGACTTTTGAATTCTTCGAATTTGCGAGAAAGTCTCGAGCGAACGCTTACAGAAAATACTTCTGTTTCTGTCGTTGCGGCTGCACCTTTTGAATTAATAGTAGAATTTTGGCTTCCCATAATTAGAGATGCACATAAGTGTTGGAAATACAAATTAGGGTTTGAAAGAGAGGAAGGGGTATGTCTTCACTTAACTCTCACCTTTTTATTTTGTTTTTTTTTTCCCCTAAAATATGAAAATAAATTGGAAAGGTCTTGAGGATTATTGTTAAGGGTTTTGGTTATAAGGTGGATGTTGAAATAACAAGAAACAGTTAGTGTGTACTTCTTGGTGTACAATAATAGGAAAATGGATTGCACATAAAAAGTTGATGAACTAATTAAATTAGTATGGAAACTAAACTTTCTAGCTCTCTCGTTACATTATTGTTGTATATTTTACTATTTTTTAAATTACTATAAATTGCACTTATTATACATATTGTTTGTGAAAAATTATAGAAATTAAAGTTAGTTATAAAATTAAAGCAGCTATAGTCTAAATTTGCAAAGTTGTACCAAAAGAGAAAAGATGAGAATTTATTATGAAAATCTAATAGTAAAAATCAATTTCCTTAATAATGGATAATAATTCTCAGACATTAATCATTAAAGGATGATATATAACAATAATATTGTCATGTATATTATTAAATATTTTTACTAAATTTTTAACTAGATTGCTATAATTTAAAAATTTGTAATCAAATTTGTATATTAGATAAAAAAATTAATCTGATTTTTACTAATAGTTGTCTTTATAAATAACAAATATAAAATAAATTATAAAATATTTTTAACGGTATTTGTTAGTAAAAACTTAATAATAAACTTCTAAATTATAAGAATTTATTAAAAATTCTACAAAACTATATAAAAACCTACAAGGTATAATTAAACCTTATATATATGCACTTAATCAAAATTCATACATAATAAGCACATATGTTCTTACACTTGAGTTATGAAATCAGAAGTTAAACAAGAAGAAGATGAGGATGAAGAAGAAGATGTTGGCGAGTCATATAGCCTCATAAAATCAAAGAATATTGGCTTATTATTATTATTATTAGCCACCTCCACAACATTATTATTAATTTTGTTGACCATGTGATGTTGACTTTCTATGCTTCTTTTCTTCATGAATATGCGGCAAAGAACCCAATTCCCTAAGTCTTCTACATACTTCTGCCAACATAAAATCAATCATACATAAATTAAATATGCTCATACACACAATAATAATCTTACTATTTTAGTTAATATATAATTTAATTACTATTATTTTTGTAAAGATTAGTGTAACTAAAGAATAACCATCAAGCTAAAATAAAATCTAGTGTTATAAGAAAAATTATGTTACTTAGGTGTTAAGTTAATTAGTTAATTAGTTAGATAAGTAATACCAAATTAATTGATTATGCTTATTAATTAATTAAATCGTATGTCTATTATAAAGATGATAAATAAATATTTTATTAATAATTAATGACCTCTACCATTTATTTTTTGTATGTTGTAAAATATAATGTGAGTGTAAATATAACAAATCAAAGAACATTATTGATGAGTGTAATATTACATGAAAGTTAAAAAAAAAAAGTGAATATAATTAATGCTAATGATTTCGGCTACCCATTAATTAGGCCATTATAAAAGAAAAAAAATTGTAAAAACAAACTTTGTAGTAATAATTGAAAAAATAATCACCTGGGATGAATTAGAAGGAGTAGTGACAAGTCGATACTCACGCATGATCCAATGAGTTCTAGAGCCATTTGGAGATTTTCCATGATAGAATACAAGAGTTTTTCTTATCCCAACAATATTATTATTATTATTATTATTGGATGATGTTGAAATTATTCTTTTGTCTGATCCAGTTGCTTTCCAATATCCAGATTTCGTTATTCTGTTCATTCGGTTACCGTTTCTATACTTAACTTCCTTTGAGCTGAACAAGTATCTCTCTTCTTGCTCCCCACCATAATTATTATTATTCCCTAATAATAAAATAAAAAAATAATAAGATCATAGTTAGAAGAGCATATATATGACATTAATAAATAATGCTATGTTAATGTGATTTTGTTCATTTATATTTGTTTCTCTTTATCTTTTAATCAATTTAGTAATAATTAAAAGATATAGAAAGATATTACTATATCTGTTAGACATTAAAAATCAATTATCAGGGTATAATGTATATTAAAATATAAAATATAAAATACATACTAAAAATAAGTTAAATAATAATATATATTTATATAAAATATATAGTGACCGGTTTTAATCAATAATTTTTAGAAAAAGTATAGAGTACTAATATATTATTTGATAATTTATTGTTAATAATAATTAATTATTATATTTTAAATATATGTAAAAGGAGACACATTCAGAAAATATATTTATAAAAATACTTCCATTAAACACAGTCATAAAAAAAGACATTTTTATTAGACACGTCTACAAAGACACTTCTATTAAATACAATCATAAATAATAGTTGGTAAAAATTAGCAAAAATACTGTTAGTAATGTAGCAGGATTGTAGTTTTTAATGTACACTTAATATTTTTGTATTACATATACTAATGAGCTCCTGCATGGAAAATATGTCATTAATGATGATGAGTTTATACTACATACTGTAAAAATACCTTAATTAGTTAATTATTTCTAGAGCTATATGTAAAAAAAAAAAGAGAGTAACAGTTAAATAATATTTTAATTTAACTTGGTTTCATTCTAACCTTAGATAATGTCAATTCATTTTCAATTTAATTTAACTAATTTAGTCTATCTTTAGCTTTTTCTTTTTTTGAAGAAATTATTAAATTAAACATTTTAAGAAGCAAAGACTAAACGGAATTATATATACTTCACTATAATTTGGTAACTTTAATAAGAGTGAAACTAAAACTTAAAAAAAAAAAAAGATTTTGATATTGATTACCTGGCAAATCCCAAGGATCATAGTTGCATACATTGATCTCAGGAATGATTGAAGCTGGCAACTGAAAAGAGAAAACCTTGCATTTCAAATACTGAAATAGAAGCTCCTCTTCTGTTGGTTGGAACCTAAATCCAGGTGGCAATAATCTCACTCCATTCTTGTTCTTCTTAACAAACCTCATCTTCTTGCTCATCATAAAATAATTATAAATAATAAAAACTTAGTAAACTGGACCAACTTATTGGTGATCAAATGAAGCTTTGTGTGTGCTTATTTATAAGCATATTATATATAGCTAGGTTATTTAATTTTTTTGGAGTTAGTTGGGAGGGAACTTAAGCATGTAATAAAGGGGACAATGCTTAACTGACTAAGTTTGTTCTTTGAAATTTTAATTAATTAATTAAAAGTTGTTATATATTATATTGAGTTTAATTTTGATTTACCGACAATGTAAAGCGTTTTACACAGTCGTATAATTACATCTATTCTTTTGGATGACTATTCACACAATTAATGTAAAAAGTAGTTATTTTTACTGATGATATGACTTTGCATAATTGTAATTTATTTTACACTAACAGTACATCAAAATTAAATTTATATTTTATATACCAAATTTAAAAAGATCTTTTTCTTTGCCTTTTTTGCTATGCCTGACCACCACCTTTTGTATCATAAAATATAAAGTGATGATTGGTCATAAAATTAAATATTTTGCATGCTTTTCTTAGAGTCATGGAAATATGATTTCAGATTCCATGGTTCTACCAATTAAGTATTAAAATGTATTGAGAGATAATTAATTAGCAAAAGAATTAATTAAGACCTAATTAAAATTTTGAAATTTAAAATTTTCTATATATATGTTCATCTAATATTGGATTGGCGGTGGTGATTGACTATTTTCAACTGGAGTTGTTGGATTTGGTTTAATGATTTAATCAAACTTAGGGTTTGTTGGATAGGTTTTTGGAATCTCCTATGTGAAATTATATCTCTTATGTTTCTTTTTAATTTCTTTGATAATAATAAGTCAATCCTCTATTTGCTGGTGTCATGCTTAGCATGTATAGTTTGACGTAAAACATAGAATAATGGTGGATTTGTTTTTTGATTTTATATTAAAAAAAAAAGTGATTTGACAGCCTTTATTTTTCTAAAACTGAAAAAAGTTAAAAAAATGTTATTTAATAAGAAACAATTTTTTTATTTTAATTATTTATAAAATCTATATAAATATCTAAAAGGTAATAAAAAATTATATACTACAAATAAACCATCAAATTAACGAACATAAATAATGTTAGATGAATAAGTATTTTTATAATAAGTCTCCAAAATATACCGTCCAACTAACTACATTTTCAAAAAGTTAAATTTTTTCCAACTTTCTTTTAAATATTGAAACAACACAAAAATTTCTTTAAAATAACAAAGGAATTCATGGAAAAATATGGAAAATTTTTAAAACCAAAACATAAATTTTTGCAAAATTAAAGAACATAAAATTTATAACAGAACAACAAATATATAGATTCTGTACAAATAACACGTAACATGAAGGAGAAGGTGGAAAAAAATGCATAATAGGGAGAGAAGGAAAAATAAAAAAGAAAAATATAGAAAAATAAACTTTTAGTTGAGGACTGGGTTGAAATAAAATGCTATTTTATTATATAAAATTTAAAACATCTTTGTATTATTTCATATATATAGAAAAAGTCTATTAGATATGTAACTATAAAAATATATCTATGTAAATTTATGCTTCAAACTCAAGAAGAGATTTTTATCTATAATTGTTTGTGTACATGTCTTTATTTTAGTTTAAATTTTTGGGATATGTAATGACAAAGTAAAAGATAATAAAAATATTTGATAATAAAAAATAATTAATAAAAAATAGCCAGAATTTATCTTATTTATAAGATAAGTTTTATTTTTTTTTTGTCTTTCTAATATTATCGAAAAAATAATTATAAAAAAAGGATAATATATTGTTTATAAAACCTTATTTGCATTTAATGTTTAATATTAATTAGGAGCTAGACATGTACTTAAACCTTGTTTTTAGTTCTTCCAAGCATTTTATGTCGGTACTTCTAAATTGGGATGATATAAATAAAGTATGGAGCTAGATATGTGACGATAATATATTTGAAGAAAATAACAAACTTCAGGTAAAAAAAAAAAAAGGTTGAATTATCACCCATTAGCATTGCCCTGTATGTCAATATATAATTATATACACGTAGCTAGTTTTATTTATTTGAACTTTGAAAATTAAAATTGACACGTGATAATTATAACTTAAATATTTATATAAAATTAATTTTAATATATTAATAGTATAAAATATTTTATATAGTTAGAATGGTAACTATTCTTTTATATTAGATGATTATTTATACGATTAGTAAAAATAAAAATTATTTTTAATATTATAATATTATATAATTAGATATACGTATAAAATTATTTTATACTGATAATAATATATCAAAATTAAATCCATATTTATATAGGATTTAATTGCTTAATAAAAATAAAAATTAAATTTTTACATGGATTATTTTATCTATAAAATTGAGAATCTAAAATATATATTTTGTAAAAATTCAAATGTAATTTTTTTTATATAAAATTAATAATTAAAAATTATTAAATAATTTAATATATATGATTAAATTATAATTTAATAATTATAATTATTAATTTTACATAAAAATAAGGAGACGAAGTCTCTCTCTATATATATATTTATTTACCTAGCAGATTTGACATTTAACTAATAACTATTTGGTATATGCTTTCCCTCTTCCTTTAATTTTGATGAATTTCAATTACATATATATTGGTGGATAAATGACTCAGCAACGCACACTTTATGTCATCTGCTCCAGGTGTTTCTAAAGAAGTAGTTTTTTTTTTTAAAAATAAAATTATTATTACTTTTTAATTATCAGATAAAATTGAATTTGGGTATATAAAACAAAAAATCAAAAGGTCGCTAATTATTATTTTCAATTTCAAAATTATTACTTCTTATTATTTCCCTACTATACCTAAATAATAATAATAATAATAATAATAATAATAATAATAAGAAGAAGAAGAAGAAGAAGATTGGTACTTTCCTTCGATAAGAAGATGTTGCTTACTTTGTACTTAATTGTTTTAAAGAGCTTGCTTTTCTCCACGTAACTAAATAAAGATTTTTAAAGATTCACTCCCTCATCATTTGCTACAAAACTGAAAAGAAATTAAAAAGCCTTATGAACATTTATTTGCATATATATGTTGAATTCCTTTGCTTAATCCAATTGTGTTATGTGTAACCCCAACAATAACAACATTTTTTCTTTCAAAATGATTGGAAATTTAAGTATTGTAAGAACTATCCAAAAGAACAAACATGTAAAGTGATTCTATAATAAATAGATAAAGAATATATATACATACAGCTAGTAATCATTTTCACACAATTTTAATTTTATAAGGTTTTAGTGAATTCATTACTCCAAATTAATTAAAATAATAAACAAGTGTAACTTGAACAAATAAATTAAAGAAAAATCGGTGGCTTCAATAATAATGTGATTAAAAATAAAAGCCGTGCACTTGGTATATATTAGGTTAATTGTTAATACGATATGACGTCTTTTAATTTTATGATTTTTTTTGTTAATTACAGTATTTTTTAATTTGATAAATCAAAAGATTAATTTGATGTGAATTTAAATTTTATTTAAAAGTTTATCGTTCACTAATAAATTGTTGTATGTCACTCGTTAATAAATTATTGTATATATAAAATAAAATTTAAATTCCTAATAATTATTTAATCCCTTTCTATTTGTGTGTGTGGATCCTCTTACCAATCATGTGTTGTATGAATATTTGTTCCCTCTTTAATTTTCCAAAGTTTTCTGTGCTTTTGTTTTATTTATCAAGGAATACAGCTAAAAAAGCTAACTTATGCTTAGCGCGTAAGAAACTTTGGCTATTATTTTTTAATTTTGACTTGCTCTTCTTACTTATTAATGTTCCAAATAGAATTATAGCCATAATTATCAAAATTGACCTTTCAATCGATCAATCAAAATACTAGATTATTACCATAGTGATTTAACCGTGACGAGTTGAATTAATTAAAAAGAAATTAATTAAAATTATGTAAAAATATATTTAGTTAGTATTTATTATAATTTATATAATAATAAAACGGACCATGTTTTCTTATATTTATATAATGCACATAACAAAATGGATAGCACTACTTTAACTTGCATGCTCCAGCTTCAAAGACACAGCAATTTATGTATGTAAGTGTTGAATATGATTAGGTGAAACTCATGTAAAGTTAATTTTATGAAAATTTGATAGTCAAAAATCGTTAAATAATTTAATAGATTTAACTAAATTATATCATTTAACATTCTCACTTATTAACTTCACATTAAGTTAACTGCACTTGAGTTTCCATCATCGATTTGATATCAAACTAGCAACTAAATTGATTAGATCTATCGGTTCAATTTTGATAAATGTAAATAGCTCAATTTTGACAATAAAAGTATTTATAAAACTAGTATATCTAAAGTGTTCAATAATACTAAACATAATCTATTTAATACTTCTTGGGCGTTTAAATATTTTTTCCATATATATCTAAATTCTTATTTTTAGGGATTTTTGAATTCCAAGTTAAACATAATATATAATTAGGGCTCTTAAGTTTTTCAACAAAATAAACATTCAAAAGTTTTCCCAAAAGCAGTGTCAATAGTAGCAAATTCAATAAACAGTACATGATTACATGTTATTAATATTCTTTATATATAGTAGTACTAGTAGTACATGTTATACAAACTTTTAATATTTTTTAGAAACGTTTAAGAATTTACATTTTTTTTCTAAAATACCTCTAAATTTTATTTAGTATAAAAGTAGTTTGGTCTAAAAATTTTTAAAGAAAATTTACATATTTTCTCTAAAATACCAAACAATAAACCAAATTTTATTGGTTGTCCACCGTATTCTCCAGTCTTACAAGTTAAGAATTAATCCGTTGCAGATTTGAATTCCATTTAAGTACTGCTGGCTAATGAGTTGCTGCATACATAAGATAAGATTCAAATCTGTAACACTTACTTAAGTCGACGAGTGAGCTGATTACTTGATCAACTTAAGTTGGTTTTTTTTTTATCGGTAGATTGGACAACTCCCAATCCTAGGTACCCCAATAGATTGGACAACCCCCAATCCTAGGTACACAACACACCTACACACTTGTCACACATTTTATCATATTTTTCTTCAATTACATTTTCTAAAATTTGAACCCTAGACCTTTGAGGTGGGAAGGGGGAGATATGCCCTTAGAGCCAAGGTTCATTGGCATCAACTTAAGTTGGTTAAACCAAAATTCTTAAAATGAATGACTTGGTCAAGTTTTTTGGCCCAATGGGCCTGCAAGAAAAACCAAAAAAGGACTTTTTGAGGCCCATATGTTTCCTTCTACTTTTTCTTTTTTCCTACGAAAGGGTTTTAGGCGTTTTACGCTTTTACTCTTTAACCTTTGTTCTTTCTTCTGTCAAAACTCAAAAGCTTCAGCGTCGTTCTTAGCTTTAGGGTTTTGCGACAGGAATCTGTCGCCATGGATCTTTCAGAGCTCAATTCACCTGAAATGCAGAAATTCTACTCCGTATGTTCAATTCTTCATCCGCTCCTGATTTTTTTTATGTTAAAAAAAAATTACTCTTTCTTTTAGGAATAAATGTTTTATAGGTTAGAGATTTTGCATTGATAAGCTGCACCTTTTTCTCTGTTTCGTTTTGATTTTCTTTTTCGGATATTGTTGTATGTGTTTCATTGAATTACAGATAAAGTTGCTTAAGCATTTTAGAGAATTTTAATTTAATGTGTATAAAACTCAGAGCATGCATAATTTAGTTATGAAAGGGAAGAACACGGATATTATGTTCATTGTTTCGTAATGTTATGCCCTAGAGAGTTATTATTGTTAATAAATTATACTAGTCTCCCCTGATATTATGTGATTTTCACTTGGTTCTTTACGATTTCGTCATGTTCACACTGATCTATCTTACTGATATGTTCATAGGGGAGGTTACTGTCACATTTTGGATGTTTCGTAAAATACAAGGGTTTCAAGTGTAGTTGCAATGTTGTCAGTTATCTAAATATTTGAAGATGTTAGTATATGCTTTTACAAAAGGTTATATCACCTATATAAATCCTTGGATATGTTAGTATATGCTTTTGCAAATTGTGAGGTGTTGCGTGTAATATCGCCTAACCTCGGGGGAGACCAGTGTAATTTATCCTTATTATTACTTGAAGGCTTAGGTACGCAATGGCGTAGCTTAGCCAATTTAGCTTGTAATTTTATAAGAGTGTTTGGATTAGAGGAATGCCCTCCCTGAAGCTGTTCTTTTAGTTCACTTGGATTGCTTATCTTGGATTGTTAATTAATAAATTGGCTATCTTCCATGTAAAATAAAAAATAAAAAAGAAATAAAGGAAAAAGTAGGCAATGCATACATTCTCTTTAGGCATTTTTTTTTTCAGGTGTGTTCGATTGGGGGTAAAAGTGGGGTGAAATTTTTCATGAGTGAAAACTCACATGAAACACACTGTGTGTAATAGTTGCATATCTCTTGGTGAGGTACTATAAGTTGATTAATTTGTCCTCAATGCAGGAAGAACAGCAAAAGGCTGTGATTACTGAAACAGTGGCTAAGGCTACAAGCGAATGTTGGGACAAATGCATCACGGGTACACCTGGGAATAAATTCAGTTCCAGTGAAGCTTCTTGTCTTTCAAACTGCGCCCAGCGTTTCGTCGAGACGAACATACTTATCTGGAAAAGGTTTCAGAGCATGCAATGAATTATCGAGGGCTTCAATGTGCTTTCTCATTCAAATTACCAGTGCCAGAATCTTAATATTGTTTAGCAGTTAGCACTTTCTTGGACTAAAATTTTTTTACCCTCCTGGCATACCTGAAACTCAAGGGTTTTTTGAAAAAAAAAAAAAGATAGAATACAGAGTTTAATGTTTTTGTTGGTTCACGAAAAGTACTTATAGCAAGTGTTTTAAATTGCCATGCGAGCAAAGTCATTTATTCATGCCACACACATTCTCATGAATCATGATTGGTAGTTTAGCTCAACCCTGAGGAGGGGACTTGAATCAAGGTTTCTTTTTCTCGTTTGGCCATGTGGGTTCTCCATAATAATTATGACGCATTCCTTTGGCCAATTTCGCTCTTAATATAGGATCATTGAAGACAGGTTTTTTTGTTATCGGAATAGGTGAATTCTTACTGATCTATTCTCTGAAAGAACTGGACATGATAAATTTTCATCGTCCAGTTCGAGCACGAATCAAACGAACTTAGAAAAGGGGAAGGGAAGAAACCTGCCATTAGATTATACAATCGTTATGACTCATACAGTAGAGAAAGAAAACTGCACAGAAGGAGGGATGAAGAAAATGACATATATCTATATATTCTTAGGCCAAGACTTATGGAACTTTAAACAAAGGTTCTCAGAATGCCAAATCTAAATACTCTCTTTATTTTTGAGTCCTGCCAAATCTAAATACTCGAGACAAGTGTTTGCAAAACCAAAGGCCTGGCAAACTCAAACCAAACTTGCCAAGACTACCAAACCCAAACCAAGCATTGGCTGAGTGGAGTTTATAACTTAGAAGTTTGAACATATTACAAATAAGTATGACAAAAAAAAAAAGAAATATATTACAAATAAGTAAAAATTAATGACTTTCTATTGTCTCTCTCTTATTTGTCACCTGCTGACTTTTTCATAATTTTTCACTTGATTATTATATTTGTATTTTTCTATTGCAGGCAGAGATAAACAAGATTAAAAAAAAAAAATTAAAACTAGCTAAGACATTTTAAAACTATCTTCCTAATCAAAGAGAATAATAAGGAATTTCTATGTAAATAGATAATGTGAAAAAAAGAAAATGCTCCAATGAAAGGAGGATGATCCTGCAATCCTTCTGTTTTTTCTGATTTGAAATATGAATTTTTCCGTCTTTAATAGAGTGGTGATTTGTTACTGTCTTTTGTTCTTTTTGCATTGTGATTGTAGGCAACCAATTTTTGGCCAAAGTATATATAGTTATATACATATTTTTTGGTTGTCCACGGTATCTCTCATCTCGGCAGGTTAAAGACTAATTCATCGTAGATCTAAGCTCTATTTAATAGTCTGTCGCTAGCTAATGGGTTGCTGCATGCACAATGTGGAATTCGGACCTCCGACACTAACGAGTGAGCTAATCACTCGACCAACCCAAGTTGGTTGCCAAAGTATATACATATATTTTTCCGATCTGACACTTTTTGTAGTGGCCCAATATTGTTAGATTTCACTTCTCCAAGACTTGCAATTGTGATTTTTGGTTTGTTGCATGAGGATAAAATTATCTCTTGCCATGTTATGAAATTTATTGATTTTACAACTCTTATGCAACTCTACCTCTTAGATTTGCAACTCAGCTTCATATGAATATTTATTAAGTGAAATATCCTCAAACGTAGGTTTCTCCACTTTTTCTTGAGCTTGTCCATTTATTGATTTTTCATGTCATGATTTTCTCCTCCTTAATACTCTGCATGATTTTTCATAGATATTCTGCATGTATAGCTTTTGATAAAGATCAAGTACACACACCAAAGACATCAAGTAGTATTGGGTTTGTAACTATCACAAAGCTTATCTGAAAATAATAGTTTAACACTCTCCCCCTTGCTAATGAGAAACATAATGCAATGAGAAGCAAGTATGTTATACGATCATAAAGTAAGCTATCAAAATAGTACTTGAAAGTTTGTATCACTGACAAAATAAACCAAAAAAATTATGCTAACAACAAATAAGCCTTGAAAATATTTAAAAACATGACACAAAGAACTAGATATTAAATATATATATTCTAAAAAATAATTTAAGAGATCAAATTTTGATACAAATTTTTGCAATTATTATTAGAAAAATAAGATATTTTATCCTTAAAATTTGATATATTTTTGTCAAGTGAATTTTAAAAAAAAAAGATTTTATTGTGAATGTCACATTTTTTTGAAAAATAAAAAAAATCTAGAGATCAAATTTCGCTCTGAATTTTTTTGTGCACCTACTAAATATTTATTCAAATATTGCCACAAAAATCTAGATATAATGAATAAGGTGTTTGTTAAATATAAATTTTTTTTTTGTTATTTATAAAAAATATAATATTTATTGATTTTTTTTGTCATATTTTCAAATCATTCAAGGGCTGTTTTGTCGATAACATATTTCAGAGACTTTTTTGTCAGCGATTAAATCTTTCGATACCAAATTAGTAGTTAACCTGTGATCATACATACATAATGCTTTGCTTCTTCTCTACCCAAAAAGAGCAACTATAGTTATACAAGGATAGTATGAAAATAAGTATTGGTATACATCATGTAATTTATGCATACACAATTTTTGTATTGTGAATGTATCTTTTGAATCACAATTACAACTATCAACCTAATCTATTTACACTTGCTCTTCCTATCTAGTAGCTTCAACATTACATCTCGATATTCTTCAAATTACAGTTTTGATCTCTTTGGTTTTGGCTATTAATTTGTTCTTGAAATTTGGTGCCATTATTTGCACCCGTCTCATGATGCTGAAGCATAGATTCTGCCCATTGGAGTAACCTAGTATAGGCCTTAGATGGGAACTGAGATTGAGGTACCTGTCTATGCTTATGGAACTCACTCTTGTCCATCCTCCTATCATAATCCTTGATAGTCAAGGCGAACCCCATTCGATTGTCCAACTTGCGCTGGTAATACACGATGGCCGAAAGGCGAGGGAGGCGAAGCTTCTGGTTCCAATAAGTTGTTTGGAATAAAGGGCTATTGATCATGTAGTTTGCTTGCTTGTTAAGGCAACTAAAATGTAGTAGCGCTTGGGGAGGAAGGCGTAAAAAGATGTCGAAGATCACATCATTACAAAGCTCAGTAGGTGGTGGCAGCAACGGAGGAAGAGAAGAAGCGCAAGGAGACGGGCGGAGGAGGGATTGTATGAATTCCACCATCCATTTCCAGCATAAAGATAATGGCAATGTTGTCTTCATTGCAAGTTGGAGAATTCTACTATAACAAAAAGAAACATAAATGCTTTTGGATTTTAAGCCAAGCATTGTTGAAACTTGAAATAAAGGGTTTGTACTTGAATTTTAGTGCTTGATTTATATTGTAAGATTAAAAATTATGAGGTTGTGAGCTATTGGAATGTGAAGGTCAAACGTTTACCAAGGAGATAAACACGGCATACCAGAGTCAATGCATGCCATTTTTTATTTTTTCATAAAAACAAATTGTTGCATGGTATGTAATATTTTTTTTCTCTTAAATAAAATCAGAGGATAAGAGTGGGATTTTTTCTAAAATAAAACAATAATAAAAAATCGTAACATGCAAAATTTGTCTGTTTGTGTTGTATTATGTAATCTTTTAATAAAATTTACATATAACATATGATTCCATTACATTGTAAATTAGAAAAAGAAGGGTAAAAAATTGAAACAGTGATGGCCATCATGTTGCTCTTCAATAAACAATTCAATCAGCAACATGAATGCTACACTAAGATGAACAGAACCGAACACACAAGCAACATATAAAATTAACCAAAGAAATTTCCACACTTTCTCTTCAACTCTTTTCTCCTTTTGATTCTATGTCTTTGTAATTCTCTGACATTGTGGAGCCACATTCTGTTTTGCCATTGCCACTAGGCTCTTCAGTAAAATCACTCGCGATGCGTTTCGATTCGCCAACTTCATGTATTTCGTCCAGAAATTCTGGATTCATGTCCCACTTTCTGCTGCTTCTGTCCCACAAAGAGTGCCTTAGAATCGAAGCAACTTGTCTCTCGCCGCTTTCTGTTTGAAAGATCTTGCTCAAATCCACAGACACATCGGTTAATCCACTACCCTTGTCATTGGTAAGTTCATCTTTAGAATCACTTCCACCCTCTTCTGAGTCATTGTAAACCGGCCATGACCTTCCTAATTCTAAGTCGCCTGGTGGTTTTCTCATAAGAGGACCCTGGTAATCGACACCCCTTCTTTGAGATGAACCTGATGGATCCTTCGGAATTGCAACCTTAGCTCTGAATTTGTTCTTGGACGGAGGAATTATAGTGCAGAACACTTCTTTGAAGTTCTTGGCTATCCCTTTATTGTACGGATTGACTAGTTGTCGGTCATATCGGTATCTGAAATTTTCATAAGTAGACTGCAAATAGAGCAGAAAAAAAAAACTTATGATTTACTCAGGTTAGAAGACCAAACAGAGGATGTTTAATCATTCTGGACGTTCCTATAGTTTCATTAAATTTCAAATAGCTCTCTAAGTTTAAAAGTTTGTAATGAAACTCTTGTACTGTATAAAAAATTTCAACTAGATATATCTATACTTTTAGACATTTCTAATTAAGTCCTAAATCTATACAAACTTTTTCAACTAGGTCCTCCTAGTTTAAAAATTTTGTGATCAAACCTTTATACTGGATGATAATTCGCTGGTTTTTCTGAAAAATTTGTTTATTACAAATACAAATTTAACGCAAAGTTTTTAAATTAGAAGAACTTGGTTGAAAACTTGCTCATACTGTATATGGACTTAATTAGACTGTTCAAACTATATAGAATAAAGACTTGCTTACAAACTTTTAAACATAGGAATCTAATCTAATTGAAATTTAAGTGAAAACTATAGGGAATTCTAAAGTAATTAAAAAAAAAGAGACAGGTAAATATTTCGTAAATGAAATCTATCATATTCTCACATATAGAAGAACATCAAGAGGGGCTCACACCTGGTTTGTGCTGATGAGATATGTATGTAAAACAGTGAGCCCGCCAACAAACCAGACAGAGATGAAAGAGTAGACAATTAGCGCAATTGAAGCAGGAGTTTTGATCATTGCTTTCCAGATTGATATCTCCTCAGAATCCTTGATCCTTATAATATAGACCCAGCTAAATGCATGTATGTATAAGCAAAGAAGCGTTGCAGAGAAGACAAACATGTAGTAGAACCTATAATTTCGCTGCAGCCAAGTACATAAAATTGCAGTTATTGTCATTACATTAACCTGCAAATTTTGGCCACGGATGATGAAAAGATATGGCCATGGAAAATATGATCATCATACAAACAAATAATAAGTAGCCTTGCTATTGGAGGCAAGAAATTGCTCAACCGGCAGAACCAATTCTGTTTAGCCAGTTTGCAGATTTCTGGCCAGTTCAAGCGGTTCAATGGTTACTTTTTGGGATAACCATTTTTTCAGTCCAACCAAACTAGTGGCCCGGTTGGTTCCTTGTTAACATGGTCAATCCAGCCGGTCTAGTCTAATTCTCAAGACCATGATAATAAGGATCCCTACTTAATGCTTTTTGTCAACAGATTACAATAGTCAAGTTTTCTTCCTCCAACATGATGCCTAGTCTATTTTGATCATATTCATGTCTACTTTTAGGTAGGCCACAATGGCAGCATCTGAACATAATAAATTGGGTAAATATCCAGTTAAAAATTGTTGCTTGGTGATTCATAATTGCACAAGAAGGATTTCATGCAAAATTCATAATGCTAAACAGAACACAAATGACAAATACGAATAGGAAACACAAAAAACGGTTCTAAATCCTATCATTAAAAAGTGATGAAAGAATGAGCATTACCAATCCAATACACTGACCCACCCATGGGCAGTGATGATCAAATCGCTCCACACAGTTATCGCATACTGAACAATGAGAACAACGAGGAGGTCTATAGAGCATGCAGGTATCACAATATTTTACTTTCACGGATATACCATTGATGATCACATCCTTTGTTCGAGGCAAACTTAGCCTTTGATTCTGTTCATTGTTGACATTGGCACTCCAATCATGAACATCTGGTTCTGGAGGACGAGTATTTCGAGGCACTATGCCAGGATCCCTTCCTGAGGTCAGTAGAAGGGCGGTCAAAACCTGGGGATACATTTTAAGAGTTTTAAGAGAACAATGGTCTATGAGAAAAGAAACATAGTGCTTTCACATATTTGAATAATCTTTTTTTGAATAGCTATCTACTTGTAACTTTGAAATTGTTATAAGTATGGAAAATAGAAGTCTGGGCTACATTTTTTTTTTCTTGGATCAGATTAACTTACAAAAATGGTGTGAATAATAACTATGATCATTATTGAATATCCTGAGTGATGAGAAAAATCGTCCAACAATTTTCTAGCTACAAAAGCACAGAATACAGCAACAGGGGCCACAATAAGAAATATTGTCAGAAATATAGACTTTATATCTGGTCCAAATATAAACCTCCCGCAGCATAAAAACTCCTGAAAAATAGAAAAGCCATGAATCAAAACACAAGCTAGTAAGTAAAAGCAATAAAACAAAAACTTGATCCTTGTACAATACAGATAATACATGTTAAAGATGTGAGTTTTCCTGATACTTGAACTCCATGAATGAATTTTAATAATCGACACTCGACAACCAATAGAAGCTTGACAAGAAAAATATGCATTCAACACCTTTTCTTCTGCTGAGACAAGATGACAGCGTCACAAACCAACTCCCCCAAAAACTTAAGCTATTACATAAAGGCACATGAATGGTTCATAACTTGGACAATGCACAGACTCATCCTAACTTGTGCTGAAATTCAGTTCGAGGTAACAAAAGTCGAACTCTAGAGTCTAGATCTTATGATTATAGAAGTTCTGATGATAGTACAATACCATATCAGGGTTCATCTCTAACCAAAGCGTAAGCTAAGACGAATGATTAATTAACATTTGAACTTAAAACATGGTATGATGCTATATATCAATATAAACACCTTGCTCCTAGAACTCAAATTTCTGACTCTATCAACTATCACTCTTCATTAACACACACATTGATGATTATTCAAAATGATTACTGTTGATCTAACTCATAAAATCAATCCAAAAGATAAATTCCCAAACAACTGATTTCACCTCACACACAAAAAAAAATCTAATTAACAATAAGAGTCAACGAACAATTAAGTGAGAAAATTCAATTAAGAAATGGAAAATTCGAAAGGCTAATTGTAATTGAACTGAAAAGAAAGTGATTGATGAAGAAGAACACAAAAGAACGAAAGTCAAAGGAAGTATTTGGCTTACATTATTGCCTTTCCAGATTCGATAAGTTCTGATGAGAGAAGAAGAAGGAGCAGTTGCAGAAGCAGAAGTGTCTCCGGCACCGTCACCGTCGGAATTCGGCGGCGCCGGCGCCGGAAGTTGCAGTGGATGCATTGTTTGTGAGTAATTGCTGAATGGAATCGATAGATCAATGACGCGATGAGTCAATCACAGAACCCAATCAGAATAAAAGGTCAAATTCAAAGGGAAAGGTGGCTTTTTTTTTTTTTTTCCTTCATATATTTTGTTTTATTTTTACAAATTTAATTTTAATGCATTCAGAAGTATAAAGTGTTTATATAATTACATTATGTATAATTAATATAAAAGATAGTTATTTTAATTAATATGACGTTATGTAATTAAATACATGTGTAAAATTATTTTAAATTAAAAATACATTAAAATTAAATTATATATTTGCATATAGAATTTTCTATTCGGTAAAAATATTGAAATAATGATAATGATATCTATTATTATTAGTGTATATTTATTGTTTATTTTTGTTTTTTTTTTATTAAGTGTCTGTTAATTAAGGCTTTTATTTATTAAATATACAAAAATAATAAATAAAGGATTAAGTAAAATAATAGACATCTTTCACCCTAATAAAAAGGATTTTTTTTTTTAATTTAGACATTAGAAAAAAAAAAGAAAAATTATGAATATATATGATAAAGAATCTTTCATGAACAAAATTTTGTACAGCAAAATATATAAAGACGGACAAACCACGGATTTATTAATTTTTTTTAGGTAGACTTATTGCGGCTCATTTTTATGGAAATGGAGCACATGTGTGGGCTTTTCATGGATATGGAGAATGGGCGGGTTAGACATGCATGTGGGGCAGAGTTTTGCCAGTTTTAGGGAGGAGAACACGGACCATCCGATTTCTTTGATAGTGAATTTGTTCCCCAGAAATCGGATGGTCCGAATTGGCATGATGGAGGGAGAAAAACGTGTACATAAAAAACGGACCGTCCGAAATGCATAGTTAGAGTGAGGAAGTCGAACGGTCCGAGTTGTTTGTTGAGAGGTTGAGTTAAGGGAGACCGAAGTCGGACCGTCCGTTTTCGGTTTGAATGGCGAACCGGGAAAAGGAAAACGCATGGTTCGAGTTGAGTAGATAGGGTTATATAAAAGTGTGCAGCGAGTTAGTGGTAGGTAAATCGTATTCTTCCCCCTTCCCGTCTTCTTCTCCTTCTTCAGCGGCTGCATCCTGTTATTTGTTTCTCTGGGTCAGTTTCATAGTTATGATGATTTAGAGAAGTTAATAGCTGAGGTAAGGGTTATTTTTTTGTCATTGAGAGAAATGAGTGACAGAGTTTTGATTAAAGTGTATTATTTTGGTCAAATCTTGTTACAAACGTCTGAAGGAGTAAAGTTTAGTTGCGAAAATCCATTAGATGTTGTTATTCCTTTTATCATCTCATTTGAAGAGCTCAAGGGTGTGATCTGTGAGAAGATTGATTCTGAGAGGGCAAAAAAGATATCATGTATGCTATACAGATATCCCGTACCGGTATTTGGTGGGTTCGTTCAATTTCAAACCAGATATGTCACGGACGAAGCGAGCATGCAGGAGATGTTTTCAATGTATATTGAAAACCGCGCTCAGATCTCGTTCATCGAGTTGTATGTAGAGTTTGAACAATCCGAGGCCGACCGGAATATTCTACAGGAAGATTATAATAGTGACAGTGAAGAAGACTTCGAAAGCAACTACGAATTTGTTGCTCCCGATGGAGATGAAGATCAAGCTGACAGAGGCATGTGCCCAGATGTGACAGAAGTGGCGAATGCACTTGCAAACGAAGTGCCGTTTGAGGAGCCATCATTCATGCAAGTTTTAGACTTGGAAGCCATGCATGTTCATGAATTTCCGGAATATATGACTGCAGGTACGTAATCGTGGTATTAGTGTTTTTGTAGGAATTTATTTCTTTCTTTTATATGCTTCATGTGTTTATTAGGGAATAATATTTATGTTGTTAAGATATGGTTGTAGCAAATTGCATGAGGTTGTAACTAGTATGTGCACAGGTTGGATCTGTTGAACGGTTCAAATGCCATGAACCGGACCGGACCGGCACGGTTCATTTGGTTTTATGGTCGAACCGGTCGGTCCGGTTTGGTTTTTTACATTTGTTGCTGCTGTGGTTATGTTGTCTAGGGTGACATCATAAGATGTTCAAGGTTTTGATTTATAGGGTACTGGATGCAGTGATATTTGATTTACCTTTACAGTCGGTTTTTGAAATAGCTGCGTATTAAATAAATTTATCTTACGGCATTTGTCCCTGCAGAGATTCCTATGGTCGCAGATGGTGAGTTCGCGGTTGGGATGGAGTTCAGTTCCAGAGAAGTTGTTATTAAGGCGGTTAAGGAGTATACCATACGACGAAGCGTAGACTACCGGGTATATGAGTCTGAGCCGTTGACATTTTACGCCAAGTGTACACAGTATGGGTCAGGATGTGACTGGCTTATCAGAGTTAGCTTGATCAGCAGGAAATACTGTTGGGTTGTACGGAGGTATAATGGTAGCCACACGTGTACCACCGCCACCATTTCACAGGATCATTCGAAACTGGACTCTATCACAATTGCAGAAGCAATAAAGCCACTGGTTGAAGTTGACCCCTCCTTAAAGGTAAAATCGGTTATAGCAGAAGTGCAATCCAAATTCAACTACACCGTCAGTTACCGGAAAGCATGGTTGGCTAAGCAGAGGGCAGTAGAAAAAATATTTGGAGGTTGGGAAGCATCGTATGAAGCCTTGCCTATATGGTTTGAGGCCATGTGTCACAAGGAGCCATCAGCTGTTGTCCATTTTGAGACTATGCCTGCATATCAAGGCGATGACTTGGTGGGTGATATTCGGGTATTGCATCGTGTATTTTGGAGTTATTACCCTTGTATTAGGGCATTCAGACATTGTAAGCCAGTTGTCCAGGTGGATGGGACTCACTTGTACGGAAAGTATAAGGGTTGTCTCCTTGTGGCAGTTTCACAGGATGGCAACAACAATATAGTCCCGATTGCCTTTGCTATTGTTGAGGGAGAGACATCTGATGCATGGCATTTTTTCCTAAGTAACCTCCGTCAACATGTTGTTACTCGAGATGGAGTGGGTCTAATATCTGACAGGCACGAGTCGATCAATGCAGCTGTGGAACGTAGTAACGGAGCTTGGTCACCTCCTAGAGCGTTTCATATGTTTTGCATCAGGCACATAGAGTCTAATTTCCTGAGAAAGTTCAAGGCACCGTACCTCCAAAAATTGGTCGTTAACATCGGTAATCATTTAGTAAATTTAATAAATTTATTAATAGATGTGCCTTAAATAAATCTATTGAACTCAATTACTTTGGTTTCTACATGCTGTGATATGCCAGGATATTCCAGGACGGTGCGGGAGTTCGACGTGCGTTACCAGAGGTTAAGGGAGCGTGGCGAGGCGTACACAAACTGGTTAGACCGAATTCCTCGCGAACAGTACGCATTGGCCTTTGATGGCGGGTACCGATGGGGTCACATGACGACGAATCTAGTGGAGTGCATCAACTCAGTTCTAAAGGGTGCCCGTAATCTTCCCATTACTGCTCTTGTGAAGGCAACATTCTACAGGCTAAATGAGTTGTTCACCCGTAAAAGAGCGGAGGCAGAGGCCCGGATCAATGCTGGCCATGTGTTTTCGGAGATGGTGACGTCGAAGTTGCATGCAAACCAGATAGCATCAGGAAATATACAGGTGAGTTGCTTTGATAGGCAGAATGAGGTCTTTGAGGTTCGTGAGATGCCAAGTGGACAAGAGTTTGCAGTTGATCTACGTGGCCTTCGATGTGACTGTGGTGAGTTCCAAGTGGATCGGATCCCCTGTCGACATGTGTTCGCATGTTGTGCCAACCAACGACTCGATTGGCGACTGTATGTTCATGATGTGTACAAGATGGATCAAGTGCGGCGGGTGTACCGTGCACGGTTTCGGCCACTAGGTAATCCCACTACATGGCCTGCTTACAACGGACCTCGGTTCATACCGAATCCGTACCTGCGACGGGTGACGAAAGGTCGCCCGAAGATGACGCGTTTTCTAAATGAGATGGACAGGAGGATGTTACGTCGTCCTAGGCGATGTACTCTATGTGGTGCTGAGGGACATAGTCGAAGCAGATGTCGTCGGTCAGTTGGTTCAAATCCCAGCGGAGAAGCCCCCTAGGTTCACTGTTTTAATATGATATTGTATAATAAATCCCTTATCACCAAACTGATGTAAGATGACATGCTATATGTAACCTTATATTTAATGACTTTATATTATTATAACAGATCTGTGGAACTATATAATCTGATGGTTAGTACGTCAGTTGATAAATATCTTTTGGAGGTATGTTTAGCTGTTACGAGACATTATTACATACTACGATGTGACAAAAATCGGACCGGATCTGCCGGTTCAACCGGAGAAACCCGGAATCATTCAGTTAACCGTTACGGGTAAGCTAAAAAACCGGGAAGCAAAATAAATTTTAAAGACCGACCGGACCGGTTTTAATAAGATAATTTAAAATTAAATTAAACCGGTCGAACCGGCCGGCTTTTTAACTTTGTTTAACCGGTTTTTTTACGGTCATATAAACGGTTTTTTGTTAAATTAATACATCTAAATTTTTTTTTGCTCCTTTAATAAGATAACTTAAAATTAAATTAAACCGGTCGAACCGGCCGGCTTTTTAACTTTGTCTAACCGGTTTTTTTAGGGTTGATTAAACGTTTTTTTGTTAAATTAACAGATCTAATTTTTTTTTTGGTCCTTTAATAAAATAATTTAAAATTAAACGGGTTGAACCCCATCTGAACCGGTTCTCGCAACCATACATAATACATCAACAGGGTCCAACACATATAAAGTACTACATACATAGTCCAATACAAGGAAATTAGTCTAAACGGAAAATAAAATTCATCAATACATAAACAATAACCACTACAAGTAACTCCAAACATTACATAAAGTCCTCAGTACATATTGTCAAACCAATACAAGTAACTGTAAAATTTACATAAAGTCCTCACGACATAATGTTGAACAACTACAAATAACTCTAAACAATAGGTGACATACTATTTTCTCATTTTCCACTTCACATCTTTCACTAAGTTCTTGCATTTCTTGGCCGCTTTTTTGAAGACCGAAGGGGTGAAACGATTAGCACTCCGACGTGGGGGATCAATCCTCATATTGTAACCTTTGACGTTGTCATCTGGACTACGTTCCTGACCTGTAATGAATTTTCAATAAACAACTATTTGATGAAATCCAAAATAAATACCAAAATAAATACCACAAATCAAGAAGCAAAATGAAATATTTGATGCCATTTATTCTACTAAATAAAATAAGTCATCGAATATGTAAAGAAAAATAATTATCATAATACCATCATTACGAGATTCTTCATCCTCATCGAACTCTTCAATTTCATCCTCCTCGTCATCACCCTCTTCATCCGGGTTATCTACTATATATGCATCGGTTTCTTCTTCGAGTACGTTAGTATCTTCTTCAATGAGTCCCATGTTACATGGGTTAGGATTTTGAGTATTCAAAACTCCTCGTCCACCCTCACTCCTACTAGAGTCCACAGATACAAATCCTCCAGATGCAACCGATGATGTATTGCCAGGATACCTTGTATCCAACGAATACCTGCCAGGCATGAACTCCGGCTGATGGCCATATTGTGCATGTGAAGCATCTGCAGACATGAACCCAAGCAGCTGGCTAAAAGAAGTTCCATCACCTACTTCATACTGTGACATACCCCAATATTGTTGCTGCACTGGAATTGATGGGGTGAACTGTGTCTGAGGTAGATACCGAGTTGAGGACTGAGGTTGTTCTTGTGGAGGCTGAATTGGAGGTGATATAAGTTGCTCCTGCTCTTCATTGTCCTCATCCATATCCTGACCACCCTCATTGGTATCTTCGTTACCCTCATACATTTCTTCATTGCCTACATCCACATCCTGGTTACCTTCATCATTCTCTTCACCCGCAAGAATCGACAAGGCTAAGCGGTCCCCATATTTTGATCGGTACCAGTTCAGGTAGGTATCCAACGGATGTTGTGAAGGCATAGGAACCTCAGAAAGAACGTAGTGATACCTGTTTGTCCAATGCATAACCCATTTTGAATGAGTCGGTGTGGTTGCCCAATTAAGGTTTTTGGGTCCAGTCAGAATCTCTCCATGAGCATTATCCAAATTCTGTTCCTGAGAAGGCACGCCCTGAACCAAACCGAACTGTCGCCTGACCCTATCAGTGGCATGCCACTCGATACATTCAAACGAAACCAATGGAACCGTAGCGCTCCAGACAACTGACTGCATGTATATTTCAGCAGAAATTATGTTTGGATCCACACGATCCACAGCATAGGCAACCCAGACAAACTGGAAAAATAAAGAACACTTATGATTACAACCCACAATTCAAATATCTAACACAATGATATATGGTTTTCTCGAAGCCAAATATTCCCAAAACTTATTACTTGTTTATTTAAAACACACCTGGCCTTCCTGAAGTTCATCAAAGGCCTTCCTAAAGTGGCCTAGCTTCAGATATCTATATCGTCGGTCACCACGTTCCCAGTTACGCCACCTAATACAATGTCATCCTTTAGCTCAACTGAATCGTAAATATCAACAAATGGATACATTTTAACAAAATATTACCTGTTTGCTAGTGGGAAACTGCGGGGTTCTCTAGGAAGCGGGGATAGATACGGCAATCGGATCCAAGCCCAAGCAAGCAGAAGTGTTAGCGGACCATCTATTTCCTTACAGTTATAACGAGATGCCCTGCATAACGCCCTGTAAAGGTGTGCTAGGCATGCCGAACCCCAACTATACTGTCCAATATTGAAGAAATCACGAAGCAAGGGTAGAAATTTCCAGTGCACACCTGCCCCCGACTTATCCCCAAACAGTATGGTCCCAATCAGCAACATAATGTGACACCTCACATACCTAGAAATTAATGACAATCTACTATTAAAACATCTTTGTAGCATTATAGAATAGGATGGTTAATACATTAATAGAAAAATATCTAGTGTAGCATATTAGCCTATTATTACGAGAGAACATTACATAGTTCACATTAGTTACACATACCCCACATGAGTAATACATTAATAAGTTCAGCATCATAATATGCCACCTCACATACCTCTGTATACTGATTTCATCATTCAATTCTAAATTCTCTTTTACATTTCGGAGCCATGTCTGTTTTATGCAGCTTGATCTACAGTCCTCTCTACGAGGTGCAACCCCAAATTGAAGCAGACACTCCGCCTCCATGGCTTCAAAACTACTCATTGTCATCCCTGTGATTGGAAGACCATCTGTGGGAAGACCAAGTAGTAGAAACACATCTTCAAGAGTCACGGAACATTCACCAATGGGAAGGTGGAACGTATGTGTGTCTGGGTGCCAACGTTCGATTAGAGCATTTACCAATGATTTCTGACACTGAACTATCCCAATCTGAGACACATGATAGAACCCAGTAATTCGTAAATGCTCCTCCACCCTATCGTTGTACCGATCCGGAGGAACTGGGTGGTTACATGTCACCATTCTTAATTTCTACAAAAAAACATAACAAATTACTAGTCAAATAATGAACAATTACTAACTTACCATCATCAATCATTTCACCATATCCTTATATAACTAATTCTTTTAACTTCTAAAATTCTTTAATTAATCCTTAAAATTACTCATAATTGCAAATAAAATTCATGACCCCTACATTTATTTTTAATGAATATTCTCAACAACATTAGAATAATTTACATATTATCTAATACTAATTACTCATTTGTTGAACACATTCTTTTCTCAGTATTAAAAATCATTCACAATTAGTATATGCCATCATGAACAACTCTAGAAACTATTCACATTCATATTCTAAAAACTAGTAACATTGTCATCAAGAAAAAACATAGCAAGGCTTAATTAAAATAATCCTATTAATCATTGAACATTAACATTTTCTCTCTCACTCACAACAACAATAACAATAACAATAACAATAATAATAATAGGTTCACATTTAAATTCTTCTATAACATTTTCTCACTCACAATAACATTTAAGTTAATTTGGTTATATTTATTTTAAATATTAACTATTATACAAAATATTAAAAATTCCCAAACAAATAATTCCATCGTCTATTAAACTAGATACCTAACAGTCATCCGTTTAGATTTCAAAATGTAACAACCAACAAAATAATAATAATCATATTACTAACAATAATAATATTTACCACCAAAAATTAATTATAAAAAATCTAAAAAAATTAAAAATGTCATATAAATACGGGAGAATACTAATAATAACAATAACAACTAAATAGTTTACCATATAAAATAATAAAAATTTCCACAAAAAAAAAAAATTAACTTCTGTTAAACTAAAACTAAATACCTAACAATACTAATATTTTTATTTTACCGAAACTTATGATAAAAAAATTTAAAAAAAATTCTAAAAAACCCTACACAATACTATTTATTCTACTTCTATTTCTAACTTGCACTTCTAAAAATAACAACCAAAACAAGTAAACAGTTTACAGTAATAATAATAATATTAAGTATAAAAAATTTAAAAATATTTAAAAAAAACTTACATAATCAGAATGACTGAGATAATGCATAATATGAAGCTCAGCTCGATCCACATCCTTAATTTTTTTTTTCTTTGGCATGCTTTAATTCTTTCCACCATGCAAAGGTTCAGAGGGAGGAGAGGAAGAAGAAGGGAGGTTCAAAGTGAAAATGAAATCTGGGATAGTGATGCTTTCGGATGGTGAGAGGAGTGTCTTCACTCACGAGACTTGCATGGAGATTGGTCCCTATGCGCCACGTGTCATCGCCCTCAGTAATCGGACCGTCCGTGTGCGCCCCAACCGAAATCGGACGGTCCGTGTGGTAGCTTGAACTCGGAGGGTCCGAGTTTTGGTATCCTGACACCACACACTGGTCTATGCTCCCCCTTCCCCATATTGGCGTCCAACTCGCCGTTAGCTCCAATAACAAAAATAAAAAGCGACTTATTGCTTTACCAGTTTTGTTAATAAGTTTTTTTATTAAAAAATGTGGAAACTCAGGTGCAGTCGACTTCACGTGAAGTTGATACTTGAAAGCTATTAGATGATTTGATTGATTTGACTAAATTTTCATATAACGGTTCTCAGATATCAACTTCACGTGAAGTCGACTTCACCTGAGTTTTCACTATTAAAAAAATATAAAAAATGTATTAGAAATTTCTTTGTAATATTAGTAAAATACGGTTGACTTTTTTTTTGGGGTATAAATTGCATCTTCATATATAATATATTTTTATAGAATTTAATTTTTCTTTTTCATCTCAGAATAATTGTTTATTTGGAACATGTAATCTAATAAACAATTATTGTAGATACTAGAAACTTCAAAAAGACATTAAGTTGTAATTAAAACTCATATAGTAAGTACTTTTTTTCTTTTACATTAAGTATCAAAATTAATTTCATATATCTTCTATTAAATTATGATGATTCTGACCTAATTAATACCTCTCTTTATTCTTATCTGTATTTTGTATTTAATATTGTATAAAATTTTTACTCGAATTTTCTAAAATTGAAAGAAATAGAAAAGAAAAAAGCCAAAAGGAAAGGTTGAGTGTTGGTTAGATTTCGGTTAGGTAGGTTTATTGGTTGACTCTCTAACTTGCTTCAAAGTTGAAAGTGTTACTTTAATTAGAAGAATAGCACCACATCATTGACCCATATTTATTGTTGAACTTCCATTATATAATTTTGAAAGAAGGAGAGTATTGTTTTAATTTCATCGTTAAGGCTTAAAATATCTAATTTTTATTTTAAATATTTTTTATTTTATTTTAATTTTTTGGTCAAAATAAAAAGTTTTTTTTCAATATCTTTTCCTTCATTATGAATTTATTTTAGATAATGATAAAAATCGTAATTATATTGGTTATAGTAATAAAAAATTAATAATTAAATAAAAAAGTATTTTTAAAAGAAAAATATTTAATTTTGATTAAAAAATTAAAATAAGGTAAAATAAAATCATTGAAATAAAAATATAATATTTTAAATATTAAAAAATAAAATTAGAACTTAATTGAAACATTAAAAACTAAAACATTACTCATTTTGAAAACAAGAATCAATTCAAATAAAGATTATTATAGTTAACTAATAATAAATAATAAATTGCATTATGTTAATTTTCTGCTAGATATCCTTGTGCAAACTTCATAAGCGTGACATGCGGGCAATATATTGAGTATGACTTTTACAATAATAGGATAAGAAGAATTTTAGATATTTTAAAAATATAAATGTTTCGGTAGTTTTATTCATTTATTTTAATTATAAAAATATATAATATAGATTGAAATTAGCAGTTAAAATTACTTAAACACCGATATTTAAAAATTTTCAATAGTATACTAGTATTCTTGACACAAGCAAATGATTTTCTACTTAAGATACAAAGCCAATTTGTTATAATTTGGAAAAAAATGTTTATGGGGTTAAAGGTGTTGGAAAAAATTTTGAAAATTTGTTTTATACATAAAAGCGGGTTTGGTCAGAATTTTTTTTATTTGCATTTTTTTATCCACGTTATTCCCTAATTCGACAGGTTAAGGATTAATCTGTCACGGATTTGAACTCCATTTAAAGATTTGTGGCTTGCCAATGAATTATTATATGTACAAGATGAGATTCGAACCCTCGATACTTGAACGGACGAGTGAACCGATCACTCGACTAACCCAAGTTGTCTTTTTTTTTGTGTGAACCATGCACTGTTATTTAAACCGGGCTATCTTATGCAAAATCTTAAAATAAGAGATGACCCAACTATAACCCACATTTTTTTTCCCAAATCATATAACAGAAAAAATACCCAACAAAAATAAACTTGGACCCAAAAATCACAATCCAGAATGAAAGAAACAACTTTTGAACTCAGCCCAAAACAAAAAAGTAAAATTGTTGAACATCAGCACCACAATGTTAAGCCCAGTTTCGATATAAAAAAAAATCACCACAATATTAGAGATATATGAATATTTCAAGTCCAAAAAATAAAAAGAGATATATAAATATTTATTTGTATGCTTAAATTTTTGAGATAAATGATTTTATAATATAATATCAGTGTTAAAAGTGTCTATATAATACGATCTTTGTTATCCCAGAAGAAATAAATTTAGCATAAAGGCGAACTAAAAAATGAAAAGAAAAGATGAACAATAATTTTTCAAGTCTAGAGTAGCATTATTATCTTCTTAGTAAATAATTTTTCACAAGTTGTGTGTTTATGCATTATTTTAAATATAAAAAATAATAAACTAATTCGTAATATATGTATATGATGATGATGTTGCACAATTGCACATACAAATTTGTTCACGTTTTCTTGTATGAATATATAGAAAAATTAAATAAAAAATTGAAGTATTTGTTAAACGTTGTAATATCATCGTTGCTTCCTAAACCTGATTGATGGAAACAACAGTTTTGGATAGCAATTTCTGAAAACAACACAATAACAATAATGAACGAACAAACACGAACGTACACTATTTCTTTATACAAAAAATTTGCCACATTGTTACTATCACTGTGCAGTTCCCATAATTGAACATTGTCTCGATGAAACACTTTATCATTTAATTTATTATATATATATATATATATATATATTTTCTTAATTAAAAAGTACTATATATTTGTTGGGCCAACCGTGGAGAGCTCTCGACAATTAGGAAGAATCAAGTGAGAGAACATAGGATGAGAAGACACCACATCCAACTCAAAACCTTAAGGTGTCAAGTTAATGGGTCTCTCATCTTATAAACTCCTCACTCTTCCATGCTTTCTTTGATGTGGGACTAACTTCAACACTTCTCACACTTGCAACACAAACAATATTATATATAATATTTGGTTATTTACTACCACTTAAATACATATATATTTTTCTTATTAAAAAAATTTCCAATGATGGCCACGAATGCCTAATAATACAGTGGTACGTGTGGACTTCATTGTCTTTCAATTTTGGAGTTATCTATATTCTTATTTAATATATATATATATATATATATATATATTATAGAAATCTAACTTTTAATTAATCAACATTAATCAAATTTTTCATAATTTTTTTAGAATTTAGAGATTAAAATTCGGATTTAAGATAAAAAGTAATTCAAAAAAATTAATTGATATTAATTGAAAAAAAATGCTCACTAATTTACTTATATATATAATTTTGGATTTTCATTGTCTTTTTTTTTTTGTTGACAACGGTATCTCCCAAAAATCCGACAAGTTAAGGACTAATCTGTCGCGAATCTAAACTCTATTTAGGAGTTTGTCGTTGGATAATAAATTACTACATGCACAAGGTAAAATTCGAATTCTCGATATTTATTTAAGCGAATGAGTGAGCTGATCACTCGACCAATCCAAATTGATTATTTTCATTGTCTTTTAATAAGATAATTTTGCTTTCTGGCTCCGACAAGATCAGATAAGATCTACTACTAATATTTATTTGATGATCTACATATATACACATTTATCAAACATGGTATAATAATGTTAAAGAGACAAGAATTAATTAATCCCATTGTGAATGTGACTCTCTTCTACTTAAAAAGAAGATTCATATAAATTCCATTAAGCAAAGGGAATTATCTACAAAAGGGTAGAAAGAGAGATCCACAATTTTATGCATAAGCTTAGTAGGATCTTAGTGTGCAATGGCTAAGATCAAATAAATATGTGTCATATATTTGTCTAACATACACTTGAATTAAATTTGGTTTCTTCAAGTGGGAAGAAGAATAAGAGGAGATGGTAAATTGCCTTAACCTTAGGCCAAAGTAATCTAAATTGCATGGTCTTAAATTTTGGTAATTAATGCTTATATTTGACCAACAATCTCTATCTCTCTCTCTCTCTATATATCTCTCTGTGACAATAACTCCACATTAATTTACTCAACCAATACACAACTAGCTCACTCTTATTAATTCATATAACTTCGTATATTATATGATTTATATCATAGTACGTTAGAAAACCCTAGCTAGTTTCATTGTTCTTCCTTCATTTTCTAGGGTGTGGCTAATGATATCAACATCTTGGAAATTTTAATTAGTAATATTTATTTATATGGATATTGTTGATCTATCATTTCTGCCGTACTTATTCTAAAAATTTAAATTGATAGGATGTGATGAAGTACATTTTATCTTTTAATGTTAATAAAAAAGAAATTTTAAATTTTAAAATTATAAAAATTCTGATACAATATTATAATACTATTTTGAGTTACCAAAAAAATATTATAATACTATTTTTAATAAAAATTTAAGCTGACAAAAAAAAACACATAAATATTTATATCTCTAACATTATGTTATAGAAGTTTTGATATAAATTTATAATACGATTTATCTCAAAAATTTAAGTTTTATGAAAATATATATATAATTAAAACATAAATAGAAGTGATATTTTATGTTGAAATAAAGTTAAAACCAACATATGAGACATGAGATCTTGTAGATTTTGAAAGTGTTTACCCTTAATTATTCTCTTTATTTGTGGAACCGAATTAGGGAGGTAAAGGGCTCATTTAATTGGGTTATTTAATTCAACTGAGTTCTCACCACCTTATCCAATCTAGGTGGAAAATGAATTAGGATGTATAACACAACTCATATATTTAAGGATCTTTTAATTAGCACCAATCATTCTATATATATAGGACTTTACCCTAAAAGTCATAGGTTAAGATGAATAAAGATGTGCTATTGTAATTGATTATGTGTGTTGGGTAATTTTTTTTACCTTTTGAGGGACTTAGTTATGGATCCAAAAAAATATCTATTGGGAGAAAAATAAATTACAAAGATACAATTGAATATATATATATATATATATATATTAAAAATTAAATTAAATTATTATTTTGTATGGGTTCAAATTAAATATGTAATAATGGAGGCCACATGTATCCACAACTATGTAACGCTAAATTCTATTGTGGGGGCATATAGTAAATACAAGCATGCCCATAATGTAATTTTAATAAAAAAATTTCTATTCATACGGTTAGGAATATAATTATTTATAAATATTTTTTTATTACTTTAAATTTTTAAAAAAATAATTTCATAGCATAGTATAGAATTTAGTCATTATTGACCCTCAAAAATTCAAAAACTTTAGCATAAAACAAATAATAAAAAAATCTAAAAAAACTCTTTTACTATTCAGCTTAAACTTAAATTTTTAAAATAAATAATTTTGTAACACGCATAATATCTATTATAATAATGGTAGTAACATGTGTGTATGATAAATGCATAAAAGAGGATATTGATGGAATAAAATATATATACATATATGATTGATTGGTAGTTTAATTTAAACATTTGATATCCCCGAAGGGTTGAATTTCTAGAATTGTGGAGAGAGAATAGTAGCAATGCATGCAAGTTATGTTGTTGAGTGATGAATAATTTGAAAAAGACATACATTCTTGAAATTAGCAACAACGTTTTTTTGCTTGATTCGCAGCATCATCAAGTTTACCCTTATAGCTAATAACTTGTTAGCTGACTTGTAACTTTGTATTATTAAATATGAATATGATTTGAATGATCGAAAAACAAAAAGCAAATAAGAACAAGGATTGCATGCAAAGCGGCACAATGCGTGTGGTCCATGTGGCAATGCCTTCCAATTATTTATAACCATCTAAAAGAGTTTATTTATATTATTGAGTGTATCTTTGGTTGCTTCAATTCATCTCCATCAACTCAATCAAATGATATGAATTCAATTGAAAGACTCACATATCTAGCCACCAGCCACCTTAGGAGAAGAACATTCAACTTATATATTATTTTTTTGTTTATGCTTTTTTTATATTATTTTTTATTTTTGAGTTTACCAAATATCGAATTGATCAGATTTTTTTGATATAAAATTTTTAATATTATGTCATGAGAATATTTGTCTCAAAAATTCAAGCCAATAAAAAAAGTAATATCAATGATTATATCTCTAGTACTCTTATTTAAATAAGAGGTTTTTATCCAAAAAAAAATTCTTGTTTAAAAAAAGTATTAGAGATATAACTATTCATATTATCTTCTCTTATCAGTTTAAACTTTTGGAATGAATAGTTTCATCACATGGTATTAGAGTTCTATGTCCGAAAAATCTAGAATTCAATCCTTTGTGAACTCTAAAAATGAAAAAAATAGCATAAAAAAAAAAGACCATGCAAAATTAAACAAACAAAAAAAAACTCTTGTTTGAGAAAGAATATTAAAAATATAACAATTAATGTTACCTTTTTTTATCAGTTTAAACTTTTAAATTAATAATTTTATGACACAACTAACTCTAAAAATGAAAAAAAAATGTGTTATTTGTATTTGTTTTTATTCACACATAATAAATAAGTATATATGTTGATTTTATAAACATAAAATCACTTGTACATACCATTGTATTTTATTAAAAAATAAATTAAATCTCATAAGAATTTGAATTTAATTTCCGCTTCCAATATGTAAAAACCGTTTTAATTAATACATTACAATAATGCTTAATTTTATTAATATAATAGTGTTACTAACTATTAAACTCGATAGAATAAAATTATTAGTAACACTATTAAACAATAATATTACTGATTGCTTTAAACCGTCGTTAAAAAATAAAACAATAATAACGACCCTTTAATCTGTCGGTAAAATATAATAACTTATATAAACACTTCAAAGAATTCCAACTCTAATAAAAAAATCTACACTAAATTTTCCTAAAATTTTACAAAAAAGAGAATATATAAGTGCACAAAAAATTAAATAGATATAAAAACATGCATATCGAAATTAATTAAGATACTATAGAATGATGCAAGAAATTAGTTGTGTGAAAAGCATTTGAATGGTTGACATATGATGATGAGATTAATGTCAAATCTTCCAAGCTTATGTCTAATTTTTTGTGGGACCATACTCCCATCATTGTGGAAACAGAGATAGGTTTTAGAACCATGCATGCATAATATGATATCATCAAATTGATGTTCTCTCAACATATTTTCAACTTCCAACCCCATATTAAAAAAATCGAGATTTTATTTAAAACCGAAAAAATAAATTAAATACGTAAAACATTAAAATTTTAATAAAATTTAAATTATAAAATTTTTAGATCTAAGTATAAATTTTATAAAATCGATTTATTTATTTAAAATTGTAATATAAAAAAATTTAAATGTTAAACTAAAATTTTAATTATTGATAAAAATTCACGTGTAATTAATTTTACGTGAAATTAATAACTGAAAACTGTTAAATAATTTGATTAATTTAACTAAATTTTTATCTAACAACTTCCAATTATCAACTTTACGTAAAATTAACTACACCTGAATTTCTACTCTACCTATTAAGACAATAACAGTACTCCTATTAATTAACGTCGATCAATCCACCCTAAAATTATACACAAAATAATAAAAACCCTAAAAAATTACAGATATATTTCGTCAGCTGATTTAAACTTATGAGAAGATCCTTGATTTAAGCCCATCTCGACACGAGTTCATAGCTATATATACTCTTAGGATAAAAAGGTGTAGCACTATATATATATACATACATCTTATCTTTAATAAAAAAGGCAAGTATATCTATTCTCATAAAAAATATATATTTTTTTTTAATTAGATGATCACTATATATATCTTATCATTTTGCAGGTTGATCAAGTGTGCAACTTTATATTGCCGAATTAATTTTATTATTGAATTTCAAATTAAAAGTGAATGGTGTATGATTATTAGAGATATTATTCATTATTCAATCACCGAAAAAGGAGATATTATTAATTATTCACTGTTCATTTTTCTAGTGATAATATATTATATGGGTTAAATTAAAGCAAGACAAATATTAATATATTTTGAAAAAAAAAGTAAAAAGTGCCGTCCTTTTAAAAATTAATTTGTTATTAAAGATAAAAAAATCTTAAATTCTAAATTTTAAATTCTAAATTTTAATTAGATTCTTATACTATTTTTAATTTTGTAATTAGATCCTTCGTAATATAAAAATTGTTAACGTTAATTGAATATTTTTTTCGCAAATTAAAGATATCTATAATTAAGAATCTAATTAGATCTTTGATCACATATTTTTTTAGAAAAAATATTCTATTAATTTTAATATTCTTGACATAAAAAAGATATAATTACAAAATTAAAAACAGTTAAACCCAATTAAAGAAAAAAAATATAAAAATTTAATTGTAAATTTGATAAAATTATAAAAACTAACAAAATAATTAAACCATAAAGAGTTAAGATTTTTTTTAATTAACAAGAAATATAATACTCTTTACGTACTTAGAAAAAATATTTAATAAGCTATGATTTAATTAATTAATTAATTAAAAATAAATATAATATTCTTTACTTAGTTGGTATCCTAATAATACACGTTGAAATAAAACTTCTCAACTTAAACTAAGTAGCTGTCATGAATTCACCCCCCAAAATACAACAACAATCATATATAATAATAAGTAGCTGTCGTAAAAAAATTCAACAAAAGAAAAAAAAAAGAAAAACAAGAAAAGTAAGTAATAATAATCTGAAATCAAATCATTGTTGAAAACAATCATTCTAAGAAGTCTTTGATTCATTGAAATTGAAGGTTGTTATTCTTGTTCCAACATAATCAATCATAAGTTACATGAGAGAATTGAGGAGAGTTTTCCAGCAATAGCTAGCACAATTGCATTGGTCAATAATTTAATTTTGTTTCAATCAAAATCATCCCTTATTATTTACAAAAAGGTTATTTTAGTAATTTCCAGATTATTCTCCAGGTGTCCCTCCACGTACACAGATAAGCCACACAAAAAAGGTTTGACAAAAAAGTTCTTAGCCTTTTCAGCCACACACACTAACTAAAATAATTAATTAATTAAAATAAATAAATAACACCCAAATCATTCACAACAATTATTTAGTTTTAGTTAACTATATATACACAAATTTTGAAAAATCTATCAATCATTTGCGGCAAGTGATGGGAAATTTTGTGATAAAACCACTTGTGCAATTTCAGCCACATGAGTATATAACACGTATGATTTAGGAATTTTAGTTTAATATTATTTTTATTTTTGGTCCGGTAATGTACCACTTAGAAAATTTAGGACCCTACGAAATCCTTTCATATTTTTATTTTTAATTTTTTGGTGCCAAATCATCACACACCCTTTTCTTGGCGTCAAGGATCTAAATTTCTGCCTAAATTAGAACCAACTCATGAACTAAATATTAATAAAGCAATTCCACAAATGATAATTAACAAATTAAAACAAAAAATGTATTTTATTTTGAGGCAACAAAATTAATATACAGCACGAGAAGTATGATATTTGTGCATCTAAAAATAGAAAGATATTTATTGGAAGAATTCCGCTAAGGAGCTAATGGAATATTTGTATAATGTGTACAATAAATTATTTATTTAGTCCAATATGAATTAAAAAATGAACATTCAAAATAAAATACTACTAATTTCTCAAACAAAATACACTCATATTATCCAAAATAACCATCCGGATACCAGGAATAATAAACATCTAATATCCTATTGAATCGAACATCCCTATACCCTCATTATACACATTATACAGATATTTCATTGTACAAATTTAATTTAGAATTTAATTATTGTGCATTATGTTATCATTTACTTAAATTTTTTTACATAGTTATCCAATCACGTAATTTTTTTAAATATCTATTCAAACAATATAATTTTAAATAAGAATACTTTTTTGTTGACATGGTGATAATACATAATTAAATATACACATATAAAATTAATAATGCTTATTGATTTAGTAGTGAAATTAAAAATTTAAAAAATTAAACTTTAAAATTGAAATTGCATTAAAATTTAAGAATAATAAAATTGATATTGACATATATATAAAAAATGTCTGAGAAATTAGGTTTCCCAAAAAAATATATTTAACATAGATACAACTGCTTTGACTAGGAGGAGACTTTAATTCTCTTGTGGCTGTAACTTTCATTTTAGAAGGAACTTTGAAAAAAAATAAATAAAGTGTGAAGTAAAATCTTTGAACTTTGAAAACTTTTGAAAGTGGATGTTGGGTTAGTTTTGAAGGATGTTGAAAGTCATGTGAACCATAATTAACTCTTAATCAATCATTGATTTTTTGCTGAAATCTCCATTTTCATTTAATTTATTCTAGCTAGCTATTAAGTAAATAAATTACTTATTATGACTTAAAGCATCAATCATTATTCTTAGAAAAAGAAAATAATGACAGCTTACAATATATAGAACTAGAAGAGTACTAAATAACTAATAATGGTAATTAAGTACTAAACTTAAAGAATTATGTACTTCATTATTTATTATGATTTAAAACATCAACCATTATTGTATTTAAAAAGAAAGCAATGTTTGTAAAATTAATATATGGAGATTTAATTTAAATATACAATATATAATATGAGAAGGGTATTTTTGATACTATTATAAAATTAAAAAAAATTAATTTTTATTATTTATTTAATTTATAGTTAAAAATTAACCACACATAACAAAATATGACACTATTTTAAATTTGTTTTAAATTATACATTTTTTTATTAAACAGGCACCTGACAACAAAAATAATAAATTAAAATTAAATTGGCACCTTATAATATTGATTAATTAAAGTTTAAACTAAATCAAATCATAATATACAGAATTAAGACTGGAAGTGAGTTAAATTGAGTCGAGTTAGACAAAGTTTAAGTTCGACTCACCAAAATTGAATTTAGCTTACGGTTCGACTCATTAATAATTGAACATATTTCTTAAGTTCAAACTCGACTTATCGAAAACTCACAAGCTGACTTGAGTTCATGAACTGGCTCAAATAATAGAAATATAATTTATAATTCTATATCAATAAATTATAACTAATATATTTTAAAAAATATTTTAAAAAATTAATTTTATATATTGTCTATCTATCAATAAATTATAATTTTTTTATTTATGTTCAATATCAAAATTATATATAAAAAATAAATATAAAATTTTAAATAATTAAAATTATTTATAAATATTACTATTTCATATATATATATAATCGAGCCAACTCACGATTAAATGAGCTAAACTTATCCAAACTCAAACTTAACTCATTCAATTTATGAGTTCATCAATTTTAGGTTCAAAATCTACTCACTTTACGAGTTCAGCTTATCAAATTATTAACGAGTCAAATTTAAACTAATTTGACACACTTTGAACACTAACTATTAAAATGAAGTATTACAGTTATTAGTTACATTACTTAAAAATAATTACATATCACAGTAGTAAAAAAAGGAATAAGATTAATAATCATAATATAATTAATTAATAACACGTGCAAGCACACCATCGGTAATCACCTGAACCCTAAAACAAAATATCTCAGTTCCTAATTTTGAAGCTATAAAATAATTGAACGCCATAGTTAAACGCAATTAATGCTAATCATATGAAAGACGCTTAAGCTAAGCTAATGTTTAATTATTGTTGTTATAAAGTGTAGATAGATATATAATTAACAAAATCTTAAAATGTTATCCTTTCTTGTTATGCCCTAATTTTTTAAAATTACACCTACCACTTTGGAGTCCAACTATACCTACTAAAGATAGCATTGATCACAACTCACGAAATTAATATTATTATTATTTTAAAAAAAATCTCACTTTATTGCTTTCTTAAATTTATCAATTCATACTAAAGCACACAACCTTTGTACAATCGAACAAATTAGCTTCAAATAGAATGGAATTTAATTTTAATTTATAATATTATAATAAGATCGGTAGATTACATATAATTATCATGAGATCATAAAGTGACACTTGGATTAATCATAATTCACCAAGAGGACTTTGAATTCCACTGTTCACGCGTGGGCATCAAAAAGCTATTAGATAGATCGCATTAACACAATACGGTTCGATCTAAATACATATATTATATTGTGTGAATCATACACCATTAATGGTAAGTATTAATTAACCGTGTAATTAATTAAGATGGTAAGTATTTTTATTTTTTTCATCAAATGTTTTCGGATTCAAATTCTATAAAAAAAATTATCACTTTAAGAATTTTATAAGAACTATACTTTTTGTCTTTAAAGTTTAATAAAAGTTTCAAAAATACTCTTAAATTTTATTTTGTTTCAATTTTATCTTAAAAATTTTCGATTTGCATCAAATATACCCATGACGGCTAATTTTTCAAAAATTTAAGGGCGATTCAACAACAATTTCATAAGAACAACCCTTAACACAAGCAAATCAAGTATAATTTTCATGCATTATTATTAGATTGGTCTTAAATTTTTTAAAATTTACCCTTCAAGAGTATATTTGATGCAAATAAAAAACTTTTAGAACAAAATGAAAACAAAATAAAATTTAAAGATATTTTTAAAACTTTTACTAAACTTTAAGAACAAAAAATATTCTTTATCCATTTTATAAATAAAATAAATTTATTGAACTTTATCTCGGTATTATATATATTTGAATTAGAGAGCAAACTTTTTTTGTCAATATTAGTTAATTTTTGAAATGACTATTTTATTCAAAAGTTTAAATTTTAAGTATAAATTTTAAATCCTGAAAAAAAATAAAAAATAAATAATTTTATAATAAAAAATTAGTTAATATTACTTAATTAAAAATTAATTCCTTATATAAAGAAGATACTATTTATAATGTATAAAGCAATATTAGTTAATTTTTGAAATAATTTTTTATTTTAAATTTTAAATCATAAATATTAAATTCTTTAAAAAATAAAATTTTAAAATAAAAATAAATTAATATTACTAATTTGTAACGTATAAAGCAATAGTGCATGAAGATATGTTAGTTTTACACGTGGTTTGTTTTGATGTGTGACAAGAAAATTTTGGTGACCTAATTAATAGATTTTGTTTTGATTAATAGTGGGAGTGATTTGTTGTACATTGAAGTACTACCAAAAATACATTAAAATGATGAGGATCGGATTCCATGAATCACAAGCAACATATATTATAAGCAAAAGTGAAATCATTTACCATTATAAGAATCAAGAAGGGGAGATATTCAACAAAAAGAAAGAATGGAAGTTCAGATTTACTTCGATTTGTAGTATCTTGATAGTATCACTACAACAAATATATTTTAACCCTAGTAATAAAAAATAAAAAATATTACTAAAAGGTTATAAAAAAATTCATTATTAAAACACTTTAGTAATCTAGTGTTCTTTACATCCACCTATCGATTTAAATTTTTTGAATCTCTTATCACCTAAAGGTATAAAATTCGATTTTTATTAATTTCAAAAGAAAAATTTTCGATATAACGCCAATAAAAAAATTATACAAAAATTTACACAAATTCAAAGAAATTACATGAGGTGAGTTTGTAATAATAATTATTATTTATTTATGTATTTTATATATGCCCTTATTATAAATAATAGTTGGAATGACATGGCATGTAGGACAATTTTTTTATATAATTACCAGATATATAACTATTTATATTTTTTTATTAATTTAAATTTTTAGAAGAAATAATTTTATGACAAAAATAACAATATTCATTTAAACTTATTATATACATTTTTCCATCAAAATTTGATTAAAGAGTTGAGGATATAGGGTAAATTAAACAAAATAAAATCTGTTTAGAGTTTAGGATTTTTTTTTTGTTATTATTATCTTCTAATAATTTTTAGGAATTCTATAACCTTTATAAATAAAAATAGTATTAAATGAAGATTAAAAAAATGAAAGTCTATGAATGTGACTTGAACTTTACCAATCATAGTATGAAAGAGATGAAAATCATATGATCAATACCAAAAAATTAAAAGGTAAAATTGTTGAAAAGTAACCAATTGAATGCAAACACTCATCTAAGACAAAAACGTAACAATCCTAAATTCCATACCAATTGTAATTTGCTTTAAATGAAAACATTCTCTACAACTCAAAATAACCCTTGGCTTTTAATTTATTAACCAACAAACTAAACATCTAAATCAGCAAGTAAATTATATAGAGAACACAAAAAAAAAATTTGGGTACTCAACAAAAACATCTATTTGTAGTAGTAAGGTTATTATGGAATGAGTGCAAACAAATGTGTCACGTGATTAAGGTATATATATAAAGGATTTAATTTTGATACGGTATAAAATAGTTTTATACGTGTATCTAATTACATAACATTACATCAGCAAAACTAATTACTTTTTATATTAATCGCGTGAATAATTATCTAAAAGAACAAATATAATTATATAACTCTAAAAAGTATTTTAGACTGTCAGTGCATTAAAATTAAACTCGATATATAAATGTGTTTGGGTAAGGGAAAAGAAACGAAAAGAAAGGAAAGGAGAAGAAAGCATTTTGGGTACGTAACGCGTGGTTAAGTAAAAGAGTGTATATGTGTATGTGTGTAAGTGTTGTGTGTGGCCCAATATCATTAATTATTATTAATTTATTATTATTATTATTATTAGAACAACATTGCAACTACATTAAGTGTTGAGCTGGCAATTTTATTTGGTATTGCATGGTTTATTTTGTGTGGCCCTCAAAGCCTATATGCTTTCTAAAGCAACCATACATACATGATTCATTCATACTTTCAATAAAATCATAATGTCCATGCAAAATTGTACTAATTAATAATTATTTTTTTTAAATAAATAATCTACTACATACACATACCCTTCCATGCACCCTATATAGGGGATTCTATTCTCTTTGAAATGAGTGTGACAGAGAGAAATTTAATTTAGAGAGCAAAGTAGCTTCTTCTTCTTCCCCCCCTTCACACAAGGGAGTTTTTGAATAGAGAGATTTTAATTAATTATTCCAAAACCAACATTCAAGCATGGCACACAGTCCTTTAGTTTTCATCTTTGGAATTCTAGGTATGTTTACAAAAGAAAATTAAATTCATCATTTTGCATTATTATTATTATCATGTGTATATTCTCCTCTTCTTCTACTTCCTCTTCTTGTTCTTTCTAGTGAAATTATTATTTATTTTCATTTCTATATAATTTTTTTTCCTTATAGAAACATGAACTAATATAGTTTTTCTTGTTAATTATTATTGTAGGCAACATTGCTTCCTTTGTATGCTTTCTAGCACCACTGTAAGTATATCTATATATCTAGCTATGATCTTTCAATATAATAAATATTATTATTTATTAATTAGTAAATCAAGTAGTGATGAACACATGCATGTGCTTTTTTTTTTTCAGACCAACATTTTATAGAGTATGCAAGAAGAAATCAACAGAAGGATTCCAATCAATTCCATATGTGGCAGCACTCTTCAGTGCAATGCTTTGGATCTTCTATGCCTATGTCAAAACCGGAGAAACTCTTCTTATCACAATCAATGCATTTGGTTGTGTCATTGAGACTATTTACCTTGCCATTTTCATCACTTACTGCCCCAAGAAAGTTAGGGTTAGTAATTACATCTAACTAATCAAAAATATTTTTATAGATGAAAACCTCACGTACAATTATCTTTATGTAAATATGACAGTTAAGGCATTATAACAGATACAGATAATAGCGACGGTGTTTTTTGTCGCCAATTTTCCGCCGCTAATGCCTATCTCTGTTATTGTAGTGAGAATCGTTAGATGATTTGATATGTTTGACACAATTATCATCTAACGATTCTTAGCTACAATTTCGTATGAAAACAAATATACGCAAATTTTTGCTTTTATTATAACTATATAACTAACATTATTGTTTGATATTGTAGATGTCCACATTGAGAATGATTCTATTATTGAACTTTGGAGGATTTTGCACAATTGTTCTATTAACACATATCCTAGCAAAAGGAGCAAATCGTCCCAAGCTTCTTGGATGGATTTGTGTTGTCTTTGCCACTACTGTTTTTGCAGCACCTTTGAGCATCATTGTAAGTATATATATAAAAAGTAATATGAATTTCTCATTGAATCTTACTCTATATATAATATATACTAATTAATTTTTTGTTTCTAATTTCAGAGGACGGTTATCCGAACCAAAAGCGTGGAGTTCCTTCCTTTTCCTCTTTCTCTTCTTCTCTTCATTAGCGCAATCATGTGGCTATTGTACGGCATCTTTCTCAAAGACATCTACGTTACTGTGAGTATAAAATAATTTTATATTAATATTGAGAATTAGTGTATATAAATTAGTGAACACTCATATATAATTGTCTTAATATAAAGTAGTTGATAGTTGAGAGCCGTTAGATAATAATTTAATTAATATGTCAAATCATCTGATGGTTTTTGACTGACAACTTCACACAAAAATAACTGCATATAAATTTCTATCATATAAATATATTTTACAATGTAGTTATAATTTTTACGTGAGAATATTTTTATGTGAGTAATTTTTTAAAATAATATATTTAATTTGTATTATTATTTATATAGAGATTGGATTAGCAGATTCTAGTAATTACTAGACTGATTTGTCCTTATGGAAAATGCATGAAAAAATGTTGTAACCATGTGTTTTGTGTATGGACAGCTCCCGAACGTTGTGGGGTTAACATTTGGAACGGTTCAAATGGTTCTCTATGCAATGTATCGAAATAAAAAATCGGTTCAAGATGAGAAGCTACCAGAACACAAAATTGCCGACATTGAAAACAACATCGAACAAAACGTTGAAGACGAGAAGAAACAGCAGAAGGAGGAGGAAAAACGCGATATTGAGAAAGTAGAAGTTATAGTAAAAAACATAGAAATGAAAGAAACAAAAGTAGAAAAAGAAGAAGAGAAGAACAAAGATTCATCATCATCACAAGAAGAAAACAACCAAACAGAAGTTAAGGACAAGAAAGACAACAATAACAACAAGTCATGAAGTGAATAGTGTAGAGAGTTTGGAATTATTAAGGGTGCCTCTAGCTTCAATATGATTAAGATCTTCTTCTTCTTCTCTATGATGATGATGATAATGATGATCTCTCTCATCTATGTTGTGGGGTTCTTCAATTTACGTGTAAAATTGTGAAACGCTTAAAACAAAATTAAAAGCTAAGGGGTAGTATGGGACTATATGCCTCTTGTAGATATATCTTTTTCTATAATTATTGTTATTATTATTATTATTGTTATATCTCTCTCTGTATACATAGTTATTTTTAACTTGTTTTGGTTACTCCTTTATTTTATGTAATTTTATATTTGTTTTCATTAATTTTATATTATATAATATATGCCCCCGGATCCAGGGAAGTTCATATAGAAATTGTCCCCACTTCATTATTGTTGTTATTAATTATGATAAATATATTATAAAAGTTTGAAAAATACTTATAAATTTGTTTTTATATATGCAAACAATCGTGTATTGTCACACTAATAAAAATAATTTTTTAAATTTTTTATTTAAAAATTACTTAAATATATAAATTTTATTGGTCAACCTAAAATTTTTTATATTATTAATACATTAAAATTAAATTCTTAATAAATTGTTATAGAAGTTTTAATTAAAGCACTGGTTATTGGTTGGTAGTACTAAGGTTTTGTTAATAAGAAGTGTTAATAACAAAATCTTTAATACATATTTTTTTCGTTGGTGCATGGAGCATAAACCCATATTAATATAATTAGTGATGGAAAAACTAATCATTAAATATACTCAATAGTAGTTGGTAAAAAGTTATTTATTATTCCAAAGTTCCTATCATATGTGCATGGTCCGGATCGACATGAAGAAAAAGTTTAGATTACATGTTTCTTCTTTTTTTGTGATGATTTTTTTTTCTTTTTAACAATAATTTTTTAAAATTTTTATATGCATTGATGTCATAAATTTTGACAATGATGTTCCAACAAGGGACAAAATAAATAGTTGAAACTTGAAAGCGACTCATCAAGACACTAATACGACCAATTCGCCGCAAAAAAATCTACTCAAAGAAGTTATAGAGCGAAATTGTTGTAATTTATGTTCTTTTATTTTGATTAACAACTTTCTTTCATTTTTAATTTTAACACCCTTGATCATAGGATAATTTTTTGGAGACCACTTCCATAAATATACTAAAAATATATTTTTTTTAAAAACGTTTATATGTGTTATGATATTATTAGACATTTTTATTAAACTGGTTAATAATTTATTTTTTAATAAATCATAACATAATCAGTTTATTATAGTAACAATAATAAATCCAATTGTCCACACTATAATTATTAGACCCAATTTGATCTGACCGATTTACATGATCTAAACCGAATCATGTTTAACTTTTTTGATAAAAAATAAATATATTCCTGATTTTTGTTTTTTTTTTTTTAAATCATGATCAGTGAGTTATGTAAATTGGTCGGTTTGACTGTATCTGATAATAATTAAGTTTATTGTTATTATTATAAAAAAATCAGTTTTATTATTGTTTGTTAAAAAATTAAAAAATAACAGATTCATTAATACATCCAATAATAATGCGACACATAAGTGTTTTCATAAAAAGACGTTTTAGGCGTCTTTATAAGAGAATCCTTCTAATTTTTTTAAGATGCTAGGACAAAATAATAGTTGAACCTTTTCTTTCATATTTAAGAAATATTTCTCTAGACGAAAAGCTAGTTTCATCAGATTGTACATGTCTTTGTGGTAAAAATTTTGCTACAAAGTAAAAGACATTTATAACCTTTTGAATTAGGTGCATAATATGTGAAGACACATCTATGTAATTTGAAATCTAGTTTAATTTTATTATAGGATCTTAAAAGGAAAAATAACTACTGTTAAAATAAATCTCTAAAATTGTTATAATTTGATACGGTATGAAAAAGAATTTCGAAATGAGATGTCTATATTTTTTTTCAGTCTTATTATTTTACTTAGGAGTTGTATAAAGATAATCAAATTTTTGAATAATAACTTAACAAAACAAAACCTTGTTAGTCAATTGGCGTTTAACAAAACAAACATGAATATGAAATTGAAAATAAATTAAATATTGTCATATTTTGTAAATTTAGATACACTTATAATGAGACATGATAATATATTCTCTACATCATAAAGACCATATAGTTCCGGTTTGGAACTAATTATGATAAGAAGTATTTGATATTAGGAGTGGAGCTAGAAATTTTTTTGAGAGAGATCAATATAAAAAATATAAATTAAAAAAAATTAGAAAGAGACTAAACTAAAAAATTAAAAACTTATATATACAACTTATTAATTTGGGGAAGACTATTGCCCCTTCTTTATAACGTAGTTTTGCCACTGTTTGATATTCTTCACTTAAACCTTCAAGAAGAGTTTTATTGTGTTCTTCTATGGTTAAAGATAATTCCAGTGCAGTTAAAAAAATCTTCTATATTTTTTATTTTAAAAACATAATTGGTGGATGACTGACCTTATTTTTGATATCTTGTTGATTCAGCAAAATACTCTTCTATTTTGTTCTAGATTTGATGACTAAAAGTTAATCTTACCATTTTGTTCTTGAAAATTGGATCAATTGAGGCAAACAACCAAAATTAAAGGTTATAGTCATCTTGCAGTCACTGTTTATATGTAGCATTCAATGTCATGTTGTTAATTTTCAGAAGATGCATATTGTGATGGAATTCAATCTTTGAACAAATAATCTTGTAAATCTTGTCCCCTGATAGTTAGAGTTTATTATTGCCATGTTCGATGATTTTTTTTCAAGCTTGTCACTTATGGGATTATATGGTCTCGAATTCAGAAGCAGTAATAAAAAAAATTCGTTGGAAGAGCATTGTTATTGGGATTTGAGTTGGCTGAGTTAGAAGAAGTTGAATTTCCAAAATTGGAATTAGCAGGTAAAGTTAGTTTTTTTTATCCTAGTCGATTTGTGTTGGAGATCTTTTTGTAGGTGGGTCAGCAATGGTCGTACATTAAACAGATGACATTGGTCATCTCCTAAATATATGTGTTGTTGTTTGGCGTAAACCTATCAACAATACATAAACAAACTAATATGGCAATATAAATTAAAACTTTAAAAGCAAATAACTATAATACCACGAATTAACATAATTAGACAATCCAATCACTTTTAGCAATATCAAAACTAAGTAATTTACACCTAATCTAGCTATCTTAACAACCTAAAATACACTAAAACATAAAATTAAATCTAACTAAACTAATTAAAACCAAACTAATGAATCAATACTGACTAAACAAAATTTGAAAAACAAAATTTAATAAAAAACCTATAATGTAGGACAACAGACGAAATAGAGAAGAGGGAAGAGAGGGGTTACAACAGTGCTGAAGGATAGGGAACTCACCGGGAGACTAGGACAGCGGCAAAGTTGGGCAGCAGAGGCGCTGAAGGCTAGACTCGCGACGAAGCTGGACAGCAGCAGCGCGATGACAGTGGCTGTGTGGGGCGGTGGTTCCGAGAAGGGAGAAGAAAAATGCTGAAATGGTAAGGAGAGAAGAGGGAGAGTAGTGCTGTGCTACGAGGAGAAAGGAGAAGATGGGAGAAGATAAAGGGAGGGATCGGCAGTGAGTTGACAACAACAGAGAGTGAGCTGTGATGACGGTGGTTTTGGTGGTGGCAAATGGTGGTGATGGAGAGAGTGGAAGAAGTGAGAGATAGACTGAAATTCGAATAAGGAGAAGAGGATTCGCGTTTTTAATTTACACCCTAGTTAACATTGGATCAATTTTACTTCCTTCCAAAATTAATTCTAAACCTCCCAAGGAATTTTCAAAGATATTATTAAACTCAATCATTGAACAATGATATATCACTGTTTAGATAAGCCACTAAGTGATGTTGAACCTGGGATGAAATTAATTTTTCACTCCTTTTGTTAGTCATGCTTTACAGAGCTGCTTATCCATTAAAAAGAAATTTGTAATACATGTGGAACTTTGTTAGTTGGCTTTAAAATGAATTTGCATTTTGGTTCAGGTTGTTTATTGCCGGTATTTAGGTTTTTATTTTGCCACCGAAGAGGTTGTTGCATTGAAATTTTGTACATGATTCGTTGATAAATAGGTATATAGAGTGAGGTGTTAGTTACGTTTATTTGGGTATTGATTTCACATTTTTAGTAATACTAGCGTATGTCCCGTACTCTGAATGGGATAATATATAAAATTATATAAATTTAAAAAAATAAAATATATATCATAATTATTATTATTATAAATATTTTATAAAATTATAATTAAAATTAAATTTTTAATATTTTTAATATTAAAATTAATTAGTATTTGTCTTAATCAATTTGAGTTTGTTAAGTGATCATCTCAACTTAAAATCTCATCTTGTATGTGTAACAATTCATTAGCTAGCAGTAAACTCTTAATAAATAAAGCATCAATACGTGGTTAGACTTGATAGGAGTACCTGAATATATAGATACCCGACCCATCCATACCCGGTTGGAGAGGGTAATAACTAACCTGAGTCAGGACAGATTTTGTTTAGAATAGGATATGGTTGGGGTGTACCTGCCCCGGATATATACATATAAACACATTTTAGGTATTAAGATTTGCTTCACATCACAGATTTAGTGATTCACATCCTCAATCCATACTCTATAGCCACGCAAGAGAAACCTAGTCATCCTCACCCATAGTCTTCTTCTTCTCGACTTCTTCACAAAAAATCTCATAGCTCCCGTCATCGTCGTTGCTAAGCCCATCACTGCCTACCCCATTCACAGCTCCCATCTTCCTTCACAGCTCATGTCGTCATCGCTGCTTAGCCCGTTATCGTTGCTGTTGAGTCCGTTGTCACCTTTCTCCTGCCGAGTCCCCTTTTCTCTAGGTAAATTCACCCTTCTCTCTGTGAGTCTGTTAAGTTCTTGTCTTCTTCTTCCACAGACTCATCACTTAGTCGCCGTCGCTATGAGCCCGGGCATTACCGTTGCAGTTTCATCTGAGTCTGTTACCAAATAAAATAGGTATGCATGAGATCATTTTTGCATGTAATTTCTGAATTTTTTGATCTACGTGATTGAATATTTTAGTATGGCGTTCATTGTGATTTTATTGGGATATTAACGTGATAAAAGCTATGGTAATTTTATAACTAATATATGAGATAGACCAGATTATTAAAGTAATCAGGAAAATAACATTTAGATGTGCGCATAAAATTTATAAGAAGTGATTATTTCAATATATATATATATATATATATATATATATATATATATATATAGCCCAAGTGAAAGATTATTAAGAAATTATTATTTTTTAATATATATATGGATAATCATATATTAATTATAATCTCAAATTAAGTAATTTCACATTAAATGACTTATATAACGGTGATCTCATTTATTGTCATAAATATTAAATTAAATAAGTCATTGTTATTTTTGATTTGGATAAATGAAATTAAAACCATAGATACTATTTTATTTGAATTTTAGGGTTTAATGAGTGTCACACTCAAAGATAAATAATGACTTCAGAATTTTGGTCTTCAACACATCAAACTCGCTTCCGTAGCTTTTTTTTTCCACAGTGGAGTTGTGATTCAACCCTATCAAGGATACATAAGGTTTTGGTTGACAAAGATCAAAGAACCACAAGAGTCAAGCTCTTTGATCTCAATCATGCTCTCGAACGAAGGGACACTTCTGCACTCTCATTTATATTTCTTAATGATTTAACATGGATGATATTGAAATTGAGAAATCCTAAAATTTTCAAATAAAATAGAAGTTTTATTCAATCAAATGATGATAAATAATTTTATTGAATTAAATTATATTAATGTGATAATTAGATGATAAAGAATGCTAGAAAAATAAATAAATAATATTTTAAGAGTATAGAAATATTAAATTATCATTTCACTTTACGCTTTCAATCAACAAAAATAAATATTTTGAATTAATTAAATTTTTACAAAAAATTATATACCTAAAATTATTTCATTTCTTCATAAATCTTTTGAACATATAATGGTTCAATAAGAGGTTGACTATTGAGAATTGAATATAATATTTTTAAATTTGTATTTTCAATAAAAAGATGTACTTAGTTTTATCGATCCTAAATAATTCTATATTTACTATTACTTATCCATCTAAATAATTTTAACATTGATAGAATATTATTTTTAGATGCAAAAATTTTAAAATATATTTATTCTACTTTAAAAATTAATATTCATATTTACCTTATAATTTCAACAAATATGGCAAAAATATTATATTTTTTAGTTAAAAAAGTAAAATATCTATAAATATATTTTTGTGCTTTAGCTTTAAATTTTTCAAAAAAAAATGGCAAATTAATGGAATCAAATCATATTTCTATAACATATATAAGAATGTATATTATATATAAATAAAAAATATTAGGTGTAATAAGAACAAATACATAAATTAAAGTAAAATTTTAAAAAATAAGAACCAAAAAAACATTTAAGAAACGAAATATAAATAGAAGAGAAACAAAATTAGCAGACGGATAGAGAAATAATTTAATAAATTTTATGTATATATAAAAGAGGAATAAAAATAAGATATACAGTACCTTGTTTAATTTAACAAGATTTATGACAATAAACGTATAAAAATAAAAAAATAAAAATTAATAAAAAATTAAATATCTGAATTAATATAAAAAATAAAAAATAATAAAATAATAATAATTTATCATAATCTTAATCTTTGAATATAATTAATTAATAATAATATAATTAGTCTATAATAATCTTAATCTAATCTTTTAATATAATTAATTTTAATTAATTAAATAATCAAATAAATTTGAAGATAAATATATTTAATCTAATCGTATAAAAAAATAATAGATTTTTTATAATTAGACATATTTTATATATATATATTTGAGATAAAATATTACTTTAAAATAAAATTATTATTATTAATGACGTATAAATATTAAAATTGTATTAATGCATTAATTGAAATACATTACTAGAACAAAAAATTATAAAAATTAAAATAACTAAAATTTATTACCTTTAATTAGTTAAATTAGCATAAAATAAAAAAATATTATTAATCAGATTAAATAAATTAAAAAATATTACTGAGCAAAACAAATATCAAAATAATTATATTACTAATTAAAAAATTTAATTTAATCAATTCAAATTTTTATTTTTTAATAGACAATTAAAGATTGTCAATGCGTAAAAATAAATAAGATATAATAAAGAATAATTTTGGTAGCATAAATAATTAAATTAAATTATTATATACAATTTTTATTTTTTTATTTTATTATAATTTAAGTTGGCATTAATGATAAAAAAACTAATTTTAAATAGTCCTAATTTGTATTTTACAACATAACTAAAACATAATTCATAATTTTTTATTTTGTGATTAATCAACATTTTTAACTTTTTTTGTTAAGTATTCTGTATTTTATGATTGATAAATTTTTTCTATAAAATACAAATTTGTGATGAATTATTACAATCACAGTTAATTAAGAAAATCAAGAAAAAATTATAAAAAATTAAATAAAAGATAAAAATAGAGTAAAAATTTATTTTGAAACTAAAAATTTGTCAATTGTGTTAAAAATTCTAAAAATTTGTATCTTATTATATAATGAATTGTGTTACTTACTTCAACTTCATTATCTCTTTGTATCCAAAAAAATATATAATGTCACACTTATTTCAAAAAAGATGAAACTCCTCAAATACACGGTATAATGTATAATTTAAGAATAATAAAATAAAAAGTATCTAAAATTTTATAATAATATTTGAAATTTTCAATGAAAATAATATAAAGAGTTTAAATCTACCGAATGAATTCAATAGTTATCCTTTACACATCTTATTTAAATTTAAATTTTAAAATTTAATTTTATCTTTTTTTTTCTCCTAATATAAATTATTTTTGATAAAAAATAGAAAAAAATTTATTAGACCAAAAAAATATTCTATCAAAGAAGTATTATAAGAAAATTTATAATTAGAGAAGAAAATAATAAAAATATTAATAATAATAAAGAAAAAAAGAAGCTCATATTAAAGAATGTTAGAAAAAAAAAAGGTTCATATTAATAATAATAATGCTGAGTAATGATGTTGCTATTTTAGGTTTTTAACCTCTGTCATCGTTTTTTCCTTTCTTTGTTTTTTTTATTTAAATTATTAAGTTATAAAAAAAATAAAGAACAATTCAAGAAAACAAAAATAGCAAGATCAATAGTAACTATACGATTAAAATACATAGGAGAAAAATAAACTATCATATATAGAATTAACATGAGTATATTTCATCATTAAATAAACAAAATTAACGTAAAAGAAAATTACATATAAAGAGAAAAAAAGAATTAAAATATCCAAAATGATAAAAAGATTATTTTTACAATTTGATTATGCCACATATATATATATATATATATATAAGACATATAAAACAATGAACTTTTAACTAAATTAAATTATATTCATTATTATTAGAAAGGGTAAGAGAGAGTAGTAGAGAAAAAGTTTGTGTGTATTCAAGTTGTGTAGAATAATATAATATAGAAGAGTATTTATAGGTGCTAAGAGAATCGAAATAATAAAGACGTAATATCCTATAATAAATATCCAGATATGTTGATCCTAATTATACTCTAATAATTATATTCAATTAATTGATATACATAATATTAAATTATGTGATACCTAAATATCTAATCAAATCAATTAGTAATTATATGATATTTAAATATCTAATCAAATTAATTAATTGATATAGTTAATTTATCATAATAACTTGTATTTAATGAGTTAAAAAAAATAAATCGAAAAACACTCTCAGAAACATACTACGTCAGTTCCATCATTAAATACAAAAATCTAATTTTTATATAATAAAATAGATAAATATACTATTAGTGACGGATCCAAAAAATTTTGATAATAGGGACAGAATATATATAATACTATAGTAATTTTTATAAAAAATATTATATGTACATAAAAAATTAACTACTAAATTATTTATGTATAAATACATGTGTTTTTTAACTTATTTTTAATATATATTTTGTATTTAAATATATATTCCTACAAATGATTATTTTTTATGCACGTGTAGCATAACTATTACTATTATTATTATTATTATTATTATTATTATTATTATTATTATTATTATAGAATATGATCAATCTTTAAAATATTTATTTATCAAATTAAAATACTAAAACACTAATTTAAATAATAACATATAATTTAAAATTCTATTTTTTTTAATTTTATATTTTAAAAAGATTGAATAATTTTTTTAACAATACAATTGAAATATCTTTTTATCTATATATATCACTAAATGATCATTTAAAAATTCACATCCCATACAATTAGGTCTTGATGATATTTATAATTTAAAAAGTTCTTTTAATTAATGCAGTTGTCATAGAAAAACTAAAAATAATTTTAGAAGAGAAAACATCAATGGATCAATAATATTCTTTCAAGTCAATTTCTAAAAAAGAATATTAATCTCATTTAAATTTAAAAATTGATCATTATAATACATTCAATATAAAATTCTCAAATTGAATATTAAATTTCAAAAGTTGAGTAAAATTTTATTGTGGAATCAAAATCAATAATTTAATAGAGACAAATAAACATTATTATTATATACTATTAAAAAAAATTTTAAATTTTAGTAGGGACGCTTGCCCCCACACCCTTATATGTAGAACCGTTCCTGTGTACTATATACTATTTATGTATTCCTACTAAAAAAAATTATAATAAATAAATCTACATCTACCATTAATAAAAAATAATTTAGTTAACAGTTCATTTTCATTTTGTGTTAATTTTGTGATTCTAATATAATTATTTTCTCCTCGTTGATTAATTCTTATTGGTTATATTTTGGTACAAAGTTTTCTTCCGCATGTGATGCACAGTATGAATATGACGGCCATATTTTGCACAAATTTCTTTTATTTTGGATATAATTTGAAGAGAAGAGAAGACGACTGCCGAACAGGAGACGTCGAGCAAAGAAGATCAGAAGCAGGACTAAGAAAGACTGGCGGCGACGACTCACGACCAGGAGTCGTCGACGAGCAGAGAAGATTAGAATCGGGACTGAGGGAGACCGGCGACGACGACTCACAAGCAGGAGGTGACGAGCATCGAAGAACAGAAGCGGGACTGAGGGAGACCGACAGCGACGAATCGCGAGCAGGAGCCGACGTGACTGGTCCTTCTGCGCTGTTGTGGGTGGTGCTGTGATAGTTGCCTCCTGCGACGACGGTGAACTGGATTAGGTGGCTGAACGGATCTCTCTCTTCAGGTGGAAGGTAGTCTCTCATGGAGTCATGGCGAAAAGATTTGGGATTTGGAAAGGGAAACAGAACTGAAAAAGGGACGATGAAGGCAGCTAGTGTTTCAATGGAGCTCTTCAGTATTTCAGCATTTAACCTAATTTTTTTAATTTTAAAGGAAACGACGTCGATTCAAGAAAATTAAAAAAAATCGAACCAGTCGAAATTAAATAAAATTCGCTGATTCACCGATTTTGGTCAAATTCGACCGATTTAAACTGGATCATTCTGGTTCGTTTGTTTTTCTGATCAGAAAGTTCAACCGAACTAATTAGATTATTAGTTTATAGAATTTTTTATTCGACCAACCGATTAGGTCCAATTCTAACAACACTGTTTTGTATTATTCTGATTTTTTCTTCTCTTGATCTCTATCTTCAAATTTTTTTCCAAACATTTATCTTAATATAAACCTTCATTTGCTTATATAAATACATCAAGCAAAATGAAAAGTACAATTGAATTTAAACTTTACTAATTTAATGCAAAATTAAGGTTTTTATAAAAAAAATTGGCAGTTTTCTGTTATATTAGCTTGCAGTAATTTAGAACATTTTTTTCAACACATTAAATAGTACATGATTTGTTTGCATCTATTTTATTTAGGTGAGGTTCTTTTACTTTGTTATTTATATTATTTTTTATTAATAGTAGAGAAAGGTTTATTTGTTATAATTTCTTTTAGTAGAAATGCATAAGGAGTACATAGTATATAAATGGTATGATACATAAATATTTAATCAAATCAATTAGTTGATATAGTTAGTTTATCATAATAATTTATATTTAATGAGTTAAAAAAATAAATCAAAAACACCTTCAGAAGCATGCCACGTCAACTCCATCATTAAATACAAAAATCTGACTTTTATAAAATAGAATAAATAGATAGATATACTATGTATTATTTATGTACTCCCATTAAAAAAATTATAACAAATATTCTATATCTACTATTAATAAAAAATAATCTAAATAATAGTTAATTTTCATTTGGTGTTAATTTTGTGATTCTAACATAATTATTTTTTACATGCTAATTAATTCTTATTGGTTATATTTTGGTGCAAAGCTTCCGTCCGTATATGATGCACAGTGTGAACATGACCGTCATATTTTGCACAATTTTTTTTATTTTGGATATAATTTGAAGAGAAGAGTTTTTGACTTTTTTTTCATATTTAAAATTAAAAATAGCGTTGAAGAGAGATGTGGTACCACTCAAATATAATCTATAATCTCTAAATATTTTTCTCTATTTCTCAGCTATAGGTGTGTGTGAGTTTTTCTGGTTTTTTCTTCTCTCGATCTCATCTCCCATTTTTTTTTTGTTTTTAAGGATCTATTAACTTTAGTTTGTGTTTATGTTTGTATTCTTCTGAATTCTCTCTTCTTTGAATCTCATCTTCAATTTTTCTTCAAACATTTATCTTAACACAAATCTCCATTTGCCTATATAAATATATCAAGTAAAATGAAAAGCACAGTTGAATTTGAACTTTACTAATTTAATGTAAAATTAAAGTTTTTATAAAAAAATTGGCAGTTTTCTATTATATTAGCTTACAGTAATTTAAAACATTTTTTTCAACACATTAAATATACATGATTTGTTTGCATCTATTTTATATAGATGAAGTTCTTTTACATTGATATTTAGATTTTTTTTGATATCAATAATAAAGGTAGGTTTATTTATTATAATTTTGTTTAATAAGAATACATAAGGAGTACATAGTATATAAATTGCGTGATACCTAAATATCCAATCAAATCAATTAGTTGATATAATTAGTTTATCGTAATAACTTATATTTAATGAGTTAAAAGAAATAAACCAAAAAATACTCTCAATTAAAGTTTTTATAAAAAAATGGGTAGTTTTCTGTTATATTAGCTTTGGAACATTTTTTTCAACACATTAAATAGTACACGATTTATTTGCATCTATTCTATCTATACGAGATTCTTTTATATTGTTATTTAGATTTTTTTTTATCAATAATAAATATAGAATTTTTTAGTAGGAATACATAGTATATAAATTGTGTGATATCTAAATATCTAATCAAATTAATTAGTTGATATAGTTAATTTATCATAATAACTTGTATTTAATGACTTAAAAGAAATAAATCGAAAAATATTCTAAAAAACATGCCACGTTAGTTCCATCATTAAATATAAAAATTTAATTTTTATATAATAATTAATTTTTGCATATTTTGAACTTAAATGGATCCAATTCAATAATTAATTTTTGTGCGGATCGAATTGATTTTCACAATTTTAGTAATACATCAAAGCTGTTGTTGATTCTTTTCAATGAGTTTTTTGATATACAGTTGTTGGCACTCCATTATTATTTTAGGAAATTTGTGTTTATCTCGTAAGATTGCTTGAAAAAGACAAGATTTTTTAAGTAACTATTTTAATTAATCAAATAAAATATCTTTTAAATTTCCGAATTTGAATTCGAAGGTGGGTGAACCAAAAATCATATGGAATCACGTTTGTTATTGTTTGGGCTACTAAAACTACCAAAGTACGCATATACTAATAATAACCTATATATATTTATTTATTTTTGTTGTGATCTAAATTCCACTTAATTTGATTTTATTATATCTATAAAGGTTTGCATATGTGAATAGAGGTGACATTATATATATACTGAACTAAATTTGCGTATGCTTATGAAGATTATGTGATGAAGACAGTAGACATATTATAAAAATTACGAACCATTATAAAAAGATGATCTCAAATACATATAAGTTATGTCAACGAGTCTTAATTTACATGACATATCTCTTCTTCTTCATTTCAAAGATTTTAAGTTTAAATTTTTTCATTTGTAATTAAGTAGAAAAAATTTGGTAAATATGTGAAGAGTGTGTAGGTATATTATGTGGTATCTAAAATTAGAAGTTGTCCAATTCATCTAAAATATCTAGAATTAGAGGCTGTCCAATTCACTTAATCGAAAAAAACATATAAGTTATGATGCCAGCAACTAACTTCTAGGAATGTTCATGGATCGTATCCACAGATCTGCGGCAAATATCCGCATCCGATCCGAAAATTGCGGATACGATCCGATCCACACATTGATTGGATCGGATAGGATCTGATCCGCACTCTTTATGGATCGGATTGCGTATATCTGCTCTACATCCGCATATTTGATTCGCGGATCCGCACAATAATAATTAAAAATAATAAATATATATGTTTGGTATTATATTTACTTGTTTGTATGTTTTAGTTAGTAATTATTATTCATATATTGTATTATTTTATTTTTATTATTTAAGAAAAAATTGATTAAAAATATTTTAGGAATAAATAGATTTAAAAATGTAAAAGAAACATTTTTATTTAATTTTTTACATATAAATATGATTAAAAAGAGAAGGTTCAATTATGCGGATATATCCGATATCCAATTCGATCCGCACATTTGCGGATCAGATTGGATCGAATCCAACACTAAAATCGTGGATATCATATCCGATCGGCAGATCCAATGGGAATTGTGCGGATCGAATCGAATTTTCGGCTATATTCGATCCGATTCGATTCGCGTACACCCCTACCAACTTCAGTTAGTTGAGTAATTACCAACTCTAAAATATAATATAAAAGATAATTGTAATATATATATATATATATATATATATATATATATATATATAGGTTTTATTTTCTTTTAAGCAAGACAAACCGGAGTCCAACCTCCACATTTTGGTACCAATATAATCAAATTTATAAAATTCAAATTTAAATTTTTTTGAACAAAAATATTTACAAAGTGAATTAGTCAAATTTGTAATAACATGTTATTGATTAATGAATTATTTATAGAAGGTAAAATTTAAATTTCTAACACTTATTTTAGTCGATATATAAGTGGATCACTCGATCAACCTAAATTAATAAACTGATAATTTTTTTTTAAAAGTGAATCATTTAATCCAATTATCCAAAACTAAATCAAAACCTGTAAAATATTAAAAAAACTCTGAGAACTTTAATTTAAATATCTTGCAAAGTTAGCTTAGCCAAATTAAACTCTATGACATGGTGTTACATACTTACTCACTATTAATGGTCTCAATTATTAGTAACTGGACCCTGTAGCAACATAATCACCGAAAATGTAGGCATTCGGTTTGCAAAGAAATGTGATTGGCATATATAGATAGATAATAGTTACTTTGTTAAATTAAAATTGTTGTGTGATTCATCGTTATATATATGATAACGATGATGTAATTGATAATTAAGTTTCTTCCACTGTAATTTCTTATAATATACTAAGTGAGTGGGACAGCAATCACATTCATTGATGCTTAATTGAGTTTTGCAGTTCAGTTTGCAAAATAAATTTGTATAACAAGAGTGAAAATATATTTTAATTAAACATTGTTATTTTTTTTACTTTTTAATTATTATTTCTTTTGTTGATAGTCATCAAATATGTTCCCTTTTTTTTTCTTTTTTCTCTCTTGTTGAAAAAATGTGTGAATGTCCATAGTCTATGTAGTTATATTGTCAATTTGGAACATTAAAAGACATTGGATTTTGAAGTTAAGCAATTAAGATGATGCATGCATGAGAATTATATTTGAAAAGAGACAATTCAGAAAATGAAAGGGCCACCTGGGCTTTGTTGATTTGGTTGAAAGACACAATCTATCTCACATTATAGAATTTCATTGCAATAATAATAATAATAATAATAATAATTTTCTTGAAAAAAAAGTGACAGAATTTCATCATTAGACGTATATATATACACCTATAGAGTTTTATTATAAGTATTTCAAAACCCTAAAAATATGCTTTAATTCTAATAGAATAGTTGGTGTCAAAGTTATATTCATATACTTTTATTTATCGTTAAAATAAAAAAAATTCAAATAGTAGAAAAAAGGTATTTTTAATAAGCTTAGTTAGTATTTTTTCATAAATTAGATTTTATGTGAGTTCATATAAGGGATACGTATTGTTTTGGCCCTAAAGTTTAGGGTTAAAATTAAATTCGTCTCTAATCTTATTTTTTATTTAAAATCGTCCCTAACATTGTAATTGTTATTAAAATCGTCCTTTTGGACCATTTTGCCCTTATATCACAAGACAAAGAGAGAGAAATAAGGTTGTTTATTCGTTCTTTACTTCTTCTCAGTCACATACAGAAAAGAGAGAAAAGAGAGCAGAAACTCAGAGAGAGAGAAGAAGAGAAAAAAGTCTCGCCGTCGTCGACACCCTCCCCCTCGACCTTGCCTCGTCGCGCCTTGGGCTTCCCCTTCGCCCTTGCTTCACCGCGCCTTGCCCTCGTCTCGCCTTGCCTTGTCTCACCGCACCTGGACCTCGCCCTCGCCTCTTGTTCCTCGTCGTCGTCAGGGATGTGGTGGTGGTGGTTGTCGTGTTTCTCGCATTTCTCTTCCCCTTTCCTCCCTACTCTCCGCTATCCAGATTCACTAGCACCACCACCACGCAACTCCACCGTCACTACCATCATAGGTAAGTTAAGATTCAAGTTCTTAATTCCTATTCTTATTCATCACGATCCCTAATTTTTAAATTCATCACAAACTCTAATTTTTAAATTCATCACAAACTCTGCAGTGATTTCTGTCGAGACTGAAGGAGGTCACCGCCGAGCTATTCCCCTCCTTACGTCGTTGCTGCTACTGCAACCACCATCTCTAATCTTTGTTCTTGTTTTTGTCATGTCCTTGTTTCTAAATTGCTATTGCTTTTTTATTTTCTGTTTTTTATTTTTTTTAAATCTAAATCTGTTGTTGTTATTGTTGGATTTGAAGAATAATTTTTGTTTTTGTTTTGATCTGATGTTGTTTCTGGATTGCTTCTGGATGTTGTTGCTTTTTTCATTCTTATTGTTTTTTTTTTAATTATGAATTCGTAGTTGTTGTTGTTGGATTTAAAGAATTTGATGTTGTTTATCACAATTCCTAATTTTCTAAGGATTTGTAATTGTTGTTGTTGTGGTTGTTAATTGTATTTAAGAATTTGTAATTTTAAATTTTGTTAATGGAAGAAAAAGAATTTGTAGTTTTGAATTTTATTAATGGAAGAAGAAGTGAACTGATGGAAAATGGGTATTTTTGTCATTTAGAAAAAAAATTTATTAAAAAGGACGATTTTAATACCAAATAAAAACATTAGGAACGATTTTAAATCCAAAATAACATTGGAGATGAATTTGATTTTGACCATAAATCTTAGAGAATAAAATAGTACTTATCCCTTAATATAATTTGGCCCTTAAAATTTGAAGTCAAATTTAATTTGATTCTTAAAATTTTAATGGATTCAAATTGGACTCCATATTTTACAATCATATATAACTCACATTAACTCTTGAACTAATTTCCATTAATGACGTGTTAATTTGGTATATTAACTTGTTGCTATTTAGATCACTCGTCCATGTTTCATGTGATCAAGACTTGTTAGAGTTTTAGAAGCTTAATTGTTACTTTCAAAGTTGCAAAATTTTCGAATTAAACTTGTTATTATCGTTTTTATAAAAATATTAGAGAGTTAATCAAGTTTTTAGGAAGTTTAGTAAGTTTTAGTCATATAAAATGTAGATGATGAGTCCAAATCTTAATAAATTAATGTATAAAATAAATATATCATTCATAAAAATCAGTTAAAAGACTAACATAAATTATTATTATAAATTTTAATAATCAAATTAAATCAATCATAATTTTAAAAATTAATTTAAATTTAACAATAAATTTTAAAAGTTAAATTGAATATTAATTCTATGTTACGTATATATCAGAGGAATAACCCACCCTTAAATTGAGCTAAAAGAAGAGAAATAAATGAAATATCATTTCTATCAGTATTGTATGTTTGTGGCTAATTTAATTTTCTGGTACAATCATCTAATTAACTAATTATTAATTAAATAATAAATTGATGTATCAAGAGAATATTTAAGTATTATGATTGCTCTCTTGAGAGGTTGTTGGGGTGTTTCTTCCTTTGTGTGCTTCATGAACCTTACACGTTCACCTTTGATCTGCCCCCACAAGTACGAATTCCCAATAATTGAAGATGGTGATCGAGATTCTTATCAGCTCTACCATTATTCATTGATAATGCTATTGCTATTTGCTACCTTCTAGCTAGGGCTATATAGCTACCATACAAAAACTTATAGATCACATCTCTATATATATGTCTCATAATGTTATCCTTTTATTCGTATTAGATATGAGGATTGTATGTGTAATAATCTTCTATGTTTTGAGATAATTTTATAGTTAGAAGAGATAGAGATTGATACATATATAATAAGAATTTAATTTTAATGCGTGATTAGTGTAAAATTATTTTATATGTGTATTTAATCAGATAATATTATATTAATAAAAATAATTATTTTTTATATTGATTGCATAAATAGTTATTTAAAAAAATAATTATAAATATACAATTATATAAAATATTTTATATTGTCAATACATTAAAATTAAATTCTATATAATAATAAAGAGAATATTTTTTTTCTCTAACATTTGTATTATTTTAGATATATTTCTAATGTTTAATTTAATTTAATTTTATCTCTAATATTTTAAATTTATGTCAAAATTACATGCCATTAGACATTAATTCTATCTAAAACATTAGTAATTATATTAAAAATATCCAAAAATAACTTTAACATAAATAAAAAATATTAAGAACAAAAAATCAATAAATAAAAAATATAAAAAACTAAATTGAATAAAATTAAATATTAGAATATTTAAAAAAATTACAAATATTAATAAAAAAATTATACTTTTTGTACGCTAAATTTTCAGAAAAGATTGGTAGAATTAACTCTAGTTATTATTATTATTATTTCACTAATTTGTTATTAGATAGAAATTAAATAGGTTTCTATTCAACCATGCATTAAATAATTTTAGGTTTAATTATTTTGTTGGTCTTTATAGTTTTGTGAAATTTTTAGTTAGGTCCTTATATTTTATTTCTTTTTAACTGGGTACCTGCACTAATTTTTTTTTTCAATTAAGTTCCTTTTAATAGTAATTGGCTTAATTTTATAGGGACCCAACTAAAAAAAAAAGAATTGGTATAGGGACCTAAATAAAAGGAAAAAAAGTGTATGGACCCAATTAAAAAAAATTTAGCGCAAGGACTCAACTAAAAGAAAAAAAAAAAGTATAGGGACCTAATTAAAAATTTCGCAAAACTATAGGGACCTATAGAGTAATTAAACCATAATTTTATTAGATAGTATTAAAATTTATATGATCTAAAGATATGAAATTCGATCATTGTTGACCCAAAAAATTTTAGTATATGATAAATTAGTTTTTTAGTTTTTTACGGTATCTTCCAGTCTAATAAGTTAAAGATTAATTCATCATAAATTTGAACGTTATTTAAGAGTTTGTCGTTGATCAAGAGATTACTGCATGCACAAGACAGAATTTAAATCTCTAACACTTATTTAACCAGACGAATGAGATGACTACTCGACCAATTTAAGTTGGTTCGCCCCCATCTAATTAGTTTAATCCTCTAGATTAGCGTTTGAACTAGACTTGCCATTGATGTTTGGTGATAGTTAGTGTTTGGATGTAATTAATTGGTTTTGTGTAAAATGTAATATTCCTAAATTCACTAAAGATAATAACCCGAAATTCTCTCTAGAAAAGTAAGGAACACATTCATCCCCAGTCGGTGGAGATTATTGTGTGAGAGTTATCACTTATTACACACACCACTTCATTTTACCATAAAATAATTATCAATCTAGAAAATAGAAGTCTTTTATATTATTGAAAAGTTTTTAAATATACTGGTATAATGGTGTTTCAATAATTTTTAATAATTAATTTTAATTATATATTATATATATTTTTTATAATTAAGATTAATAATTAAAAATTATTGAAATATCAATATTTTAAATATATATATATATATATATATATATATATATATATATATATATATATATATTCTGTGTGTGTGTGTGTGTATCCAAAAGATGTAGACTATACTATTTTTATTTTTGTGTGTGATTTTGGTTTCATGAGTACTTAAAGTGACTTCACTTGTCACATGAACCTCTATCCGCTAGATGGGCCAAGCACCATGCATTAAAAAGAAAGAAACTCTCTCTTTCTTCTCCAATACCCAACAAAAAAAACTTTATTTACTTTTTTTATATATATATAAAAATTCTTTGCAAATATTTAATATTAAATTTTTTTATTAATAATATAACTACTTTTACATAATTATTAATTATATTTATTTTTATGAATAATTATTCATACGACTATTATGAAAGTAACTACTTTTACTTATCTACTACTTAATTATATATATAATCTCTTAAATTAATCAAATTTTGTTAGATGATTTTTTAAATAATTATTTTTATTAATATAATATATAACACAAAACAGTATATAAAGCAGTTATTTAAATGGTGGACATAGTTTTTTTTAGTTTAATTTGTTTGAATCGTTTTTATTAAGTGGATTCACTTCTTTTAAAAATTTAAAGTTCATAAAAAAAGCTACATAAATAATTAGTCCGACCTCTTCTGTCCATTTTGCAGATTTATTATTGTCGTTGCTTCTGCTGTTGTCGAAGTGAGGAAAAGGAAGAAAGAAAGGCGGAAAAAGAGACAAACGAAGTAAAACAGAAAAAGATGACACGAGAGAGAATAGAAAAGAAGAGGAAGATGACAACGCTGGTGACAGTGAAATAAGTCATTGCTACTGTCGTTGAGTACAAGATGAAGAGAGAGAGACGCTAAACAGAGAATCATTACTTCTTTTTTCTAGAGAATGTGAGTGAGTGACTGAGTTGGATGATGATGAAGAAGAAGAAGCGATAATAGTTATGACTGAGGAGATTGGGCAAAAATAAGAAGAGACTGGTGGATAACGAAAAAGAAGAAAGATGAGAGTTTTAGTGAGAAAAAGGGAATTGAATTTTTTTTTTATTTAGTGATTGAGTTAGATGAAGAATAAGAAGAGATTAGGGTTTTTTTTTCAATTTGTTTAATGACAGAATGACTAAACTAATTTATCATATCCAACTTAGTGAGTGACTGAGTTGGATGTTGATGATAAAAAGAAGAAATTAGTATTTTTTAGGGTTAAGTATGGTTTTGGTCCCAAAGATTTTTAGCTAGAATTGAAATCGTCCCTCATTTAATTTTCGATTTAAAATAATTCTTAACGTTTTTTTCGTATTAAAATCGTCATTTTTAATAAAATTGTTAATTTAATTCCTAAACTACTCCTATTTTAATAAAATAAAATAAAATAAATATAAAATAAATTAAAAAAAGAAGAAAGAAAGGGATACGAGAAGGGGGTGGGGAGAGAAAGAAAGCAAGGGGCGCGAGAAAAAGGGGGAGGGGACCGCCGGACCACCGCACCGCCGCCCCGCTGCCTTGCCGCCCTCCAGCACCGCACCACACCACCGCACCACCACCACCTTCTTCTTTTTCTTCTACTATCCTCGTCGCCACCACCGGTCTTCATTACCGCCGCCGCTCTTCGCTGCCGCCACTGCTCTTTGCTACTGCCACCGCTCTGCTCCTCGGGAAAAGGGGGAAGGGAACGCGAAGGGAGAAGAGGCTGCCTTCAACAAACCAGAGCTTCGAATTTCTGATTAGAACACCTTCTGCCAGTACCTGAGGAATCACCGTCCGCCGCTGTCTCTGCCTTCTGTATTTGCTTCTTTGTGCTTTGAATTTATGATTTGGCTTTGTGCTTCTCTGTTGATTTGGTCCTGTGCTTTAATTTGTTGATTTTCTGTTTCTTCTTCTCTATGTGGAGGTTGAGGTTGAGGTGGAGGTGGAGGTGGGGGTGGGGTGGGGAGGCGACGCGGGGTGGGGTGGGGGTGGGGGGAAGGGAGGGGGGAGGGGGAGGGGGAAGGAGAAGGGGGGAGGGGGATGGCGGCGGCATTGGTGTGCTGGTGGTGGTGTTGGTGGTGCTGTTGGTGGAGGTTATGGCGATGGTGTTGGTCTTGGTGGTGGTGGTGGAGGAGGAGGTAATTATGTTGGTAGTGGTGAGGGTATTTTTGTCAAAAAAAAATAAAAAAAAAACGATTTTAATACGAAAAAAATGTTAAGGATGATTCTAAATAAAAAATTATATGAGGGACGGTTTCGATTCTAACTAAAAACCTTTGAAACCAAAACCATACTTAACCCTACTTTTTAGTTATAAAAATAAAAATATGAACAATTTTTGTAGTTATAATTATTGCTGACTAGTAGCTTGCGTTTAATGTTAACATCATCTAACTTAGATGATTGGTCATTTTTATTAAAATTAATAATTTTTTAGAGATTATTTTGTTAATAACATCATTCGGATATCAATTTATCAGTGCTAGAATCTTTTAAATAGTATGGATTTGATATAATTTACTTTAAAAAAATTGTATATAGTGAATGCATAGTAGTGTTTGCTAAAACATTATATAAATAAAATGACAATATAAATACATTTTAAAAGTAACCGAAATTCATTTTTAAAACTATGGATTGGATAATATTTATTTTTTTAAAAAATGTATTATTTTAGGAGCACACCGTTAAATTTGGAACATTTTAAAAGTTTATCTAGTTATATTTTAAATTTTGGCTAAAGCATTTAATTTTTTTTTTATACATATACATACACATGCATACTATCACGTCCTATAGGCCAGGTGATTAGTGTTAGACACACTTTAAAATTGGAATTAGTGCACTCCAACATCCACCATCATATCATATCAAACCAATATATTATACATTTTTTGGTACAACCATACCATATTATACAATTAAAATAAAATAAAATAAATACTACACATTTAACAAACATATCACTGAAAATTCAACATCTCAATCATGAATGGCTGCCAACCCTAAGCATAAGCAGAAAGTCAAAATTCATTGAAATTACTATAAAATAAACGAATTATAATCACATAAAATAAAAGTTAAACGTGATCTTGTCTTCAACTTTTTTTTTTGTTTTCTCTTTTTACCTTTCCGACTATATTAATTATTATTGCTTTGAAGAATTATTTGTAATAAAATGGTGTCTTCTTACCTCATGCCAATGGTTGGTTACACTCAATTCTATCTCGTGTAGGCACCACCTAATAAGACTTTATTCACATGCTTCATATCCAACATATCGGGAACATGTTACTAATCATCACTACTTATTATTACTTTTGATGACGTCATATAAAACATATTAAAATCATTTATTTTGCAAAAAATAAAGTTTAATTTAATTTAATTTAATTTAATAAGTCAAACAAATGAGTCAAGTAGTAACTTGGGAGTAGGCTAAAATTTTGACTTATGATTTGAATATTTAAATCAATTAATAAATATAAAAAAAATTATTTTCGTTCATGTTATGATACATAATTGAATATTTTTATATTAATAATATATTGGCATTGAAATCAAGGATAAGAAAAAAAAAAAGTTAAAGCTAAGGATGCATGCACTGATGTATATAATAGCATATCGTTTCTTCTCGTGGATGCAATTAAAGCATTAAAAAAAGTTGACGTGTTAATATGTTATGGGAAAATATCTGAGAATGAAACTTTCTACGTTGCTTCATGGTATTCAATAATATATATGCACATGCAAAAAATGATGTTATTTTTTTCATTTTAAAAGTAAAGACAGGCTTTTACTAGGTCTTACCATAATTGAAATCATTATATTGTTCTTCATGTGTCATTGTAAATGCAAAAGATTCTGTATATGAATCTTGTAGATAGAATCTGATGACCTCATCATTCAACTTCAGTTCAACTCGCATATCATTGAATTTTGAATCGATTAGAATTTTTCAACCTAATTTCATACATGGTAGGCGGTGTAATAAGCCCATTTCTTGTATTATATACAAAAACCGAATCGAATTTAACTACCTGATTAGTTTAATATATTACATTAAAAAAACATAATATTTCGATTAAAGTTTAGAAGAATTTTGGAGTAAAAGACATCAATGGGTTAACCAAATTATTTTTAAAATAAGATAAAAAAATATGTCAGATAAATAGAGAAAGAGCATCTTAATACTTATTTATAAGAATAAGAGAGATATACAAAGTTACGAAAACTATAGAGGGATTAAGTTTATAAGCTATATAATGAAGTTATGGAAAAATGTGATAGAGCGGAGGCTGAGATAAGAGACACAGATAACAGAGAACCAACTTAATTTTATGCCAGACAGATCCACTATTGAAGCGATATACCTGTTAAAAATAATGATGGAGAAGTATCGTAGTAATAAAATGGATATACATATGGTGTTTATTGATTTGAAAAAAAAAAACATATGATAGAGTGCCAAGGGAGGTCTTATGGAAGGTTTTGGAAAGGAAGAGAGTAAGCATCGGATATATTCATGCAATTAAAGGCATGTATGATGGAGCTATAACTAGTATGAAGACTCAAGATGGTGTGACAAAAGAATTTTTTATTGGTACATGATTACACCAGAGATCATTCTTAAGTTCATACATTTTCACATTAGTCTTGGAAGTACTCATAGAGCATATCCAAGAGCCTGTGTTATGGTGCATGCTATTTGCCGATGATATCGTCCTTATAGGAAAGTCAAGGGAAGACCTAAATAAGAAGTTGGATTTATGGAGAGAAGCTCTAAAAGTGTATGGTTTGCGCATAAGTCATAGCAAGACGAAATATATGGAATGTAAGCTCGGCTGCCGAAGGAAAAACCCTAATATAGAGGTAAAGATTGAAGAAAATATCATACGAAAAGTTAAAAGTTTTAACTATCTTGGTTGCATCATACAGGATATAATGAAGAGATTGAACATAATGTAAATTATAGGATCCAAGTAGTTTGCACAAAATAACAGAGTGCGTCTGGTTTTATATGTAACAAAAAAGTGCTTTTAAAACTTAAAGGTAAATTTTATCGCATTGCTATCAGATCGGCTATACTTTATATGGTACAGAGTGTTGGACGACTAAAGGGGAGCACAACATAAGTTAAGTGTGATAGAGATGAAGATGTTGAGATGGATGAGTGGTAATATGCGATTAGATAGAATAAGAAACGAAGAGAGAGAGAGAAAGAGAGAGAGAGAGAGAGAGAGAGAGAGAGAGAGAGAGAGAGTTGGAGTAGTACCTATTGTGAAAAAGATGGTATAGAATCACGTCTCAAATGGCTTGGACATGTAAAAAGAAGACCGACAAAGCACCTAATCAGGAGGATGGATAAAATGAAAGATGGACACGGGTGAAAGACAGACGAAGATTTAGGAAGACCATCCACGAGATAATCAAACGATATTTACATGTAAACGGTTTCTTTATAGATATGATAAATAAAAGAGCTCAATAATATCGTTTGATTCATATAGTCAATCATACTTTATGGAATAATACTTTGTTGTTGTTGTATTACATTAAAAAAACGTATTATATTGATCGTAATTAAAAATGTCAAATGACCTGAAATTCGTTGAATTTAATTTATTTAACTCGCAAAAAAAAAAATAAATTAGACTTGAAAATTCAGCCTGCTGATAAAAAATGCATGCCAGAGCTGCCCTGCTTAACTCGCAGAATTTGGCAGGAATGGGGCCAACGGACGCCTGCTTTTTTTTATATTATTATTTAAAAACCAAAAATCAAATTTTTTAAACTTTTAAATCAAAATATTTAGACTTACATATTTTATCGAATATTTTTACAATTAATTGATTATAAAATTATAAATTTTATTTTTATTTTAATTAATTTGTTATAATTTTTTTAAAAAATAAAAATAGAGTAGCCCACTAACTAAGCGGACGAGGCTAGAGATTTTTAACTGCGAATAGGATTTTTTGTTATGAATTTAAATTTACAACAACCTTATTAGATTGGAATTTACGCTCGTGGTGAACTAAAAGAACAAGGATAATTTTTTTATTATCTTTTCATACAACCAAAGATCATTTAATTAAATTTAATAAATATGAGATGAGTTATATATGACTATATCTTAAAAGTAGGAATGACAATTCTATTCGAACCTGTGAGTATCCATCCCGTCTCTATCCGCTTGAAATCAGATAGAGTAAAAACCCGTCCCTACCCGTTTCGTTGTCATCCCTACTTAAAAGATTATTTATTTCGTTAAAAATTTAAAAGTATTATCATATTTTTAAATTTAAATTCGATGTTAGTCTTTGTGTGCGTTATTCTCTAGGTTTTATTTTGTTATGAATTTAAACTTTAAATTGTTAACATTTTAATTAATTAAATATTGAAAGTCAAACTTATAACATACTCATACCTTATTATTTTAACCCAAAAAGGGAAGTGAGGGGATGTTCATACAAGATCAAGCTGATAACTATAATTTAAAAACTAAGTAAATTTAATTAGTTTAATTTTGATGTATTGAGAGTATTTATACAGTCGTACAATTATATCATTTTTTTTAGATGATTATTCACGCTATTAATAATCATAACTTAAAAGAATAACTTCTCCATTTATTTATTTTGGTTCTAGAAGCTTTGACTAAAGTCAAGAAAAATAGAGAAGAGATGGACAGACTGTGATAAATAACTACTCTTACCACAAAACCAACAAAAACAAGTGCCAGAATTGAATTAAATGAAAAACAAGCTAATAAGTTACCAAAATAAAGAAAATAAAAAAAAAAAAAACTTTTTTCCTGCCTTTAAATAAAAAGTCTTATCCTCTCTTTACTAATTGTTTCTCTAAATGGTAACAAGTTAATTAACCATAGTACACACACTACACAGGTTGATGAAATTTTTAACTTGTTTGAGAAAGAGAATATTAAAAAGGGTGATGAATAGATTTGGATAAGGGATATTGGTGCTGGTTGGCAACAATAATAGACCCACTTTTTCATAATGGAAATATGAATATACATTAGTATGGTTATTGCATTGGTAATAATTCACACTATATAGTACCACATATTTATATAACATCAAAAAGAACAAACTCCAAATTTCACGCAGTAAAGTGTCACACACAGATTAACCAAAAACCTAGTCCTATGGATTCGAGTATACATATGTTGCTGTTTATACCTATGTTTCACTTGAATAAAAGGGACATGGAAACAGGAAATTTGTGACTATGTTAGTCACTAGTATCTTACCTTTTTTTCTCACTAATTAAATGTTGCCAAAGAAAAAGTAATGACTATAAAAGAAAAATTGTAGGAAAGAAAGGGTACTACAACATTTTTGTTATGAGTGTAAAGTGATGTAGTAGCTTAATACACTTTCCTCGCTCATATATGGTTACATATTTGAAGCATCAAGTAGTTTGCAATAAAAAAATTTAAGTTTAATTACTCTGTTAGTTTCTATAGTTTTGTAAAATTTTTAATTGGGTCTTTATATTTTATTTTTTTTATTTAATTGGGTTCTTACACTAATTTTTTTTTTCAATTAAATTCTTCTTAGTAGTAATTGGCTTAATTTTATGGAGATCCAATTAAAAAAAAATTGGTATAGAGATCTAAATAAAAAAAAAAAAAGTGTAGGGACCCAATTAAAAAAAATTGGTGCAAAGACTCAATTACAAAAAAAATACAGGGACCTAATTAAAAATTTTGGAAAACTATAGAGACCAACAGAATAATTAAACCAAAAATTTATTCGAATGTTTCAAAGAATAAAAAATACACAATAAACAAAGTATGATACAAATATTCAAATTAGGGTAAAATACAAATTACTTTTCTAAATTTTGAATTATGTGCAATTAAGTTTTATCAAAAAGTATAATTATATTTTGTTAGGTAAATCCAATTTTAAACTTCATCACGATCCAAAAAAGTATGGAACGCAAGTTAGGTACCAGAGATCAAAGGAAGGAATGAATTGTAATATGCAAAACAGAAGCTAGCAGAGATGAATCTGTTAAGGGTGTACATGGTTCGGTCTAAACTTGAAGATTTGGTTTAGACTCGAATATTTTGGGAGTTAATTTAGTGTGATTTTACTAAATCTAGAGTTAGATAAAAATTTTAAAATAGACTCAATCATTATTTAGAGTCGGGTCAAGGCGAAAGATGAAGACTGGGACTGAATTATGAAGACTGAAAAACTGAGACTGAATTAAGTCTCTATATTGTGTAAAATCTACTGGACTGAATTATAATTTAGTATGATGTTTAATTTAAAATAAATATGAAAATTGGAGGATAAATTTGAAATTTGAAAAGTTAAATTAAGATATTTTGAGAATAAATATTTTTAAAGTTTTAGTCTTTTGTTTCTAAAATTTTAGTCTCTTATATTCTCACTTTCTAAAGATACTGAAAGGATTGAAATTTTAGAAATAAAAACTGAAATTTTAGTTTCAGTCTCAAGCTACCAAACACAATATTGAGTCCCAATCCTTCAATTTCAGTCTCAGTTTTTCTAACCAAATGCTACCTAAAGGAATAAAAAAAGGTGTATATAATTTAAATTAATTCTAATATATATTATGTTATTAATTATAAATTTATTATTTTATTTTTAATCACACTTGTTGAATTAAAAAATAGATCAAAGAAGCATGAAATTAGAATTTATGAACAAATTCAAGTTTAAATATGGATATTAACTTCTTGGTAACAAGTATGTTTTTTTCTTTTTTGTAAGTTTATCATAATTTTTTGACATAAAGTTTTTCAAGATCCGGACTTTACTGGTTAAGATTTGGATTTAGTGTGATCCAAAAGTAATAAAATTTTATCAAATCTAAGACTGGATAAAGGTCTCAAAAATAAACCTAATCATTATTTAAGATCAAATCTGAATCAAGACGAACCTAACTTCATCCATCTTATATACACCCCTAGAATTTGTTAAAAAAAAAAGAATTTTATGCTTTGAAGTCTTAGTTACAATAGAGTAGAAGTGTACAACTTATATATGGAAGAAACTAACTATACATAACTAACTGAATACAAGACTATTATAACTAACTAAACGTAATTACAAAACAGACATGGTGAAGGGAGAGTTCTGGGATTTCTTGCTGACTAAGTCAACACATCCTTCTTAGTCTTATACCCAACAATAAAGCCCACACTTCATGTGATTTGAAACTTTTATAATATTCTACCGCACAAAGTTTTATGCTATAGTTATAAATTAAAGATATAAACTATTACGATACCTAAAAGCAAATATATATACATAGTTTTTGAAAAAATATGATACATTAGGAGTCCGAAAAAAAAAGACAATAAAAAATTACATCACACTCGAACGTCGACGATATATGAAAACAATAGAAATATATATATAATTCAAAAAGAGATACATAACAAATACTAGTCCCGATCTGTAAAGACAAGGTCGACTAGTAAGTATAATATATCCCAGAAAAATACAAAATACAACCTGTTTTTCCAAAGTCAATCTCTAAGAGGGACATACAGTTACAATATACAAAAGTGGAGAATAACATCTAAATACACAATGAAAACCCAAAAGACAATCTTCGCTTCCGGAAAGAAACCAGCACGCTCAACAGGGTGCGTCGCATCCTGTATCTATAAAATTAAGAATTTTCACAACGGGTGTGAACATCATCCTTTCGGGTTCTCAGTAGGATAATAATTCCGAATAGAGATAATATAAAAAGATATGAACCTGCTAGGCAATCCTAAACTCCAGTCATTCAAGGTTCAAGCCTAGGATCCTTTATAAACCAAACAGAAAAAATCAAACTAAGTCTCAGTCCATTCGATCTTATCAGTCTTAAACAGTTATCATTAATAATACTCAATCTCAATCTCAATGGTATCTAAGTATCATCATTATTCTATCTATCAGTGTTCGCAATCTCATAAGTCTGATAAAATTTCATTAGTCTCAATTATATAGAAATATCAGATTCTTGCTCTTCTCGATATTTAGTCTTAATTTGGAGTAAGTGGGCAAACCACTGCATCTACCTACGGAGTCTCAAATGTCTCAAACTCAAGCCGGAGCAAGTGGGGTGAACCACTATATCAGCTTAGAAAATCTCAATCTCAATCAAATTCATCTTTCCATCATTCAATTATATCAATACATCACATCGGTAACAACCCTTAACGTCACCATCGCCAACATAAAGGATCTCTCAATTATGCAAATACAGACAAGACAATACAAGGAATACAAAGATAAGGAGAATATATACAGTAATTAGATCAAATAGCATATAGGTACAATTAATCAAGAAGACAAACCAAATACAAGATGCACACCAAAATAATACACACAAATACAAATGATGCATACTTGTGTCCTATGGCCAATGAGCTCATCTATCGGTTATACAGCAAAACCCGACATGTCTGGTAGCTAAACCGAAAATTGTCTATCTGTTGCGCATTAATATCTCAGCATATCAGCTGGTTAGAGGGAATATGTTCCCTGTCACCATTAGAGGAAATACGTGCCATGTTACCATTAGAGGGAATACGTGTCCTATCACCATTAGAGAGAGAATAATGCCCTGTTACCATGAAACCAAAGAGAATCACGAACAAACAGGAGTAATCGCCGTCCTTGTTCTGGCATAACTCGGCTCAGTGCGCAAGCCAGATTCACCACCGTCCTTGCCACGAGTAAACATCAGTTCACAGTAAAGTCTTTAATCAGTTTTTGAAATCATTAAGTTCATTAACCACATTCTCATACAATTTACCAACTTATTTACCTCGTGAGCAGGACAACGCTACCATCTTCACCATATGCAGGACAAAGCCACCATCCCCACAAAGCAATAACGCACTAGACAAGTGGGATGATACCGCTGTCCTCGCCAATCCGATCACTCAGACCACAATTCATCATTATCATTTACTTAAATTAGTTTCATAAGTCGGTATGTTCTTTAACCCCAATTTGTTGTAAACTTATCACATTCAAACTCAATAACTCCCAATTCTTTTATCAATTGACAAATTTATTAATTTGTGAGTGGGATAATACCACTATTCTCACTATGGGCGGAATAAAACTACCATCTCCGCAACTATGTCATCCAGTTTAACTAAGCATTTATCCGAGAATAATTCAATTTAATTCATTCCATATTCTTACACTCATTTCAGAGCCCAAAAATAAGTTTTTGGACCTTAATTAGGAGTTACGGAAGTTTATAAGCTTGGCAGAAAGGTCAAACAGTTAAAAATAGAATTTTTATGTGTGAAAACAAGGCTTGTGCGTATGCACAACTTACAAAATTTCTGGGTAAGCGTACACATACCCCTCATGTGTATGTACGAGCATTTTCATCCATTTTGTTCCGTGCGTGGGTACCATTGTGTGCATGGGCATACATACCAGAAATCCTAGTTTTCTGCATAATCTTAAAATTAAGATTTTTACACCGTTTTTCATTCATTCATAACTTCCTTTATAAAATTTCAATTTCTTCTATTCTTAAACTATTTAAAGTTTGTTTAACTAACATAAATTCAAGCTAAGTTTGACACAAATCCAAGTTCCGAACATCAAGTTATGACGTGTCGAAATTGATCAAAAACTTATTTTTACCAAATTCACCAAATTACCAAGTTTCACCAAAACTCCATTATATTCCTTTTCAAACCATTCCAAAGTCTTATCTATGCACTTCAAGACTCATTCAATCACCTTATATCCATTCCACACCTAATCAAGTAAGTTTCAACAGACCCATTTTGATTCCATAAGGTTTTTTTTTTTCAATAAACACATTACAATTCAATCATACAACTATATCATCATTAGTTCAATCATCAACTCAATCATGGCAATCCATCACTTGCCGTAATTTACCTTATAGGAGATATCTCATCTTATCTCGGCCTCCGACCCAATTTTTGCACCAATTGCCATTATAGACAATCATACCATATCAAGTCAATTATACATATCCAATATTATTCATCAAACACCAATTTCACATAATCAATTCAATTCACCAAAAATCACAACTAATCAACACAACATCAACCAAATTTCATTCAATCCTATTTTAAGAAGAACTAATCTAGACATTCACATAATCTTACAATATACCTACTTGAAACTAAAATGTATACCTCTTAAACGGCGGTTCTAAATTTTCAAATCTTTTCCGGCTCAAAATCCACCAACATCACACCAATTGGATCCTGCACTCAATTCTTAAATTAGTTTCATAAGTCGGTATGTTCTTTAACTCCAATTCTTTGTAAACTTATCACATTCAAACTCACTAACCTCCACTTCTTTTATCAATTGATAAAATCATTAATAAAAAATAATTTAAGAGTATATTATATTTATCTCTTTAATAAAAAATATAATCTTTCTTTTTAAATATTTTATTAATTAATTCTTCTTAATAGTTTTGATAAAGGTAAGTATTTTTTTAATAATTAAAATTTTTAATGGTTTTTTAAGATATTTTTTGAATTAAAATATAAATTTAAAAAAATGATATTTTTTATTTTTCACAATTTGATAATATTAAGGGAATTCAAATGATACCTTTTGAAATGTTAAGCATAAAGTGCACATGAACAAAAATTTCGGGGAGATTAGTAATATTTTATCCGTAAAATAATATAATAGTTTAGTTATTTTATTAATTTTTATATGTATATCAAATTTGTAATTAAGTTTTTATATTTTTTTTTTAATTAAGTTTCTACAATATTGTTTTTGTAATTAACAAAATATTTTTTTACAAATTAAAAATACTTACAACTAAAAACCTAATTAGAATTTTTACCATATTTTTTAGGAGGAATATTTCATTAATTTTAACATTTTTTACACGAAATAATCTAATTACAAAATTAAAAGTAAACTAGAGATTAAATTAAAAGAAAAATATAAAAATTTAAATGTAAATTTGATAAAACTGTAGACTACGAGTTAATACTCAAAATGACCCCTGAAATTTGATTCCGATTCAATTTAGCTCTTCCATTTTCAATTGACTCAAATTTTACTCTAAAACTTTGAAACGTGACTCAAACTAGCTCTTCCATCCATTTCTATCACCGGAGCAATGACGTGTCATGTTTAATTGACACCTGACATCGAATAGACGATGTCGTTTTACTGTTCCCACCAATTCACTGTTTTTTCATCACATAAAATTCAATTGATTCTTCTTCTTATTGCTCCTTTCGTATACGCTTTGGAATTGGAGAACCAATGTCGTCACTGTATGCCAAGTTAGAAGCTGTTCTCACCTGCTTCATTTGTCCCTAGTGAAGACGAAAAACCTGCGAACAACTATTTGTGCAAGAACAAATTAGTAACAAAACCATGACTCTCAACCCTTAATGCTTCGTTTTTATATTTTTTGTTGGTTGAGGTTTGTTGATCATTATTTTTTGTTTTTTTATCAGTAAGTTAATCAGAAACTTGGGTTTATTATGATAGTTAATAGCGTTAGGATACTAGGGTTTAAATTTTTTTTCATTGTATTTGCGCTATGATCAACTGTCAGTGATGTGTTGGGTATATAGATGTTAGTAGCAACATATTTGATAGTTTTGGAGTTTTTGATTTGGTTGCTTGCATTTTTTGTTTTTCAATTTATGAGAAGTTGGGTTTAATGGAGGATTTAAGTTGGATGTTAGTAGCAACGTATTTTTTTGCTTTTAATTTGGTTGCTAGCATTTTTTGTGTGTTTTGGTTTGAAGAAACTTAATTATGATTGATGATACTCTAGACATCACGTTTGATATATTATAGCAGTTAATGCTATTGCTGCTTGAATGTTATGATTAACTACTATGAATTTTAGTTAATATGTTTAAATTTTGTTTTGGTTTAATTATTTTGATATATTACAGTAGTTAATCTGTTGCAATGATTAATATGTATAACTTTTAAGTTAACTTATTTATATGTAATTTGCATATTTTATTTTCTATTTTAGAAATACAGCTTCCACAATAGACATGGTTCATTTTATTACAAATATATATATATATATATATATATATATATATATATATAATATATATATATATATATATATATATATATATGACTTTACATGTTATCTCATATTTCAATTATCACTTTCTCTTTCATAGACAATAATCTATACATACAAGTCTAAATAGAATAATAATGATAGGCAGAACAATATTCTACATTCTGAAAGCTCGAATTTCAGTTTCAACTACACTAATCTTTCATTTTAGATTGATCTTTAAATGCTCTTCGTTGATTTGAGTTTTATTTTTTTCAACTATGTCATCATCTTCACTTACATCTGTTTATACAGATAAACCACACCATATATTTTTAACTGTCTAAAATACTTAAAAAAACAAAAAAAATGAGAGGAAGAACAATACAAAACTAAGAAGATATTTAGTAAAAAAGATGCATAATCAAGTATGAGTATTCAAGCAATTCACATTATAATTAGGGCATCCATAAAACAGTCTTTTAGGTTCACGTCTGTACCAGACCAGCAAAAAACGGATCGTATCCCATAGCCACACCAACGCGGAACCTTCCCACCTCTGTCATGATGTGCATTTCTCACCCAATTGCCATGCAAACGAGATCTACTCAAACTTTGGGAAGTTTTGCTACTACTCCTCAACATCCTCCCTAACTCACCAAAAGGGGTTCAATTTGGGGCTAGCTTTTTATGTTTAAATCCCAAATTTCAAATGGTTATACCTATAAAAATTTTGCCACGTCATAATATAACAATTAAAAGTGTCAGGTGTCAATTAAATGTGACACGTTATTATTCCAGTGATAAAAGTGAATGAAAGAGCCAGTTTGAGACAAACCTCAAAATTTTAGAATGCAATTTAAATCAATTGAAAATTGAAGAGCTAAATTGAGTCTAAAGTAAAAATAGAATAATCAAACCTAAAATAATTATACCTTAATCCCAAAAACTAACTAAAAGGTTGTAGCTTTAACAGTACACTTAGAAAAGTTAATATATAAAAACAAAAACAAAGCTAACACAACTACTCTCAACTCTCAAGCGATTTCAAACTTATAATAATAATAATAATAATAAAAGCGTCTCTTTTATGAACAACACATATATAGCATATTCTCCATCAATCTTGACCTGCTTATACACCGTTCATTTGAATCCTATTTTTTCATAATCAGCATATTCTTGCAAACAATTACTCGTAGGTAGCTTTATACCACACATGTTAAGATCCGAACCTCAAAATGTGATTCATTATACGCATCTAAAAAGCCCCCCTATATGTAGCTAGTAATTAGCTATTTTTAATGCAATATAATTATTCTAAATTTTATGGACTCAAGAAAAATAACATTGCCATGACACAAACTTTTTTTTTTTTGGTGACGACAAACTTTAATTTATTGGGAGATCGGAGATGCAACTTGATTTTAAATTAAAAAAATACTCGTATACTCTTAAATATATTAAATATGTTTATTCTAAAAATATTTATTATTGTAATTATTTAATTTTATTTTTCTATGAATAAAATTTGTATTATTAAAAAAGAGTGATTTTGATTATGAATTTTTAAATGATATATATGTATTAATAATGTGTTCTAAAAATATATAAATATTTCTTAATTATTAAATCTCCTTTAAATTGAATATCAAAAATACTATATATTTATGAAAAATTAATTATTAAATTAATTACTATATATTCATATATTATACATTTTTATATATATTTTATACAAGTATTATTTAATTATTGATATTCGGTTGTATATATGTAATATAATTGATTAAATATTTATGTTGTAGAAGTGGGCAGTGCATTACAGTGAACCTTGCACAAAATTTGGTGTGTGGAAGATGTTAAAGCTTTATTATTAGGGTAGAGTTGTGGCCTTTTTTCCCACCCATTGTGGTTGTGGAAATATTTGTAAGTGGAATTTAATTTTGATGTACTGATAGTATAAAATATTTTATACAGTTGTATAAGTATATTCGTTTTTTATATGAGTATTTATATAATTAATATAAAATATTATTATTTTTATTGATATAATATTATATAATTAAATATATATATATAATTAATTTATATTAACAGTATATCAAAATTAAATTATTTTTAAGTGATATCCAAACGTCTTTTGTGTTAAAGAAACCCAAAAAGAAAGAAAAATTAAAATGAACACGAATAGGGACATGGTGGCTCCCGGGACCCCAGGACCAGGACTATTATAGAGACACATAATAATTATAGCAAGAAAACTCCAATTTTGTCTCCATGAAAAATCTCAAGGACCAACTAGTCCATTAGAATTGGAAAGAGCTAAATTTGTGTTTTGTGAAATAATTTTATTTAATCCAAAAAAATAAATATATTAATTGTTTAATACATATACAAATTTTACATAAAAATAAATATATTAATATTGTTTAATACATATACAAATTTTACATAAAATAATTTAACTTATCACATGTTTTCTAATAGTAAAATATAAATTTAAATTTGAGAAATGAATTTATCCTTAGAGTATTTATAAGTTATATTAGGGATGAATTGGGAGTAATTAATTTTTATTATGAAGTGAAATGTTTAATCTAAATGTATTTTAAATAATTAATTTGCCCTTTTTTTGTCACAATTTTATTTTATTTTTATCTTGATAGAAAAGTTTGCTTAGAACTCAACCCATGATTTTTCTATTGAGCTAAACTTTAATTTCTCTCATCAATTAGTTTTCTAATTGTGCTTTTCATGCATCTAATACAATAATCAATGCAATATTCAAATAGAGTTACGAATCAAGTTAAGCCTCTCAATTTCATAGGCTTTGTCTACCCACAAAAATTTCATAGGCTTTATTACCGCTAATAATTTAATTATCAGTATAACCCAATTTAAATTGGTTAAATATTCAGCTAACTTATTTACTTAAACAAATATTATCGGCTAAATTTAAATTTAATCATATATAAAATAATTTATTAATTAATAATAAATTTATAAATTAAAATTTTTTATATATACAATAATTAATTTTAATTTATCGAATTAAAAAATAACAGAATTAGTGATCAATATGATTTTTGGGGAAGCAAAGCATATCGTCATTGAGAAAGCAAAAGAGAAATGGGAATTGAAAGAGGTAGCTAGGAACCATAAAATTAAAATAATTGGATTGTGCAAAGTTACATCATTATTCGATCGGCGCACTAAAAAATCTTCTCTTTTATTTTGATTTGTGGCTGACTGCACCATTAATTATTGATTTAATAATTTGTTTAGGGACGATAAAGAAAAAACGCACACAATTCATATTTATTAATATTTAGTAATTAATTAAAGAGCAATGAAATTCATGTTTCATGTAAATCTTGGTGGCTGGCTAATGCTGTGGATGATAGAGATGGCTAAATCTATTAATGGGTCAACTCTTCTTTTGACTTGCGTGTCTCATCATGTTGAGTAGTTAATTCAAAAACATGGGTTGAAATTATAACATTTTACTGTGGGTTAATTAACAACCTAATAAGGGTTATCATGTCAAATTACCTAAAATAAATAAAAAAGCATAAGTTGCATTGGTTGGTTAAATTAATCTAATTATTTTTTTAATTCTTAAAGAATAGTTGATAAATTAAATACCAGGAAACAAAAAAAAAAGCAGTCAATAACTTGTCAATTTAATTTTTTTTAATTTCTAATATATATATATATATATATATACACGTAGTAAACTTTCTATGACTTTTGCTAAGCGTAAACCTTTTTCTCTGCTTGCGTTTTCCTCTTCCTCCTCCTCCTCCTTCTCCTCCTCCTCCTCATTTTCTGCTCGCATTATAGGCTTCGTCATTCTCATCTACTCGCATTTTCTTTCTTGTTCTTCTTCTTCTTCTCTACTCGCATTCTTCGTTATGGATCTGGATTGATTTAAACGTAATAAGCTCCGTCGTTCTTCTTTTTCTTTGTTTTCTTCTTCGATCTGGACTTTTGAATTGAAATAATGAATGAATCAACTTCAAATCAGTTGAATGAGAGCGATTTTGATTATTAAATTTTGAATCGAATTCAATGGAATGCAATTGCTAATTTTATTTGAATTGATAATATCTAAATTGTAGATAGAGGTGTTTTGAATTTGATTTTGTATAATGGATTATATTTCGTTCACTGAGTACTACATAATTGTTTCATCGTGAGTATGTGTTTCGGTTCATCATGCAGAAAGCTGTTTGAATTTGATTTTATATAATAAATTATATTTTGTTCACTCAGTACTATAGAATTGTTTCACCATAATGACGTTTTCGGTTCATTATGCAGAAAGCTGTTTGAATTTGAATTTATTTAATGGATTATGTTTCGTTCACTCAGTACTATACAATTGTTTCACCATGAGTACTGTGTTCGGTTCATTATGCAGAAAGTTGTTTGAATTTGATTTTATATAATGTATTATGTTTCGTTCATTTAGTACTATATAATTGTTTCACCATGAGTACGTGGTTCAGTTCATTATGCAGAAACTATTTGAATTTGATTTTATATAATGTATTATGTTTCATTCACTCAGTACTATACAATTGTTTCACCATAATGACATGTTTGGTTTATTTCTATTCTGCACAATTCAAAACTCTCCCTCTTCACCTTCTTCTGCTTCTTCACCAGAGAGAGAATGAGAAAAAGACAAAAAAAAATACAGCAGCAAATAACAACAAAAGAATGACGATAAGAAGAAAACACGTGAAGAAGAAGGAACGCGAAAAAGAAGGAGAATGAGGAGGAGGAGGAACGCGAAGAAGAAGGCGAAGAAGTAGGGATGGACATACCGGGGGGGCGAATGGAGGCCTCGACCCCCCAACTTTTTAAAAAAAAGATTAATAGTAATAAGTTATTAAGTATGATTTAATTTTTTAAAAAATTTATTTAGTATTTAGTTTAATATAAATAAAAGTCTAATCTAACTTAAATATTAATGATTTCTAATATCTAAAAAGTAACAATATTAAAAAAATCTGAAAAAATATTATTACTAATATTTTTAAATTAAATAAAATTTTTCAAATCTCATAAAGTAGATTTTTTTTCTTCTTTTGAGCGTTCTTCTTGATTCATTTGGTATTAGTTCTTTATGTTTCAACTACTACAACTGAGAGATCTTTTTTAGCTATGAATATTGTGAAGAATAACTCAGAAACAAAATGAAAGATGAATTTCTTACTAATTGTCTTTTAATTATATTAAAAAGAAAATTGATGAAAAATTTGACACATATTCTATTATCGATAAATTTTATGATACAAAAAATTGACTACTTTGTTAATAAAAAATACATACATATTTTTTGTATTTTAAAATATATTCTCTATCGGTATATTTTTGTAATACATTTTACATTATATAATTTTTTGCATAACTTTTTAATATTATATATATTATTGGCCCCCATGATAATATTTCTGGATCCGTCCCTGCGAAGAAGAAGAAGAAGAAGCGCAAGGGAGAAGTGAAGAAGAAGAAGAGAAGAAGCCTTGGGCAAGAGCGGTGGTTTCGTGTGTGTTAGGTGCGTGTATTTCACGTTTCATTTAGTGTTATTAGATTTTTTTGTATTGGGCCAACTTGGATGGATTTAGATACAAAATTACATGGATGTGTAGCATGACCCATCTTAAAATAACAGATAAAAAAGAGAAGGAAGTTCACTTACAATAAAATAGTATTTTTGCGACAATTGTTTTACTCTTTAATGACAGTTTTAATATTCATTAAATTTTTCATGACAATTATTAAAAAAGTATTGTCAATTTGAATTTTGTTATCATAAAATTATTTATTCAAAAAACATAAGCTGACAGGAAAAAACATTAATGGTTATATCTCTAACACTTCGCTTCAAATAAGAGTTTCTTTTGGATTTGTTTAATTTTTATACAAGCCTTCTTTTTTTTTCTTTATTTACCTTATGTTATTTTTTTACTTTTGAGGTTTACAAAAGATCAAATTCTAGACTTTTTATATATAGAGTTTTGATACCATATCATAAAACTACTTATTTTAACAACTTAAACTAATAGAAAAATACAACATTAATAGTTATATATTTAGTGGTTGTCAATAAATATAGTGACAGTTTTAGACAATAGTTACGAAAAATGATAAGGAGAATAAAAAAATAGTTATACGCACACCTTAAAAATATAACTATTATATACTAGTATAATGAAAAGAGAATAATTAAATAAAAATAAGAATAATAACACAAATTTAAGTTGTTTTAGATCACATAGCCAATCTCTTTTTTAAAGGGAGTGCTTTGTTATATACTTTGTTTTGTCGTACTAATAATTTAGATCACCTTATATAACAGTGCTTGGCAACATTTCTCCTTGTTTCTGTTAATATTGTAAGTGTGAGGAGTGTTAAAGTTAGTCCCGCATCAAAGAAAGCAAGGAAGAGTGAGAAGTTTATAAGATAAGAGACTCATTAACTTACTACCTTAAAGTTTTGAGTTGGATGTGGTGTCTTCTCATCTTATGTTATCTCACTTGATTCCTCCCCAAAATCTCATCTTATGTCAGCTCTGATACTACTTGTTGGGCCAACCATGGAGAGTTTTCGACCACCGGGGAGATTTTGGAGAGGAATCAAGTGAGATTTTTTTATAAAAAAGAAAGGGTTTAGATTTCTAAAAGATTGAATATTGTTTCTTTGAAAAGGTTTTGAACAATTAGCTATTGGTTTTTGAAAAGATTTATAAGGCAATGATAATCATTGAGCTTGAAAATTGTTTTCTTATTAAATATTTTCTTTTGACAATTCTGAAATTCCGTGGTGAGACCGTGTGGTTAGGTTCTCACCCCCTACAGCTTTACCTTTTCAGGAATCAAATGAAGAACTATTATGAAGAGTTATACTACGTTTTGGTTTATATGATGTTGTATTAATTAGATTATTGTTCTTTCCTCGTCTTTGTTATTACAATTCTGTAAGAGGGATAGGAGTTTTGTGTTTTATATGTATATTATTTTATAAGCTATTAGATAAGAAATCTTGTATATGAATCTATGTGTTTGTTTTTTTAAGATAAAGTATTTAGTTATGATTTTCAAGGAAATCAGCGATACAGTATCGAGTCACTGGTTCCTATTTTAATATCTAGTATATAAAGTAGTCGTAATACTTCTTGCTATTAGAGTGGCGCAGTCGGAAGCGTGACATTCTGGTAGTGAAGATGTTACACTCCTCACTCTTCCTTGCTTTCTTTAATGTGGGACTTACTTTAACTCTCCTCACACTTACAATATTAACAGAAGTAAGGAGAAATGTTGCCAAACACAGTTATATAAGGTGATCTAAATTATTAGTACGACAAAACAAAGTATATAACAAAGCGCTCCCTTTAAAAAAGAGATTGGCTATGTGATCTAAAACAACTTAAATTTGTGTTATTATTCTTATTTTTATTTAATTATTCTCTTTTTATTATACTAGTATATAATAGTTATATTTTGAAGGTGTGCTATAACCATTTTTTTCATTCTCCTTATCATTTTTAGTAATTATTGTCTAAAACTGTCACTATATCTATTGACAACTACTAAATATATAACTATTAATGTTGTATTCTTTTAAATAATACAAAAGAGACTCTTATTTAAAGTAAAATGTTAGAGATATAACGATTATGGCATTAATATTGCATTATCCTTTCAGCTTATGTTTTTGAAATAAATAATTTTATGATAACAAAATTTAAATTGACAATACTTTTTTAATAATTGTCATGAAAGAATTAATGAATATAAAAACTGTCATTAAAGAGTAAAATAATTGTCGCAAAAACACTATTTTGTTGTAAGTGAACTTCCTTCTCTTTTTTATCTGTTATTTTAAGATATATTAGTAAAGATATAAAGTATAATACAATGAATTTTTTTTTTCCTTTATAAAAAAATGTACATTTTATGCGTGAAACAAATTTTAGCCCTCATCAAAGTAATGAGAGTTAGCCTTCTAGAAATATCTTAAATCTTATAGGAAACATTTTATGTGTACTGGAGAGCACCGGTGCACCAGTTATTTTAACTGTTAATTTCAATTAATATATATTATATATTTTTTATAATTCAGATCAACGGTTAAAATAACTGGTATACCAGTATTCTCGGTGCACTTAAAACGTTTCCAATCTTATATATAGTGCTAAATTCTTTTTCTCATAATATATAGTCCTAAGACGATTGAAAGAAGGATAGATAGAACATAGTTTATATATATGCATTAATGGAGATGGAATATTCCTATTTTGCCTTTTCAACCCATGTAATTTGATAGAAACAAACGATGTAATATTTCAAGTTTCATGCCACTTGTCTCACCATCAAGAGTGGATAGATATATATAAAGAGAGCAATGAGGAATTGCTCTTTCTTTAAAAGTTATTTTGTTCCATCATCATGAGCAGTAGTGTATCTATATTATTACAGATCAAGAAGATGCAACTAGGCAAAGTAAAATTTCAATTACACCACTACATACTACTATTTTGATTCTGAAGTTCAATGCATAGTTTTTAATGATCCATTCAAGCGCAATATTTTTGTACCTTAGCTAGTAGAGAATATTCTATGCCCATTCACCCAGTTCTTCTATAAGTCACCAAAAAAGCCAGTTCTTCTATAAATTAAAGATTTAATTATTATTATATTGGTTTTTATAATTTTACTAAATTTATAATTTAAATTTTTTTATATATATTTTTAATTAAATTTTTATATTATTTTAAATTTTATAATTAAATTTTTTTATGTAAAAAATATTAAAATTAATAAAATATTTTTAAAAAAATATATAGTTAAAGATTTCATTAGATTTTTAATTGTAGATACATTTAATTTATAAAAAAATATTTAGTTAATTCTACTATTTGTTACACTAAGAAGTAAAAAAGTCTTAATTACAAAATTAAAAATAATATAAAAACTTAATTAAAAAAGTATAAAAATATAATTATAAATTTAATAAAATTATAGGGACTAATAGAATAATTAAACCTAAATTAAATCAATGGATGCAATTACAATTGAATTATACCACAATGATAAAATTGACAGATAAAATTTATTTTTCTCTTTCGTAACAATTTAGAATTTTATGGTCATTTCAAAATTACATTAGAACAAATTGATGGTTTTGAGCAACTGTTGCGAATTTCTCATCTTTATTTGCAGTGCTTCAAAACCGTAATATATAGGTTATCGAAAAATAAAATTGCAACCGTATCGTACCGTCGCGATTTATTATTTGAGTTTAAAAAATAAATAAAAGATTACAACATGGCAATTCATACTATTTTACCTTACCATATTTTGTTATCTTTACATCATAATTGATCAAATAGGATAAACTTAGCTTGCATATATTGTATTAATAATATCAACCAATATATATAACTTTTTGCTTAACCACAAAACACAATTAAATTCTACTAATAATTATTACCAATATATATAACTTTTTTGTATCACTAACCAATCACGATATTTTATACTAATAATAATTATGATTATTTTAAATATAATAAAAACTTGAATGCAGTTAATTTTACATAAAATTAAAAATTATTATATAATAATTTAATTAAATTTATTAAATTATTTAATAACTCTTAAACAATTATTTACGGATAGTGAAAATTCAAGTGTAGTCGACTTCACGTAAAGTTGATAATTATGAGTTGTTAGATAAAAATTTAGTCAAATCAATCAAATAATTTAATAACTCTCAATTGTCAATTTTATCTAAAATCTACTATAAAATCTACTATAAAATTAACTGTATCTGAATTTTTACTTTTATGGAAGCATTATAGATATGTAATTGCAGAGAGGAAGAGGGGAATGGAGGGAAACTGAAACTATGAGTTGTAAGGCTTAAAACCACCACATTGACATGGTGGGTGACACGTCAGAATTAAAGGAAAACTTTTGTGGTGGGGCCCAGGAATTTCATGGAAGCATGCACCAGTAATTAATAATGGTAACTAGTTTTAGATGAACACATTATTACCATGGCCTCTTTGGTAATGGTACGGTGAAAAAAGATGTGCACCAAACAAGTCTAGTTTAGTTAGGTCCATGTATAGGGTAAGAAAAAGTTCTTCAACTTGTTGTGCTAACACTTCAAAAATATTCAACTAATATAGTACCTTTTTGGTTACTATATGGAATTAACGTGAGTTACATATGATTAAGGAAATGACTTTTATATTAGTTCAATAATATAATCAAAAATTAAAATAAAAACTAACAGCTAAGTGAATTTTTAATCAAATCTCACTTATTGAGTTATTGTACGCACATATTTTTGTTATTGTCGTTATTTTTTTGTTTTTTTTTTCAATAATATATATTTTTTATTTTTTTCTTTTTTTCTTTTTTTCCTGTATCCTCTTTTATTATCATTATTATTGTCGTTGTCTTCATCAAAATTACTTAGCACAAAAATTTTGATACATAATATATAAATTTTGATGCATCATACAAAAATTTTTAAAAACAAAATATCAGTATAAAAATTTTTAAAAAACCACATGTCTAAAATATTGAGACCCAATCAACAAAATATATATAACACAGAGACTTTGTTGTACAGCACAAAAATTTTAATACACAAGATAATAATTTTTTAAGAATCACATGCTCGGAATATTAGTAAACAAAATATATTTGCACAAAAATTTTATGTGTTATATGAAAAAATTTTTTGTTATTTTTTTTGTTATATGTAAAAATCTTTATATATGAAAAAAATTATGTCTTATATCAATAAGTTTTTGTGTTTTTTAATAAAAATTTGTGTTAAAAAAGATTGAAAAAGCAGAAATGTGTGACGCATATACATACTTTTTTTTGTTAGACTTATGACAATTTAGTTAAAATTGGTTACAAAAATACTTATACATATAACATCACCTTAAAAATTATATGTTAACTTATTATTGTTAGATATAATAATTTATATTTTTTCTTCTATCTGTTTAAAATCTTAGAAAAAGTGACTTTATATCTTAATGTGAGAATTTTTATGATCTAAACGTCTAGAGCCATTTTTTGTTAGGCAAATCAAAAGGAGACCTCCTTTAATTAATTTTAAATTTAAAAAAAAAATAATTTTATGACAATTATATATGAATTAGAAATATAATTATGCATAAATAATTTCATAATATGATATCGAAACTTCTAAAAATATATAGTTTGATATTTATTATTGAGCATAAAAAAATAATTTCAGCATAAAATCAATAAAAGAGAAAGAAAGCATATGAAAAAAAAGTTTACACAAACTCAAAAAAAATTTTTACGTAAAAAAATGTTAAAAATATAATCTTTTATGTGATTTTTCATATATAAACTTAAATTTAAAAAAATTAATTTTATGACAATATGACCTTATTTAATTAAAAAAGTAAAAACATAATAATTATAGAGGCAAAACATATATGTAGTTAAATTTATATATATTGAATTCTAATACGTCTATATTTATGGTGATTATAGTAGCTATGTAAGTATTGTTAAAATTAAAATTATATTTTTGTTTCAATTTTAGTAACAATTTTTTTAACAACACGTATTGAAAAGTATTACTAAATAATAATTAAAAAGATAATATTTTAATTTTAATAAAACTTTTTGAAATACCACAAATCTCCCATAATAATATTTATTTATTTTAATTATTTCATATAAAAGCTAAATAGATGGTTAGCACTTAGCAATTAGCACTATATTTGTTCTCTGTTGCCTTTAGCAACTTGGACTCACCTTCCTCCCTTTTGGAGTATATAAATACACCTCTCTTCCTATGCTTCAATTCGTTCAATTTGAGAGAGAGATAAGAGAGATAACACACCATCCTCTATTCTACTACTACATCTAATTAACTTCTATTATAATTATTATTAAGACTCATGGAGTTCAACCATCATTTCTGGGTTTTTATTTGCGGTCTCATAGGTATATATCATTATATATTCATTTCATCCTTTTTCTTATTTCATATGCATTCATGTTTTACTATTGTCTTAGTTCGTTTTCTCATCTCCTTCTTTCTTGTTATGACCATGTTATATTCTCACTAAACTTCTTGGAAGCATGTCATATTCATCAAATATTTTTATATTTTTCAAAATTTTATTAAAAAACTCATTTTTTTTTAAATCAACAAAGATAAAATTTTAGATTTTTAAATTATATAAATTCTCATAATAGATACTATATTATGATACTATTTTTTTTAATTTAAGTTGATAGAAAAAGATATACAAACGATTATATCGTTCAAACATTTAAAAATGTTAAAATTATTATATATATATATATATATATATATATATATATATATATATAAACTTATTTTTTAATATGTATTTTATTTTAATAACTAATTTTGATTATTAAATTCAGTATACATATATAATGTGGTTGAAAAATATTTTGTGAACTAAGTATACATCTTTCAAGAGGTATATTATATCAAAATATAAATATATACTAAGTTACTAAATAAAAACATGATAATTAACTTAGTATACTACCACACACAAACACATATAATTAATGCAGATTGCATTGCATTTCATTTATAACAGTTGATATTTAATTTAATGCTCAATGCTGAAGAATGCTTCTTTGTCTCTAAATTTTTTTCAGGCAACGCCATCTCCTTTATGGTGTTCCTATCTCCAATGTAAGTGATGAATAATCTTTTTTGCTTTAATAACATACTTGAATTAATTAATTATTAAATATTAATTAATTATGTTTTGATGCAGGCCAACTTTTTATAGAATTTACAAGAAGAAAACCACAGAAGGGTTTCAAGCAATTCCATACATAACAGCACTGTTCAGTTCAACACTTTGGATTTATTATGCAATATTTGTGAAGGATGCAACATTTCTCATCACCATAAACACCTTTGGAATTGTTATTGAATCAATATACCTTGCCATATTCCTAATCTATTCCACCAAGAAAGCCAGGGTATGAATATTCATATAACTAACTCTTGTCTCCCATATTTTTTATTATTATTATTATTTCTAAATTATTATAAAATTAATAATTAATTTTATTTTTTTTTAATATGACAGCTTTCTACAATCAAGGTTATTCTACTGTTGAATGTGTTTGGATTTGGAGCTATAGTTCTATCAACTTTATACCTTACAAAAGGAGACAAACGTGTTACAGTTATAGGATGGTTTAATCTCATCTTAAACATTTGTGTATTTGCTTCCCCTCTTGGCAGCTTGGTAAGAATTAATTAATTATTAATTAATTAAAAAATATTTTTTGTACAATTTTATAACGTTTAAAAGAAATAATTTTTTATATATACATAATTATAATATCTAATTAGATGTTATTATTAATATAAAATAAATTTTTATTTTTTATTTGACATGTTAATTATTAGTCCAAATTAAAGGAACTAATTAAATACTGGAATTGATGCATGCAGAGACGTGTGGTGAAGACAAAAAGTGTGGAATTCATGCCATTTACTTTGTCTTTCTTTTTGACCTTAAATGCAGTCATGTGGTTCTTCTATGGTCTTCTTCGTCATGACTATTACATTGCTGTAAGTATTATTAATTCAATTTAATTTCTACCGTTAATTAATTAAATTAATTATTAGATATATAAGAGCACATAATTCATGTGTTAGAATTGATCTTTGAATATTTTAATTATTCATAGCACTAAAAGCTATCATCCCTTTTCACTTTTCTCTCATTTATTTCATGCATGGTTAGATAGATAAATAGATAACTCAACTTTTAATCATATTTCATTAGGGATCATTATAATGGTTAATTAAAATAAATAAATAAATAAAAGTGTGCGCATTACTTCTACATTAGTGTTGAGTTTCCATGAAAAGAAAAATCATGGAGTGCAACATGGGACCCACACTCAAAGTGCATACATATCATTACTATTTAAAATTAGAATTACTAGCTTTTTAATTATGCATACGTGTAAGGAAATGCTATATTTGATTTTACACTTTTTCTCAATTTTTTTTATTTACTAATATTTTATTTTTATTTTTATTGCAGCTTCCAAATACACTTGGATTTCTGTTTGGAATAATTCAAATGGTGATGTACATGATTTATAGGAAGAACAAAAACGTGGTGTTAGAGGAGCCAGTGAAATTGCAAGAACTCAATAATAATAATAATAATAACAATGGACATGTCATTGATGTTGTGAAGCTTAGCACAATGGTACCCTCAGAACCAAATCATGTAGCTGTGAATGTGACACTTGTTGAGGACATAAATGGAAATAATCAAGAAGATCATCATGATGATAACCTCCACAACAAGAACCAAGTGTGAACCAATGAACAAGAGTTTGAAGAAGGGGAAAAAAAAAGAAGAAAATTAGGTTTTTAACCTAATTAAAAGTGAAAATTAGTGGGGTCCTCTCAATGATCTCATTTTCAATTTTAGGGTTTATGTTTTAATTTTGGTTAATTATTGTTATTAGTAATATTATGTATTGGCCACCTAGTACTACTGTACGGATACGTACATATATTAATGTTCAATTATTATTATTATTATTATTATCATAAAAGCTTCACTCTTTTGACATCTTCTATATATCTTTGATTCACAATCTCTCATATATATGTGATGAATAGTTTGATTGATTTTTCATTTAGAAGTTGTTGTTGTTATTATTATTATTATAATAACCATGGTTTGGGTGAAAGTTTTTCATCTTATGTATAATTTTTGCTTGGATCATGGTTTATATATAATAATTATTCTAAATGAAAACCCAAACATGCTATAGTTTATGTTCTCTCTTTTCCAATAATTTATGGATCTCTCGGTCAAACTCTACTTGGATTCTCTCTTTGTATGATGTGATAATAATAATAATAAAGAGTTAATTATTTTAGCTACTTAATTATTTTGTGATGTTATGGCTAATTATTAGCAGCACTTTTAGCTTAAAGCGCACTATAATCATCCCTATCCTAATGTTGAATTTTATATGCTTAATGCTAATTAATAGATCTCTCTAACAGGTGTCTTATAGACAAGATACTATAAAAAAATATTAAAAATATAAAATAAATGCTAATATTTTAGATTTTTTATTTATTTAATGCATCAAAAAATTTTATTTTTTCTTTCACTACTCTCTTTTTAGTTGTCTATAATATTTTCTAGTCTAATTGGTAAAAAATTAATCCGTCCTAAATTTGAATTCTATTTAAAAGTAACCAATGAATTATTATGTACATACATAAAACAATATTCGAATCCTTGACACTCATTTAAGCAGATAAATAAACTGATCATTCAATTAATTTAATTTGGTTTCTTTTACTCTCTTAACCAATGTTTTTAAGAAACTCTATAACTATATTCAAAAAATATAAATATTAAAATATAGTAAATATAATTTAATCTTAAAAATTGGCTAGCAATTAACGAGACTTCTCACATCTATGTATATTAGTATTATGATGATATCTCTTAAAAATATAAAAGGATAGACTCTATCACTAGTAAAAAAAATTTTTGAATAAGCCTAGCTAATTCAATATTAAAAGTTATTAGTTCCAAAAATAAAAATTATTTTGTACTTATAAAAATGTTAATAATGATACACCCTAAGGCCTAAGCTATATGCAAATTTTTGTCACAATATATTTAATAATTTATGTCATATGGTGAATAGAGAGGTTTCACTTTTTTCCCTTGTGATGATGCCACCATGAATGAAGAAGGGGGCAGATAAAAAGAGACACCATTAAAAAAAGGTGAATATGTAATTTAATGTATATCTTGATGACGGCAGAGTAAAGAATTTGTCGTTAATAACATCAACATATGATTTTATGATAGTAATGTGGTCTCATTTTATTTTTTATTTTTCTAACAAATTAAGATAACAATAATAGTAATAATGCTTTGTTATGTGCTTGAATAATGTGTGAAGGAAGAAAAAATAAAAAAAAAACGATAATGTTAGGAAGATTAAAAAAATTAAACTTATCTTATTTAATATTTATTAATTATATTAATAATTAATAAATATTAAATAAAATAAATTTTGATTATTTTTAACTAATTTCTTAATTATCAAATTCTTAGTGTAAATATATTTTTATATTTTCAGTCCATCAAAATTTGACACATATATACATCATCTATAATACATAGTTTTTTAAAGTTTTAATTTTTAAAAATATATTTGCATTAAGAGAACAAAATACTATTTAATTTTGATTAATCTCACAATTATTACTATGTATTGTATATATTTAATAAATAAAATAATGAACTAATAGACACTCTAAAAGGTCTATTAATTTATTATTTCTTTTAATAACTGTAAATTCACCAGTTGGTGATAAAATAAAAAAAAATTTAAATTATAATTGTTATAAAATGAATGAATACACATTGACAAGCGTGGGACTTGTGCCCCCACAAAAATTTTAAATTTTTTAACACTACAATGTAAAAAATTAAATATCAAAGTGGTATTAAAAAATTATTTGATTTGTATGCATTATTGTGAAAGAAAATACTCACTATTTCAATAATAATGTAAAAGAACAAATTTAATTGAAAAATAATATTAAAAAAATTTACATTACTATTAAACCTACGCCAATTATAGAATTAAAAGACTAAAACATTACCAAACCTGCGGATTAGAACAATAATTGTCTCTTTATTAATGATATTATTATAATTATTCTACTTTTCATGTTCACTTAAAATATCAATTCGGAAACAATGTATTAGGAGAAAGTCATAACAAAGATCAGATAAGTGCTTACGAAAGGGAAAAAAAAAAAAAAAAAAAAAGTGAAATTGCTCAAAAAGTTCATGGGATTGGGAAGAACCACCCACTTGCCTAATCTTTTATAGTTCCTTCCTTTATTTACTTTTTCCATGTTTCATAATGTTCACAATTTATTTTATAGTTTGATATAAAGTTCTCAAGATAGGGTACCACGTTTTAAGGTGGAGATACATTACTTTAATTTGAGATATTAAATATATTGATTTTTCAAACAATTAAGAATGAAATAAAAACTAGTGCTACATACTAAATTATTTAGATGATATTTTTGCTAGTAGTAACCAATTTGAATTGATGATTGATATTATCCGTTGCTAGCATCTAAACAAAAGAGTTTTTCTGTTTAAGTTAGCGATAGATATTATAAAAAATCTGTCGTTAAATTTCATCATAAATTTAGCTGGCGGATAAAAAATTTTTTGTCAAAAATTATTAACGATGTCACTTTTACTGACCAGTAATATAATATACGTCGCTAACATTGATTTGATATCCATCACTAATCCATAAAGATCCATCAAAAAGAAAAATCATTGCTAATAGAAAAGATTCTAATAGCAGAGGTTGAATTAATTAATTTTTAGCCTATTGTAAGAAAAAAAAGAAGAAGATATTTTTGTTGGACAAAAAGGGTAGAAACAGGTCAGATTAGACTAGGCTTTATTTTTAACAGTTCTGATCTGTCATATAGTCAATTAGCCTGAGTCTGACTTGTAGCTTGTTATAAACTTTTTTAAAATATTAAGTCTGATCTGTTATTTAGCATAGTCTAACCTGAAGCCTGTTAAAATGTCTGATAATTTTTTTTACAAAAAAAAAATATTATTTAAAAAAATTATTTTTAATAAATATATTTATATGTAATATGTCATACTTAATATTTATAAAAATTTTTAAATTTTAAAGTATTTAAAATATACAAAACTATTTATAATTAAATATAATAAATTTAAAATATCTCATAATTTTGTTAATAATATATATATATATATATATATATATATATATATATATGTATTAACAAATCCAAGCAGGCCTGACAGGCCAATAAAATTAATTATTAAGTCTGAGACTGACCTATTAACATAATAAGACTTTTATAAAAATCTAAATTTGTGCTTATTTTATAAAGGCCAGGCCAGGACATACCAGGCTACAAACTTTTACAAATTGCCTAATCTTTTTCCACCCATAGACTCACAAACCTTATTAAAGGAAAGGAAAAAAAATAAACAGTAATATTATAAAAATAATATCTAAAATTATATTATATAATATAATAACATTCATAATTTATATATATAACATCTATAATTATAAATTTATTAGATCTAAAATTACACAATTATTCAAAATTACAAAACTATCTATTTTAACTCCATTTTTTTGGACTACATCTGAGATTTTATTTTATATTAAATCCAACTCTTAAATTTTGTGTATATACATAACATAATTAATTATTAATATTATTATATTTGAATTAGGAGGCGTGTCTTAGGTAAATTAGGTGGATGTGCACACACCGTTGCATGCATGCATGGTAATGTGACCTCTCCCATCAAAATAGAAATGTGATTAATACCCAAAACAAACGAAACTATTATTGAAACCTTTTTCAGTTTGATTCTCTAAGAGGGAACGAGTACGATATTTTTGTCAATAATATTCAGATTTCAATTGAAACCAAATCGATTTTACATTGGTCCACCACATATTCTGTAGTACTATACAAGGTAGGAACAATAATAATCTTCATCTCAAATTTCTTATTATTATTATTATTATTATTATTATTATTATTTGGTTGAAATAATTAAAAGAACAAGACAATTCGAAATTTTGTTTTCACTATATATCCCGTCTTTTTCACATCTAAGAAAGAATAAGATTGATCATTTTTTGTTTATTTGTGCTGTCATAATAAATTGTGTACGTACGCCTTTAATAATATCATGTTTAATAAGGTGTCACATTCTAATTAAAAAAAAAAAACAAAAATAAAAGGAAAAAAAATATGAAGGAGTTTGTTCCAAATGTCTCTCAATATTTGAATTTGGAAGTACGGATACGTTCTTATTATTAGAGAGAGAATAAAAATCATCTAATAATTGGTTAACGGAAAATTTGCACATCAAAATTTAAAAATAATATATTTAAAATTCAATTCTGTTACGTGTATATTTTTATAATATACGTTGTTTTGACATTAATATTTTTTTAACAAATAACTAATATGTATTTTTTTTATTTTATTAATTAAAAAATAATTTAAATTAAATATATAATTAATTAATAATAACTATATTTTTATATAAATATTAAATAATTTGTTTGTGTATGAATAATGTTATTGTTTAACATCATATTAGCTGGCTATAGACCTATTTTTTCTTCTCGATTATATTTGTCCATGTGAATTAATTCAAATTTGTTTGACAAGGAATTAACAAAATGGTAGGCGGAAGAAAATGCATGAATATGAATTATGATGCACTAACTAAACGTGAAATTAGAAGACTTTAATTTCAACACACTTTGTGGTTTTAGCCTTTTAAGGAATTCATTAATGATAAGAAAACTTTTTATTAGAAAAATAAGAATTAATGTATTTAATGTTATTATAAAAATGAAATTAGTATTTTTTTTCAACAGGAAATTCATTATTAGAAAATAATTCTAAAAATGTGTACAAATATTCATCAAGAATTACGTAGTGCCATGTTAATATTTTTTAATATAATTACCAATTATATTAAAAAAATCTTACATATAATAAAAATATAAAGTTTGATTGATTTGTTTGCATAAAATAATTTTGTTATATTGTCGGTATTAAAATTAAAATTAAGTGGGTCTAACTCAATTTTAAAAACTAATTTATAAAATAAAAAATACTTATAAATTATCTAGAGACTTTATCTTTAAAGTTGTGTTTATTGGCAGGGGACAGAATACTGAGATACAAAATCATGTTTGACAAATAAGACATGGATAGAAATATTGTGTCCAAAGATACTAAATTAATGTATTTTGTATCCAGAAACACTAACAAGGGACACAATTTTTTTTTCATTATTTTTGTTAATTTTTTATAATTATATTTTTTATTATTATATTTTCCTACTCAAATTTAAAAAAAAAATTCATAATTTATTTTATTTTATCACAAAAAAAATACAAAAACACTAAATTCTGTGTCTTTATCATTTATGTCCGGTTATCGGTGTCTTATTTTATTCTGTTCTTAAAAATAAACGCAACTTAAGAGACGTGAGTAGAGATTTATAGTATATTTTTTTTAGAAAAATACAAATAGGTCCTAACTTTTTAGTTTAAAAATACATAAGTCTCTGATTAATTGAAAATACAAAAATATTCCTAATTTTTTAAATGAAATACGAAAATTTTTTCGTCCAAAATATATAAAGATAAATTAATCTTTTAAAAAAATTTAGATGTCTCATATTTTAAAAAATGAAAAACGTTTTTATATTTTTAATTAATAAAAAATTTATTTATTTTTAAAATAAAAAGTCAAAAATTTATTTATCGTTTAGTCTATTTTTTTTCGTCCAAAAATGATCATTTTAAGAATGAATATTTACAGATAGATAATTTAATAATATTAGATCAATTAAACTCTAATATTAAATTAAAATTAAAATTGAGTAGACATATGAGAATCGAAAATAGAAAAGTGGACCCAACAAATAAGAGAGGGATGTTTATAATGCATGAAAGGATAAGCATTTGAAGGCTTTACGCAAAATGGGTGAGCCAAGAGTACTATAAGGGTGGTTCTCAAAAAAGTTGGGTGTATATTGAATTGAAAGCTATATAAATATATAAGATAGTAGATAACAACAATGGCATGCAATGAATCACAATACTTGGTTGGTTTGTTCTCGTGCAAAACCCTACAAGCATGCAGAGATAAGGTGATGTAATAAACCACTTGTTTCGTTTGGTTTCAACATACTTTAAATTAAAGGATACTAATAAATTAAAAGAAAATATATTATTTAAAATTATTAAAAAACATCACTACTCCCCATTACCGTATGTGTCATATTCATATATCAACAACAACCCTAAAATCCCTCTTCTTCTAATAATAATGCTTTATCTGCTTCTATTCACATACGTCAATGAAGTGATATATGTCCAATTGACATATGAGTTGGTATCCTATATAGATACATTTTTTCTATTTAATTCGGTAAAATTTACTTCTTTTGAAATTAGATGATATTATATATATATAGTTAAAAACTTATTTTAAGGTATATTTTAATAATATAATAAAAAAATTAAAAAATGATATAATCAATATTTTGAAATATAAAAATTTTATATTTTTTAATAATTTTTTATAAAATATTTCTTCATAGTACCCTTTGCTAATGTCCTTAAAATACATGTGCTATTAAAAACCCTATAAAGATATTGTGCGTTTTTATATATAATTTATATCTAAAATAATTAATTTAAATTAATCAAGTATTCAATTTATTCGTCTACTTAAACTAATAGTTAATTTATTATATATCTTATTTGAGCGTAAAGTTTTGTACTTGATTTTTATATCCTTTGATAAAATTAGTAGTTATAACTTTGATAAAATTAAATGACAATATATATCAAATAAATCCTAACAAAGGAAAAGAAAAAAAAGAAAAGAATTGGGTCTCAAAATAATATTTTTATGCTTTTTAGTGGCTAACTTCAACTCTCCCATGCCAATGATTGCCTAATAATGGGGTCCTATAGATATACATACACAAACATATATGAATATAAATATATGTGTATATGATTGATTATGATTTTTTTTGAAAGTCTAATGCATTAACATGTGTCATGCATCAATATTAATTATTATTTTTTGTGGTAGGCCTTGCATGCTTACCTCACATACATACTTTGATGATTCAATTCAATCATAAATCATATCTTACTGTATCCTCCTGCTTTCTTTGTCTTGTTCTATTTTCCCCAATTTAAACGCTTCCATCTGTTCACTTATGTTGGCATGAATTTCGTTTTGTACTTCTTCCATCAATATATAATCCTCCATTCAATTCAAACCCTATCACTTTCTGCCAAATAATAATCAATATAATATATATCTGAGATTTTATGTTCCTATATTATTATTTTGTTGGTTCACCTGAATTAGTTTGTTTTCTTTGATCACAAGATATGGCAATGACATTAATGCTTCAAGCTAATAGGGTTAACTATTTAGGTATTGTTGCATTGTGACTAATTAGCCACTTTTAATAGAAAAATCTTTGAGTGTTAGTTGTTAATAAGGTTATCAAATGACTTAGTTTAGAAATCTAGATTAATGACTTTTCTATCCTCATTATATTCTAGGATAATATTTTAGTTTTATCATGAAAAGGCTCGTTTTAATTTAAAAATATAAGCTAATATACTTACATGTCTCCATGCACAATTTTTTTTTTAGTTTTTTTGTGAATTTTACATAGCAAAAATCGAACTCTAATTTTTTAAATCATAAAAATTCTAATATCATATTTTGAAGTTACTTATTTTAATAATTTAAATTGATAAAAGGAAACAAATAAATAATTATATTTCTATTAACTTTTTTATACCAAAAAAAATAAGGTTGTATATCCATTAAACCCAACTATTAATTTATTTATCTTCGTTATTATGGTGATAATACACTTAAAAGTGTTCTTATAATCAAGTCTAATTAAGTTAACACAAATTCAACAAATAAAATATGCACACATGCATCATTTGTTTTTTTTCACACTTTTTTAGTGTATAAATTTTTGTTAGATAGTACAAAAATTTATTGATATAACACATAAATTTTTGCATATAACACAAATATAACGATATAGCATAAAAATTTTTACATATTGCACATAAATTTTTACTGTAAATATATTTTATTAATTAAATGAGTTAATATTCAGTGTATAACACCCTTACTATCAGAATGTCATGCTTCTGGCAGCACCATTCCAATAACGAGGAGTATTACGACAATTTTTACATATAAGAGCCTTTATATATATATATATATATATATATATATATATATATATATATATATATATATATACAGATGCAGCGTAACCAAAATATTCAAAAAATATTTAAAAATAATTTCGCAGGCTTCTCGTCCGTTTTCTGAAAAAAGAAGTTTGTAAAGAGGTGAGAATCTAACCACACAATCTTACTAAAAAAGTTTTAGAATTGCTATAGAATGATATATAAAAGGGATAGTTATTTTCAATAACAGTGATCATCGCTCGTCTTGTGAATTTTTTCAAAAACCAATAGTTACTTATTCAAAACCCAAATTTATATTTCCATTATAAAATCTTAAAAGTTACTTAAACTGTATAAATGATCAATCTGTTCCAAGCATAAATTTATTAAGACTATACTAAACCAGTTTGATCTTTCATATTTTACTAAACCTTAAACACAAATCAATCGTGGCCTCCGACCTTTCACATAATCAAATCACGGCCTCCGACCCAAGCAAAATCAATCAACACATAACCCACCACAAGTCAAAGTGCATATCAACCTTTAACAACTTACCAAATTACGGCCTCCACTCCAATCAGTCACGGCCTCCTGCCCAATATAATCAAATCTCAGCCTTCGACCCAAAACAATATGAAATCTCAGCACATCAATATCAATTCTCAACTTCCGACCCAAAACAATATTAATTCTTGGTCTCCGACCTAAAACAATATCAAATCTCGGCCTCTGACCCCACATATAATCACTTACATACCACCACACTCCAAATCAAACTTAAGCAATCAAACAGACAAGTAGACAATCACACATAGAGAATAAGTACGACAAGTAGTACAATTAGCAATTAACAGGATGTCAATTAGGCAAGCCAAGTAATTATGCAGACCCAAACAAATGCAAACAAATGTTGTATGATGCATACTTGTCTTACTGGCCATAAGCTCACGTGTCGATTAAACTTCCAAAACCCAACACATCATAGCTAACATAATTGTAGAACAAGGTGATAATGAAAGAGGAAGAAAAGAAAAAAAAAAGAGAAGAACTAAAATAAAAGAAGAAGACGATGATGATGACATTAAAGAAGAAAGGTGTAAAACACTACAAGAAACACGTTGAATACCATCAAATTTACCGTCAAATTTAGTGGCAGCCATTGTATCAGATACGAGCAAGATTTCGTTCCCAAAATTACTTACCGTCTGATTTTATATTTCACCATTAAATTCGACGGTAATTAGTGGCGCAAAATCTTATTTTAGTAGTGCTAATTTTACCCGCGGATCTTCCATCGTATTTAGCCGCCGGTATCTCGATTTAGTAAAACCCTACATTTAGGCGATTTACCGGCAAAAATTTCTGCCGGTAAAATTCAAACGCAAAACTCCTCCCCCTTACTTCTGCGAACTCTCTCTCTCTCTCTCTCTCTCTCTCTCTTTTCTCGTTTTCTCTCTTCGGCGTTGAAGCTGCCACCGTTGCCACCACCATCTGAAGCTTCTGCTATTGCCGCTACTGCACATTGTCGTCACTTGAACTGTCGATCACTGATGAAGATGTCGACCCTGCCGCCGCTGTTAGTATTCATGGCCGTCAGTGGTGATTACGTTGTTGCCGTCACTGCCGCCTCCTGTCACCACCTTGCCTTCACCATCCTGCAGCTACCATCAGAGGGTAATTTTGCTATGTTTTTTATTTTTCAGATTTTTTTTTAGTTTAGGATTTTGTTAGGTATTTTATCAAATTGTTGACTAAATTAGTGTAATAAAATTTGTGATTAGAATTTGTTAATGTTTTTATTTTTTCAGATTTTTTTGTGAGTTTAGGATTTTGTTAGGTATTTTATTAAATTATTGAGATTAAATTAGTGTAATAAAATTTGTGAATAGGATTTGCTTTATTAATTTAATGTAAATAGAAATTAAATTAAGTTAAAGTAGGTTAAGTAGGGTAAGATTAAGAGTGCTTGAGCTGTTAAAAAATTTTATTTAGTTTATTGAATTAGTTTCAACTTGTGAATTTAATAAGTTGTCTTTTTTATTAGGATTGTGTTATTTTCTCTGAGATCAATTGGAGTTTGTTTTTTCCATAGTTTGTACATATCTTTTATGTAAAACAAGAGTTGGAAGGAATGATGAGAGGGAAGAATCTTCGTCAGATGGACCAACGTATCCAATATTTATTTCGAAAGGAGTTGCAATGGGCGTAGGTAGTGAATATTAGTTAGAGAAAAAGGAAATTGATACCACACATCTGCACATATGTTGCTTAACTGTGACTATGTTTTACCCTACCTGATGTGAGTTTTTAAGTCTTCGTGATTATTGCATTTAGTAAGAGACTATCTTCGTCATCTAATCAAAACTTCAGTACACTGAAATTTTTTTTTATCCTATTATATCATAGGTTATTCCAAGAAACAAATCCTGATACATCAATGAATAATTTTTTCTTGGTTTAGAGAATACGTCAGGGTGCATCTAGCTGACACAACAGATTAGGAACTACTTGTACTTAATTAGGATTCATCGAATAAAAGCACAAACTACGCAATATACAATGTTAATGGATATTTTCTTTACAATAGTCGGTTGAAAAAAATAGATAACACTGAAATTTGGGTTCGTGGAGATTCAGGGGGTGGTAATTCTGATTGATATGGTGTGTTGCACAATATAATTCAATTAGAGTATTTTTGTCGCACTATGTACAAGATGTGCATGTTTAAATGTCAATGGTATGATTCAAGTTCGTGATAAGGAACACGAAAGTACAAGAACTACAATATCACTGAAGTAAATGTGACCAGAAAATATAAGCACTATGATCCTTTTATTCTACCTCGAAATGCACGACATTTATACTATTTGCTTTATCCAGGGTCATGCAGTCTAGTTGGGTGGTTGTTGTTAAGACTAAGTCAAGAGGTCGCTTCTAGTCTGATGGGACAAAGGGTCAGGAACTTTTTCAAATTGATGACCCAACTCCTTTGAAAATAGTGGTGGATACTGGTGATCCAATCACCCTTAGATCGGCTGTTATGGCCTAGATTATGACATCATTGATCTTAGGGTAGATGACGACACACTACCACTGGATGACGACGATTTTCAAGAAGAAGACGGGATTGATGGAGACAAAGAAGAAGAAGAAGACGAGTTCGATGATTAGGAAATTACCTCAGAAGAGGAGGAGGATGAACTAGAAAAAGAAGATGATCAATCTGAATAAGATTAATATCAATATAGTTCTATCCTAGGTATTTCGTTATCAAACTTTCATTTTGTGTTTACATTCTGTATATTTTATACTTTATATCATATATAAATCACTGTTTTCAGATAAAATACTAATTTACTTGTTGTTAATTGATAGTTGACTATTAATTATTAACTATCGAGGCACATCATAGATTGAAAAAAATATATATAAAAATATTGACGGCACCAGTGAATTTACCGACGAATTTCCACAGTAGCAATGATTCAAATTATTTTAAAAGAAAATAAGAAAACACTTTTCGTCGAATTTTTTTGCCGGTAAAGTGGTACGAAGGCTCAACTTATGGCGCCAACGTTACTGTCAGACTTTTTTTGCCGGTAATGTTCATAAGATTTTGTCTCTGAATCATCATATTTTGACGCTAAATCCGCCGCAAGTTACCAGCAGACAATAAAATTGAGGTTAATCATATTACTAGCGGATTAGTTTTGTTTTTCTATTGGTAAATCTGATGGTACTCAACGTTTTTCTTGTAGTAAAAGAAGAAAAGTGAAGAAGATGACGATGACAACGTCGTCGTTCAAAAAGCGTGTGTATAACAAAAGAACTTAGTTAGTCTAGGTTAAAAAATAACTTGAATGTCTAGCTTTATTATCTTTATTATTATGATTAGTTACTAAGTCGATCACTAACGACTACTAATTAAGATAATTAAGACCTTGAGACACATTTTAGTTATTTGTTTACATGACATATCAATGTTTCTTAGGATCCTAAACGAATCAACTTGACAAGAAGACGTGTGCTACTTCAATTATATAAAGTGCGTGTCTATGCATAATCAATAATCTAATAATGAATGAAATCAAATACCATTCATTTCTTAATCTCATTTATATATCCTCTAATTGCGCATGCACTATATATAGTATATACCCTATATATCATGCAAAGATATAATGTTGATTTGAACCAAAAAAGGCACTAATCTTGATTATCATTAATGACTATACATGATTAGAATTTATTTGGTTGAGGATTTCATTAATGAAACTTGCATGATTAGTTCTTATCTGGTTGAGTATACGTATCCGTATCCGAATATAAAGAAAAAGGAAAAGTATATATTAACCTTAATATTTTATTTTTTTTTATTTTCTAATGAATGAATTCATTCTTATTTTATTATTGTTAATTGGAGAATTTTGCAACTATGACCAATGAAATATTTGTTTATTCAAGAATTATCTTATTTTTATTTTATCAAGTAAAAGACTCAATATAAGAATGCACGAACCTTCTTTAGATATTCTAGTTCAAAGATGATAACAAAAATTCAAGTATTATAAATCACTTGAAGTGAAAGATAGAATATTGAAAATTTGCACTTTTAAGTGGGATATGGGTACCACCCACTGACTTTAACCAAATTCAAGTATAAACAAATATAAGAGATCACATTATCCACTTAATGGGAGTAATTAACAATATAGTTAAAGAAATTAATCATTTGATGAGATTTCTAGTGATTAATAGATCATTTAAACGTGATCATGGAAGAGTGAGTATATAAGTTGTTAAGATTTAAGAGCCAAAGTTGAAATTACAAGTGATGTTTCCACTAAAATAAAATTAACGTATCATCAAAATATTGACCAAAATAAATCCTTGTTAGGTATAACAAAATCCCCCTTTTGTGCATTAAAAAAAAAACAAGAAAGAAAAATCTCTTTAGTCCTTTACTACATATTATCATGCATATTGCCACATCCTTTTAAGTCCCTTTTTTCATTTTTTAGGTAGAATAATGCTATTGAAACCACACATTTAACACCAAACATAGGTTCTCAACTCTTTTTGTTTCAGTTTCTAACTCACATAGTTAAAGTTCTTAATTATTTAGCCAAGTATAATCTGATTACTTATTATGATTCTTTAACTAAAAAGTTGGGAGTTTGAATTCCATCTTAGACAGAAAATATTCCATGACCAATGTTCGCCTAACACATAACCAGAGAATTAATCGATGTGTTAAATGATCATACTACATACATATCAAAAATCACTCACTCACTAAAAAAAAAGCATTTACTGTTTGTAAATAATGACTAAGCTTATATAAATAAATTTTATTACTCAACTATAACAAATTTAATTATTCTATTATGATAAATTTAATAATTTTGCTGACTCATTCTTTTGTTGAAAAAATACATAAATATATACAAATACATAATGATTAATTTTTAATATATACAGAACATTTTCTATTTTCTAAAATAAAGAAAAAGTTGAAACAAATGAGAAGACTACAAAGTTAGGTGTTTAAACATGAATATCTATTAGAGAGTACAACTAGATTTTCCCTTCTAGATATTATATGCTTAATGCTGTAATCTGGTTGTAGATATGTTTCTTCTAATGTTTGGTTGTTGGTAAGAAATAAGTGAGAATAAAGCCAATATATATATATATATATATATACCTAAATAAGTTTTTTGTGTAAAATATTTAACCCCAACCAAACATATCCCAAGTACATTATGTACTAGAGAACAAAATAGCAACCACTTTGAAAAGTTCAAAAAACAAAGGAAAAGAAAACACACAAACTTCTAAACAATACTGAAAGGAAACAACCACTAACTAAAACACTCAACAACCCAATCAAAGATATTAGTTTCAAATTAGAGAGCAAAAGACAGCTGTTGTTACTGCTACAAATCATGACTTGAGAAACTTGGCTTCCCTTTTGAACCAACTTTGTAGGAAAATATAATATAAGGAAATCAATCAAGTTTAGCAACACAAAAATCAAGAACACAATGCACTAACAAAACGTGTTCATCTTCAAATGGACAGCATCATCATATGTTTCTTCTACTACACTCTATACCCAAGAAAAAATCTAAAACAATTAGTACAATGATGAGTTTTGCTAACTAGAACTCAAATTAATGAATAATGAATAATCAAGACATTTTCATATTTCAATACAAATTTCCCTTTCTATCTCATTAGCCAAATAAAGCCTCAAACAGTTTATGAACAATACACATTCTCTTCTCCTATGAACAGGAAAGATTAAAGAACATGTGCACTGACCCTGCAGAACTAGAACAATGTGCAACATTCAAAATGATGTGAAATTGTGTCAATGAAAAATGTAGTTAAATTGTCTGAGTGAGTTTGGCCCAATCAGGATATGGGCATTCATATGTCCAATCAGGGCCAGAGTACTGAATACAATGTAACCATAGACCTTCTTCGTCGGTATCATATCTGCGATCACAAAACCAGAAGGAAATTCGGAATGGAATCATATGAATCATGACTTACTAGATGCTGGCTAACAAACTGAAAATTAACACTAAGCTTCTACATATCATTACAAACTAAACACAACCAAAAACAAAAAATTGGAAAGCATGGGGGAAAAAGTATAAAGTAAAATAGAATAGTATAAAAAACTCATTGGGAGCAATATTGTCATATCTATGTAGAAAGAGCAATATTGTCAACACTGAGGGAAAAAAAAGGATATCATTTGTGATTTGAATGCAGCATTTAATCATAAAGGTTTGTTCTACAACTTACATTACAAACAAGAAGCAAATTTTTTTATTTTTGGGATAAACGGTTCTTACCCTTTTGGTGCCAAATTTGGACAGTTTGTACACATGGGATCAATGCTAAAACCCACATTGGACTTCTCTTCACAATCATTGACGACTTTTTCCTCAATACTTGATGTTAGAGCAGTGGCAGATGTGCAAGCTGATCTATCAGCACTTGAACCTTTACTTGATCGATTGACAGTTTCATCTGATATGTACAGCATGTCATTGGCTATTGGGTGTCCCGAATGCTTTAAATGAACACGAATCTACACCAGGGGCGAGTGTTTGTTAGCATTTATATATTCATATTGTAATAAGTGGACAACGATCAAATGCAGGATGCCTTTGATCCATAGTGGACTTCAGATTTTCAAATGCATCTGTGGTTTTTATTCTATTATCTTTATTCCCTCTATTGGCAATGAATAGAACACTTTCATTGACAAGCAAAGTGTTCGATACAACAATATGGACGTGCAGCAACATTGCTGACGTGCGGCCCACTGAAGAAAGTGTTGTCATTGTCGCAACACATCAATGGTGAGTCAGCACATTCGGCATTAAAAATGCCATATGTTTACATCCACATAGCGGCAAGAGTTCACCTCAACAAAGAACATATCAGACACAAATAGAACCACATATCAAAATCATCACCAGCAGGAAAAATGAAAAAGGGAACCAAAAAAATAAAATCCAACATGCATGTGAATTCTCAGGGGTTCGTATTAATCCAAGCCGGATCGCATATTAACCTGATAGTTTCCTACCTGATGAGTACGACCAGTGATTGGTTCACATAAAACAATACTCTGAGCACCATTAGAAGAAATCCGAGTAAATTTTGTAGAGGCTGCCTTGCCCTTTGCAGAGTCTCTGACCTGCATTAATGAAAGAAATATTTATTCAGATTTATCATGTAAAGTAATTTCCAGACTTTTCATCCCTGAGTTTATTCATCAATAACTGAATGTATCAACTTCATGTTGAACCTCCTAAAAGTATCTGCCAACTTCTTTTTGCTGAGCATTAGTTATCAATTTCATAATTGTAGCTGAATGACTAACTTTTCATAACATGTGAATAAATAGGGCAAGTATTAACCATTAAGTGAATTAGTGGTTAGTCATATCTCTTATGGTTAAAGTGGTAGAAAACAGGGAGGAAGAGTGTTTAGCAGTCCTAAATAATTGCATATATTTTGATGCAGTTGTGACGGATGTTATGCATAAAAAAACATTCGCGAAGTGTTGGAACTAGCTACCAAAACCCTCTGTCAGCTATAGAGATTAAGGTGCTCACCTCCGCTGTGCTCCTCCCTTCCCGAGCATTATAGTCTATATTGGCATCAACAACTAGCTAAAAAGTAAAAACTTAGTCAAGTGAAGAGAAGAGTATCACAATCTTAACTAACAGAACATCGTTTACTTATTTACAGATAAAATCAACAGATGATGTGAGTAGAACTTGAGAATTTGCCCGAGACTTTGATTATTCATGTTTGTTTTGAGATTCTTTAAAAAACACTCCATGTACAATTGTTAAAATAAAAATCAAGTGATCTTTTTTCCTTTAATGTGTCCAAAAACAATGTTTTCAGAACAACTATTCTGGGCTGGCAACTTAGTAATTAGTAAATTTCATAAACAGCAATCCTCTAACGAAGAGTAATACTACATAAATTTCCGCAGCATGACAACACCACTAAAAAAAGGTGCTTCATTAATTTTCTCTATCACAAATATAAATATGCTTACTTTTGCTTTCCAACTCTAGCTTTTAATTAAATTTGCTCCAGCTTGTGATTCGGATTGTGACAAATACATCATTTAATTGCTATATTATATTCAGCTCAAATAACAAAATACCTCATCCTTGGGAAATTCTCCAACTACTCTTGCTATATACTTTTTCCGGACTAAGCCACCTTCAATCTGTAGCAATCAAATTCTACATTATAGTGTACTGGAAAAAGAAAAAATCCAAATGATTTATATGTTATGAACTCATTAGAATGTTGATAACATGACACGAGAAATTGAAATGTTGTTTCATTTCTTCCCCTTTGCTATGGAAGCAAGCCTCACCAAAATTTTGAAAATGTACTTACTTTTTCGAGCCAACAGTTGACAATTACATTATACAAGCATCCCTGTCTTTTAGTATAGGTTACATGATTGTCAACTGAAACTAAATGGGATACTCTTCGCACAAATTGCAGATATAAAACATTTTTCAATAATCAAACTGTCATTTACAAATCTAGTTTGACTGCAAAACCAGCCATCTCTGGACATACCTAAACTTAAGAAATTTAAGCAAAAGTACACATGTAAACTTGCTATATACCCCTTATTAAATTTACATGCAGGCATTGTAACTCTGCAGTTCAGAAAATAGAAAAGACTAACATGCAAGTAAAAAACAGAAAACTTCAATTCACAAAATCAGATTAATTATATTTCATAACTTCATGGTAATAAATACAGAAAGTACCATCAATAGTTCTTTATGTACATCACTTTAACTATAAGGTGCAATATTAAATATTTCAGTCAAATTAGGTTTGCTAAATAAATCATGGCACCTCCTATTTAGTCAAATAATTTCATCATATATTTATATATAGTATTGCTGCACAGTGTATATGTCATGTTCATGTAAAATTACACAAATCCACCATTTATCTGATTTATAGGAAATAAATAGGGAACAACAAATGTGCAAATTTACCTGCTGCCTAAAAATGTCAGCTTTTGAAGCATTTCTGGCTAAAATAAGAAGTCCTGACACAAGGCGATCTAGTCGATGAACAGCTGAGATTATGATGTAAAGCGAAAATGCAGGTACAAATGGATAAAGTCTACAGATCTGGGTTGGTATACCCCCAAACAATAACAACAAAAAGGCACAAGGGAAAGCTATATTTTATGGCCAGGAAATCAAACACCTTATCGGCATATATCATATATGACACTTCTCTTGAAGAAGAAGATGATGATGACGACGACGACATAAAATATATCTAAAAACAGCCTGTTAGGATACGAAATACAGGTGCCAGCCCATGCTCAGCTTGAAGGATGCCAACAACAGTGTTCTTACGATATTGACCACATGGATGAACCTATTTAACAGCTAAAATTCACGGCTTTAGCATCGATGACATACAAATTAAACGCTCAGGTAGAAGCATCTACCATTTCCTTAGGTAACTAGAAGATAACCCAATTAAAATCCAGATATTGTTTTCTTCTAATTGCACGAAGCAATTCAAATTACATAAAAGCATCATCATGTTAATGATTTAATTTAACATGCTAATCTCCATAATCCATCTTCGGCACTCGGCAGATATTATGATAATGAAAACCCAATGCATGTAAAACATTAGGAGAAACAAACATCCTTGTGAAACTGACTAAACACTTGTACACGTAGATATGTTCAGCCACACCTTTGGTGGTAATTGAAAACCCAAAAAAAGATGTCACTACTAACAATTTGCTATTTCTTGTTAAGTCTTATGTATCTTTGGTAGTAATATGAAGGGAATAACCGCTTAACATGAGAGTTATACTGAAAAAGTCATGCCTTGTATGATGGCAACGTTGCATATTCGTGGCAGGTACATACAACAATTTATGCTGTTTTTCATATAAGTTTAGATGAGAACATCATGTGACTAGCAAATATAGTTCACTTTCCCATATTGATAAGTTTATGGTTTGAACAAATGAAGGAAGAATGTTCTCATTCTCTCAACATGTATTTTACTTAAACATGGCAGCTTTAAAACTCGGGGAAAGTAACTAATCCACTTGTTAATGCATACTTACAGGGACAGATGCAGGTTTACAAACAGTCAGCACGTCTAGTTCTTTTTGGAGAATTGGAACCTCACAAGCCATCACAGGCGGTTCATGCCTAAAACCTTTGCAGCATCAGTTTCAAGCTCAATCACTTCTAAACCACAAAAGTAAAAATGCAAATCTTTCAGTGCAAAGACAAACCTGTGTACGAAATGGCTAATCTTCTGTGATGATTTAACTATGTATGAAACTGGTACCCTCTCACCATCAACTTGAATCCTTCCACATTTCACTGCACTAACCTACAACAAGACACTAAATCGTATTAAAAAGCCGCTCTTTCCTTTGGAGGTTCTGCTAAGGGTACTCGTTAATGATACAAAAGGGGGAACTTTTTAATGATAGACATAAAGTTTAAGTTTTCAATAACATGAAATACATAAGTTGTATCCTCCCAACCCCCAACCCCCCCCCCCCCCCTAACTATGAATCTGCCATTTCTTTTAAGGTGGAGACTCACATACAACTGTCTTCGTGTGAAGTTAATAACTGAGAAACGTAGATAATTCGACAATTTTGACTACATTCTCCTCTAACGGTTTTAATCTCTATTTTTAAAAGTTAAAATATTTCTTTAAAGAAAAATGCAAGAAACAAATTTCAAATGCATAATCATGGAGGAATGATATTACTAACTATTAAGGATATTTTGCTTCAAACTAAAAAATGTGAGCAAAAGGGTGGTTATTGTTGCATACTTACATAATATTCATAAGGTCGACCCTTGAACTCTTGGGCGAATAAATCCACAATAGTTTTCCCTGCCCATCGATTCTTAACCTGACACCAGCCAAAAATACACCATTTTTCTAGGGTTTTTACATTACACCGTACATGTAACAGATAAATTGGATTATAATTAATAGATAAGAGAAATAGTAAAAGGAACTAACATGAGCTATGAATTCGAAGTAGTAAGGTTTAACATATCGAATTCCTGCGCCAATTATTTAAAAAAAAAAGGGAATGAAGGTAACAGAGAGTGTGATAAGTAGTTGATGATTATGAATTGAAGGAAATGAAAAGGGTACCGTTTCGGAAGATGTAGTCGTGAGGGTGCGGGGGATTCGCTGGGGTTTGCCACACGATATCCGTTCCCATTCTGATTCCTTCTTCTTCTTCTTCTTCTTCTCTCTTCCTCTTGTTCATGCTATGAGCCTATGATTCCACTGGGTGCGCCAAAAAGCATTCAAGTTTCAAGCTTGGAACTTGGATACTGGATAGTGTCATGCGGTTATCAAAACGACAGTGTTTTGTTTTCAGTGCGGCGTAGTTAAAGCCTCGAGGCAGCGTTTGTTTTCGGAAGGAGGATACTTATACATGTACAATTTGGTGACTAGAGATATAAATATTAAATACATTGTTTTTGAGATAATTTTTTATATTTTTATATTTATTTTTTTATGAAAGATAATAATAGACACAAAATTTATAAGAAGGACCCAGATTTTTTTATAAAATTTTTTTTTTGTTCAGAGATATTTTTTATTATTTTATCGTTATCTATTTTTATTTTTTTATTGCATTGTTTTTAGAGAGGTAATTTTTTCTTCCTATTCTTTTTCTATTTTTTTCTTTTTTAAGTATCATCTTCTTTTTATAAAATTATTTATTGGGGTAGATAATTTTTTTTTGTCGTTTTTATTTCAATACCATTTTAACCTTATATTATATTATTTAATTTATAATAAAAATAATTAATCTTAAAACTTTTTAAAAATAAATATTATCAAAAATAAAATTAATCTTTTAAAATATTTAAAAAAATTATAAATTGTAATTGATTTTATATAATTTAAAGAAAAATCAGTTTTTTTGAAAAAAAATCAGTTTTTAAATTAAAAAATTAGTTTTTTAAATAAAAATAAATTTTTATGTGCAAAAACTAATTTTTTTTTATAAAAATGAATTTTTTTAAAATTAATTTTTTATTTAAAATTAATTTAGCTTATTAATTTAAATAAAATTTTTTATTAATCAAATTTAGATTTATTTTTTTGTTAATCTTAATCATATGTATTTCTATATATTAATAATAAATTTAAAAATAAAATAATTATATTTATAAATTTTATTTTAATATAAATACTAGTATATTTTTTATTAAAATTTTTTGCCTTTTCAAACACTTTTTTCAAGTTCTGTCTGTACTCCTACATACTCATCCTTTATTAAATTAGTTTGTACTTAATGTAGAAAATTTAGAATCACATGGCTATTTTAGTCTTGTCCATGTGTATCTAAACATAATATTAGATATTACATTAGTGTCTTGTACATCGTATCCAAACATAATACACAAAAGATAATTTTTAGTATCTCCATCATATTGTTTCTGTCTCAGTGTCATATTCTATCCTGTCTTTAAAAACAAACGTAGAACGACATCGTTCTATAAGTTGTTTTCGTTATGACTACACATGAACATATCAAATTATTTTATAATATTTAATTATTAATTTTACATGAATATAATTATTGTTTCAGGGCTTATCTAAGAACCAGATGATTGGACTCAAAGGGAAGGCCCAAATGATTGAGGATGGGTTTTCGACTAGCTTTACGTTTGGGAGCCGCTGTCTGAGTTGTGTGTTTTGAAGAATGGGGGGTGGTACCTGCAAAAACACTCCGATGCCTAAGTCAGCAAGGAGTTAAGCAGGATTTAAAAATTGGAACTTAATTTTATTTGAGTGTGTCAGTATATATATAGAGATGGTGAACCAATAACCACAGTTGGAGTAGTTCCACTTCTGATGGTGGATAAGCGTCCATTTATCTTAGGGTTGTTGAGATATCTCTTCTAGAAGTGGGTGAGAGATTTTAGGAGGCAGTTACTTATTTGAATAAGTTCAACTGCCAGCTCATGTTGAATCCGACCTCTTTTGGAGAAGTCGGGTGAGCAGTGAAGGCCAACCCTTTGGATTGAGTCTTTTGAGCTTAATTGGGTCTAGCCATTGCATTGGGTCAAGGTAGGAACAGTGCCCATACTCAAGTCCGATCTCTTATTTGCGAGTTGGATTCGAGTATTAATTGAATTCGGGGATGTTTAAGTCGGGGTTAGCTTCAATCCCTTTGTGTTAGCATGAATCCTAGAAATTTTCTAGCCTTCACTGCAAAGGTGCATTTATGGGAATTTAGTCTCATCACGTGTGCTCTTATGGTGCCGAAGACTTTCGAGAGATCGTCCAAGAGGCAGGCGTCATCCTTGGTTTTCACCAGCATATCGTCTACGTATACCTCCATTAACTCTCCCAGATGAGGTGCAAACACCTTATTCACCAGCCTTTGATATGTGGCCCCCTGCATTTTTATTTTAATCCAAATGGCATGACCACGTAGCAATAATTTGCCCTGGACGTGATGAACGACGTCTTTTCTTGGCCAGGCTTGTACATCGGAATTTGGTTATACCTCGAGTAAGCATCCATGAATGACAAGTATTGATACCCCGAGTTGGAGCCCACTAGGATATCAATGTTTGGTAGATGATATGGGTCTTTTGGACATGCCTTATTCTTTCCGACGTCTTGTCCTATCTGTATCTCTTCAGTCTTTCCTCCAGGCTGTGGTCGTAACTCTTCTTTAACTCAGACTCATCCGAGCTCAACGGTGTTGACTTCTTTGCCTTTACCACTTAGGTTAAAGCTTTCGTTGTAACACTTTCTCGTCAACTTCTGATCTCTCCTGATGGTGTCAATCCATTTCGGTGTTGGGAACTTCATGAAAAGATGGGGGTAGAAACCACTGCTCGAAGTCGATTTAGGGTTGTTCTGCCTATCAGGGCGTTATATGCATAAGTTACATCGACGACAATGAAGTCAATGCTTAGGGTTTTGGATTTTACCCCCTTTCCAAAAGTGGTGTGTAGAGAAATGAAGCCCAATGGTTTAATGGAAGTGTCCCCTAATCCGAAGAGAGTGTCAGGGTAGGCTCTTAACTCCTTCTCGTCCAGTCTCAGCTTGTCGAATGCTGGCTTGAACAGGATGTCTGCCGAGCTCCCTTGATCCACTAGAGTTATATGTAGATAAGCGTTAGCGAGAATCATGGTGATTACTACTGGGTCATCGTGCCCAGGCACAATACCTTGTCCATCTTCTTTGGTGAAGAAAATGGTTGGAAGGTCGGGTCCTTCATTCCCGACTTGGTAGACTTATTTCAAATGTATTTTTCGAGATAATTTGGTCACCCATCCTCCTGCAAAGCCTCCAGATATCATATGAATATGTCGTTCGGGGGTTTGTGGGGGTGGACTTCTTCGTCCGTGACCTTCATCGTCTCTTTTTCTCTTCACATAATTGTCCGACCTTTCTATGATATATCTGTCTAATCGACCTTCTCTGGCCAGTTTTTCTATCACATTTTTCAGATCGTAGCAATCATTAGTGGAGTGTCCATACAACTTATGGTACTCGCAGTATTCATTGATGCTTCCCCCCTTTTTGTTCTTGATTGGTCGCGGGGGAAGTAGCTTTTCAGTATGACAAATTTTCCTATAAACATCGACTAGAAAAACTCGTAGGGGAGTGTAAGAATGATATCTTATGGGCCTCTCGGACCCGACTTATTCCTTTTTCTTGGGCTCCATCTCCTTTTCCTTTGATTGGTTGGAGTGCCCTAGTCGCCAGTTGGGTTCTTGTAACATGACGTTTTCTTCCATATTGATGTACTTTTCAAACCGTTTTTGTACATCACTCAAGGAAGTCGGGTGCCTCTTTGAGATGGACTAGGAGAAAGGTCATTTTTGGAGTCCATTAACGAGGCCCATTATTACTGCTTCAGTAGGTAAATCTTGGATTTCCAAGCACGCTTTGTTGAACCATTCCATGTAGTCTCTCAGGGGTTCTCCAACCTCCTGTTTTACTCCTAGTAGGCTAGGAGCGTGCTTGACCTTGTCTTTTTTAATTGAAAATTGCTCGAGGAACTTGCACGAGAGATCATCGAAGCTGGTTATCGACCTTGGGGGGGAGGCTATCAAACCACTTCATGGCCACCTTTGTTAGGGTTGTCGGAAAAGCCTTACAACGAGTGGCATCTGATGCGTCGACTAAATACATCCGACTTTTGAAATTACTGAGGTTGTGCTTCGGGTATGTCGCCCCATCATACAGGTCCACATCGGGGCTTTTAAAGTTTCTGGAAACTTTAGACCTCATGATATCCTCAATGAATGGGTCTTCTTCTCCTATTGGAGTGTCTTCTCGATCTCTGCAGAAATTCTTATTTCGGAGATTGGATTCCAGCCTTGAGAGCTTTTCTTCAAGCTCTCTTTGTCGCTCGATCTCTCTCCTTAGGCTTCGTTCCGCTTCACACTGTCGTTCCAACTCATGTTCTAGCTACTCTAGCCGATCTTGGTGACCACGTAGTAGTCCCATTAGGTCAGCAGAGTGGGGCTGTCCATCTTTTCCGGACTGATGAACTTTAGAGAAAATCCTCTTTGATCCCTGGGTTTGGAGGGACCTTCGCCGTGTTGTCCTTCCGTTTGTTTTTAGGGATATTATTGTCCTGTCATTGTTAACCACGTCTTGGTGTTCGTGCTCATACTTCGATGCGGTGTGTCCATCTTCTTGTTGGTCGTCTGCCATCACTGGTTGATCTTCCAAGTTCCTTGGCAACGGCGTCAATGTTCCGGGACTTACCTAGAACCGGATGATTGGACTCAAAGGGAAGGCCCAAATGATTGAGGATGGGGTCTCCGACTAGCTTTGCGTTTGGAAGCCGCCATTCGAGTTGTGTATTTTGAAGAATGGGGGTGGTACCTACAAAAATACTCCAATGTCTAAGTCAGCAAGGGGTTAAGCAGGTTTTAAAGATTAGAACTTAGTTTTACCTGAGTATGTTAGTGTATATATAGATGGTGAACCAATAACCACCATTGGAGTAGTTCCACTTTTGATGGTGGATAACCGTCCCTTTATTTTGGGGTCGTTGAGATATCTCTTCTAGAAGTGGGTGAGAGATTTTAGAAGGCAGTTACTTATTTGAATAAGTTCAATTGCCAGCTTATGTTGAATCTGACCTCTTTTAGAGAAGTCGGGTGAGCAGTAAAGACCAACCCTTTGGATTGGGCCTTTTGAGCTTAATTGGATCTGGCCATTGCATTAGATCATGGTAGGAACAATTATATATGAGTCTTTATTTTTAAATTTATGAATTATAATTAATTATACTATATATAAAGTAGTGAAAAGACAAAAGTTAAGGTAAAAAGAAGAGAGAAATTTAAAACATAAGTTGATTATTAATAAAAAAATTAATATACGGACATACGCAAAAAAAAAAGAAAAAAAATGAGAAAACAGAAAAAAGACATTATATTAGAAAAGAGAAAATATTTTAAAAAATAGTTTATTAACCTCTATTTTTTAAAATTATTTTTAGGTGGCATCTATATTAAAATATTATCAAAGTTGTTAGTAGTTAAGTTAGTAATGTTAGTAGTTAGTAGATGGATATTTATGAGACTAGTTGGTAATATTTTTATAAATAGAGTGATTTTTGTATCATGTAACAACAACTTCATTATCTTCACAAATAATATTATATTCTTATTCTGCTCTTTTCCCAAAAATTTAACATGGTATTAGAGTTATGGTATCCTTTTTGAAAAGGATAAGCCATTAATTTTTTGGTGAAAAATCACCATACTTCTTTTTCAAACTCAAATAATCAGTCCCCAATATCTTCTTCCTCTCTAATAGCAGAATCATCTTCTAACGTAGCACAAGATCCCACTAGTCCGTTCTATATTTGTTCTCCTCTAAATTAATCCTCTGTTTTCAATATGGAGCGTTGCAATAACCCAGTGTTGTCTTTGCTATTTCATTAATTCATTCCCTCTCTCCCACTGTTACCCAAAATTATGGTAATTGAGATATGAAACGCGTCTTCACGTGCCTCTCAAAGTTTGTTGTCACTGTCACTTCTTTTTCTTCCTACTCCTTTTTGGTTATCTCACTCTTGTCTCACTCTCAAACACAGAAATAGAGCAAAAATCCTATTACTCCTTTCCATCAGAATCGCCGCCCCGCGACACACGCCTCTTCCTCCTCTGTATCACCGTACGTTGCTCACGTCTTCCCCTAACTAGACCAGAGGACCTGTTCCTCCTCTTTGTCATGACAGGCCCACGCCGCACCTCTCTCTTCCTTGCGTCTCGCACTACACGCCTCTTTCTCTGCGTTATCGCGCTGCACGCCTCTTCCTTAACCATCTCATCGAAACTTAACAAAGTTAGAGATTATTGACATCTTCCATCCACAGCTTGCGAGAGCATATTAAAATATTATCAAAGTTGTTAGTAGTTGAAAGTTAAGTTAGTAATGGTTAGTAGTTAGTAGATAATATTTATGAGGTTAGTTGGTAATATCCTATAAATAGAATGATTCTTGTATTATGTAACAACAACTTCAATGCAAAAATTTGACTATCTTCGCATATAATATTATATTTTTATTCTGTTTTTCTCCCAAAAATTTAACAATTCATGTGATACTTATTAATCTATTTTTGTGTGGATGATATTTTTAAAAGAATCACATAATGATTTAAATGATAAGTTAAATTTGTAGATATAAGTTTTAGAAATATATATTTACGTATAAATTATATTAAGAAGGACTAAAGAAGTATATGAAGTTTTAATTTTTGCACCAAAAGAGAAAATATTAACATAAAAGTAAAATTGGAAAAAATTATACTAAAAATAAAAAATTTAAATATATTAATTATATTATTTAAGAAAAAATTAAGATAATGAAGAAGTAGAAAACGATATAAATCATATGATTAAAGTGAGTTGGTCAGAATAATAGTGTGCTAAGTTTTATATGCAATAAAAAAATATATTTTAAAATTTAAAAGTCTTGTGTGATAAAAATTAAACATAATTTTAAGCTAAAATGATGATTTTTAAATAGATGAATAATCATACATACAAGGAGAAAAAATAATCATGTGAGTATTAGAATTTGTGACATTTAAGTTAAAGCATGCATTATTTTTTCTTAATGCAAAATCTAAGTAGACACACACAATTAAGAAAAAAAAATCCAAGTCTTCTTCTATCCAAAGTCTTCCTCCTAAATAGAATTTGTGACATTTGTCCGTCATATATTTCCTATTATTATTATTATTATTATTATTATTATTATTATTATTATTATTATTATTAGAAAATAAATAAATTATTTTTTAATTTTTTAATTTAAAAATATTTAAATTTGTAGATAATAAAAAATGTAATAACGTTTTTAAATTTTTTAAATGCGAAATATTTAAATTTTTCATATTTTACGGAAGACTTAAATGTTAGATAATAAAAAATATTTTTATATTTTTAATTAGTAAATCACTTATTTATATTCTAGATAAAAAATTAGGATCTATTTGTCCTTTGTTACTATTATTATTATTATTATTATTATTACAACAAAAACACTGTCGAAGAAGAAAAGAGAAGAGGAACAAGAAGAGCATTTTCGCTTCGTTCCCAAATCCCCAGAGAAGTCAAACTAAGTCTTCCTCTGAGAGAATCACTGATCCACCAAGGCACTTTACAAATTCCAATTTTTTATTTCTTTTTTTTTTCACAATTTTTATTCTTTTTTAACTTTTGGGTCTTCTTAGTTCTTAGTTCTTCTGTTGCTTTTGGTAAATCAAAAATCAAAGTTCAAATCTTTGGGTAAGTTTTTCTCTCTGTGTGTATGATTATGATTACAAAATTACAGATCCACTTCAATTGAAAATTTTTAGGAACTGGGTTTGGAGAAGAAAAGTGAATAGTGAAGAAGGAGAAGAAATTGAAATTGGAGTGAAATGCCGGAAGAGGAGTTGGTGGACATAAAGTTCAGATTGTACGATGGGTCTGATATGGGGCCATTCAGGTACTCTTCAGCAGCCACAGTTGATGTTCTCAAACAAAGGGTTGTCTCAGATTGGCCAAAAGGTTCTAACTTCATCATCACTTGTTTACTTTCCCCCTGAATTATGCTTTTTTTTTTGGGTGTTTTGATGCTGCTTAGTGTTTATGTCCATTTTTGGGTGTTTGATTTTGCGTTTTTCACTTGTTGAGCTATATTAGTTGCTGTATGTTCATGATTATTGATTCATATGAGTAGGGGAATGCATTGATATGTCGAATTTTAATGTTTGATACTATGTTTTATTGTTTCTGATAAGTTTGTCATTTTATGTGTGATCATGTGATGTAAATATGCATATCAGGCTTGTGTAATTAGTTAATTTTGGGAGTTTACAGTTGGATTCAGCATTTGTAAGTCTCTTCTTAAAGCTAAATTATGGTAGCTTTGGTTTCTTTGGCTTCTGTAGTTATTTTGTCAAGTAAAATTTGATTCGGCTGGTATCATTCGATATATATAAAGGGAAAGAATGAGGTGGTGATCTTTTGTTTTCCCTCAAGGTCCCAAAACACTTCCTCGCCGAAACTCTCAGCAGCCAGGAGGAAGTGTTTTTGCATAGATTTCAACTACTGAACAAACAGGAGGGAACCCCTCCATTCCTTAAAACATGTAAAGAAGAGGAAGTCCGTCCTCCTTCACACACTCTTTCATTTTCCTTTTGTGTCCCCTCTTCTGAAAAGCATCCAAAATTAGGTTTTGGCTGCACCAAAGCTTCCATGCTTTCGTTCCTTTTCCTTTCCAATCCTCTTCCATACATTCTTTTTTGCAGTGTTTTAGTCCCAACAGTCATTCATCATACATGCCTTAGTTGGTGCAACAACACCACACCTATTTAGGAATTAGGATATGGATGTCAATTCCTATGTGAAGCATGATATTGCAAGATGCATGTTTCATCACAAATTTCTTGCTTATGAATAGAAAACTTTTGTTTTGCTTATACCTTTACAAGTATTACATTTGATTTTGATAATTTGAACTCTTTCTTTGACCTTGATAACAACTAGCTCCTATTCACATAAGGGAAGAAAGAAAAAAAAATCTGTGTATATTACTATTGGAACTAATATTCCAGCAGGGAAATTCAACTTCAGAAGCTTGTAAAGTAAGATTATCCAGCATGGAAATTCAACTTCCACCATGTATATTACTATTGGGCATAAATGACCATTCAAATTTTCTCACCTAGTTAGCTTAACAACCTCTTCTTGTTTCTACTCCCATTCTTTCATAAAATTTGATGAAATTTTTTGCCTTAGTAGGCTTGGGGTTCCTATCAAAATCCCCTTTCAAAATCCATCATATCCTCAAGGTGAAATGTAGGAAGTCCCCGTTGAATGTAAGATCCAACGAGTTTTCAAAGCGTGGGAGGTTCTGCCATTTGACCTGTAATTCCTGCTGACTTGTTAACTTTCTCTGCCATTTATTCCCACTTGACCTTTTCATTGGCTTCATATAATATGGATCATAAAAGCGTGAATTGAATTTTCAATTCACTCTATTGGCAAGGACTGCAACTTATAAAGCTGTATCTTTATATAAACTTTCTTCCCAATTTCCAGCTTTGACTATTTTATGTATATGCACCTGAACTTTCATCCTGTTTTGAGGAAAGAGCTCCTTATTTTTATGCATTTTCTGATTTTGATCTTGCAGCAGTTGGTTCATACCTGTATCAAATCTTGAATAGGTTAGCTTTTGAGGTTGAATTGTAATTGGTGTCATACCAATATTCTGGACAACTCAACCACTGGCTGACTCTCAGGTTTAAAATCAGAAAGACACCTAAGTACTTACCACTTCGGATTGTCCATTGATGGAGGGTGGTAGCAGTAGTGAATCAAAGCTTACCCTTTGCAGGTGAGCAGTGCAACAAAATGTGCAAATTTGGTGAGTTGATTCACCAGCACCATTACAGTATCCAAGCTCATAATAGTCTTTGGTAGCCCTCATAGCAAAATCCATATACAAATCAGTCCATGTATTAGCTAGAATAGGTGTGGGAGGCTTTATGGAGAAAGTGCTAAATATGTAGCCCTTCAAAATACAATAGGGTTGATATTCTTCTGTAGTTTCTCTGAAATTTGGAGTGACCCCTTGAAAGTGAAGTGAGTCATGGGATTCTCTCTATTCTTGCATTAACAAATGGATTTTCTAGGATCCCCTAGGTAATTCTGCCCTACTTCAATTTCCCTTCTGCACTCGGAGACCTTGACGGGAGTTTGGATTAATAGTAACTCTTGCATAATACTAAAGTTTCTCATCTGTGATCAAATCTTCCTCTATTCCCAACTGAAAAATGTCCTTGGTGTTAGGGACTTGGGTATTCTGCAGTGCCCAAAGTCCCACATCAGGTAGTATGGGATGTTTGATGTTGTATTTAAAGAGAATGGTTCTTTCCCCTCAATAGCTAACTTTTAAGTTGTGGTTTCCGACTTTCTTAGGTACTTAACACACAGTTAATTGGGTCATAGGTCAAGCAATCTTACCATATGTTTTTTTAAGTAACCTCCTATAGTACTGTTAACTGAAGGATTCCTCCCAACCCTTTTCAAACTTGTGGAGGTTGGCTCCTCCTCTATGGCTTACATTTTCTTGGGGTAAGTTGCCACCCTTTAATGAAGATTTGCTCCTAGATGCACCAGTTTAACCTGCCTGAAGCTGCAAGTTATTCTATTGTTAATAAGTGACACTGTCTTATCAGCTGCAAAACTAATCTCAATTCTCAAATCTTCTCTATATGCTTCATATTCTTGCTGTATATAAGCATGTCATCCAAAAATACCTAGTCAGATCTCCTCAACCATGGCTTGAGAACAAATTTTGTAAGACATCCCTATGACGGGTATTATGAGTTTTTGGTTATGCCAATTGGTTAATAGCTTAAATAATTCCCATTCCTCTTCCAAATTTCAGGCATTAGTGGATTTTGGTTATCAAGCCATGTGTAAGGAGATTTGCCTTAGTATATCATGAAGCTCATCGAAGATTGAAATTTTGAAATTTTTCTGGTATTATGCCTTATAGCTCTAGCATGTAACACTTCAGCCACTTTGTTCTCAGACTCATTCTTTTGGTAGTGAGGATATCTTTGGAGTTTTTTGGTTGGGATTTCATCCTCCTTTAATATAATAGCATTGTTTTACTCTCTTATAGGTCTTAATCTTGTAAGTTAGATTAAGTCTTGGAATTCATGTAATGCTTGTGGCACGTCTTAGAAAGAAATTGATGACCCTTGGGCTGATGCTTTTGGATGAGGTAACTAATCGAATTGGATCCTCTCAAGCAAAATCCATATGACCAAGTCATGTTATTTTACACCGTTGATTATACTCTTATGCATCCCACACATGCTTTCACCTTCGTGATCAATGCTAAAAGAAACAATACAGGACTTGATCATGTGAAATTTCGAATGAAAAAATTCCATTCTCATTAAAGTAATACTTCTCTTCATTCTCTTTCAACACCATTGTGGTTTTCTATAAGATTTAGATTCTGCATAAGGCAGGATAACCCTCAAGAGTCATGTCTTCCCTGCTTCATTCATGAAGTTCCGGCTCTTGGAAGTTATCTTCTCCCCCTCCAAGAATCGCCTACAAGTCAAGAACAAGAAGTACCTTCATCCCCTCAAGCTTCATTTAGGGGAAACAGATGTTATATTATCTTACACTACCAGCACTTTCAAATTCCATCTCCTTTTTGTTTATCTTTTTTGTGTTTTTTTGGTCATTCCTACCTCCATTATGAATGAACTAATACTTTCTATTGACAGTCTGAATTCTTCAATAACTTTGGTTGCCAAACAATTGCTTTAAGCACCACTAAGGATTTGATATGATCCATTCCTTTGATTTCACCCTACCTTTGGTTGTAAATCCCATAAACTTTAGAAAGAGCCAGTAATTTTTGGTGCCTTTCTCAACAATAGAGCTCTTGGGTTTTAGCCCGTTGTTCCTTTCCCTTATACCAGCATCAAATGGATGGGTTAAGGGACATATCCCTGCCTTTTGCTATACTACAAACCCAAGGCCCTCCTTTGTCTTTTTATGTCAATCTTAGGACCATAAGAAATTATGTCGAACTAAAATACATGATATCAAATAAGAAATAACACACAATACATATTTTTCTTGGCCTAACTGAAATGGAAATTTTGCTTGCAAAGTTCTTCACTTTGCTATCATGCATTTCAGATTGAGGACCCTATGAAATTCCCTTATTTCCCCGAATAGATGTTATAAGGGGGGAATTAATCATGGTTATCCGTAACAAAATGTGGTATTTACTGATTCAATCAACTTGTTTACAAATGATTATTTGTGTGGCTGAATTGGGTTCTTGTTTACACCTTATTTAGAATAAGGTATAGCTATAGTTGTATAAAGCTCTTATCCTGAGTATCATTCTTATGGAGTATCTTTCCTTCTATTTAGTTTCATGTTCTCTCATTTTTTTTCCCCATTTGATTGTAGGCAAAACAGTCACCCCAAAGGCAGCAAATGAAGTGAAATTGATTAATTCTGGTAAAATATTGGAAAACAACAAGACTGTTGGTCAATGTAAAGTACCATTTGCTGATGTTGCAGGCGGTGTCATAATAATGCATGTTGTTGTACAGCCATCTCCTGCAAAAACAAAACCTGGTACGTTTGTATTGATTTATACATATATGAGTGCACCAGTTTTAGTAACATTAAATTTGGGACATCAGATATTTTTACTTTTTTTATCATTTATCTAATTGTTTACATCAATTACTGCTGTTTATATATCATATTTGTTTGAATATTTGTTCTTTTTGGCGGTGGTTATTAATTTAACATGTCCCCTAATATTCATTGATGGATTGGTTTAAGCTCCTCTCCAGAGTATTTCAAATTTCAATTTTTTTAAATCAAATAGATAATGTAAAGCTGGAATAAAACCATAGTTTGTGGGAGCACCCTACTCATTTCCATAGATTTCAACAGATGGGATCTTTTTTTTCTTTTTAAGTTTTCTTTTCATGCCAAAATTTGGGTCAAGAATGTCAAAGGAAACTAGGTGGTGATAACCAAAATTAATATAGGTCATGCAGATGCATGTGACAGGCTTTTGATAATACCATTTTTTCACCATGACATTCTAACCTGATTTATAATATCAAGTGCTAGTTTTAGGTATGAACAAGCTGGTCAATATTTTTGTGTCAATGAGAATCTTTATTTTTCCACATTTGGAGCAGTTTGTATAGGAAGCAAGGAATCTTCAGTTCTTTCGATCTGAAATGTCAATAACAAATGCCAAAAAAGTAGCATATGAATGGGGGAGTTATCATGTTTTTGTGTTTATCCTCCTATTCTGTATATGGTGGTCAGATACCATTTTATGCAAAATTGGTTATCATATATTACTTCTTGAAACAGATTATTTGCCACACCATCCAACCACTGCTTCTGATTTATTATTGATTGCTGTTTTTGGGTTATATTTTCAAGTCAAACAATAATGTAGCTCTTACCATTGTTCCATTGTGCACATTTCTTTCTTTGGTTAAGTGATGCATCATAATGGGGTAAGGCTTTTTTCTATTGTTATTTTTTCTATTCTAATAATGTGGAGGGTAAGGAGGAGAATCATTCATCATAAACTTTAAAATTATGCAAATTAATCCCTCGGAATTGCCCGAATGTGCAAAATCGTCATGTTGGCAAATTTTCCATTAATTTTTCACAAAGTTTAGGTTGTCAAACTTACATATTTAGAGAAGGGAGTGTTTTGCACATAATCCCAAGTTCAAGGGGAGGTGTATGCTACACTTATTTTAGATAAGATGCACATTTAGGAAAGTTTAGCATCTGTTTGGTTTGAGTTTTTTATTTTCAATGTTTTCTGTTTTCAGGATTCGGTAAAGAAAAAATTGAAAATAGTAAAAATGGGATATTGTTATTTCCACTGTTTTCAACTTTTTCTTCGTAAAATTCAAAAAACAGAAACACTAAAAATGAAAATAGAAATCAATTAACATTTCGTGACTAAACTACATATGGTGTAAAGTTTAACAAGGGATGAAGTGTAATTAACCCTAAAATATTAGAGGTTGATAGTCTAATAAACACTTTACACTAATAGTACATCTCAAGATTATGAAGATGAAAGTTTGAATTCACATGTGATGGGGGCATTGAGGAGTGCTTTTTGCATGTGATCAACTGTAGATTTATGCTTTAATTTGAAGGATTGCAGAAACTGTCCAGAATGACATTTTTCTTTTTCTTGTATATCATTTCATGAACAGAAAAGAAGATTGATGATTCACCCAAGAAGATTGTCTGTGCTTGTTCCATTTTGTGAGGACAATCTGGTTTCATATTTTGGGACATCCTCAATCCTTAATTCATCAGTATCAAGTATCATCACCACTGGTAAACTACAGAAATCATCAATATGCTTGGACCAAAAAAAAAGGAAAAAAAAAAAACAAACTCGTGTTTTCAGTTTTCAACATTCAATGTGTAAAGTATGTGTATACATATATAGTTTTTTATAATATTATATTATGATGATGGAGGATACCCTATCACAAAAAAGAAGTGTCTTAGTAGTTGTGACTTTCTCAAAAAATGTCATTCTTTCATTACAAAGTTCTGAAGAATTGATGATGACATAATAGCCGCTTATTGCTACCATTCATTGGGTATGATGACGTTTTGTTAAACATGTGTATGGGTATATTGGTAAGTCTCAGGAATTCTATTCTTAGGCAGTATTTGACTATTAATGGCCCTAAAAATGAAAAAGAAAAAATACAAATCAAAGATGAATTACATTAACTTTTTTGAGATTTAGACTTTTTTTTGGTTGGTCACAATATTCCTCGGCTTGATGGGCCAATGATTAATCCATGCTGCGGATCTAAACTTTATTTAAGGATATGTTGCTCGCTAATGGGTTATTGTATGTACAATGCGGGATTTAAACTCTCAATATTTGCTTAAACGGATGAGTGAGCTGACTATTCGACTAATCCAAATTGGTTTTGGATTTTCTGATATTTAGACTTAACACCGTTGTTTCTTTATACTTGTTATTACCATGATGTTGACCTCACTTAGTGTACGCATATTAAATCAAAATTTCCAAGTGTATTTCTACTTAATTATAGGTCTATATAATACACCCTAATTGATCTACAAATTCAAATATCTATAATTAAGAAGGTGCATTGGAATGAATATTCCAACTTGAAATCATGATGGATGGAGTTGAACTAAAGTTGTAGCAATGATATAGTAATATAGTATTATAATGATGATGTAACGTGTGCAACATCATATGAAGATAGAGCAGTTGATGTAACATGAACCAAACCTGTTATGAAACCAACATTTTCGTACCTTCATTCTGATTTCTCGCGTGTACAATTCATGCTATATTCGTAAATATTGGCAGTAAATAAGATCGTAGCAATAGTGCTCATCTCTATTTTTCGGTAGTCATCTTGTTTGTTTCTGGCTTTGGATGTTAAAAAGTGTATATAGCATATACTGGCGACAGAGGAGTTCTAACTTCAGAAAATTCAAGTTTTAGTTTCGATGCTAAAATTGAGGACTATACATTAGATTAACTTGTTCCATTTCAAAAATTCTGATAATTGATTTCTTACTTGCGAATGAATTATAATAATTTTTTAATCGTTCTATTTTAAATTTGAACAAAAATACATAATAAAATTTTATTCATATTAATTTTAATTTTTTTATATATTTTATTTAAATTTACATAGGAATATTTAATTTTTACTGACTTTAAAATATAAATATCAAAAATAAAAACTAGTGAATTTGTTTATACTTTGCAATAATGCTATAAAACATTTTTTTATTTCGCTATTATTGCCTGCAAAATAACCCTGCGCACAAAAACATACGTCCTCTGCTCTTTACTAGATTTAGAAACTAGATGTTTTTTATTCAAAAAAAAAAAGCTCTTTATTCTGTCTCCTCGAAATTCATAATAAATTTGTAGTATGATTTCAAATCTCGTCATCATGTAAACTACATCTGATAATCGATGCAAAATAATTTAATTCATCAACATCGTTTTTTTCAAATATTTTTATTGACAATCTATAACCTGAAATTCAGCTGAGTCGTCAAGTCTGCTTTTCAATAACGCACGAATTTTACATTAAAATATAAGTTCTACATCTTTAATGTGCTGAAAATCTCTAAAATTAATCAAATAAGACTACCTTTAGTAAATTTATAAACTATGATAACTAATTAACTAATCTCACCAAGATTCTTTAGAATGATGAATGCAGCGACAGAATCATTGTCTCAATCAATTAATAAATCGATACCTTTTACAACAGAGTGCATACTTTGAATCCCCACCATGACATCACCCCACTCTGGGGGCAAGAATAAGACAAGGTATTGAATTCCCTTACTATAATGCAAACCCAACTTCCCTTTATTCTTTCGCACAAGCGTGAATGATATTAATATTTATGGTAAAGGAATAGGACTAGGTATTTTTCGGTGGATTTTGGTAGAAACATTATGATATGTCACGGGCCACCCGGGTCACACACAATGCACTATACATTACATAGGAACATACATCACACTGAGAAGGAAAATTTTCAACGGCACAGAGAATGAATAAAAGTAGGGGACCTATCCATTATTTCTTGTTTCTTTCCAACTAAGTTTCCCTTAAATTTATCAGTAGAAAAGGAGTTCAATGCTTAGAGAAACTCAACATTTTTAGCAGGTGGGTAGTAGTAATTCACTTGCTATTAATGCTTTGTAGTTTGTACAGTTCTATTAATGAACCTACCCAAGTGGGGTAATGGTTAATAAGTTGTGTGTACCAATATCATCATACCCCAAAAGAAAACAAAAAGAGATAAATGCATTAAAACAAAGGAAGGGAAGGGAAGGGAAGGGAATTGAGTATGGAACTTTGTCCTAAGTAGTAAGTAGTCCTCACCCTCTACTATTTCCTATATTCTATTATAATATTTGTACAAAACTTTTAACCACATTCCTCTGATCTGATCACATTTCAAAGACCCATCCAAACTGCAGACAAGTAGGTGAAAAATACATTTGGAATATACCATGATGATTGATTTACCTATATTTGTGTATATACATGTCCAAAAAAATTCATCCAAAAAAAATTCCAAACCACCCCAGTTCACCATATGACCTATTCTCCCCCAATAACCCAAAATCAACCAAAAAAACACCAAACATGATCATGTCAACCATTCTCTCAGACCATGACCAAATCACCAAGTCCAAAATGGAGTTGAGTGTGCCTATGGTGGGTGGTGGTAGTGATGTGTCATCGTTCATCAATATAAAGGGTTGTTGACAGAATTCATCAAATACAGGACACAGAAGAAACAGAGAGAGGATAAAGGAAGGTATTGGCATACTGGAATGAAATGGTTGCACCATTGAGCAAAGGCCTTCCATCATTAACAAGGCAATCGTTGTATCTAAGCCTCTTGAAGACTTTGGGGTTGATGAGCCTTGCAGAGCTGAACCAGCCACAGGTGAGGTGTATCCTTGAGATGTCACAGCCACTGACACACATGTTCATTATCTCAACTGTGTATGTTGGTATCCCACTCGGTAGTGGGGCCGTGGGACCTTGGCTTATCACTATATCTGATTTGCTGCACTTGTTGTCACCCCATATTCTGTTAGGTTCCACCACTCCAGTGCCTGTGCCTGCCACTGATCAACAACAGGAAAAGAAAACTAAAAACATTGATATACACAACAGAAACCAAACACTTTACTATCCCCTTTTTGCATCAAATTACTTGTTAAAGTGTCAAAAACAAACCCCAAAAAGAACTATTACCGAATGGAAAAAAGAAGAAAAAAAAGGTTGAACGGTAGATGAATCATTGCAGAACAAAGAACACGAAGATTAACAAAGTAAAAATAGAAAGGGCTGTTTCTGTATTTTGAAAAAACAATACATCAATACTTTACTACCTTTTTTTTGCATCAAATTACTAGTAAAAGTGTAAAAAATAAAAAAACACAGAAAGGAAGCAACAAGAAGACAAAAATTGACATTCTTTCAGTATGGAGTTATTTTATTTAATGCAAAAAAAGGGAGGACAGCAAGGGAATCAAGCCAAAAACAATATACCACAAACAACAAAGGCTATAAAAAATTAAAACTCAAAAGTCATACCAATTATTGAAAAGAAAAACTAGCGCCAAGTACTAATTTAACATCATTTAACTTGAAATAACAATAACAAATATATCCCTTAAAAAAAATAACAAATATATTCCAAAGCTGAGTCATAATTAATCCTAATAATAATTAGTATTATTAAATCATTATGATGATTATAATAATAAGAATCAAGCCATTACTGTTTTTGCATTTTTACCATTACTACTACGATGATTAAGAAGCTTGCGGTGCACGTTGGCTCCTTCCTCCTCCACTTTCAGAGACACCGACACGGCGGTTCCAGTTCCGGTTCCGGTTCCGGTCCCATTACAGTCACCACAACCAAAGCCTGAAAACGCCATTAACAACAAATAATAAATAAAACAAACTAAATAAACCAAAAAAAAAAAAAACCTCCAATGTTCCTCAAGAACTAGAAACAGAAGTAGAAACTAGAAACAATAAGGCACAGTTGCCATAACCGAGAATCACATGATTATCTTCAACAACATTTAAATACTAGTACGAATCCGATTTTCTTCAAAAAATTACAGTATCATTTACTAAATAACGAAACCGATGAAGAAAACTAGGTTTAGAAGCGCGATGATTTAGGAAAAAAAAAGGTTGTAGAAGTAGAAGGTTCACGTACCGTTGACGAGGCGAAGAACAGTAACGAGTGTCGCGAAGGAGAAGACGGAAACCGCTAACGTAAGAAGGATCCGTTTAACCGAACGAAACTCCATTGAAGAAGAAGAAGAAAACGAAAGCAGCGAGTGGAATCGGAGCGAGTTGACTCAGTCAGAGACACCGAAAAAAGTGAGAAAAAAAAAAAAGAAAACCGTCGTCTATAGACTGAGACTAAGACCGAGACCGAGACTGAGACCTCACTCTGCTGCAGTCTGCACTTGAAAAAAAAATATGAAAAGAGAGCGATCTTTATATATATTATCAATTATTAAGTATTATTAATAATAACGAAAATAAAATAATAATTTATAAAGGGACATGTGATGTATGAATGAGGCGTCGATTAGAAAGAAAAAGGTGAATGTATAGTGTATGTGTGAGTCACGGGGCTATGGTGATACGTTAGAAAAAGAAAAGGTGTGTTGTGTATAGATAGATAGGGAGATAGCGTTGAAATTGAAACTGAATCGATTGAATGCGAAACATGCCAGCTATGATAGGAAATGGTGGAGTGGAGGCACAAAGAAGAAGAAGAAGAAGAAGGAGAAGGAGGAGGAGGAAGAGGAGACGAAGAGACAAGGGTGGCAGAGAGGGTTCAAGATTTAGGGAAGGGGGCCCCACAGAGACGCATAATGAGAAACAGAGCGCGCGCCACACACACTGCATTACTGCCTCAACCTCTACCACTCTATCACTGTGGGGTTTAAATGTTTTTTTTTTCCAAGAAAAAAGAATTAAAAGTGATTTTTTTTAAAATAAATTTTATAGATTATAAAATTTGAACATTGTGTATTTGTTTTTAGGTAAAGTTAATCATTAAAAATTTATTAGATAATTAAATATATTTGATGTAAAATTTAACGAAGATAAATATATGTGAGTTTGTCTTGTATAAATCTAGATTTTTTTAAAAATATATATAATTGAATTTAATGAATAAATTAGTAATTTTTTATTTTTAAATATTATAAAAAAATTAATTAAAAAATTTCAAACTTTTCTTTTTAAGACTGATGTAAAATATAATGTATACAAAATTAATTTGTTTAACTAATAATTACTGTAACACTATTTGATCTACTTTAATGAATATTAGTATTTTTCTTTTTTTACTATTATTATAAAAGATACACAATTGTTTTACATAAATAGATTATTATTTTTTATAATAAAAGATATAAACCAACTTGATACATATTAAAATTTGGACTAATTCAATAAAATATTCAAAACGTTCGATGATATTATTTATTTTAAATAATTTTACCAAACTAATCTAACTTAAACTATTTTTTAAAGTAATGTGATCTTTTGAGTATTCCTAATTTTTTTTTTACATTTCGAATTATTTTATTTGAATTATAATATTTTAAATTGGATACTAAAATGATAGTTTACTTAAAAAGGTAAATAAACAAAAGGGAACTGGATTGAACACCATGATTTTGGGTTAATGTCCTTCTATTTTTCCCTTTATTGAAGAACAAACATTGAGATTTGTTGTTGATTTAATCTAATGTGATTGGTACGGGTCTTCTAGTGAAATTATTTTTAGTCTAAATATTAAAGAGTAAAATTTTTTTCCGTTTCTATTCTTTTTTAATTTATATAATCTGCATTTTAACGATTGAAAAATTATATTTTATTTTTTATTTTTTTTCATTAGACATATGAGACTTTCGTAAAAATTTTTGATAAAATGACGAAAAATATTTATATATGACATAATTTATACGATTTGACCTTTATCAATTTTACTTAAATGATAATAATTTGATTGAAACTATTTAACTCCTGTATAATTATCAAAATAATGTTCTAATCAAATAGTTATTATCTCTCTACAATATTATTTTTATAACTCTATAGATAATAATAAATAATTTTAATCAAATAGTTATTATCTATATAGGATAAATAAAGATCAGATTATACAAATTAACCTCATATATAAATAATTTTTGTCACTTTTTATCAGAAATTCTTATAGAAAGGTTCATACATTTAACAAAAAAAATAAAAAACAAATTATTATTTTTTAATCGTTAAAATACACATTATCTAAATTGAAAAAACACAAAAACCGAAAAGAGATTTTACTCAATATTAAACTTTAAAATTTTGAAATACTTATCATCATCATCATCATATTACTAATAAACTAGAAATGGGTTGGGCGTTAATGGTTATTACTTTAGTGATATATGCTTATGCATGTACATGTATAAATGTATACATCACGGTGACAGCATTATTAATTTGAAAAAGATGAAGATTGGTGTATGCATGTTATAGATTTGTGTATAGCTAAGCACCGCACGCACGTGGGGTTATTTATAAACCGTGTGGTCCCCTCTGGTAAATATGGTAATGCCATTTCACAATCATATACTATAGGAAACATTTCAAGTGCTTCAGGGAGCACCGGTGTACCAGTTGTTTTAACCGTTGATTTCAATTAATATATATTATATATATTTTTTATATAATTCAGATCAACGGTTAAAACAATTGGTGCACCGGTACTCCCGGTGCACTTGAAATGCTTCCCTATACTATATACTCAATCAATGAATACATATAGATTACTATTATCATTACCCATTATGATGATTATTATCATTCTCTTCATTATCATTCTTAAACATAATCATTTGTAATGCTAGCTAGATACCACACTACACCACCTTGTTATTATTAGGGTAATTGCTAAAGATCGTGTAAAAATATGACAAAAATAATTAAATATTAAATATATATTTTATAAATATTTAACGATCAAATTTTAATGTATTTTTTTAAGTATAATTATAAAATAGGTATTTTCATCTTTGAAATTTAATGAAGGTTAAATTAAATTTTTATTTCTTTTGTGATTCATATATTTTTAAAAAATAAAAATAAAAATAAATTTTAGTAGTTAAATTTCACTTTTTTTTATGCACACCTTTTAAATACTTATCTTAGTGTTTTTACAAAATTCGAATCAAATACACAAATTATTTATTAAATATAAATTTTATTTGTTATTTATAAAAAATATTTTTAATGATTTTTTTATATTTTAAATATTTTAATATTTATTTATTACTTTTATTCTCCGAAATTATTTTTATCAAGTGATATAAACTTTTGGTAATATTTTATAGTTTATCCTTGTTGCTATTATTACTATTATTGTTACCTTTCAAAAAGTAATCGCCTTAATCTCTTCGACAAATCATTCAGGTGCTTTGTGGCTGGGAACATCAACATCCCCAATACCATATTCTATTCAGTAATATTTTTAATATAAAATAAGGGATACGTATGGTTTTGGTCCTTAAAGTTTTTTGCCAGAATCAAATTCGTCCTTCATCTAATTTTCGAAATAGTTCTTAACGTTTTTTTCCGTATTAAAATCGCCATTTTTAATAAATTTTTTATATTATTTCTAAATTACCCCTATTCCTATTTTAATAATAAAAATTATAAAATTAAAAAAAAAAAGAAAACGCATGTAACGCGTGTTATAGGGGGAAGAAAACGCGTTTTGGGGGGGGGGGGGAGAAAAGAGTATACGAAAGGGGAGGAGGGAAGGGAAGGGGAGGGGAATGGAAGAGGGGGAGGGGGAAAGGGAAGGGGGGAGGGAAGCTTGGAGCTGCTGTCGCCGAAAGAAAGGAGAGAAAAGGATACAGAGAAGCGGGGGATGGGGAGAGAAAGAAGGGGGGCGAGAAACAGAGGACGGGGGAGAGAAGGGGTCGTCGCCGCCGCCGCTCCTCGCCCTCGTCGTCACCGCTTCGCCCTCGCACCTCGCCCTCCTCGTCGAGCCGTTTCTGCTCCTCCTCCTCGCCCTCGGCGTCGTCGCCGTGACCTCCTTGTCGTCGTCGGCTTCCGCTCTACTGTTCCTCACTGCCTCGCTGCTGCTCCTCGCCGACTTGCCGCTGCTCCTCGCCGCCTCTGCTTCTTGCTTCGATCTCTGTTTCTGCTTCGTCTTCTGCTTCTTCTGCTTCTTGATTTGTTGAATCTGATTTGATTTGTTGAATCATTGTTGGTTTTGTTCTTGTTGAATCTGATTTCATTTCTGAATTGTTGGTTTTGTTGATTTCTGAATTTAGTGTTAGTGTTGGTTGGTGTTGGTGTTGGTGTTGGTGGTGGTGATGGTGGTTTTGGTGTTGGTTGTAGCGTTGGTGTTGGTTGTGGCGGTGGTGCTAGTTGTGACGGTGGTGTTAGTGTTGGTGGTGGTGGTGGTGGAGGAGGTAATTATGTTGGTAGTGGTGAGAGTATTTTTGTCCAAAAAAAATTAAAAGAATGATTTTAATACGAAAAAAACGTTAAAGACCATTTTAAATCGAAAATTAGATGAGAGACAAATTTAATTATAGCAAAAAACTTTAAGGACCAAAACCATACTTAACCCTATAAAATAACGGTTACATATATATAGTTATATACGAAATACGATACTAATCCATTTATTAGTAGTATACTTTATCACAACTCACAAGTTACCAATATGGAGAGGCTTGGTCCTTGGTTCCTTGCTGGGTTTGGGTGGGGTTGTCCGACCCGACTACTGTTTCAAAAACAAATAAGTGATTAGTTTACTCGTCATGAGTAAGTAATAACTGTTGAATGTTTGAATTATATTTTATGCATACAATCTGTTCATACCCTGGCCCAATGATAAGGGCCCAGGTCCAACCGAAAGGCCTAATCCAATAGGATAAGCCTCACAAAATACCGACTTTCACATAAGAAGTCGGTGTCAACCACGACTTGGTATGAAGAGGTCGGATGTGAGATTAGCTGGCAGATAAATACTCATTCAAATGAGTAACCGCCCCTAAAATCTCTCTAACCGCCTCATGAAGCCATATCTTAACCTCCCCAAGATAATGGGGACGGTTACCACCCTAAAGATACGGCACTACACCAACGGTGGTTATTGGCTCACCTCTATAAATACACTGACACCCCCTCAGGTATCTCCAAGTCCAATACTCTATAAGACCTGCTTACACCCTTGCTAACTTAGGCATCGGAGTGTCTTTGCAGGTACCACCCCCCATTCACACGCGAGCACAAGTCGGAAGGAGCCTCCCGAGTTGCGGACCTACCCGGAGTTCTCCTCCATCATACACTTGGGCCGCCAAACGCCATCCATTGGACTAATCTCCGGTTACCTACCGTAACATTGGCGCCGTTGCCGGGGACCCGAGAGATCATCCCTCGATGGCAGAAAGATCCCATGAAGAAGGCCATGTCGAAACGGATTCTGAGCAAGAGAATCTAGACATGGGCAATGACAATGAAGACACAGCCCAACATCAAGACAATGATCAACATAGAGAGGGTACCTCCGGAGTAAAGAATCCGAAGGTAAATTCCTCAGATGGGCGTGAATCAGAAAAAGGCGGACCAGCTCACGTAGCTGAACTAATGGGATTGGTCCATAGCCGCCTGGAGCAATTGGAACAAGAGCGGGAGAGGCAAAAGGAAACCGAAAGGTACCTTAAAGAGGAAATGGAACGGCGAAAAGAGTTAGAAAGAAAACTCTTGCAGCTAGAATCCTCCCTAAGGAACTCCCGCGATGAAGGAGAAGATCAACTCCCCGGCGGAGAAGATCCTTTCAGCGAGGACATAATGAGGGCAAAAGTTCCAAGGAACTTCAAAAGCCCTGATATGGACCTCTATGATGGAACTACGGATCCAAAGCATCATCTTAGCAACTTCAAAAGTCGGATGTATCTAGCTGATGCCTCCGACGCTACAAGATGCAAGGCTTTCCCGACTACTTTATCGAAAGCAGCGATGAAGTGGTTCGATAGCCTCCCCCCAAGATCCATCACTAGTTTTGAAGACCTCTCAAGGAAATTCTTGATGAGGTTCTCAATCCAAAAGGATAAGGTAAAACATGCACCGAGCCTCCTGGGAATAAAACAGGAGGTCGGAGAGTCCTTACGAGCCTATATGGAAAGGTTCAATAAGGCATGTTTAGAGATTCAAGACTTGCCCATAGAGGCAGTAATAATGGGGTTAGTCAATGGACTCAGGGAAGGTCCCTTCTCACAATCCATATCTAAAAGACACCCCGTTTCTCTAAGTGATGTACAAGAAAGGGCCGAAAAGTACATCAACATGGAAGAGAATGCAAAGCTAAGAGACCCGAGTTCGCGACCTGGACCTACTTCCTCCTCTAGGGAGAGGGAAAGGGAAGTCAGGAAGAAGGAGGAACCCGGTCTCGAAAGGCTCAGAAAATATCACTCTTATACTCCTCTAAAGACTTCTATAGTGGATGTATACAGAGAGATTTGCAACACTGAAAGGCTGCCACCCCCAAGACCTATTAAAAACAAAAAAGGGGGAAGTCGCAGCGAGTATTGCGAGTACCATAAAATATATGGTCACTCCACCAACGACTGTTACGACCTCAAAAATGTGATAGAAAAGCTGGCTAGAGAAGGTCGGCTTGATAGATATCTCAGGGAGAGGTCGGACACCCATGGAAAGAGAAAGCGAGACGATATGGATAGGAGAGATCCTCCACCACAGACTCCTGAGAGACACATCCACATGATCTCAGGAGGATTTGCGGGAGGAGGAATCACCAAATCTTCTCGCAAAAGACATCTCAAAAGAGTGTATCAGGTCGGGGATGAGACACCCGACCTCCCCACTATATCATTCACAAAGGAGGATGGGCAAGGGATAATCCCCGGGCATGACGATCCCGTGGTGATAACTATGATCCTAGCTAATGCCCATCTCCACAGAACCCTAGTAGATCAAGGAAGCTCGGCGGACATCCTTTTCAAGCCCGCCTTCGACAAGCTAGGGTTAGATGAAAAAGAGTTGAAAGCTTACCCCGACACCCTATACGGGTTAGGGGATACGCCAATAAAGCCGCTGGGATTTTTACCCCTTCACACCACCTTTGGAAAAGGGGAAAAATCAAGGACTCTAAGCATAGACTTTATAGTCATCGATGAAGGGTCAGCCTACAACGCCTTAATTGGCAGGACTACCCTTAATCGCCTTGGAGCAGTGGTATCAACTCCTCACCTCTGCATGAAATTCCCAACTCCAGGGGGAATAGCAACGGTGAGGGGAGATCAGAAATTGGCGAGGAAGTGCTATAACGAAAGCCTAAATCTGAGAGAAAAGGGCAAAGAAGTCCATACCATAGAGCTGGGCGGCACAAGGACCAGAGAAGAACTACGACCCCAGCCGGGAGGAAAAACCGAGGAGATACAAGTCGGTGAGGAGGAAGGAAAAAACACCTACATAGGAGCCAACCTGGGGGAAGCCCTGAAACAAAGATTGGGTGAACTCCTAAGAGCTAATTCCGACCTCTTCGCCTGGAAGGCTTCCGACATGCCCGGGATTGACTCCGAGCTCATGTCCGATAGGCTCTCGGTTTACCCGGGGTCCCGACCTGTACAGCAAAGAAGGCGCAAGCTCGGCCCCGAACGAGCCTCAATAGTAGAGGAACAAGTACAGGCGCTCCTGGAAGCCGGCTTTATTAGAGAGGTCAAATACCCAACGTGGCTAGCTAATGTAGTGCTAGTCAAGAAACAAAATGGTAAATGGAGAATGTGCGTCGACTATACCGACCTGAACAAGGCGTGTCCCAAGGACCCTTATCCTCTACCGAGTATTGATACCCTGGTGGACTCCAGCTCGGGGTATCAATACCTATCATTTATGGACGCCTACTCGGGATATAACCAAATCCCGATGCATGAACCCGACGAAGAGAAAACATCATTCATCACACCGAAAGCCAACTATTGCTACGTGGTCATGCCATTCGGACTAAAGAATGCAGGAGCCACGTATCAAAGGCTGATGAACAAAGTGTTTTCCCCCCATTTAGGGAGCCTAATGGAAGTATACGTCGATGACATGTTAGTAAAAACCAAGCAAGAAGTCGACCTCTTAACCGACCTCTCACAAGTCTTCGACACTATAAGGTTGCATGGGATGAGACTAAATCCCGCAAAATGCGCCTTCGCAGTAGAAGCAGGGAAATTTCTAGGCTTCATGCTAACACAAAGAGGGATTGAGGCCAATCCCGACAAGTGCAGAGCCATCCTAGAAATGAAGAGCCCGACTTGTTTAAGAGAGGTTCAACAGCTCAATGGCCGACTTGCAGCCCTCTCCAGATTTATGGCAGGATCGGCACTAAAATCCCTTCCATTATTCTCCCTGTTAAGGAAGGGATGCCAGTTTGAATGGACTCCGGAATGTGAGGAGGCGTTCCAAGAGTTCAAAAAATTCTTAAGCAAACCTCCTATCTTGACCCGACCAATACCGGGAAGAGACCTCGTCCTATACCTATCCGTCGCAAACAGGGCTGTCTCATCAGCCCTGATCACAGAAGACGAGGTCGGTCAACACCCGGTCTACTTTACCAGTAAGGTTCTACAAGGCCCTGAGCTAGGGTACCACAAACTAGAGAAGTTTGCCTACTCCTTAGTGATAGCCTCACGAAGGTTACGACCTTACTTTCAGGCTCATACAATAAGAGTCCGTACAAACCAACCCATGAAGCAAATCCTCCAAAAGACGGATGTTGCAGGGAGAATGGTTCAATGAGCGATAGAGCTCTCCGAGTTCGATTTGAGATATGAAACTCGGACAGCAATCAAAGCCCAATGCCTCGCCGACTTCATTGCAGAATATGCAGGAGAACAAGAGGAAAAACCGACTACATGGGAACTCTATGTAGACGGATCCTCCAACAAAACAGGGAGCGGCGCAGGTATAATATTGGTAGATGGAAAAGGAACTCAGATAGAGGTCTCCTTAAAATTTGAATTTCCGACTTCAAACAATCAGGCAGAATATGAAGCCTTGATTGCCGGATTAAAGTTAGCAGAAGAAGTTGGCGCTACAAAGGTGATGATCTACAGCGACTCACAAGTGGTGACTTCCCAAATAAGTGGAGAATATCAGGCGAAGGACCCCAATATGAAGAAATACTTGGAAAAAACCTTGGAACACCTTGGGCACTTTGCGGAAACCGAGGTTAAGCACATAACTCGGGATCTAAATAGCAGAGCTGACGCCCTGTCCAAGTTAGCAAGTACCAAACCCGGAGGGAACAATAGAAGCCTGATCCAAGAAACCCTCCAAGAGCCCTCGGTTTCAAAAACAGAGGATCAACAAGAAGTACTTGAGGTAGTCGGCCTAAACCTCGGGTGGATGAATCCCTTAGTCGAATACCTGAAATTCGACATCCTCCCCAAAGAGGAGAAAGAGGCCAAAAAGATTCGAAGGGAAGCACAACATTATACATTGGTGAGAAATGTCCTTTACAGAAGAGGGATATCAACACCATTGCTGAAGTGTGTACCGACCTCAAGAACCACCGAGGTGTTGGAGGAAGTACATAGTGGAATCTGCGGAAACCACCTCGGAGCAAGGTCGTTGGCCAGGAAAGTAATCCGAGCAGGATTCTATTGGCCGACCTTGCAGAAAGATGCCACAGAATTTGTGAAGAAATGCCAACCATGCCAGATGCATGCAAATTTCCACGTGGCTCCACCAGAAGAGCTCATCAGTATAACTTCCCCCTGGCCTTTCGCAAAATGGGGAATGGATTTGTTAGGTCCTTTTCCCCAAGCACCAGGGCAAGTCAAATACTTGATCGTGGGAATAGACTACTTCACGAAGTGGATAGAAGCAGAACCATTAGCCACTATCACCGCTCAAAGAAGTCGCAGGTTCCTCTACAAAAACATTATCACAAGGTATGGAATACCTTATTCCATCACTACGGATAATGGAACCTAATTCACTGACGCCACCTTCAGAAGTCTTGTAGCCAGTATGAAAATCAAACATCAATTCACCTCGGTGGAACACCCACAAGCAAATGGGCAAGCCGAGGCAGCTAACAAAGTCATACTGGCAGGATTAAAGAAAAGACTACAGGAAGCAAAGGGAGCCTGGGCTGAAGAGCTCCCTCAAGTATTATGGGCTTATAGGACGACCCCCCAATCCGCCACAGGAGAAACACCCTTCCGACTAGTTTACGGCGTAGAAGCCATGATTCCTATAGAAATCAGTGAGCAAAGCCCAATGGTAATTCTTCATGATGAGGTCGGAAATGTACAAGGGCACAAAGAGGAGCTCGACTTGCTCCCCGAAGTCCGAGAGAATGCCCAGATAAGAGAAGCGGCACTAAAGCAAAGGATGACTACCAGATACAACAAGAAAGTCATTCGAAGAACATTTGCCTTAGATGACTTGGTCCTAATCAGAAACGACATTGGAGTCAACAAATCAGGAGATGGAAAGCTCGCCGCAAATTGGAAAGGGCCATATAAAATCAAGGAAGTGTTAGGGAAAGGTTATTATAAAGTAACCGACCTGGATGGCACTGAGTTACCAAGGTCGTGGCATGCTTGTAATATGAAAAGGTACTACAGTTAGAAGCGAACTCTATTCCCTGATGTACTCTTTTCCCAGCTTCATGATTTTTTCCCAAAAAGGGTTTTTTCTGAAGAGGGGTTTTTAACGAGGCATCATAGTAGAGACTAAGGGAAACATGCTGTCAAAAACCCTTAGTAGCAAAAAGGTACCTTCCCAATTAATAAAGATCTTTTTCATTACTATGTCTCCATTAAATATCCTCCTTTATTTTTTAAGTCTTTCTACGAAACGCGCCGACTTAAGCTCGACAAAGCGTGAAAATCCCATGAACCGACCTAGATGGTCGTCAGGATAAAACGACGAGGTACAAGTCGGTGTAAAGAGGTTATACAAGTCGGTCGTAAAAACTCGGGAACCAACCCGACTCATAAGTCGGAAAGAGATCCCGAGTAGGAAAACTTGGAAAACTTTGATCCACAGATCGGAGTATAACACCGAGTAGAAGAAAAACGCATCGCAAAAATAACCTAAGTCATAAAACTCACTGAAGCGAAGTTGAGTATAAAGGATAAACAAAAGAGATTGAGAAACCTAAGAAGAAGTTTAAAGGTTGCATACAAGCCTTTGCACGAAAAGGCTCGAGAAAACAATGCAAGCTAACAAAAGGTTTTTCCGAAAAGATCAAACATATCCGAAACAGAAAAGCATGTGCACGCATAAGGTAACTTAAACCCTTATCCAAAAAAGGGCATTTATTTTGTTTAAAACCCTTATCCAAAAAAGGGTACGGATCATTTTGTTTACGGCCTCAAAAGGCCAAGAAGCAAATTGTTCACAACCACCAACGAATAAATAAAGTTTAAAAAGAGGGGACCCACAGGCCGGGCCCCCATATAGCCACAAAAATAAAAGAGTCATTTCTTGGATGGAGTAGAGGAATCACCACCATCAGGAGGAACACCACCAGGACCGGGAGGAGGAGCCAAAGAGGAAGTCGGAGCAAGGGTTGAAGAACTCGGTGGATCTGCGGAATAAGGAGGAGACTCTATAATCCTCTGCCCCCGAGTCTTTAGGTCTGACTCGGAAAGGACCTCGGGAGCAGGAGGATCAACAATGGCGCCATCAATCACCATTTTGTCAGGATGTAATGGAGAAAGATCCAAGTCGGGGGCTATAACCCTGACCTGCTCCAGGAAAATTCTCCAAGATTCCTCGGCGGCATCGGCGATAGAGTCCTCCAAGTCAGCATAGGCATTCCGAGAGTTCAACAAATCCTTCTTCACCTCCACCATATCTTTAAATAGGCTTTGGTAACTCTCCTGGGCTGCCTTCCTTAGATTTACCTCCATAGTACATTGGGCTCGCAGCTGGCTCTCCTTCTCCCGGAGGTCATCTCTCTCCTTCCTCAACTTATCCCTCTCCTCCTTCAACTCCTTTTGATGTTTTTCAAATAAAAGAAGCCTCTCCTCTAGCTCCTCAACCTTTGAGGAAGTCCCCAAGGAGCTGAGAGGAGTCTTCTCAAACATGTCCAAAAGTTTGCCACAAACTCCCGCCGCCCTAAAACTTTCTTCGGCCAGAGTGGCAAGGTGTTTCCGAACAGAAACATCATCCATGTTTATGAGAGGATAGATGTTCTTTCGGACGAATGCAAAAGCATCCGCCTTAACACCACCTTCCCAAGAAGGGCCAGACTCTGAAGTCTTGCGTTTCTTCTTCTCTGGCTCGGAAAGTAGTGGGGCAGAAGGGAGTGGTCGAGCCAAACTTGAGGAGGAAGAGATGATAAGAGGTTGAGAGGGAGTACCCACATTTCTAGGAGGAGGAGGAGGAGGAGGAGAGACGACCACCTTGGAACCCCCGGACCTGGCCCGGGACTTTGCCTTGGCTTCCTGCACCCGCTGGTAGGACTCTTGAGCATTTTTCTTTGCCATATCTACAAAAGGAACAACCAAGTTACAAGTCGGTAAAATACAAGTCGGTAAAATGCAACTCGGAAACAAGAAATGCATGCACTACCTATGCAAGATTGAACAAAGACCGACGTCCCCTGGAGGATTTTCCTCGTATCCAAGTATGGGGCCCTCCCCCATGCTTCTCGGAAAAACCCCACAATGGCTGCCTCCACCTCGTCTAGGTCATCTAGACCAATCTTTTCACAAGGGGTGGCCGGCAGCCAATAAAGGGGAAAGCGAGGGGAGGAATGCTCGTCCAGAAAAAAGGGGTGGTGACCCTCTACGGCTTGAACCTTGAAGAAGAAATTTTTGAAGTCGTGGAAAGATTCGTCAAAAAGGGTGAAAATCCTCCGACCTTGAATGGCTCGGAAGGATACCCATTGTTGTTTGTTGTTTAGCCCACTAAAGGGCTTAGTCATATGGAAAAGATAGAAGAAGATTCTCAAGGAAGTCGGAAAGTCCAGAGCGTGGCTTATAAACTGGTAAATCTTCAAAAAACCCCATGAATTGGAGTGGAGTTGAGTAGGGGCAACCTTACAGTGGTGCAAAACGGATATCTCGAAATCAGAGAAAGGAAGAAAAACACCCAAACGGGTGATCATACATTCATACATGAAGAAAAAATGAGGGGCCGCCTCATTAGCTCTCCCAAAACAGACCCGGTCTTCAGGACCCGGGATTATCAGTTCATATTTGGGCTCGTCCTCGTCCGAAGTACAGAGCCTATGATGAGTACGAAGGTGGGTGATGAACTCAGCGTCAACCAACGGTTCCTCCCCAAGGACCGTATCGTCAACCCACTGAGAAAGAATATATACAGAGGCCATTTTTTAAAGGAGAAAGTGGCAGAAAACCTACAAAAAGGAAAAAGAAAAAGAAAATCAAAAAATACGGCCACTAAAGAAGAGAGATTCGAAACTAGAATCTACAGGTCAACCTATCTACTCGCAAAACAAAACATGCAAACATAAAGCACGGCATGGAAAAAACAAAACTAACCTTTATCTGAAAATGGAGGTTGGAGAAGAACAGAAGTCTTCGAACGCAAGGATGCAGTACGAACAAGATAAGGAGAAAGTTTGAAAGATTGCAGAAACGGAAGATGGAAAGAGAGGGAAAGTATTTATAAAAAAAGGCTAAGGGGCATAATGGTAAAAAGCGAGGCAGTCATTAATAAGACTGCACCGTTACCAAAGCCCTCAATCCCTAAATGATCCCTCAACGGACACGACGCTTGAATTGACGTAACTGTCAGAAATCAAAGGTCGCGAAAATCACGTCGGTTTCCAAGATCCGTATTCTCTCAAACAAGTCGACTACGAACTCGAGTTGAATACTTGAACCCAAACTTTAAAGAAAATTTGGGCTCAAGTAGGGGCACTGTTCATACCTGGCCCAATGATAAGGGCCCAGGTCCAACCGAAAGGCCTAATCCAATAGGATAAGCCTCACAAAATACCGACTTTCACATAAGAAGTCGGTGTCAACCACGACTTGGTATGAAGAGGTCGGATGTGAGATTAGCTGGCAGATAAATACTCATTCAAATGAGTAACCGCCCCTAAAATCTCTCTAACCGCCTCATGAAGCCATATCTTAACCTCCCCAAGATAATGGGGACGGTTACCACCCTAAAGATACGGCACTACACCAACGGTGGTTATTGGCTCACCTCTATAAATACACTGACACCCCCTCAGGTATCTCCAAGTCCAATACTCTATAAGACCTGCTTACACCCTTGCTAACTTAGGCATCGGAGTGTCTTTGCAGGTACCACCCCCCATTCACACGCGAGCACAAGTCGGAAGGAGCCTCCCGAGTTGCGGACCTACCCGGAGTTCTCCTCCATCATACACTTGGGCCGCCAAACGCCATCCATTGGACTAATCTCCGGTTACCTACCGTAACACAATCATTTATAATCAATAATAAATTTATAAATAAATTGAAATTTTGATTTATCACGAGTTAATTTTTGATTTAGTAAATTAACAGGTATGTAACAAAATCTATTTGGCATTTAAGGCTGACAATTAATAACGTAGAATTTAGATTCTAATCTAATATTATATGTGGATTTAAATTCTCTATAAAATTTAATATTATCTTACCTGTGAGTTAAAATTCTTTTAATCTTAATCTTATTATACCCTAAAGTAAATAAATATAGCAAATAAATATAGCAACGTTTAAATTTTGTACATTAAAATCGATAAATTACACTTTATATGACTCTCATGTTATAAATATGGGAGTAGATATTGTTATTAGCTAATTGATAATATTAATCTTCTATTATATATCATTTTAAATTAATTTCAATAAAAAATTTTGTTATCACTATGGAAAATAAAATAACGAAGATGATTGATAATGAGAATTACAACATCACTTTCTTATAAATATTAGGCAAATATTATTTATATATAGCAAAAGCAAATAACAACTACTTAGTACACTTTGTCCTATCAAATACAATACACTCCAAATACGTAGAAATGAAAAAAAAAACAGAAAAAAAAGTGTAATTATTTATTTATTATTACTTACTTCCATTTTGTATATATAAAATTAGCATTTCTCTCATATATATTATTTCTTTATTTATTTAACTACAAATTTTTTAGAAGGAATATTTTGTTATTTTTTTCGTTTTTTGATACGAAAATAATCTAATTAGTAATTATAAAATTAAAAATATTATAAGAATCTAATTAAAAAAATATATATAAAAAATTAATTACAAAGTTAGTAAAATTACAAACACTAACAGAATAATTAAACATTATTATTACTTACTTGCAAGTTGTATATATAATTAGCATTTCTCTCATATATTAACATTTACTTTACCACCACATTTTGTAATCCAATCAGTCACACAAATTGAGCACGCGTCGGTTTGGTTCGGATTCAAGGTGAAATCAGAACCGAATCGATCAAAATATAATTGGTTCGATTTGGTTTGGATTTGTATATTTTGTATATGTATCCAAACTAAACTAAACCAAACCGATTAAGAACGGATTAGTTCGGTTCGGATAATTGGGTACCCGATAACTTTGAAATTCATAAAAAAAACAAAATTTTATCTTAAAAATGCAACAAGTACAATAAACATGTAACATCAATATAGATAATCTAAACATGTTAAACACAAAATACATTAAAAACTAAACTCATTAAAATCTAAACATATTAATAGTGAATAATCTCACTAAAAGCTATATATTTTTATTTTTTTATTTAATTAATATATGATCGGATTCACGGATTAGTTTGGGTTCCACACTCCTAGAATCGATACTCGAACCAATCACTAATAAATACCATTAATTTTTTTTTGTGACTTAACAAAGGCCATTAGTTTTGTTCAAGTTAAACCCAATTACCCGTTGATTTCAGAATCAATTTCATTGGTTCGGTTTGAATTTGAACAGGTAATTGGGTACCCGCTACCCGTACTCACCTCTATAGTCACATATTCACCATATAGAAATTACAACCTCTTGAAAAACATTAGTAATATATAAATAAATAGATTATTGTTCTCCTAATTGAATTCCAAATTTTCCATTCTAGGTCAACCTTTATTACCCAAGAGTAGAAGTGATGATCCTTTGAATTTAATTAAAGGTAGGGTAGCAAAGAAGAGGAGGAGGCAGATTCTGATAGTAATTTGTGCACACATTGTACTATGCTCTAGTAATAGTAGTACTAATTAGTACAAAAAACATGGAAATGCAAAAGCATAAAATTAAAAGCAACAGAAATTGGGACCGGCAAGCAAGTAAGGCCATTACAAACAAATTGTCATAAAAGAACCAACCATAAACCAACCATCACAACTTCAACTTTGTCCTTTTCTTACACATTCCTATCATTTTTATGGCCCCTCACCTAAAAAGTAACCTTTTGCATTCTTATATTTTAACCATTCAAGTAGTGGCGCTTTCTTTGCCTTCACTTTTTTGTGGGGTGGTGGGTAAAGCTATTCCCTGTTCTTTCTTCTTGCCTCTTAATTATTATTAACATTATTCAGATTCAGATAAATGATTCTTCAATGAGATAACATACTTATGCCTAAATAATATGCTTCCCCCAATTGATTTTTCTTGCTTTTTTTCTCTCTCTATGTATATATACCTAAGTGTTTTCTTGGTTGGTCATTATATTGTAGGGTTTTTTAAGTAAATATGCCTAATTTTTTTTAAAAAAAATAATAATGTTAGATGTATAAGTAATTTTCAACCAAGTTAGATGTCATTTTTGTTAGGTAACAAAATAAACCAGAACTTGTTAGGTAACAAAATAAAGATTAAAGAATACAACTTTGTTAAAACTTAGACTCAAAAATATTTGTGCATGTAACTTTTATCTTTTCGGTACGGATAAACTAATAAATATTTAAAATTTTACTATCTAAAATGGTGAAAAGTTAATTTATAATTGTTTTCTATTATTTATTTTTGACATAATTATATATATATATATATATATATATTCTTCAATAACTATTCCATTATTTATTATGATTCACTTAATTGTCAAGTTCACTTGTTACAATGTTTATGACATAAAAATTATCTAACCAAAACAATTGAAATAAAAAATACCAAGGAAATTTAAAATAAAGATATTGATAGATAGATGAAATATTTTCTTATCTCAACTAACTTTTCAAAAAAAAATACAAACAATTTCATTTATATTTAGGAAACTAAATTTTAGTTTAGTAATTATTCAATTGATGGCGGTGTTATTGGGTTATTATGGATTAAATATAATTTTGGTCCCTAACGTAGAGGCCAAAAATTTATTTTGTCTTTGGTCTTTTTTTGCTATAAAATAGTCCCAAATATTTTAGTTTGTTTTAAAATCATTCTTTTTACCAAAATTTTTATTTTTATTGCCAGAGAGGGAGAAAGAGAATCGGGGGGAGGGGAGGGAAGAAGGGGGAAGGGAAGGTAGCGCCGCGGCGCCGCCGCCTGTGATGGAGAGAACATAAGGAGAAACCGCCACACATACGGATGAAGAGGGGGGAGACAGCGAGCGAGGGAGAAGAAAGAGATTGGAAGGGCAAACACAGAGTAAGAGAGGAGAAAAGGAGAAGAGAGAGATCGGAAGGGAGAGGGAGACTGCGTTAAGCACCGTCGCCGCCACTCGTGCGTCGCTCGTCATTTCTGCTCCTCCTCCTTACTCGGTCGTCGATGCTCCTCGCCGTTTCTGCTTTTGCTTCTGCTTTTGTTTCTGTTTTTGCTTCTGTTTCTGGTTTTACTTTTGTTGTTACTCTGATTTCATTATCCATTGTTGTTGTTGGTGTTGTTCTTCTAGTTGTTGTTATTTCATTGTTGTTGTTGTTTCACTGCTTCTGCATTCAGCTTCTGCCTGCTTTTGTTTCTGCATTTGCTTGTGTCTCTGCGCCTTTGCATTTGGTTGATTTTGGAGAAGAAGGGAGAAGGGTATTTTCGTCCGAAAAACGATTTTAAAACAAATTGAAACCTTCGGAACCATTTTGTAGCGAAAAAAGGCCAAAGACAAAATAAATTTTCGACCTCTACATCAGGGACCAAAATCGTACCTAATCCGGTCATTATCATTATTTATTGGTTTTTTATTGGTTTTCTTTTGATATTTATTTATTTTTAGTTTCAATACTAAATCAAATTTTTAAGATAACTATTATTGTATGTTAATTTTAATAAAATAACTTTCCTTTAATATAAAGCTAAGAAAATTTATATTTATTGTGGGAATAGATACACAATATGGCAATAAAAACAAATACATTCAGTTATATATAATTACTTTTTTTTTTCAAAATGTTTGTTGGGCACCTTCTATATGTGTATATAACTATATACATTAAACACACTTTTTTCCCCATTAATTTCATTTTTAATTAAATTTTTTACCTATACAAAACAACGTCTTCTATATAACGAAATATTCATGTTCTTGATAGTATTTAATTAAGATATTATTTTAAACAAGGTACCTCTCTGTTCTTTTATTTTATCATAAAAAATTCAAAATTATTAGGCCCGCTTGATATCTCTTTAATAATAATAATAATAATAATAACACATAAATAATAAAGAGATAATAACTTTTTAAGATTAGTAATACCTGAAATTATTATAGTAAGTAAAGTACTAATTATTAATTAATATTTGAGAGATCACATAATCTGGCTTTTGAGTAACTTTAATAGAAAGGCTCCACCCTCCAAATTTGAAACACAGTTGAAGAGACAAGAAAATGACTTTCCATAAAATGGTGCCTCTAATTCCACAGAGATAGTAAGCCACAATCACAATTACAATAATACTCAATATACACCAATTGCAATAAACAAAAATGGTGGCACCATTGATATATAATAATATGCTTTCTACAAACACTTTGATTACAATCAAAGGTTGATTATATATGCCACGTATCTTCTTTGAACATCATTTGCAATTATTAAATGCTTATGAATCACTAATTACATTGTGCTTTTACTTAGTAATTTCTCTCCTTCATGATCATTTGCATAATCTTTTTAGACGCCTTAGTCAATTTCCTCTTTTAGCCTCATGTTATGTAGTATTGGACTTCGTTCAAAAATTTCGATTGATGTATAATTGGATTACTCTTTTAAAGATCCAACTAGGGATGGTAAACGGATTTAAATTTGTCAGGTTAATATGTGTAATGCACTAAAAAAAGTGGATTAAATTAAAAATTTGAGACTGTTATATTTAAAAAGTCTGTCTAACTCGCACCACTTAAATCATGAAATTTAGTGGGATGAGACAGACTTTTGCGACAAATTTGATATTTTTTTTATTAGAGATGTTTTTACAAAAAACTTAGTTTATGATTATATTTATTACATATTTATAATTATAAAATTTTTAATATTTGTAAATTTAAAAATTCTAATTTTTTATATTTTTAAAAATTATAAATTTATTGAAATAATTATAAAATTATATATATTATTTAATATTTAATAATAAAAAAAATTGACGAGCCAAACCAGTCAATTTATTATTAGGCAAAATGTAAAAAAATTTTAGAACCACACCATCTTAGACAGAACAGATTTATCCGTTTTCCACCCCTAAATCCAACCTTATACAAGTAAGTTGTTGGTGTATTATAATATGTAACTATCACTTGATCATACAATTTTTTTATTGTTGTGCGCAAAATAAATCAATTTATGCATAATTCACTACTAGCACATTGGAAGACAGTCAAAAAAAATTTGAGATATCTTCAAGAGACAAAATATTATAGATTATATTATAATAATATAAAAAAAATGTTTTCACTGAGTTCTTGTATTATATTATAGTAATATTAAAAAATTGCATAAAAAATAATACAAAAACTTTTTTTTATTTCTATGTATAATGCGCCACCAGAAACTTCCACGGTTGACCACGTTTCAACTTTTACATTATTTTTGGTCTTCGGAAATTAAAACTTATATTACTATTATATTTATTATGTACCTTTGTTCACATCACATAACAAATTAAGAGAAAATGTCAAATTAATTTTTGACTTTTTGGTCGGTAAATATTTAAAATTTTTATTTTTTAAAATTTAGATATATTAATTTTTTTTAAGTATGTATTTATATCAATTAGGTTAATATAACGAAAGTCATATTTGATTTTTTTATTGGGTCAAACTCAAATAAAAATAAGGAATCAATAAGTCTAAATTTTAAAAAAATAAAAAATTTAAATATATTTTTAAATTTTCAAAAATTTAAATATTTGCAGATGAAAAGGACAATGATTTATTTATTTATTTTTTTTAAATTAAATATTCCGCAGACACTTAGAAGTTAGAAATATAGAACCGGATTTGGATCCTCTAAAGTTTGAATTTTATTTTAGAGAATAAATATGAAAGAAAAACTATTAAAAAATACAAAGATATATCTATATGAAAAACATATTAATCACTTAATATTTTTAATTAATATTAATTGATATCGACTCAAATACAAGATATATATGTGCGTGAAAAAAAGATAAAATATATACTCTTTTGACGGTTAATTTTTTAAAAAATTTAGAACTAATTTAGTAACAATTTTACAAAAATAATTTTTAATATAAATAAATCAGACATAGTTGTCATATATTGTTGATTGATTGATTCTAAACATTTTAAAAAATTTAGCAGTTAATAGTATATTTGATATAAATAAAAAATTTTAGGAACAAAATTAAAACTTAAAGATATTTTTATAAATTTTGACAAACTTTAGAAATAAAAAATATAATTTATTCAAAAAAATTAATTGCTTAACATTTTTAAATGTTTAAATACATATTTTCATTTAACATGAAAACTATACTAATAGAATATTACGGCATAATAATATATAAACTATATATAATAAAATATACCTTAGGATTTAGGAATAGAAACCGTTAAGCATAAAATATTAGACATAATCTTAGGATTCATGTATAGATGTTGTAATAACAATGGCGATAATAACAAAATATTAATGAAATGTCAACCAATGCTTTATAAGTTAAGAACGACGTTCTCTCAAAATATTCGAATTGGTTGTCAAAGAATTTTAAGTCCGACAATTTGATTTTTAATAATTTTTTTTTTTTACAAATTCTCAAAAATTATTTTTGTTAGATAAACTAATTTTTTTTATCATTTTTAAATAAATTTTATAATATATGTGTTGAAAAATAAATACCAAATAAATTTTGCTATAAAATAATTACGTTTTTAGAAAATATTATTATAAAGAAATTAGTCCCCTATAAAATCAATGAATGGATCAATCTATTTTTCGATAAAAATAATACTTTTAAAATTTTTAAACAATAAAATTTGTTGAGAATCAAAATATTCCACCTAAAATTTGTTGAAAATCAATTTAGGTGATTATTCCATTATTAAAGAAAAAAATCCTATGGTCGAAGATGAGTTGAGTGAAGAGAATAGGATAATGACGATAGTGACCTTCTTATAATTCTTTGTCATAGAGTTGAGTTAATTGACTTCCATACAACAATTAATCTCTCACTTTAAATTTTGCGGCAAATTTTGACAACAATGCATGCAAGTTACATCAACGACCAAAATTGTCAAATTAATCATGGCTGTTATTCTTGCTTCTTCTTCTTAATTCTTCTCAAACCCACCCATAGATGAAGACCAAATCAGCATCCATATATGAATAATATAATGAAATTAATTAATTAATTAATATATAAATTTAATACAATGTTATCCATTCATACACAACTTATTGGTTAGTAGCCATTCCTCAAATCCTCATATGTATATATATTTCTACATGCATATACTTTTATGACTCAAATATATATATCTCTCTCTCTTAGTGAATAGTTTTAGAAATAGTTTTTTATATATATATATTTATATTATTATGTATTTATTAATAATTAATTTCTCTTCCTATATAATAACATTATTATAATAATTATTATTATTTCCGATTTTCCTTATAGTTGCAGGATTTAATTTAAATCCAAATAAATGGGGTATGTGAAGGGAAAATTGAAGAGCTTGATTATGAAGGTATGGAAGCTTTATAATATTTATTATTATTCATAAAAAAAAGCAAAGGTTTGTAGTGAAAACAAAAGATGCAAACCACCCTTTGTTCATGATGCTATTAGAAGAAGCTGAATTGGAATATGGTTTTCAATTTGATGGCCCAATTTTGCTTCCTTGCAATCTTGATTTCTTCTTCAAAGTCTTGGCTCAAATGGATTCCACCAAAACAACAACAAGATATCAATAATAATAATAATAAGGTCAAAGGGTATTATTGTACTTTTCTTCTTCTTCTTCTTAGTCCTAAACGTTTTCTTTGTTATGCTAATTAATAATAATGGTGAGGCATCATCATCATCATGGTCCATATAAAGGTTATGGATTCTGAAATGGTGAGGGTAAACAATTTTCAATGCTAGATTATTATTATTATTATTATTATTATTATTATTATTATATATGTGACGTAGAGCTAAAATGAGTATGATTAATTAGGTATTTATTTTATCATATTGAAATTTTAGTCATATTGTACTCATATTTTTATGTTTTATATTAACATTGTGTAATTTTAGAGTAATTTAATTATTTCTGAAAGTTAAAATCTGTTTTAATGAATGATGTTGTGATGAGAATTTTATAGACTAAAAGTTAGATATTAATGTAATTTTCTGTTTGGGCTCCAGCCCAGTTGGTTCAAAAAAACAAAATTAATTTTAATGATGATGCTAGGTTAGGCAATTATTGATTAATGTATGTGAAACCTGAGGAGGCATTTGAAGAATGTTGGTTGGAAAAGGAAATTCCTAAATGCAATAGGAAGAATTAAAGAAATATCAATAATATTTAAGAGATAAAAAAATAATAAAAATAATTTAAATTTATCTTATTTAATATTTATTAATTATTATTATAATTAATAATTAATAAATAAAATAAATTTCAATTATTTTTTAGTTTTTTTTAGTCTTTCTAGAATTCCTGAAGAAATATATACGATATGAAGATAAGAGCAATCAATTTATTACCAAAGTCTTGGCTTACAGTTCTAAGGAGGCTTGCTTTTTTTTTTTTTTAATTCAAAATGAGACTCGAACTTGAAATTTTTAAACGAGGACAGAAAAATTATGATATTTCAACTATAGCTTATACTAAAGCTAATTAATAAAACTGATATAATTTTTTGAATATGTGACATTTTCATGTCCAGGCCATCCTAATTTTGTTCCAAAAATTTTTTACCTTATATAATTTGAAACATTTCTTAAAGTTTGAGTTAAGCATGAGATAAAAATCCCACTTTTCATTCACATTGCTTTAATTAACATCTTAGTACATATATAAATTGAATACCTTTATTACAACACTTAAATAATAATACTAGTAATAAAATATATTATCAAAGGCCTAGTACAATGTGGTAATTTACTAATAATAACGATACATATTTGTATCAGTAAATCTTACATATATGTATTTATCGATATGTGAAATGAAAAATCAATAGATATTTTTCTTTTTCTAAAAACATCTGATGTGTTTGATTTGTATTTTTATTTTTTATTTTTTTATAAAATTTATAAAACAAAAATATTAAAAATAAGAGAAAAAGATAAATAGATTTTCGACTTTTTAATTCAAAGAAACATAAATTATTGACTAATTAAAAATATAAAAACGCTTCTTACCTTCTAAAATATGAGATATTTAAATTCTTCCTTCTAAAAATAAAAATAGAAAACGAAAACACAAATCAAGCGCGATCAAACTTGGTTAACCAATTGCCGAAAGGTGTTCATGGCAGAAGCAGGCAAACCCATAAGAACATTAATACTTCTCCTTCCATGGCCATGAGACAAGAACAAAACAACTTCTCTTTCAGGCAAAGTAACAGGACCAGAACACAAAGGATCACCCCAACCAAAATTTGTAGTGTGAAATGACAACTTTGTCCAAGTTGTGATCAATAGTGTAGCTGCCAAAGAAGGCCTTGCTCTTGTGACTTCAAAATAATCAATGGCTGATCTCATGTAACTATCATTCACCATTTCAATTGCTTCATGAACCAAACTCACTGAATATGACAAAGGGCTATTCAGTAATTCACCAGCCTTACAAAGAGAGTTTGTTAGAACAATAGCATTCCCAAAGTACCCCTCAGGTATTGGTGGCACAAATTTGGACCTTCCATCAACTGCAAAGAGTAGTTTAGTCTTTTGATCAGCTTTCATTCTTAAGGCTTCAGATCTAGCCCTCCATACAAATCCTGCACAAAATCAAAATTAGAGAAATATATAAAATATGTAAAAAATAAAATCATAATAAGATTTAGATCGTGAAATTGTTTAATTTAGTAGAAATCTTATAGTAGGATCATATTTGTCCTTAAAAGATTACTTGTTCTTTAAATTTGTCTCTAAAAAATATTTTTAATTAAATTTATTTTTTAAAGATTTTAAATTAATTGCAATAGTTCTTCTGTCATTTTCTTTGTCAAAGGCACCAAAATTTGTTAATGTGGCACGTTAAATGATACAACACATACATAGGAGTCTTAATTAATTATTAGTATGATAAATTTATGAAATTAGATCAAATAAAAAATTAATTAAGAAAAAAACTTGAAGTATTGGAATCCCTCAATTTAAGATTGATTTGATCTCATTTTATAAACTTATCATGTTAATTGCCAATTAAGATTACTAGGTGTGTGTTATAGTGTCATTTAACGTGTCACGTCAATAAATTTTAACGACATTAGCAACGGAATTGAGAGAATGATTAAAATGACTAATTTAAAATATTTGAAGGATAAATTTGATTATAAAAAAAAATTTTTGGGACTAATTTAAAGAATGTGTAATCTTTCAAAGATTAATTTGACCATTTACTCAAATTTTGTAAAATCGACTAACTCATTTAAAATTATAATATCAAAATATTTTAAGAGTTAAGTCGAGATTCTAGCTGTTATACCTGAGAGTGCTTCAAAACTTGTGCATTTCTTCAAAACCCCATCTTGGGTAGCCATTTTTTTGAGGTGTTCAAGCTTGTGAGGGTCAAAGGTGAATGATTTGTAGATCATCTCTTCTTCATAAAGCTTGTTAGTGTTTGATACATCTTCTATCTGTTCAAATTCTGTGTGTTCGAATTCGATCTTGGGAGGGTCGCGCGCTTTGAGCATGGATCGGTCGAGATATGGAGGAACCTTCAAGCTCAAGCCTCTGGCTACATTGCTCCATGCATTCACAAATTCCATGGCACATATTCCATCTTTCATGCAATGGATCATGTTTAGTCCCAAACTGAATCCTCCACATTTGAACTTTGTCACCTGAAACATCATTTTTAATTCAATACCTTTATTAGGTTTATAATGTTTTATAAGAAATCTACATGTTCAATTCATGAGACAGTTAGAGGAACATAATAACTTAAATCTTTGTTCAAAACAAAGACAAAGTATAATAATCTATGGTTTCTTTTTTAATGTTTGTATTATAATTCTGGACTTTTTTAAATGTTCTACTTTATTGTATGTATCTTTTTATTTTTAAAAAGATATAGTAATATAATTCATATACGAAAAAATATAAAGAACTAACTTTTATTTAGTCAATTTTAGTATTTAGATTTATAATTTAAATTTTAAAATAAATAAAATAAATTTAAATAAATTAATTGATATTAACTGAAAAAAAAAATCTCTCACGTTATTTTTAGTATGAAAGAAAACTAGTTGGTTGAATATTAGATTTTGTACATTATTTAAAAGAGTAAATTAAAATAGTCTATTTGATATTCAAAATGTAAATGTATTTTAATTCGGCTTTGAAGTTTTAAAAGCGTTGATATATAATCTGCAAATTTATTTACTTAAGTCATTTTAGTCTCTAATAAAATAGCAATTAGTCAATTGATGATGTCACAAGTTATGTAAAATTTATTAATAACATGTCACATCATCAATATGTGGAAATGTGCAATATCATTTCATTATTAAGCAATATCATGCTTTCATGTGTACTTTAACATGACACAAAATTATTAGTAGGATAATTTATATATAAAAAAATATTGGGCTTAATGAATTCTATTACTTTCAGATTCATTATGTGTAGCCAAAGTGAATTTTTTGTGGTTGTTTTTTTTATTGTCTTGATTTGGTTTGTTATGTTGGAAAGATTAGACACTAAAAATAGGTTAAATAATTAAATTGAGTTGTTTTAGTAGTTAGTTACTAGTTCGTTTGAATAAATATTGAGAGTTTGAATTTCGTATTGTGTATGCAGTAATTAATAGGACAACAATAAATTGTTAAATGAAATTCTGATTCACAATGAATTAGTTATTAGTTTACTGAGTTGGGAGAACAAAAGAAATAGGTTGAGAAGAATAAATGTCCTATAACAAGGAAATGAAAGATGTATTGTGTTTATTCATTCTAAAGTAGTGAGAATTATGTGTGTGAATTGTTATATATAGTAGGGAGAAAGTGGAGGATAAAAAGGAAGAAGGAATTTTTACGAGGAGGGAAGGTGTGTGAGAAAAAAGATTATGGCTGTGGAGGGTTAGGAGCTCAATTGTGTTTGAACAGAGTGAGATACAATGGAAAAGAAGAGAAACAAATAGAAAAGTGATATATATATATGATTAAGGTATAAAAAATATCAAATTTTTAAGTAAAATTAAAAGATTAAATTAAATACATAAAATATAAAATTAAAATATAATTTAAATAATAAAATAGTCTTATTTAATAATTTTTTAGAATTAATTAACTTATTTAATATTGTAATATTCACTCTAATTATCAGATACTTGAACTTAACAATTAATTTATGGAAATGTGTGGTTTTTGAAACATTGATTCGATTTTTCATATATGGCTGAATGTATATATTAAAAATAAAAAATAATATTTATAACACTTTTTATCAATTGATTTTAATACTAAAAAATAAAAGGTATAGAAAAGAGGCCAACACAAAAATGGATGTTTACGGTCGGTTGGTTCGGATTTAAAAAAAATTAAAATCGAACTGATTAAATTTAATTGATTTAGATTGATTTGGATTTGTTATTTTTAATGAGTGGATTTGAATCAATTAATTTGGATTGGGTCCGTTCAAGTAATTAATTATCCGATTTAAGATAAATTAAAAAAAATTTGGAAGAAAAACTAGAGGAAAAAAAATCATCTAATACTATAAATATATAATAATAATAATATTAAAAAGATACATCATCAATCCAAACTTAAATATAGGGCAATTTACGTAAATAAATAAAGTGGGAGAGTTATTTACGTAAATGTGCAAATCTGTTTGTTGTTACGATTTTGTACAAAATGGATTTATATGTAAACCGTGGCAACTCACCACGGTTTCTAAACATGCATAAACCGTGGGAGGTCAGCACGGATTAGGAGCAAATTTTTGTAGGAGGAAACCGTGGTAGGTCACCACGGTTTATGAAGGAAATTTGGCAAGCATAAACCGTGGGGAGTCACCACGGTTTATGAAGAAACTTGTTTGCACATAAAACCTTGTGGGTCACCACGGTTTATATGTGGTAAATAATGGCCAGAAAATCTTGTTAATTTTATGTCCAAGAGACACAAAGCTGTTTATTATAAAAATCATTATTTTTATAATAGAAAGAGTACAATAAAAAAAATCAGATAATACTAAGAAAATGATTTTTATAGTGCTTAAAAAATTGATGTCTATTTACTAAAAAATAAAAAATTAATATTTAATTTAAGATGATGAAATTTAATAAATTTAAAATATTTAAAATTTGTGATGTAAAATAAATTAGAAAAAAATTAGACTCTAATAATAAACACCATGAAATTTTTGGATTTTTTTCTATTATAAAATAAAAAAATATTTTTAAAAATAAATTACACTAACATTAATGTTTGGAATCTGTGTTTTTATTTTTATTTTGAGTTTTTATGAAGTTTTCAAAATCTTAGGCGAACTTATAAAAATTACTCAAAAGTTCGTTTAAGCTTAAGGTGACCTCTCTCATTATATACATCTTTATTTTTTCATTTATAAAATAAAGATTTATTACACTATAACATATTAATGAGTACAATAAAATAATTACTTGTTAATATTGGTATATTAATATTCATTAACATGCTTATTGATTAAATCTTTTATATAGATTTAATAAATTCACATATAAGTGTATATTGATACATTAGTATTTGTTAAATTTAAAATAAAAAATATTTATTATATTTTAAGAATATTAATGAGTACTCTAAAAAATATTAATAAGTAATTATTTTATTATGTTCATTAATATTTTTTATAGTATAATAAATATTTAAATATAGTGTAAAATGAAAAATAGGGATAAACATAATGAAAACTAATTGATAATACATGTAAAAATTTTATAGTATATATTAGTCAATAATACATAAAGAGAACGAAAAAATTTTATTATAAATATTCAATAGAAATAGATGATTTTTTTTCTTTATAAAATGTACTATATAGTGTGTATTTATTAGGCTGCCTTTGTTTTCAACAACAAAATAGGATAAGACACTGAAAATAGGACAGGACAAGACACTGATGGATAGAGACACAAAATTTTGTGTTCTTGTAATTCTGCTTGGTGATAAACTAGAACAAATTATGAAAATCTAATTTATTCTCATTTTTTTCATTAAAAAAATTTGAGATGAAAAATATAATAATAAAAAATATAATTATAAAAAATTTAACAAGAATAATAAAAAAATAAAAAATAAGTTGTGTCTCTTGGACATAAAATTAACAAGATTTTCTGGCCATTATTTACCACACATAAACCGTGGTGACCCACAAGGTTTTATGTGCAAACAAGTTTCTTCATAAACCGTGGTGACTCCCCACGGTTTATGCTTGCCAAATTTCTTTCATAAACCGTGGTGACCTACCACGGTTTCCTCCTACAAAAATTTGCTCCTAATCCGTGGTGACCTCCCACGGTTTATGCATGTTTAGAAACCGTGGTGGGTTGCCACGGTTTACATATAAATCCATTTTGCACAAAATCGTAACAACATACAGATTTGCACATTTACGTAAATAACTCTCCCACTTTATTTATTTATGTAAATTGCCCTTAAATATAACTATCATAAATTAAAAAAATTTAGGATTAAGAAATAAGTTTACATACATATTATTAGATTTAATTTATTTTTTAATTAATATTAAACTAATCAGATTGGTTCAGATTTTACGATCCCAAAATCAATATAATTGAATTGGATCAGATTTTGAACGTAGCCGTGAACACTTTACGCATAATATTTTTGTTTTAAATTTCATTGAGAGCTAAGGGAAATATATAAAAGACCACAAAAACATGCATATTGACATATACTTTTCTAGAAAATTTTGGTGATACTAATTTTGGTGGCAAATAAATTAAATTTAACAAAAATTATATCAAACCTGAGCAGTCATAAGAGGCATCTGAAGAATATTGGTTGCACCAGGAACACTATAAACAAGTTTGCCAAGATTATTAGGATCTGGTTTTGTTAAATCTCCAATGTCTTCAATGTTACACTCTGCTTCAGCCTCAACAAACACTGCACCCTCTTCAGTGCAATCCACTATAAGCTTCCCTTCTTTGCTTAGAATCAAGGTACCTGCCATGGGGTAATAAGGGACAAGAATCTTTGAGAGTGAATCTTTGATTACTTGTGGAGCTTCTTCATTCCCCCTTGAACTTGATTTGAAGCAATAAACTGTTTTAACTGGAACAGCAATGTTCTGGTCAAGGTTTGAAAGGAAATAGAGTCCCTTTTGTGTTTCTTCTGAAGGCTTCACTTTCATTGGTTCTCCTAATTGTCTTACAACAAGTTCAAATTTTGAGCCATGCCCATTTTCCATCTTGAGATAATTAATAACCTTTCTGAAGAAAAAAGGGGAAAAAAATGTGTGTGTGAGATTTAAGAAATTATATTAGAAAAAAGTGGAAACTCATGCAATTCACTTCATGTGAAGCTGTTAGTTGAAAATCGTTAAATTATAATTTAGTTAAATATGTCAAATCATCTCACGGTTTCAACTAACAAGTCCACATGAAAATAAATCTATTTAAATCTTCACCTAAAAAAATGATATTGAAAGTATTTAATCTATCGGCCAAAAATCAACTACTAATTTTTAATTTTGTAAAAATTAGAACATAATATCTAATTATGTATTTAGTTTGTGTTTTTATTTTTATTTTTATTTTTAATATTTTTTGTTTTTTAAAAATTTATTAAGTAAAGACAAAAAATAAAATTTTATTATTTTTTCTTTCACAAAATTTTAAAAAATAAAATAAAATAAAAAATAAAAATACAAACTAAATGTAAAATGTATTTATAAAAAGAAAAAAAGAGAAATTAATAAAATTTTATTTTTTTATTTCATCTCCTATTTTTTTATTTTTTTAAAAAATTCTAAAAACAGAAATTACTTAAAAGAAAACACAAAATAAATAACCCCTAAATAATTCAAATAACTTAGACTTATGGTTTAATGAATATATACATGTCAAAGCAAAAGGAAATGATATGATTGAAAGACAAAGTAAGAGTTTTACCGGAATCTTTAATGCAAGCCTCTATGTTGAATGATTTAATGAAGTGAAATTTGTTTTGGACATTTGGTGCATGGTTAGAGAAGTTTATATAATAAGTGCTGAGGGTATTTTGGTCAAAAACATGTTCATTTGAAATTTAATACAGTTATGTTTCCGTCCTTTTATTAGTACAGTATACTTTAAATGAACACTTCAATTAAGGTCGGCTGAATATTTGTTATATTCTCAAAGTTTAACTTTTATTTTTTGGATTTATCTATCATATGTTTTATGAGTATAAATTAAGATTATAAATTAAATATTTTTTATTAAAAATAAAAAAATTAAATTTTTAATATATTTATTTTATATTTATTAAATAAAAAATTTAAAAAAATAAATTTATCATGTGTTCTAAAAATACATATTAACTAAATTCTTATTTTTTTTATTTTAAACGTCTTTTTTTTATTAATGGTTAAATTTTTTTTATCATTTTTTTCTGTCTAGTCTAATGATAATAGGAAGATAATTACTATGACATGCATATCACCACCAAACACTATTTTGTTTCATCTTAATTTTTTCCCATTTTTTCTTAATACACTTATCAAATAATATCTTATGCAATTGAAATTGCACTCATTTCAATTGGAAATGTTTCATTTTTATTTCAGCTATTTTGTTAAAAAAATTGCTAGCTGATAGTACTTTAAAAGTACTATTTAGGAATTTGAAAAAGACAAATTTATCATTGAAATGTGAAATAGTGAGACTATTTCATCTATCTTTTTATATTTTAAAAAATATAAGATAAACAATATAAAAAATATTTTTTTTTTCTAAATGCTAAAAACAAAATTATTAAAAAGTTTTACTGAATTGTGTCCTGACTCCTAACAAAACATTATAAAAAAAATATTAAAAACTTGTTAAGTTTTTTATGTATTTAATATATTAAAAATATAAAAAAAATATATTTTTATGATAAATTAATATATATATATTCTTAAAACACAATTAACATGAATAAACCCGACCTACCCTTAAAGTTTTCGATATGAAGGCACATGGAGTGAAAATTCAAAAACACAATCTATTTTGTACCATTCTTTTAATCATTTTATTAGGAAAGACCTATATTTCTATGTACACTTGGTTGGACCCTTCATTAAAATATAGGTATTTGGTAGGGACATTAGTGGTATTTTCATGGGTACTAATTTCAAAGTTGATAAGGGCAATTAAATGAACGCAGACATTATGTGCGGCATTGTTTTAATTGATATTCTCAATTTCTTGTAATATAAATTATGATTTCACACTATATAAAATTTAAGATAAAAAATATATATAATATAAGTTCATACTTTATAAAATCATTTGAAAAAAATTTAAGAGTATGAATTTGTAGCATTTTTTAATTTGGAGGCAAAGTTGTAACTGTAGAGAGCAGGAAAACCAAACATTTGCATCCTCAGAAGCATGCATTACAGTTAGCATTATGGAGGTGGTTGGAGAGTTAACATCCCAAATATGCCTACACAAATTATTATTATTATTATTATTGATAAAAGCACGCATGCACTAATTCAGCATGGAAAAATATAGATAACCAATAATATTTTTAAAAATGTGTATTAATAAGATTAAAAATATAAATTAATTTTAAATTTAATTAGTAACATTAAATTAAGATATAATGTATTTTTATTTAATTGATAATTATTTATGTTGTTGTTTATCTAACATTCCCTATTTAGCATTACTAATCATAAAAAAGCACACAAAATATTAGATAAGTGGTGTATGGTCTAGAAAGATTGAGAGTCATTGAATATATAGCATTTATTTCCCCATTTTGGTGTAGCTAGAAATTCAACTTGTTAATTTGTTTCATTTGCCAGCCATACTATCGATTTGTCACATACCCATATCTAACCCAAAGCGTCAAAATCAAGAAATAATTTTATTTTTTTATCTATCTATTTTAAAAGCATATTATAAATGGTTAGTTGAAGAGTATTGATCATAAGGTTTCAGTAGCAGAGGATGAGAGTTGAAGTGCACAAATGAATATAAACTTTGCTTATATTTAGACGTCATGGATTTTGTAGTTTGTGGCAAGGCACTCATATAAATATTTAATATTTTTTAACCAAAAGAGGAGAGAAATTATATTATAAAGTAAGTCCAAGACGGTGGATGCATGTGCAAAACTTATGGCCCAATTGCTCAAATCTTCAACCGATTGAATAAAAATAAGAGTAAAATATGACCCTAGGGAGGTGATTTTCTAGTATATATTTTTAGTTCATCTGTTATATCTTTAAACCAAACACTCATAATCTCCTATAAAGAAAAAATTTAAATAAATTACATCTCAATCTATTTTTGATAATCTAAAAGGTGACTTACCAAATATCCCTAAAATGTAAATTTGCTTATCCAACCGACTAAATTAATTGGGGTCACAAGGCCATTAATTAGGCAGATTAGCCCATTGATTGTCCGATTAAGGTGCAATGGTTTTCCTCCTTTTCTGTTTCTTTTGTGGATAATCTTAATTAGTATCTCACTCATTTTACTCGTTTCTTTTATAAGAAAATCGATCATCGTTTTTTTTTGTTTTTGGACATGCCAGTAGATGTTGTTTGAATTATCAAACGGCCCAAGAAACAACAAAAGAAGTCCACTGGTAACAATAATTCAGACAGAACAAAAGAAATCCTTAATCATTTTAAATGAATTCACTCCAAATATCAAACCTGCATAAGTGGCCCATTTCGTCTAGATTACACCACAAGTTTTGAATCCACAGTTATATTCCAAAATTACGATTATATATGTATGTCTGGGTTAACAGATTATCATCAATAAAGCGAGCACATTTCAAGGACCCAAAATCTAAATTCAACAAATAAAAGAAAGAACATGACATTGATCTAAATTAGAAGGAAATATAGTTTACAGGCAGGTGAAAAAGAAATTATAAAAAAAAAAAAAACTATTCAATGAGAAAATAAAATATCACATCAGTAATACAGGGAACTGGGTTAATCTAATATGGTACAAAGTACAAACCTAATTTAGATCATCTATCACAAAATGTCACAACTCAAACCAAATATCTACCATAGCTTAACCTATAGAGACAGCTGATAGGAGAATCATCAAGATAAACTCTAGCTATTGGACTGACCCAATTGCCTCTAATTTCTGCACAGGTCAAATATTATTTATCCCTCTAAAGTTTCAAGCTTCATCATCATCACCCTCATCGTCTTTTGCTCCATCACCATCATCACCATCACCATCACCATCACCATCATTATCATTATCATCATCGTCTTCTCCTTCAACTTCCTCATCAGACATGTTATTAATTACATCTGTAATTATATCCTTCACCTCTGCTTTTCTATGCATTAAATCCAGGCCAAAGTGGGTACCTGCCAACATTACATTAAAGAATATCATTTCAATAATTCATTTCCCTTCTTTCAGGAATGAGATGTAATGTATGTCAATAAAAAGAGATCATACCAAGTTGCCTGAGGATATCAGATAGAGTTGCCTGAATCAAAGAAAGTCAAATTAAATCAGAACTTAAACATTTGGAAGAAAGATATTATTGCCAACAGAAGTCATTACTTACAGTATTAAAATCAACTTCCTTCAGAATATCAACTACAACTGCATGCATGTCCTCTCTGCTAGGTTCCTTCTTGGACTTCTTACTACCTTTTCCTTTCCCTAACAATGGCATTGGAACAGAATAATTTGAGATGGAAAATTTACAAACAGCCACATAAAAAATACAGAACCATGCTGTGTAACTTGATACGAATTCATATCAACAGTGTGTTTATCAGGATGGTAAAAATGGGGAGGCAAATTTCATGTGAGATCTGTAATTGTCAGCATTTAGCTCATCCATGAAAACTTATGTCCCATTCCCCCCCCCCCCCCCCCCCCCCCCAAACCAAACACCTGAGAAGGAAAGTTTCCCAAAACAGTTTGACAGGACTACTTAATCAAAGTTAACAAGTTCTAAAACTATTTCACACAAACAACAGAATGCTAACAGAAATAGAGTAAGCACTACAGATAACATCATATGTAAATTGGGAAAAATGCAATCAATTCACCTTGATCCTTCACTGAAGCTTTTGACAGCTTCTCTGTTTGTTTTTTGCTTGCAGCCTTTCCCTTAGTATCCGACTTTTCACTAGAGGTTTTCTGCTTCTTGGATGCAGAAGCACTATCCTGGTCAGTCTTTTTTAAAGAGGACTTCTTTGGAGTTTTCTCAACACTCTTAGCAGCCTTCACAGATGTCTTCTTGCCTGACGTAGATTTCTCTCCTGCTTTGCCAGTTGAACCCTCTTTTGCAATCTTTTTAGGAGTGCGCTTTTGGGTGCTTGGTTTTTCTTCCTCTTCCTCTGATTTATTTTCCTCTTCACTTTCATCATTTGGAACTCCAACGTCTTCATCATCATGAGATGCCTCTTCAGCATCCGACACTTCCTCTTTATCATCCTCCTCAACATCAGAAGACTGTTTTCTCTTTTTACCAACATCTGAACGTTGCTTTTGCTTCTGGAGATATCAAATATATCAAAAAAATTAAAACAATTGAAGCCTATGTGTAATACTCCTGATGAATAAGGAAGTTCACAACCCAAATCCTCCAGATATGCACGGAAGAGAAAAACAAACAAAATTGGTCAATTATGGTCAAAAATAAAAATCCAGATGGAAAGATAAGATGATCATTTGCTTTCATATTTGACTGAATGCAGAAACTTAACAAGAAAGCTAAGTATCTCCAATTATCTAAAGGCAAAATAAGTGCTAAAACCAGACAAAACAACTCAGCAGAAACTGCCAATAGTTAGAAAGCAACTTGGTTGAGCTACTGCATTCACAATTATACCAGATTGCAACACCAAACTCCACAGAGAGGTAATCTTAGATAGAATACAAGCTAAGATAGTTAAGTTTCTGACAGAAAACCCAACACAAAGAAGTTATTGGCACATGTTAAACAAGAGAGTGGAATCACACTAAACATGCTGATCTGGACTAGCAGCAAAGCAGATGCAATATTTCAACAGTGAATATCAACAATTTCAAGAAGCAAAAAACAATGAACACAGAACATAACCAGAAAACAAAACAGGTATAAACTATTGCTGTGGGGTTAAAGTGAATATAATCATATTTAAGTCCTATTAGAAGTTCACCTCTACTCTCACTTCCTCTCTCACACACACAATGAAATGCAGCTAGGATTAAAGTGAATATAATCATATTTAAGTCATATTAAAGTCAAACTCTAGAACTGACCAAATAAGATACATTTAGGAGGAATGGAGGATACTAAATCATCACAGAAGCAATGTCAGTGAGCAAAACTTGAGGAATTTGTAACATAAGTATCAGAATTAGAAGCGAGAGATTGCACATCAAAGCTTAGTGATCGACTTATAAGCAGCAGAACAAATATAATTTAGTAATGAAAACACACCTTGGCATGTGTTTCTGTAGATCCGTCCCCAGGGGATTTGTTAGGAGTTGCCTTTCTGGTTCGTTTTTTACCCTTCTGCAAAAAATAGAAGCATATTTCTAAGTTCAAACATCTAAAATACATGAAATCTAAACAAATAAAGATACCATATTTAGAGTTTAAAGAATGGGCATGGATTCATTGACACAAATAATTAAATGTAGAGGAATTTATTTCCATCAATCCAGGTCCAGCTATTAAATTACAGTTGCCAACTTGCCATATTGATCATGCAAGTCAAATACAACAAATAAGAAAAGTATCGGAGACACATGGTTGCTTTTCTTTTAGTTTGAAATGATATAATGTTAATTCCAAGACATCTAGTTGAACTACGAAACAATTTAGAAAGAATCAAAATGAAAAATCAAGAGATACATGAGGAATGTTTTTAACCAAACCGCTCAAACTATGATATGTTGTTATTCCACAAAGTATATTATTTATTTATAAACAAAAAACTTAATTGATCAAGAACCTTATATAATAATCCAGAGATAACAAACCTGCTCTTTATCAGCAAGAAGAACATCAGTCGTAGCATGTGGGGACTCCAAAAATTCCAACAGCTTTATAGACAGTTCTTCCTGAAATCATGTATAATGTGATAACTTAGTTTCAAATCAAAAGATAGCAAAATCCCTTCTAGAAATAAGAGGCTGTGGATCAAGGAGAATTAAATCAGTACTTACCTTCTTCACATTGGCCTTGTTTATTGGAATATTAAGAACATCACAAAAATCCAACAACTTTTCTTTTACACACTTGTCAATCCTCTCCTTCACCTTTGCCCGCTGTTTTTCCTACAAAGAATTATACAAACAATATTTTAATTGCAGGTCAATCTCAACCTCAGATGCTCAATGTTTGAGCAATGACATAGGACATGAAAAGTGAAAACAGAAAATTCAGCAATATAGTTAATAGAAGACAAACATGGTGAGCTATCCAACAACAAAGTGTTAGGAACAAATTTTATTGGCACATCAGGGTAGGAGACACAGAGGACAAAGGCATGTGACATGCCCAATTCAGTGAATTGACTAGTATGTAATTAGGAGTGGCTAGGGTGAGTATGGCCATTTCAGATTTGTTAGAACATAAGAAGTTGGAGGGAGAAATACATAGGGAAAGGGAAGCCACAGATAACTTGTCTGACATTTTGTACTTGTTGTGGGACTAACAGTCTAGGAACACCTCAGAGAGAAAGAAATATTAAAAACATCAGAACCATTTAGGGTTCTTGACACTTTGGCAAGGGTTCCAAAGTAATTTACAATTTTCCCTTCAATCCTTACTATTACTAATTATACTAGTGCTAACATAACATACCTCATTTTCAGTCCACACAAAACCAGAAAACTGCCCTATATTTCTCTTTAAATTGTGTGCCTGCAAAACAATCAGGGACAGCCATGTTGTTGAGACAAGCAAAAATGTGAACAATAAAATTAAATTTTTAGGAAATGAGAAACAAGAACAATTCACCAAAATCACCACCTTAGATTTCTTCCCAAAAAGTATATTATGAAGCAAATGGAGGTTGTCATCAGGTTTTCTCTTGGATAACTTGAAAGCCACTGAAACAGTTTATACATTAACTTCAACACTAACCAGCGAAAAGATAATTAGAAGTTAAAACAAGCAAAAATTTGGAAATCTTGAAAGATAATATCCTATAGATATCAATACTACAGAAAACAAGAAGATTCAGACCTCCCTAAGAATACCATACTGAATGAAAAACACAAATAAAAGCTCTGCAACTAAGCATCTGAAAATAAATGAATCAGAATTCAGAAACCAATCTAATCACAATAATACGGAATAGCATCCCAAAATAAAAGAAATGAAGAAGTGCAAAACAACAAATACAAAAGTAATAAAGGAAAATTACCAAACCCTACATAAAATCAATGAAAGCACTTTAACACACTAATGCAAGACCGCCAGTGCTAGTCAAATGGTACCTCAAATAATACCCATAGTCACTTGATCAATAAGCTACCAGCAAGCAACACTTATTATTTCAACCAAAAACAATTCTAGAATAAGGTGCAAATAACAAAATCCAGAAAAGCACAGGGCAGCTATAGATTTTTGTTGGGGCAAAAATAACAGGGTCTAAATGTAAAGCCATTGAACCACCTGAACCTACCATTAGGGATATCCTTAAGCTGCTCACCACGACCCTGAAACCCGAAGAAATGTACACAATCAAATCCAAATTACCAATACTTAATTCCTCAAAAGGACAAAAATAAATTGTTTCTCGAAGAAAATATATATAAAACATGTCTACAGACAAGTTATTCAAATCTATATCTTTCTTAATGGTTTCATCTATAGTTCTGTTTGATCTCGTGCTACCTGAACCTATTGAGCTACATTCCATCTCAAACTATATAGCATAAATCTGAAAAATTGAGTAAGATAGCGTTGAAAGAAAGGAGCGTACCTTTGCAATTGCGAGCGCTTTACCAGCTGAGGACCTCGAAGACCTCGCCGGCGATGGCACAGAGTAGCGCTCTACCGTCTTTCTCTCCCTCGTCGGCCGGTCACTTACCGGCGTAACCGGTTCCTTCTTCTCGGAGACTTCTTTCTTACTCGCTTTCTCCTTCTTCGACTTCGCTTCGGTTTCCTTACCCTTCTTCTTCGCCTTCTCAGTACCTTCAGCTTCGTCTTCGTCCTCAGCTTCTTCATCCTCCTCCGCGTCCTCTCCGTCTCCTTCCTCCTCCTCTTCGTCTTTCACTGCATCGTCACCGTCCTTCTCTTCTTCTTGCTCTTCTTTCTCATCATCGTCACCACCTTCCTCTTCTCCTTCTTCTACCTTGTTACCCTCTTTCTTCTCCTCCTCCTCTTCTTCTACCTTGGATTCTTGAGCAGCTTCCTTTGACTCGTCTTCCTTCGAATTCCCCTCGTCATGCTCTTCCTCTTCGGGCTTTGCTTCAGGTGGAGCTCCCTGTTGGTCTTGGTTCTCAGGTTCGGGTTTAGGTTTGGACTGAGGGTCGGATTTGGGAGCAGAATCTGCGTCGGGTTTGGGAGGTTCCTGTTGAGGCTTGTTCTCTTCTAGGGTTTCCGTGGCCATGTTGATTGGTGAACCCTAGGAGGGGAAGAAGAAACCCTAGAATTGGGAATGGAAGCGAATCGAACAGATTTGGGAATTTGGAAGAGAGAGATGAATGGGAATCGCGAAATGTGAAATTGGTGTGTGTATTTTGGGAGCGTTAATTTGAGTGAGAGGGCGCGCTCAAAAGAGTGTGTGAGTGTGTGAGAAAGAAAGAGAAAGAGAAAAGAGAGAGAGAGAGAGAAATGAGAGTGAGTGTGTGTGTGTGTGAGTTTGTAAGTGTGGGTTTCAAAATTTTGATGGGAAAATTGTGAGCGGGGGCTTTTGCAATTTTGGCAATCCTAAACCCTCCCTCGCCTTCTTTGTTTTTGCTTTTCACACTCCCGGCAAAACTATTGCAGCAACGTGGAGAGAAAAATAATTAAATTTTTGGTTAATTAAAAATATAAAAATTATTTTTATATATTTTAGACAGAAAAATTTAAATATTTTGTATTTTAAAAAGTTAGAAATATTTTTATATTTTTAATTAATTAAAAATTTATGTATCTTCGAATTAAAAAATTAAGAACTTGTTTATTTATTTATTTTTTTTAAAAAAGACAATGCAAAAATAGAATTATAGATACCTATTAGGTATAAATTAATTTTAATCCATTCTCACAGTAAATAATTATAATTTATACATATATACATAATGATATTTTTATATTAATTGTATAAATAATTATTAAAAATTTATATATAATTAAATGATTATGTCTAATATTTTATATTATTATTATACAAATATTTTTTAAGTTTTATAATCACTTAATTAATTATTTAGGATTTAATTTAAATATAATAATTTATAGTCAAATAAAATTTGTAAAAGAAATTATAATTATATCCTAATTACGTATATAATTAGGTTTATTATACAATAATATAAAAAAATTACCCTCTAATTTCTAAAGATACCGGAATAATGACTGTGTATTTAACACAATATTTTAAAAAACTTAATTGTAAACTCAATCAAATATGACAGATGTTTCATTTTTCATATTTCTTTAACATTATTTGGATTTTTGTTACTTATAATAAAAGATGAGATAATGATTATTTGTATTTATTTTAATCTTATATAATAAGTTAAAACATATCCTTGATAATTGTATAAGTTTTTATATATCTATATAATGCATATAATAATTATATAAAGTATAAGATCTGTTTGATGCAGATCTTGCACCCAATTTAATAAATAAAAAAAATTATAATTATTGTAAACTTAATCGGTGGTTGGTTTTTTGGTCATTTTAGGGTATTGCTATGAGATATATACCAATCACTATCACTATTCCGATTGAGATATTCTTAAACAAATTTGTGAAGATTTTAAGAGTCTTTGTTAAAAGCACTTGCTACTTCTTGCTGGTATGGTGTTCCATCCCCTCCAAATATGTTTAAAATAATGTTAGTAATATATGTAATATTTATATTGATAATTAATTAGTATATATTAGCATATTATACATAAAAAATTATATTTAAATAACTCATTATGTATAATAATGTGTGTTATAATATATCAATAGGAAGTAGTGTTTAAAATAATAATAATAATAATAATAATAATAATAATAATATAGAATAACTATATTAAGTATAAATATATAATAATTTATAAAAAAAATATGGGCTAAATAAAAATAATAAGTTAACCTATTTAAAAATTAAGATGATTCAAGTAAATTAAAGTTGTTATTTATTTTTAATAAAACTTTATTCTTTCAATGTTTTCTTATGCATTCTATGTAAAAAAGAATTTACAACATTTTTCTTTCATATGACAACACAATAATTGAATGTATTAAGATTATTAAAATAAGATTTTTTAAACAAAGATGAAATACAAATTTTAACAAAATAATATAATTGTATATATTAAAAAAAATTTTAAAAATCAATTTAGATATAATAACTGATTATTATAATTATATAAAGTATTATTAAAAAAGTTTAAAAATACTAAAATCTTATAATACGTATATTATTGAATATAATTTGTATATAATATAATTGATTTGATATACATGTTAAAATTTACTAAAACACCAGTATATTGATATACTTAAAAATCTTTTTTATAAATTATATTTGTTAATTTTTTATTATATTATATTATATATTTAATTTAGTCCCCTTCATATAACATTTTTGGTTCCCCTACTACATGTGTAAAAATTTGTTAGTGTTGTGATATGTGTGATTCTGTGCAGCATGCAAACTGTGCTGTGAAGGTGTTAAGTGTGAAGAATGAATGGTATATTTATTTATTTTTTTATTTGTCTTTGGCTCCTTTTCTTTTTATTTTTGGTTTTCCACAAGACTAATTCTAAGAGGAAGAGGTTTTGTCATGCGTATAACGAAGAAGAAGGCTTCGTTTTATTTTAAAAATTAATAAAAATAAAATAAGTTATTTTCTCATTTTATGTAATGGTCATTCATTCACTCATTAAAAAAAAAATTTCTCTCTTAACTGTTTTGACTACTATCCACTATAATATGCATCTTCCCACAATATATGTTCTAATTTTACAAATTATCGCAAATTCGAACTCCGTTTAAAATTTTGTTATTGAATCAATAAATTAAGCACACAAAATAAAATATAAATATTAAATATTTATTTAGATATATAGATGAGTTGATTATCCAATTGTATCAATTAACTCCTTTTTTTTAATGAGTTGATATTATTAATTATATTTTATTCTTAAAGTTTATTAAAAAATTTAAAAATATTTTTAAATTTTATTTTATTTTAAAATTGTCAATATAAAATTATTGTTGAATTAATTTTAAATTTAAAAAAAAAAATAACTGTAAATATATATTTAATACAAATAAACAAATTCTAAAATAAAATTAAAAAAATAAAATGAAATATATTTTAAAATTTTTTAATAAATTTCAAGACAAAAATATATACTTTACTCGATTTCTCATCTTTGAGGGAGTAAGACGAGCCCTATACACTTGTTTTATTGTTTGGACTTTTGAAGAAACTAGACAAAAAATATTTCTTATCTGAAGAAACTAAATTCTAAAATCGAAAATAAAAACAAAAATGTAATACTGATCTTTCTATTTTATTAAAAAATTACTTATTTATTTTATTATTTGAAATAATTTAGCTTAAGTTGGATAAAAATGTTTGTCAACAAGCTTCTTACAAAAATTATATTAAATATACATTAAAATTAACTACTTATATAAAAATATGTTACATAACTCACAATATCTGAAAAATCAATTCCACTTCGAATAGGCGCTAATTCCCACCATCACTCTCAAGCTCACATACCCCAAGCCAACTCCATCATATCAATAGCAAATATGAAAAACACTAATCATGTTAATTTCATAATTTTTTTTTGTTTTTTTTAATGAAATTAAAATCTTCTTGTTAATACGGTTTTTGTTAGCCAAAAAATAAATAAACATGTTCTTTATGTTTAATTGTTACTTTCATCGTGTTTGATTATAACCAAATTTTGATACATAATTTAAAGTATGTTTGATTATAATATAATTTGAAAATTTTGACTTGGATTATTATAACTAAGTTTTGAATTTATAGGTGGATTCTTAACTAAATTGTGAAGTATAATCTTGATTCTTGAGTTTGATTACAAGATAAAACATGTTTGATTATTAAATTGGATTGGTTTAATGATTAGTTTATTAGTCCACTTAAGTAAGTGTTGAAAATTATAGAATACCGTAAAAAACTAAAAAAATAATTAGATTTTATAGTATGATATAAAATAATTAGATTTTGCAGTATTGAAACAAAGAAGGAGGAGGAGGGTAGAGAAAAAATACAGTAGTATCGTCATCATTGTTGCTAATAACAGTTGGTGGTGCCCTCAAATGTTGTTCGAAGATGAAACTCAGAGGTATAAGTAACTCGATTTATGAGTAGGTGGAGATAGTGTTAAGTTAAAAAAAAAAAAAGAGGTTCATGAAATCTAAATTACATTTTTATGGATATTCTAATACAAATTTTATAATTGTTTAAAAATCTTTTATTTTAATTTCTGAATGATAGATTTCAGGATTTAATTTTTATATACTATAAAATATTATTTTTATTTAAAATATGACAACATAAATCAATCATATTGTTTAAATAAAGATCATTGTAAAAAAAATATTTTTAACATTTTTATTGAAATAATTTTTTTTGTGTGTGTTGTTTTGTTTTAGGGTAGAGTGCACAAAGAATATATATGATATAGTGATGTGTATTTTAATTGCATAATTATAAAATAGAATAAAGTGACAATTATATTTTTGAAGATTTTGACTTTAATTTAATTATTTTTTTTAAATTATTAATTTAGTCTTTTAAGATAATAAATAGTGTACGCATAATGTTTTTCTATCAATTCATTCACTAAAATTTAATCATGATATTTGTTACGGGTAACCGGAGATGGATTGGTCGGATGGCGTTGACTGGCCCAAACGCGTGAGAAAGGAAGTTTCCATCTGAGTGTGCAGCTCGGGGGACTCCGTCCGACTTGTGTTCGCAAGTGAATGGGGGGTGGTACCTGCAAAGACACTCCGATGCCTAAGTTAGCAAGGGTGTGAGCAGGTCTAGAGAGTATTGGGCTTAGAGATACCTGAAGAGTGTCAGTGTACTTATAGTGGTGAGCCAATAACCACCGTTGGAGTAGTGCCGTATCTTTAGGATGATAACCGTCCCATTATCTTAGGGAGGTTGAGATATGGCTTTGTGAAACGGTTAGAGAGATTTTAGGGGCGGTTACTCATTTGAATGAGCGCTTATCTGCCAGCTAATCTCATGTCCGACTTCTTTAGAGCAGGTCGTAATGAGCACCGACTTCTTATGTGAAGGTCGGTGCTTAGCTAGGCTTAATCTATTGGATTAGGCCTTTTAGTTGGACCTGGGCCCTTAAACATTGGGCCAGGGTATGAACAATATTTATATGTATTCACATATTTATCTATGAAAGATAGTTATGTAAATAACGTTTTTTGAAGCAAAATCTCAGTTGTTTTCATAGGATTTGTGATAAATAAAAAATAATTGATAAAGTGTAAAGATAATAAATATTTCATTATCCAAAACTATATTGTTTTTCTGTTCATGTGACAGTAAAATGTAAAAAGACATGTACTATTGTAAATGACAAAATACATAAATATTTTTGTTTATATAATTCATTGGTAGAATAATGTATATGTCCACCGTTTACTATTTTAAAAGATTTAATTGATATTTTTTTCTTTAAAAATTTAATTGTCATTTTATTCTATAAAATATATTGTGATTAATTTTAGTATACAAATAATATTTTTTAAAAAATTTCATTTGGATTTTATTTTAAGCGAGTTTTTAAAAATTATAAAAATAGTAAAATGAAAATAACGAAAATAAATAGAGGAGCCAAACTACATCGTTTAGAAGAAGAAAACCCTTTAACACGGTAATTTGTAGCTGATTTGAACACCGCCAATATAAATCTGAACAACACCGGAGAAGTAAAAGCTGAAGCGCCGGAAACCCCGCCCAAAATGGAGCTCTCAAAAGACCCGAATCCCAACCCGGGTCGAACCGAAGACTCCGATTCGGAGCTCGAACTCTACACTATCCCAAGCTCTTCAAGTAAGCAACAACGAAACACACTCACTCACTCTCTTCTCTGAAAACCCTAATTTACTTTGAACCTAAAACGACGTCGTTTTTGCGGTGCTGCAGGGTGGTTCGCATGGGACGAAATCCACGAGACAGAGAGAACAACGCTGAGAGAATTCTTCGATGGAACATCCATGTCTCGTTCACCCAAGATCTACAAGGAGTACAGAGACTTCGTCATCAACAAGTACAGGGAAGATCCTACGAGGAAGCTCCTCTTCACCGACGTCAGAAAATCACTCGTCGGCGACGTCACGCTCCTCCGCAAGGTCTTCACGGCGCTCGAAGGTTGGGGTTTGATCAACTACGGTGCAACCTCAGGGGACACCGATGCGGAAGGTTGTGGTGGTGGTGCTGAGGACGAAGGGTGGAGGGTTAGGGTTGAGGAAGGTGCGCCCAATGGGATAAGGGTAGTTGCGACACCGAACTCGCTGAAGCCGATTACACTGCCACGTGGCGCAAAGACGACTAAGGATGGTTCGGGTCCGATTTCGGGTTTTAGTTCGGATTGTGTGAAATTGCCGCCACTGGCGAGTTACTCGGATGTGTATGGGGATTTGATGAAGCAGAAGCAGAAGGAGATGAATTGTGGGTTCTGTGGCGATAAAATTGATTCTGGACATTACCGAAGTAGCAAGGTATTTTATTTATTAAGTAAAGTTCTTGTTCTCGTGGTTCTGTTCTGTAATTAAAGAATATTATGTTTAAATTATCTATAAAATCACCTCATTGTTGTGCTTTCTGTTGAAAATTTAATGCTCCTATATTTTCATCTTCACTGGATATCGATGTGCTACTAACTAACATGCATTTGGGATTAAATTGTTTCATTGTGGAAGAAAACCAAATCAGGTGGTGAAAAGAAAGGGGTGGTGGTGGGGAGCACTGTTTGTAACAAAGTAAATTGTAAATCTATGTAACATTTCTGTTTTGAATATGTTTGTGGCAAGGTTTATTATCCCTTGCTTATCAAGAGAACAATTTCAGTATGGTAAGAATTTTGGATATTGAAGGGGTTTTGAGTATTGGCTCGCTTATGAACGAGTTACAACTTTTTCCTGCAACTGCATGCTAATTTTATTATGTCCTTGGTGATTAATCTTTCGATATGCAATATTTCTTAAACTGATAGTGATATGATTTGCTGTCCTATTGTGTTCGTAATGTCACAGGATAATTTCATGATTTGTGCAAAATGTTTCACAAATAAAAATTATGGAGATAATAGGTCTGCGGAGGATTTCACATTAACCGTGTCCAGTGAAAATAGTGGCGAACAGGGAGCTGTGTGGACTGAGGGAGAAACACTTCTCCTTTTAGAATCTGTTATGAAGCATGGGGATAACTGGGACCTAGTGGCTCAAAGTGTTCAAACAAAGAGTAAACTTGATTGCATCTCAAAACTCATTGAGCTGCCCTTTGGGGAGCTCATGTTGGGCTCTGCTCACCGAAATGGTAACAGTAATAGTGTTAATGGCTACGTGAACAATGTAAAACAAGTTCAGTCATCATCATCATCGTCTAACCATCAAGAAACTTCAAAGGCGCAGGATCAGTCTCACGATCTTACGAATGAAAACGAGCAGAATGGAGATGCTGTTGAGGAAAGTCCTTCAAAAAGACAACGCGTTGCTCCTCTCTCAGATACCAGCAGTTCACTATTGATGCAGGTAAGGTCTAGGTGTAATCCTGAATTTTGTATTCCTATGTTGTGCCAGGAACTTTCCAGAACCTGGTTGAACTTCTCCTGTTGCTAGGGTGCTTTTATGAGCATAACATTCATAGAATTTTTGAAAGACTTGCTTTATTGGTTAATGAGGTATACAGCTCAGCTCTAGTATATATTAGCCAGAGCCCAGAAGAATGAACTGTATATATTTAATTTGGATCTCAAGTGATATTTGTATTCTTTTTAATTTGTTTCACATTCAGTTATTTACATTCCATTTCTCATGTATAAGTATAAAAATTAGTTAATGATATTTTGGATTAGGTGGGGCTTATTGCTAGTGTGGTTGATCCTCATATCACAGCGGCTGCAGCTGATGCTGCTACTATGGCACTTTGTGATGAGAACCTGTGTCCAAGGGAGATATTTGATGTTGAAGAGGATTATGCTCTTAGTGTGAACTCTGCAAATAATTCAGCAAGGTTTTCCACACATAAAAATCACTTGGTTTTATTATCATTCGGGTTGTGCTAGATGGTAACATGCTCTTAAGTTGTGCCTTCAGTTTATTAAATCCTTTTATCTTGTGTGTTTGTGTTCAGAGCCCATGGGGATGAAGGTGTAGAGATGAAGTCGTCCAATCAATCAGGTATTTTACTGTTTTTACTTGAAGATGATATTCTGATATGCCTTTATTCAAACAAATAGCCTATCTGTTAAGTATGTGTCAGTGCCTCCTGTAAGTCTGTAACTGCAGTAAGATTCTGTCTTAGTTTCTACTCTGAGTCCTTTCTCCATCTGGGGATGTTCAGTTCAAGCTTTCTTATCATGATAAATAAATAGTTTTTATTTATTTACTTCTTGAAAAATTACAACACGCATGAATGGTAATTTCTCATATTTTCTGGCGCCTTGTATCACACCATTAGTTACGATTCTTTGAACTATTGCTGCATTTCGCCTTTAACAAGAGAGCTTATTCCTGCAGAAATAGATGCCAGAGGCCAAAAGGATGGCATACCCTTGACACTGCGTGTAAGAGCCGCCATTGCAACTGCTCTCGGAGCTGCTGCTGCACGAGCAAAGTTATTAGCGGACCAGGAAGACAGAGAGGTTGAACTTTTAGTAGCCACTATAATTGACGCACAGGTTGCTACTACCTCAAAAGAATTCATCCCTGCAAACTTTTTTCACTTGATTTCCAATTCTTTATTTCAAATTTCATTTTACTGATTATCTTTTATGCTTTCTAGGTTAAGAAATTGCAACACAAGGTTAGACATTTTGATGATCTGGAGCTGTTGATGGAAAAGGAACACGCTGAAATAGAGGAGCTAAAAGATTCTATCTTAACTGAACGGATTGATGTTTTAAGGAGGACATTTAGATCTGGAATCACTAGACGGAAAGATTATTCTTATGTCAAATCTTAGACCAGATTGTTTGTATCTGTTTGATTTTGGTGCTCTATGGCTTATCATTATTGGACCATTGATATTACCAGTTTACCACACCATAAAGCACAGAAGTAAATTCGTTAACCACTTTCAGAAAGCTCTTTCTATTATGCTCTGTTAATTTTTGTTTGACACTTAGGGTATGTTTGATTGCTTGGTAAAAGTGGAGGTAATTCATATCCAAATAAATTTCATGTACAGTTTCAACTTTCAACTGTTAAGTATAGGAGAGTTATATTTGGTTGAGTTTAGAATTAGTCCAAAAGGACAATGGTTTAAAGCTAAGATAATTAGATAAACAATTTGAAACTCTTAAGACATGACTTAACATAAAGATTCTATATTATTTGAATAAAATTTATACAAACAACAACAAAGCCTTGTCCCACTAAGTTATTTGAATAAAATTTATAAAACATAATAAATTATTATCAATTACTTTATTACTTATTGGGTATATTAACACCTAATAATCCTTCAAAATTCAAACGCGAGAGATATGTGAGAGCTATGTGTAAGTTTAGAATATGATACCACAATATTTTTACTTTTATTTAAAATAAAAGAATTCTATCTTATTTTAAGTTATTCTAATCTGTTTTTGGAAATGATCTTACAGGAATATTAAATAAATTATATTATCATAATTATCGACATTTTATTCCCAACACAAAGCATAAATACTTACTATTTCCATGTAAAGAGTGAATATAAGTTAGCTTCTAAATATATATTATAAAGCAAAGGTAATTGTAATTTATTTTTGAAAACATTTAAAACAACTTTAGACAATTTATAATATTAAACAGACGAGTTTAATATATAAAATTCTCTCAAAATATTCTCAAAATTTTTAACCTTAAACCAAGCACACCAATAATTTAATAACATCACCACCTTAAAAATAAAACGGATTTGATTATTTATATTAAAAAGAATGAAAGAATAACAATAAGGAGAGAGTGTGTGTATGTATGTGTTCAATGATGATAAATGATAGTCATTAATTACAATTTGAAACACTGTAGTATTCTCAATCAAAGCAAACACACTTATTAGGTGTAGATGTTGTACATTCTGCACTCTTAAACTTCTCCTTCAGAATTTTCTTGCATTCTACAGTGCAATTTGGAGCGGTGCAAGGGCTTAGAGGAGTGGCAAATGCTGATTCAACAACAATTGCTGGTTGTAGCTCCAACACCAACATGCTTATGATTATGATCAAAACAGTGGTTCTAAGAATGGAAGCCATTGATGATTTGTTTATTATTGTTATTGTTGTTGCCTTAGTTTTCTGATGGTTTTTTATTGTGCTCCTTTCTAAGAAACTGATTTTCACCACACCTGAGATACACGAAGAAAAACAAATTATTGGTCATTAAGCAAGTTAATCAGATGCTACGTGTACACTAAAAATTAATGTGTTCAGAAAATTAAACTAGTCAATAACTAGTATAATTAAGAAGTGTGAAACAACGTGTATTATGGTTGGCCTAATTTATAGTGTGTATATAGAGTAATTTTCAATTAGATCCTTATATCATATAGATTTTGTAATTAAGTATCTGCAGTTACAAAAATATTAGAATTAACAAAATATTCTATTTTATTTAACAGAATATTCAGTTGATTATAACATTTTTGTGCTAACAGGAACTTAATTACAAAATTTAATATGATATAAAAATTCAATTAATTGAAAAGAAAATAAATATAATGACCTGAAAATTTATTAAAACTATACGAATCAAACAGAGTAATTAAACCAAAGAAAAAATGAAATCCATTATAAATTAAATGAATGATGAATGAGATGGAGTCCTTAGGAAAAGAAGAAAAACCTCTTAATTTCCACTTTAATAATTTAATTTTCCCTTGCGAGGTAGCAGCAACAATGAACAATAATTAACGAATCATTGCATGAATGGCTTTGGAGCACAATAATAACCAAACCACCTTCTCTTTTATTTGGAGTTGGAAGAAGAGAGGTTTGACATTCTGAAAAGCAAAATTGGCCATTTTTAAAGGAAATCAGTGAGATAAATTTTCGGGTGGAATGAGTAAAACAACATGTAATAATCTATCTGTTTGTTTAGAAGAAATTAATAACCTAATAAATTAAAATCAAGTCAAGTTAGATTGCCGTTAAACTCGGTCATATAACTGCTTTTCTTTGAATTTCACTTTTACAATGTCAGCTGTTTATTGTAATTAAAATTATAGAAAAATAATAATGCAAATCTGTTTGACAGATAACTAACTCTCAAAACAGTTTTTTAATAATAAAAAAGAAAAAAATTTGTTTCGCAATAATGTTTTTTTTTTTTTTTACTTCGACCAAAGTATTTATTATCGAATAAAGTCACTAATCATTCCTTAATTTACATGTATTTGTTAGTGTTAGAGACATGTTTATTTATGTGCCTCCTCTTATTATTTTTAATTTTTAAGGAGAAGTGATTTCGATATCAGAATTTCTGTTAACGAAAGATCTAAAATTCAATTATTGCTATTGTCCAAAAATAAATAAATAAATAAATAAATAAATCTATACAAAAAATTCAGACAAATTCAAAAAAAAAATCGTACATTTTTTTATTGGGTTAAATTTAAAAAAAAATAATTAAACATTTTGAAAATCACTAAAGTACAACACTTTTAACTGTTTTGTGTTACTATTACTTTGGATCACGTAATAAGAATATAAGATCAGAAATTTTGAGGAATACTAATGCAACTTTAAGTAACATAAAGAATGTCTTAGAAAAGTTATTAGAAGTAACAAACAAATTAAGGTGGACTTTTATTTTCTTTTTCATTTTCTCAAAAGCATAAGTAGCTCAATTTTTTTGGAGTTATAGTTCACTTGATTTAGCAAGTTATCCTAAACAAAGTAATATATATGTGCGTATGAATACAAAATTAACTAAGTAATTAATAAAAAAATAATTAAAAAATTATATTATTGTTATCGGAGTAAATAGTTAAATTAGTCTCTAAAGATTACTCATTTTTTAAATTAGTCTCCAAAATTTTTTTTAATTAAATTCGTCTTTTAAATATTTTAAATTATTCATATTAGTCCTTCTATCACTTTATTTGTTGATGATATCAAAATTTGCTAATATGACACATTAAGTGATACTCCAACACACACTTAGGAGTCTTAATTGACTATTAACATAATAAGTTTATGAAATTAGATCAAATAAAAATCCAATTGTCGGGAGAACTTGAGGCATTGAAATTCCTCAATTTGGAGTTAATTTTATTTAATTTCATAAACTAATCATGTTAATAGTCAATTAAAACTTTTAGGTGTGTGTTGAGGTGTCACTTAACGTGTCATATTAGCAAATTTTGACACTATTAACAAACAAAGTGACGGAAAGACTAACATGACTAATTTAAAATCATTAAAGGACGAATTTGATTGAAAAAATCGTTCAAATTTAAAAAACGAGTAATTTTTTAAAGACTAATTTGACTATTTACTCATTATTATTAACATTAGACATTATTAAAAGTACATATGGTTATAATTTAAGACAGCCGGAAAAAATATAGTTTTTATATTAGATTATCTGATACAACAAAGAATATTTATTTATACTAATATTTAGAGATAAGTATTATTTTGATCTTTAAATTTGAGATCAAAATCAAAATGAGCCATAACATTATATTTAGTATTAAAATTATCCTTTCTAACATAATAATTTTTTTAAATGACATAATACTCCTTTGTCATCACCACCACACGACTGTCTTTTTTTCTATGGTCATGTGTTACCACCACTAATAATACCATATTTTAAATCTTTTAAATTCAACAATACTAAACTTCAAATCTTTCAAATTCAACAACAACAACAATAACAACAAACAGAGAGAGTCTAACTTCAGAAATCATTAAACCCTAATTTAAAATTTTTGAACCCTAATTTTAGAAAATTAGGAACCTAAATCTTAACTTACCTGAGGGCAACGATAGAGTTGCATGGTGGTGGTGGTAGTGCATGAGAATGGTGACAGCATTGCATGAAAAAGATGCAGCAACTGAGGACAACATAGAGGCGCATGCAGGGACGGAGGGGGATGTGCGGGCAGTGATGCTGGAAACTTGAAGAGAGTCGCAGTGGTGTGATAGGGGAGAAGACGAAGGCCAAATCGCGTCGTCGGTGGTGTAACCCCGGAGAAGACGAATAGCCAAATCATGTTATTGGTGGTGTGACATGAGACAAGACGGAGAGACAAACCATGTGGAGGGAGCTGACTAAAGAGAAAGAGAAAAAAATACTTTGAAGTAGCTCTGATGATAGAAGACAGTGACTTGAAAAGGGTGAAAACGGGAGAAGAAGATGAGAAGGAAGAAGGAGACTATGGAGAAGAGTGTTTTTATTTTGGTGATCAAATTTTATAAAGAGTAAAGTTGTCATCAAAAAGATAATTTTAATACTAAAACAATGCTTATCATAATAAAAAAAGATAAATGATGATTTTGATTTTGCCCTTAAACTTTAAGAAGCAAAACAATACTTTTACAACAACTTTCATAATATTCCAATTCTCAACTACTTTACTAATCATAATATACATTTATATCCTTCTCAATTACTCCACTAGTCATATTATATTCAAATATTACCTGTCAAGCTCAAGTATAAGCTAAAAAAATCATCTTTGGTTTGGACACTAAATTCTAAAAACGAGTAAGATAATGAGTCTTCGTCAAATATATTAACTATCTGATCCATAGTCTCAATAGAAATTAAACGAATATAATTAGTGGAATAGTTGAAAAGAGTATAATATGATTAGTGGAGCAGTTGAGAGTTTAGTGGAATAATTGAGAATCAGAATATTATGAAAGTTGTTGTAAATATTAGTATAAATAGATCTTTTTTGCTGTATCAGATGATCCAATACAACAACAAAGTGGCCAAAAAAGAAAAAAATTAAACGGAAGAGTGTTGATTCTTTATTAGAAAAAAATTAACTAAGCTCTGATACCATGTTATAATCTAAGATAGAGCTCAAAAAAATATAATATTTGTATTGGATCACTTGATACAACAAAGGGGAGACATATTTATATTATTATCTATAACAACCTTCGTAATATCCTAATTCTCAACTACTCTACTAAAGTGTCAACTACTCCACTAATCATATTATATTCTTATCAATAACTTCAGTAATTATATTAGGTGCTGTCTATGGTGGCTCTTAATGTTTGGTGGTTAAGCTGGCCATATAGACCCACCTATCATATATTGACACGCGAAAAAAAATTATCCAGTTGACTCAATTAATGGTTTTTCAAGAACTTTAACATGGTGCGATAATTTTCATAACAAGGTGCGGTAATTTTCTTCTTTTGTTTAATTACTTCCATAAAAAAAAGAATAAAATAATAAAAAAAGAAAATAAAAACCATAAATTTCTTCTTCTCGAAAGATTGAATGTGTAATATTTAAAAAAAAATTAGGATTTGATCCCGCTTTAGGGTGGTGAAGAACTTGCGACGGAGGTGTGGAAGACCCTCTTTGTTAGTATTAAGATGCGTTCCCATCGAATTTTGGTTGGGCTAGTGAGGTTAGATTTGGCAATTGAATCGAGAAACAAGTTTTCAGATTTGTTGTCACTTTCACTATTTTGGAGGTCCAGAAAAAAGAAAACATCACCCACTATCTCGACGTTGGAAGGATGGTGGTCTTTAGCGACTTGACTCCATAAAAAGGGAGAATAGGAAGAAGATATCACTCCTGCTCGCTTTCTTTGATTCTGTGGTTCTCTGATTTCTTGCTTTAGTTAGAGAAGGAAATTTTTTGGGGTTTCATTTCAGCTAAGAATATAAAAAGAAAGAGAACAGCTTAATTTTATTTAAAAAAATGGACATTAAAAATTACACTTACACTTTTTATTTTCTTAAATTTCACTTTTGTCTATACAATAAAATTTTAAATTACTAACACAAAATTAATGATAAGCAGCATTTTATGTATACGGTAAAAATTAATTATAATTTGACATAAGACAAGTGTCACTTTTTCATTTAATGGTCAATCCTTAGTCACCTATAGCTACCATTTTTAAAATCACGAGAGACATGGCCATTATATTATACTCTAATATCCCTCTCAAATTTAAGTAAAAACTAAGGATACAATATTGAGTTTGGATAATATATTCTGAAAACAAATAAGACAATAAATCTTGGTAAAGATATCAGCTATGATCTATAGTCTCAACAATAATTAGACGAATGTGATTAGTTGAGTAGTCGAGAAGAGTATAATATGATTAGTGAAGTAGTTGAGAATTAACATATTACGAAGGTAATTGTAAATATTAATATAAATAAGTTTTTTTTGTTGTATCAGATGATCTAATATAACAATAAAAAGGTAGTCGAAAAAGAAAAAAATTTAAATGGGAGAGTGTTGATTCTTCATAAAAAAAAAAAAATCTGATACCATGTTACAATTTAAGATATAGTTAAAGAAAATGTAATCTTTATATTAGATCACTTAATATAATAAAGAAGACTTATTAGATCACCTAATATAATAAAAATTTACGAACACTTTTATAATATTCTAATTCTCAACTACTTCATTAAACTTTTAACTATGTTTTCTCAACTGCTCCATTAATCATATTATATTCTAATATCTATTTTAAATTCAAATGGAAATTAACGAGATAATCTTAAATGTGGACACTAGATTACAAAAATTAATAGATCAATGAGTATTAATAAAGATATTAGTTGTTTAATCCATAATTTTCACAATAATTAAACGAAAATGATTAGTTAAGTAGTTGAAAAGAGTATAATATAATTAGTGGAATAGTCTGAAAATTTAGTAAAATAGAGTAATTGAGAGTTTAGTGGAAAAGATAAGAATTATAAAAATATAAAGGTTGTTATAAATATTAGTAAAAATAAGTTTTTTATATGTATTAGATGATCCAATACAACAATAGAAATGTGGCCGAATAAAAACTAAATAAGTGAGTATTAATTTTTTATCAAAAAAAAACTAAACAAACTCTGATACTATATTATATTTTAAAATAAAACTTAAAAAAATATAATATTTAAATTAGATCATTCGATATAATTAACATTGTCAATTAAACCTAAGATCTCATATCTAGTCCTAAACCCTTCAAATTAGTTTTAGCCCACAATTTTAATATTAATTATGTACGATATCTAACTTGATAAAAAAAATATTAGATAATAGCAAAATATTAATAATAATTTTAAATTTATCGTACATAACAATAATTTATTACTTAACTCACTTATTTATATAATTCTATAGAAGCTTAAAATAAAAATTATTATCATCCATGCTTAAAGAAATTTATGTCGATCTAATTTTTTTTCAATTAAATAAATGTATTTAAGATTTAAAATAAAATTATTAGAATCTAATTTATTCAATTAAATAATTAGTTATATAAGATATCTTATAGATTAATCTCATTCTTGAGGCTCAAACTTTTATTTTGTCTCTTTTTTTTTTCCTTAAGATTATTAAACAGTAAAAAAAATTATTCTAAAATATTTTACTTAATTATTTAATTATATATATTTTTTAATAATCATTTACATGTGAAAGATAACTCTTTGAAATAAATATTATTTTAGTTCTTAAAATTTGGGATTAAAATCGATATTGTTCCTAATTTTTTTTAGGTATAAAATAGTTCTAAATATTATATTTAATATTAAAATCGTTCTTTTGATAAATTTATTCTTTATAAAATTTGATAATTAAAAAAAATCTTATCATCTTCAATTAGATAAAAGTCCTCATTTTTCATCATCAATCTTCTCACCGTCGTCATCAGATGAAATTTCTCATCTTTTTACCATCATCATCTTCAATCATCAGCCTCCATTATCTTTCATTATTCAAATCACTTCGCTCTTTTTTACATTTTTTTCAATTTTTGCTCTATTCATCTGTCTGATCTTAATCTTATTTTTATCTCCATCAACCTAATCAGATTAACCATCACACAAGCATTCAGATGAAAAAAAAGAGTGTAAATAAAAATTTAGTGCAAAAAAAAGAAAAAGATGTCAGTCAAAAACTGCTCAAATGGCCAAACGCCTTCATTTCAATCTGCGAGAATTGCTCCAAAAGTCGGTCAAATCATGAACCTAATAGAAATTCTGCAATAGCAGAGGCCGTGAATCGTTTCTCTCGCTGTCGTCATAGTATAGCTCGAAGGCAACACCTCTTTCACGACCGGTGTCATCACTAAGGCTACTAACAAAACGGAAGAGGAAGCAAATTGTCTTATATTTCTAAATTTGATTGTTGGTATTTGATGGAAGTAAGAAAATGTGTTTAGTGGTGGTAGTAAGGATGGTTATGGTGGATGGTAAGATTGAAAGCAAAACAAATGTAAGGGTATTTTTATCCTAAAAATTGAAAAGGATGATTTTAAGACCAAATAAAATGTTGAAGACGATTTTCTATTAAAAATAATTAAGGACAAATTTGATTTTAATTCAAGATCTTAGGGATCAAAACTAGTAGGTTAATAACTATTGGTAAAGATATCAGTTGTTTGATCCATACACCCAACAACAACTAGACAAAAATAATTAATTGAGTAATTGGGAAGAGTATAATATGATTAGTAGAATAGTTGAGAGTTTAGTGAAGTAGAATAGTTGAGAATTATAATATTATAAAAATTGTTGTAAATATTAGTAAAAATAAGTCTCTTTTGTGTATTAGATAATCCAATATAACAACAGAAAGGTGGCCAAAAAAGAAAGAAAACTAAATAGGAGAGTGTTGATTCTTTATCAGGGAAAAATTAACCAAACTCTGATATTATATTACAATTTAAAATAGAGTTGAAAAAAATATAATATTTATATTGGATCATTTGATATAATTAGTACTATTAATTAGGATAAGTATTGTTTTAGTTCTTAAAAATGGGATCAAAATTGAGATCGTCCTTAAAATTTTTTTTGGTATAAAATGGTTTTTAACTTTAATTTAATATTAAAATCATTCTTTTGATAAATTTACCGTCTATAAAATTTGATAATTAAAAAAAAATCTTATCATCTTCAATCAGTTGAAAACCCTCATTTTTCATCATCAATCTTTTCACCGTCACTGTCAAATGAAAACCATCATCTTTCTACCATCATTATCATCCAACATCTTCAATCATCAGCCTCCATTATCTTCCATTATCTCAAATCATCTCTTTCTCACCTCTTTCCCTAATTTTTGCTCCTCTCATCTCTCTGATCCTAATCTTATTTTTATCTCCATCAACCTAATCAAATTAACCATCACATATACATTCAGATGAAAAAAAAGAAGGTGAATATGAATTTGGTGTAAAAAGAAGATGTCAGCAGAGAACTGCTCAAATACCCAAACACGTTCGTATTGATCTGCAAGAACTACTCTAAAAGTCGGTCAACTCACAAACTTGATAGAAATTCTGCAATAGTCGACAGCAGAAACCGCAAATCGCTTTCGTCGCTGTTATAATAGTATAGGTCGGAAGTGATACCTCTTTTTCGATTGGCGTCATCGCTAAGGCCATGAGAAAAAGGAAAAAAGAAATTCTCTCTCCCTCTCCCTTTCCTTCTCCCTCTCCCTAAGGCCATGAGAAAAAGGAAAAAGAAAACTCTTTCTATCTTTCTCTCTTCCCCTTCCCTCTCCCTCTCCCTCCCTCCCTCCCTAGTCCCTCCCAGTGGCGACGATGACTCTTCCCTACGCCAATGTCGTGCTATCATTCTCATCCTCCTTTTTTCTCTTTTTTTTCTTTCTTTCTTTAATATATATATATATATATATATATATTATGTGTTATTTAATTTGATATTGTTATTGTTCTTGAATTTGAATTATATGTTATTGTTGATGATGGATGAAATTAATATTTTTTAAATTTGATTATTAATATTTTATGAGAGTAAAAAAACGTAATGATAGTAATGGTAAAAATAGTAATGGTACGTAGATGATAAGATTGAAGACATTACAAATATAAAAATATTTTTATTCTATAAAATAGAAAGAATAATTTTAATATCAAATAAAATGTTAAAAATGATTTTTAATTAAAAAAAATAAAGACGAATTCAATTTTGACTCAAAATTTTAGAAATTAAAACAGTGCTTATTCCTAATCATTTTTATTAACATAATATACATAATTAAATATTCATATAAATTTTTTATATATATAGTAACAATATATTAAAATTAAATTTAATAAACAAATCTAAACATTCCGAAGTTGCACCTTGTGAAATCCAACTATATACTCAATTCAATATATAGCCAAGGGAATTATTCGGTGATCATTACTGGTGCAGTGGTGCTTACCTAAATCAAAGCTCAAAGTTAACCAAAAAAAAAAAAAAAAATCAAAGCTCAACATAAACATGAATTAGGTTTTACCGTTTTACTTCAGCCTTAGGGCAAGTTGAAGTTACAGCACATATGAGAAACAGAAAATGTGAATTCAAGTAAGGAATCACATATTAAGTGATAGTTATACATAATATATTATATACACACATTTTTCTTATGCATAAATGATCAAATTTATTTTTAAAAAATTATTTATTTTAATTTTTTTGTTAATTATTTTTTTTTTGGTAAAAAATTAATTAATCACACTAACCTTTCTATCATTTTTCTTATTTCCAATACTTTTTATTACAATAAACACTTAAAAATTTTAATTAACTACTAATATGATAAATTTATAAAATTAAATCAAATTAATTTAAATTATAAAAAAATTTAAAATATTAAAATTTTTAATTTAAAATTAATTTAATATAATTTCATAAATTTATAATATTAAAATCAATTAAAATAGTCAAATATATATTATAATATTATTTAACATGTCATATAAATAAATCATAATACTATCAACAACAAAAAATCCTAATACTATCAACCAAAAAAAGTAATAAAAAAAATTAATATAACTAACTTAAAATCTTTACATGATGAATTTAATTAAAAAAATATTTCAAAAATCAATTTGAAAAACAAATTACTTTTTAAAAACGACTTTAATCATTTTTTTTTATAATACAAATATCCATAACCGGAATTAACTAATATCTTCAAAATGAAAACTTCGTTAACGGAGTATATCTTTAGTATGAAACACACTACACACACAACAGTCAAAGATTTAAACTTTTGACACGATATCTATGATTCTAATTACTAACTAATATATATATATACATAGATGGAAACATGAAATTAAACCAACTAACGCAAAAAAAAAAAAAAAAACCCTTCAATTGTTCATCGCCGATCTTCTATTAGTTCAATATGCCTCTTGATTATCACCCTGTACCAATCCAAGACAATAGCAACCACAATTTTATTAGAATTTGATGATTATCATTAACCAAATATATAGAGAAAGACAAAAAAAAAAAAAAAAACTTCAAATATCCAGATTTGATATAATTTTTCGAACATATTTAAAAAATAAGAGATTTTTATATTTAATAACTTTATGCCAATTAATTTTTCTGCAAATCTTTTCGGAAATACCTTTGAATTTCTAAAGATAAAAAATTCATGAACTTTCTCAACATTTTATCCTAACGTTCCACAAAAATTTAGATCAAATATACAATTTTAAATACAAATTATTTACTACTTAAAATAATATTTCATTCATTTTTATTGTATTTTTAAATCTTTCAAAAAGAGTGGCTATTTTCACCATTTTAATAATTTACCCTATGCCAAAATCTTCTTAGATTAATAAACAAATGAAAATACTCTTTACATTAAAAAATTAATTATTTTTAGCCATAACTTTTACCTTCTTTAATAAAATTTACTTTTTTGGTCAGTATAAAAAAATTTGTTTAGTGAACTTACTTTCTTGGATAGCTTATTTAGTGTCAATCACAATAGCTTATTTGTTATTACAAAAAAAAAAAAGACTTATATCAATCTCTTTTTTGTAGCAGCAAAGAAGCTACCGTGATTGATACTAAATAAATCCAAAAAATTCAGGGTTTGAATAATAAAGATGCTATATAACTAGGGTTTGCCCATCTTAATAATCATATTCGGGTTCAAGTCTTATGGGAAGAAAAATGAAGCCTTAAATAAACTTATGTAGTGTGTGAGTACGTTGTGTAGGTGTGTAATACATGAGTAATGCTCAAGATTTTTTACTATCTAAAAAAAAGTGTGTTTATTGAACTTACTTTCTTGGGTATGATAAAGTCAACAAACTTCTTCCTGGGCTTGGACCCAGTGGGAGATTTCTTGGTTTGTTGCTTGTGAATCTTAGGATGGGCCTGGATCAAACTGGGCTGGTTGTGGGCCTGGCCCCTTCCAGTAACATATCTCCGTATGTGCTCTCTGACGAACCTCTCATACAAGAAAGCAGCACCCATGAATTGTGGCAATACCAACCATGCCACAAATAATAACTTCACGTCATACCAAATTATAACCCTGCAAATTCAATTCCCCAATCTTATTTCATCTCATTCCATTATTCATAGGCATGAATAAAAGATCCGTAAAGTATATTTTTGTCTTTAAAATTTATTAAAATTATAAAAATACTTTTAAATTTTAGAGTAAAATGACAAATAAATTCTTAAAAATGTATACTTTAAACAAATTAGTTTTTAAAAAAAATAAATACCAATAAAATTTTTTAAAATAATAAATGTTGACACACTATTTTAAATTAATCTTTATAATTAGAGTAAAAGATCCAAATTTAAATTAATTTATCCGCGTTTGTTATTTTAGAAAAATTGATAATTTTTTTAGAATCTAATATGTCTGAAATATAAATTCTCAGAATTTATTTATCACTTTACTTTAAATTTTATTTTGTTTTAATTTTGTCTTTAAAATTTCTAATTATGATAATTAATTTTTTCAAAGTTAACCTTTAACTCATACAAATTAGACATAATTGTTATGTATTATTATTAAATTAATTTTCAATTTTTTTAAAATTTAACTATCAAAAATATATTTAATACAAATAAAAAACTTCAAACATAAAATTAAAACAAAATAAAATATAAATGTTTTAAATTTTTTTAAAAATTTCAACAACAAAAAATTTCCTTTACCCACCATTTAATAGACGTATTTTCTCTTATAGATAAAACACCAACATAAAGAGAAAAATAAGATATAAAAATTCTAAAACCATAATTACCATAATCGAAGCAGATTATTCGTACAAGTATATATGAAAATAAAATACAAGAGCAAGGTATATTGAAAACTTACCACTCTAAAAGAGATTCAAGAACAATTTCCGCAAGTGTGAGAAACGAATAGATGATCCAATAAGCAAGCCACTGTTGATCATCTACCTTTGATGGAGATTCTATGGCTACCACCGATGCATACCTATCATAATCATAACAATAATAATACTATTATTATGAATACCTTTTTTTTCTCTTAATAAAAAAATGAATTAATTTTGATACTTACAAAGGGTACACTAGCGTCAAAACCGGTCTGCAAGAAAATAATAATACATGATGCATGAATTAATTAGTAATTAGTAATAATTATTCAAGATATGAAGCCATAAAAATTAAATAACACAAAATTTTGAGCTAAGAATTATTACCCAGCAAGGGAATGAAGGTGTGTGAGCAAAGTCCACAACTTATTGCCAGCCATATATATTATATATGTTATTTTCAAAAGAGAAGAATTGAAGATGAAACTATTAGAAGCTTATTAATTAGTTTATGGAAGAGAAGATTTTGAGGAAGAAGAAGAAGAAGAAGAGAAAGATATTGGAAAAGGAAAGTGATGTGTTTGTTTGATTGATGATGAGGTTTGGCCACTTGTCCAAAACTATGAATGTGTGAAAGTGAAGTTACAAAATCTTCAACTTCCTTGTTTATAAAGAAAATCATATCACTACTTGCAAGGATCCTTGGGCCCTCATTGGAAATATACACAAAAGAATGTAAACATAGATAGATATCACAATTTTCCTTTTTTTTTTCCTTTTTAATTATTGTATTTTAGGTGATATATGTATATAATATTTTGATATACAATTTTTTTTTGTCCTTTTCAAAGAGATTTTAGTCTATCAATTTTTTTTTCTAAAAATATATTTTTAAATTATAAATTGTTAGTTTTAAAAGTTAATTCTCTGATTAAATTATTGTTTTGTATACAAATAATAATTTAAAATATTTAATTCAACTATTTAATATAATATATTAATATTTAAACTATTAGTTTTATATAAATAATAAAGGTTAAATATGTGATATTAGTAGAATGAAATGTAAGAAATATACATGTTGACCAAGTAGGACAAGATTAGTTAGATTTACAATTATGGTAAATGTTGAATATGTGATATTATATTAGAACGAAATTTAAGTAGCGTTTCTTTTTATATACTGGAACTGAGATTGAAAATTGAGATTTAAAATTGTATTTATTAGTTAATATAAATTTTTGGTTCTTTTAGTATTTCTAATAATAAAAATACAAAAAACTAAAATAAATACAATAATATGAAAATTTTAATAATATTTTTAAAAAATATATTTTTATTTAACTTTTTAAATTTATTATAAATTTGTATATTTATTTTAAATTAAATATAATATTAAAATATAATAATATATTTTATATTAAATACAATATAAAATTTTAATTTAATCTTTGTCTTTTAATTGTTTTATTTATCCCAGTTTCTTAATTTTAATTCTTTTTAATACAATTTTAAAAAATATCCATGTTAACCAAGTTTGATCAGATTAGTTAGATAAAATGTGAATATATATATATATATATATATAGGTTAATATTTAAACTATTATTTTTATATAAATAATAAAGGTGATCATTTATATAGGCGCCAAGTGGGAGAGAAGAGGAAGTATCGGATTCTCAGTTTCTGACTTTAACGTGTCACAATAATTATAGCACCGTCCAAGACTAGAGAATTGAGATGCTTCATGTCATAATTAAAACAAAAATATTATTTATATATTAAAATTGATTATTAATATATTTTATATAAATATATATAATTTAATTTATTTTTAATATATATTTATTTTAATATATAATTTATATTAATAATTAATTTTAGTAGTTAAATTTAATATACACGTAGTATAATTATAATAAAAATCATCAATTGATAATGAAGGTTGTGGTAGGCTTAGAGAAGGGGGGTTGAATCTATGCCTTCCTTTTCAGTTTCTGTTTCTGACCTTTTTAATCAAAGTTACAAATCTGATTCTGTTTGAACTCAGCAGCGGAAATTTATGAGACAATTTATTTTTGTCTCATGAAAAACAGAAAACAGAACATGACAGAGAAGAAAAAGCTAACACCAGCATATATCTTGGTTCGGTTGCCTTGTGCTATGCAACCTACATCCAGTCTCCTCCACAAATGTGGAAGAATTTCACTATAGTTAACAGTTTTACATACACCAATTTCACACTCAAGTTCTACTCTAACTTGACATTGGCTATGCTAACATCTAACTATTTTCTCTTAGTGCTAACCCAACTAAGAAAGGGATACCAAACAGGAATAAGATACAAGACACTTGACCAACCTAAAGAAATCTGAAAATAACTCTAGGCTTTTCTCTCAAGTGTATCTCTCAGCCTTTTTCCACTCATGGCTTTTTCTCAAACTTTCTCACAATGCCTTTTCTCTCAAGAAATTACAGAAAGATAAGCTTTAGAAAAGTACATTATAATCAGAACAACATGAAGGAGATTGACTTCATCAACAGCCTCTAAGCTATGTGAAAAACCAGCTTTGCAAACCTCTGAATTTGTTCTTCAATGTTGGCAGAATGCTTCTTTGATAGAGAGCATTGTCCAAGTAGAGGAACTTCACAGGGAATACTTCACAGAACTCAACGTTTCAAACTCTGGTTTTCTCTCCTTACCTTGAATGAACAGCAAGCTCTTCTTTTATCTCCCTGCATGTTCCTTGGTTCTTCCTCCAAGGTCAACATCTTGAGCCTTGAGCTTCACCAACCACAGATTCACTTTTTCTTTTCAATCATCAAATTGGAACCTTTCCTTCTGACTTTTTCAACTTGACCGAAAGCCATGAATATGTAACTGAACTTGTTTTCCAATGGTCAACTAAAATCTGAACCCTTGAATACCAACTTGGTCCCCAAGTCTTGATTAAGACCGTAGATGCACAGCAGAATAGGGCAGATAGCAATTTTCCCTTCACAGCCATTTTCGGATAGAGCAGAGAGTAGGGAAGAAAAGGATGAAGATCTGATTCATGCAAGATGATATAGTTTACCTTTCTTAAGCTTGATTTAGCTTGGGATTTCTGATTTAGCTTCTGTGCTTCAAGCTTCAACTCTCTCTCTCTTGCTTCTTTGGTTAATGGCTTATGGAAGAAGCTTTTCTTCTCTTTCTCTTTCTTGCTTTTTCTGAAATCTTGATGTGACTTGATTAGAATGAAGAAGAACGTTGCTTTGGTTGGAGCATTATGGTGGGAAATGAAAATCAATTCGGGTTTGGATCATGTAACCCGTTTGGCCCATCTGATTTCTTTGGCTTCTTCCTTTGCTTTTGCTTGGGCTTTTTATTTTGCTTTCAGCCCAATATTCTTTGCTGAATGCCTTTTATTCCATTTGGGCTATTACCATTTGGCCTGCAACAATAAATAATTAGTTAATTAGTAGATATAATTGATCAACACTAATTATTTATTTTGCTCAAAAATAATGTTTGTCATCATTAATTAATTTAGTTAATTTCTTAACTCAACAATCTCCCCCTTGATGACAAACATGATTTAAGCAATAATCAAAAGGAAATAAGTTTGAGTTAGGTTTAGAAAACTCCCTTTGATTTTATGTTGCTCCCCCTTTCTTTTTGAAGATTAGCTCCCCCTGGATTCATGCTTTCCTCTTTGTTCCTGTTTATGCATTGTACTTAAAGAAAGCTATACACATTTATTTTGTCTAAGAGATATCAACTGAGCTACATCACAAAAAATTCGAATGAACTACTAGTAGCTGCATTAACATCAAAAAATACCAAATACTATCCTTACTCCCCCTTTTGTCATCAAGGGTGGACAACTCAAAAGATCAACAAAAACATCAATTTAAACCCTGCAAGTAAAGGTTAGTCAGTAGTTGAAAAGTTCTAACTAATCAACAAAAGTGCAGCAGTAGTTAAAGTTATTACAGTCATCCAACAAGTTCAACAGATGCAAAATAAATAAAATTCATGAGACAAAATGAGAGCAGCAGCAGCATTCTTCATGAGACAAATCTTAGGCATCAGAACCATCTCCTTCCGAGGCAGCATCCTCTTCAACATCAGTGGTAATGTCCTCATCATTGTTAAGGTTATCAATGAAGGTCATGAGTACAGCCACTCTATCCTTGATTTCTTCAGAAAGTTCTCATGCTTGCTAGCTAACTTCCTTTGTTCCTTGCTCATGGCAATCATGTGATTTGATTGAGATACAAACTCTTGAGCTACATCCTTGACCACATTCAGCAGAGTGGATTTCTTCCCAGTGGAAATGGAAGTACCCTCGGTGGAAGGAGCAGGAGAATCCTCATGGACACATTCTTCATCCTCATCATCTAGTACGACTCTTTCAGATCTAGTGGGTCCTTTGTTCTGTTTCACTGAACCACCCCCCTTTAGGTATGAATGTCTATTTTCATATGTCTCATTGGTCAAGTCAACACCAAAATACTCAAATATGCAAGTTAGAAACATGCCATAAGGAAGTGCTTTATCTTTTGTACTTCGAACAGAATCAAACATGTATCTAGCCATCAAGTATGCAAAAGAAATTTCTGTTTTTGTAATAATGGCATATAAAACAAGTGTGTCAGTGTAAGAAACCCTTTGATATGAACCACTTTGAGGAATCAAAATGTGGTTGACAATGCGGTGTAATTGAGCACGTTCATATCCTAGGGCTTTGTGAGTGGGTGTGATTCCATCAATTAAAGAAACATGTTCACAAATGTGAGCCAATGCATCTAGATAAGAAATTCCAACACCTTCATCCCATTTAACCGAAGTGTAAGCACAAGGCCCAACATCAGTATACTTCAATGCATCACTGACAGTTTCATTATTTAAAAAGATGTCTCTGCCCTTAACATAAGAATGCACACTTCCTTCATGATAAGTCATGTTCGCATAAAATTCTTTGACCAACTGAGGATATACAGGTTTTTTGATGTCAAAAAGGTGATTCCAGTCTAAAAATTCCAAGTTTGCAACAAAAGGAAAACCTTTCTTTTTCAAATCAGGTAAGTCAGCCAGAAAAGATGGACATAGAGTACGGTACTTAATAACTCCATCATAGAAATCGTGGTTCATGGCAGATTTGAAACGATGGGGGTTAAAATCAGAGTGAGAAGTCATATAGTGTGATTTGTGAGCAAAAGGATCAACTTCAGGTTCTCTAACAGATGAGAGAGGAACTCGAGCTTTACCTCTCTGTGAACGCACAGGTACTGACCTTGCCCTGGGTTGTTGTGGCTCGGGAACAGGTTCCTCCGTCGCCGGACGCTTCCCTTTGGATGAGGGTGGCTTTGAAGAGCCAGGTTTTGAGGAGGCAGGTTTGGAAGGCGTTGCCTTTGGTGGTGGAGTAGGTTTGGCAGAGGTAGGGAACCTTGGAGTAGTCTTGGTTCGTGCCATGGGGTCACACCTAGGAGGAGAGGTTGGAGGAGAAGGAGAAGGTGTGAAGGTTCGGTCTTGAGAGCGAGTGGAAGGTTTTGTGGGCAGTTTGTATATCTTTTCACGAGGAGCCCTTTTTGCAATGACTTTCTTCCTCATAGTGGTGTGAGAGGGAAGAAACCGAAGGGTTGAGGAGAAGTTATGGAGGGAAGAGAGGGAGTGTTGGTAACCGTACCCAAAAGCAAGTTTCCAAAACCATGCAACTGCATCACCATTTGAAAAGACTTGACAAGACATGACCTCATAAAAGAAAGATTTTGTTTGATTTTTTTTTTAAATTTGAAAACAACAAAAATAACCTGAAGCCTTTTTCGGCCAAAATTAAATTTTCTTGAAAACCTTTTGGGCCACAAAACATTTAGTGAAAGCCTTTTATGAAACACAAAAAAAACAAACAAGATTGTAACATTCACATTTGGGCCTTGAGGTGGTATGAAATCAATGAAACACACTTGGACCACTCTTGATCTGAATAATGAGGTTGGCCCAGATTGAGATTTACTTGAAACACGCCCAGATCACATGGACTAGATGGAAACGTTCATCACTTGCCCAGAATTATCTCATGCTTGTTTATGAGACAAAAAACTCCAGCAAATACATCAGTGTTTTTCAAACAAGGAATCATAACTCAAAATTCCTAGACAAGTCCTAAGCATGCAAAATCTATCCTCAGCCAATGGTTTTGTAAAAATATCTGCTAATTGCTCTTCTGATTTAACAAATTGAATGCAAATATCCCCCTTTTGGACATGTTCTCTTATTGAGTGAAATTTCACTTCAATATGCTTAGTCCTAGAGTGCAAAACTGAATTTTTAGAAATATTGATGGCACTCATATTATCACACATTAAGGGAATATTTTCAGCATTTAACTTGTAATCAGCAAGCTGTGTTTTTAACCATAAAAGCTGAGAACAACAAGAAGAAGCAGCTATATACTCAGCCTCTGCAGTGGAAAGGGCCACTGTTGGTTGCTTCTTACTTGACCATACATTTAAGGACTTCCCAAGGAAGCAACATAAACCAGAAGTGCTCCTTCTATTAACTCTATCACCAGCAAAATCTGCATCACAATACCCAACTATAGAAAAATCATCAATCTTAGGATACCAAAGACCAAAATTGGATGTGCCATGAACATATCTAATGATCCTTTTAACTGCAGAAAGATGTGACTCTTTTGGTTTGGATTGGAACCTAGAACACAATCCAACACTTTGCACAATATCAGGTCTAGAGGAAGTCAAGTACATAAGAGATCCAATCATTCCTCTATACCTAGTCTCATCAACATCTTTCTCAGTTTCTCCCTTATCTAATTTGGAATTTGGATGCATGGGAGTTCCCATGGGTTTGGCATTTTCCATACCAAATTTCTTAACTAATTCCTTGGCATACTTCTCTTGATGAATGAAAATGCCCTTTTCAGTTTGTGTAATTTGCAGCCCAAGGAAAAAATTAAGTTCACCCATCATACTCATGTCAAATTCACTTGTCATGAGTTTTCCAAATTCAGTACAAAGGGATTCATTTGCTGATCCAAAAATAATGTCATCAACATATATTTGGACTAAAATAAAAGAATCATTAGAATTCTTGATAAATAGAGTTGTATCAGTGGTGCCTCTTTGAAAACCATTTTTCAAAAGAAAAGAGCTAAGTCTCTCATACCAAGCTCTAGGAGCTTGTCTTAAACCATAGAGAGCTTTAGACAATTTAAAAACATGATTAGAATGCTCTTTATTTTCAAAAGCCGGAGGCTGCTCCACATATACTTCTCTATCTATCACACCATTTAAAAATGCACATTTCACATCCATTTGGTATAATTTAAAACCACAAAATGCAGCATAAGCCAAGAGAAGTCTTATGGCTTCCATTCGGGCAACAGGGGCAAAGGATTCATCAAAGTCGATTCCTTCTTCTTGGTCATATCCTTGTGCCACTAGCCTAGCTTTGTTCCTTGCAATGCTACCATCTTCTCCCAACTTGTTCCGGAATATCCACTTGGTGCCGGTCACTTTCTTTCCACTTGGCCTTGGAACCAACGTCCACACTTGGTTCTTTTCAAACTCAAGAAGCTCATCCTCCATAGCCTTAATCCAAGATGGGTCACTTAGGGCTTCCTTGACGTTTTGAGGCTCCATTTGAGAAAGAAGGGCAATGTTTGAACCTTCATTTGCCTTTCTAGTGGAAGACCTAGTTTGCACTCCATGAGAGACGTCCCCAATTACAAATTCTTCAGGATAATTCTTCAAGAATCTCCATTCACGAGGTCTGGTGGACTTGGAGGCAGATTCGGTCACCAATGGAATCTGTATGCTGCTGTCTGCAGAGTTTCCTTCAGATTCATGAGACAAAATGGATTTGTCTCTTGAATTTTCAGCATTTGCTGATTCTGGTTCAGCTTGTTCAGAATTTTCTTTTCCATGATTCTGAGCAGCTTCATCATCCTTTTGAGCTTGATTTCCTGCATCACCATCTTCCAAAATGCTTTGCACCAAGTTAGTATCACAAAATGTAACATGTATGGACTCTTCAATAATTCTAGCATCTTGATGATAAACCCTATAAGCTTTACTAGTTGTGGAATATCCTACAAACAAGCACTCATAAGCCTTTGGATCAAATTTTTCCAGATTTTCTTTGTTGTTCAAAACAAAACATTTGCATCCAAAGATGTGCAAGTAATCTAAGTTTGGTGGGTAGCCTTTCCAAAGTTCATAAGGGGTTTTCTTCAAAAATTTCCTTATGATTGTTCTATTCAAAATGTGGCAAGCTGTATTAACCGCTTCAGCCCAAAGGAATTTTGGAACATTACTCTCACAAAGCATAGCTCTTGTCATCTCTTGTATGCTTCTATTTCTTCTTTCAACAACACCATTTTGTTGTGGTGTTCTAGGACAAGAGAAGTTGTGAGATATTCCATATTCCTCACAAAAGGATTCAAACAAATTATTTTCAAATTCAGTTCCATGATCGCTTCTTATAGAAGAGATTTTCAAATCCTTTTCATTTTGAATTTTCTTGCAAAAAGGTTCAAAGGCCGAAAAGGCTTCATTTTTGTGTGCAAGAAATAAAACCCAACCAAACCTAGTATAGTCATCCACAATTACTAAACCATAATGTTTACCACCTAGGCTTTGAGTTCTAGTTGGACCAAATAAATCAATATGTAGCAACTCAAGTGGTCTTTTAGTAGAGATGTCTTCCTTTGGTTTAAAAGAACTTTTTGTTTGTTTTCCCATTTGGCAAGCATCACAAGTGATGTCTTTGTCAAACTTTATCAAGGGAAGACCTCTTACTAATTCTTTCTTTACAAGTTTGTTTATTTGAAACATACTTGCATGGCCCAATCTCTTGTGCCATAACCACTTCTCAGAATCTTTAGAGTGGAGACAGGCTACATTTTGATCTTTTAGTTCATCAAGAGTGAGTCCATACATATTATTGAAACGCTTGGCAACAAACATTACTTCATTTGTCTTTTCATTTATAACACAGCATTCAAGCCTTTTGAAAACAACTAAATATCCTAAATCACACAGCTGACTTATGCTCAAAAGATTGTGTTTTAAACCACATACCAAAAGCACATCATCAATGAAAGTAGATTGCTCATTACCTACTTTTCCAACAGCAATGATTTTACCTTTACCATCATCTCCAAAGGTCACAAAACCTCCATCATACTTATTCAGTTTGATGAAGTAAGCTGACCTTCCAGTCATGTGCCTTGAACATCCACTATCCATGTACCACATGTCCTTTTTGTTCTTGGATGCTAGGCAAATCTGCATGAAGAGTTTCAAGCAGCTTTAGGTATCCAAACTAGTTTGGATCCTTTGAAGTTAATCCATCTTGGTTGCCCAAGAGCATTGAAATCACAAACAACATTGTAAACTTTGTTTCCTACAACTCTCTTTTCAATGAAGCATTGTGCATATGAGTGACCAAATTTCTTGCAATTAACACAATGATTTTCTGATGTGTGCCGCTGAAATTTAGGTGAGTTATGTTGCTTGAAATGATTAAAGCTTTGAAATTTTCTGGTTTTTGGAGGAGATGCATTTCTTTTAACAAACTGATTTTTATTAAAGTTATTCCTTTTTGTAAAAGTATTTTCACCAGAATTTTTTTGAACATTATTGCCTTTCGAATATGAGGTTTTGTTGTAAAATGGTGGTTTCTTGAAAACAACCTCATTTTTCGAAACATAACCCAAACCTGGTCGGTTTGAGCTCGGACCAGTTCTTGGTGAAATTTCTGTTTCATTTGTGTGTTCTTCATCAGATTTTTCTTCACAAGTGGAAACATATCCGATACCTAATTTATTTGGTATGGATTTAGTATTTGATGAAGAGGCCACAAATTTTATAGAGGAAGTGTTGGAAACAGCATCTTCCTTGGCTATGTAGCCTAAACCAGATTTTTCAAACAATGGTCTTTGACTTGCAAGTAATTTGTCCAAGTTATTGGAACTTTGTGCAAATTTTGCCAAGTCACCATTCAGTCTTTTAATCATATCATTTAATCTTTCATTTTCAGCAATTAACTCATGAGAAGGATCCACAATGTGCTTTCCTTTTAATTTTTCAAGTTCAGATTTTAAAAATCTGTTTTCTTCAATGATGTCCAAAGCACATTCAGTTTCCTTTACTTTTTCTTTTAAGAATTCATTTTCAGCTCTTAACACATCTCTTTCAGATCTGCAACCATTGTATTTATCAAGCAGTTTTGAGGTATTTAAAGTGAGATCATCAATAATAACATGCAAGTCCTCAATGGTCAAATCATAATAATTTACCTCATCAAGATTGTTGTTTCCAGCCATGAAACAGTCTTTGTCATCTCCTTCAGATTCTTCTTCTTCATTTGAGTCATTCTCAAGATCCTCCCAAGCTGCCATGAGTACTCTCTTCCTTTCCTTCTTTCCTTTGTCCTCCCTTTTGAGCTTTGGACAGTTTGACTTGAAATGTCCAGTCTCCTTGCAATGATGACATGTCACCTTGCTCAAGTCTATCTTGTGCTCCTTTGAACTTGAGCCCTTGTATTTGCCTTTGCTCTTCAACATCCTTCTAAATCTCCTAGCAAAAAACAAAAGCTCGTCATCTGAAATACCATCACTTAACTCACTTTCTTTCGGTTCTATTTGTGACTTAAGGGCTATTCCCTTTTTCTTTGAGTCTGTGTTTGTGTGTGTGGCTTCATAGGCAAGGAGTTTTCCTCTCAGCTCATCATAGGTTATTGGACTTATGTTGTTACTTTCGGTTAGGACAGTGGCAGTGTTTTCCCACTCTTTTGTGAGGCTTCTAAGGAGTTTTCTCACCAAGGTTTGTTCTGCGTAGTTTGTACCCATAGCATCAAGGTTGTTGATTATGATTGAGAATCTCTCAAATGCTTCATCAATGCTTTCTCCATCCTTCATGCTGAACATCTCATACTCTTTTCGCAGCATATCAATCCTCATTTCTTTGACTTGTTTGGTGCCTTCATGTGTAACCTGGAGTTTTTCCCAGATTTCTTTGGCTGTCTTGCATCTAGACACCTTCCGGTACTCTTCAAAGCTGATAGCACAGTGAAGAAGGTTGATTGCTTTCGCGTTCAGCTCTATCTTCTTCTTATCATCTTCATTCCATTCAGCTTCTTCTTTTGGAGTCACCACTCCATCAGCACTTGTTTTTGTTGGGATCTTTGGACCACTCACAACGATCTTCCATAGGTTGTAGTCAATGGATTGGATGAAGATCCTTATCCTTTCTTTCCAGTAGGAATAGTTCTTCCCGTTGAAGAAAGGTGGTCGGTTGTTTGACTGACCTTCAGTGAGGGTGTAGGCAACTGTGGTTGTGCCCAAGTTGTTCGCCATTGGATCTTTGCTCCAAGCGGTTAAGCTTGATTCTTGAGACCTTTGCTCCTGATACCAATTGAAGGTTGTGGTAGGCTTAGAGAAGGGGGGTTGAATCTATGCCTTCCTTTTCAGTTTCTGTTTCTGACCTTTTTAATCAAAGTTACAAATCTGATTCTGTTTGAACTCAGCAGCGGAAATTTATGAGACAATTTATTTTTGTCTCATGAAAAACAGAAAACAGAACATGACAGAGAAGAAAAAGCTAACACCAGCATATATCCTGGTTCGGTTGCCTTGTGCTATGCAACCTACATCCAGTCTCCTCCACAAATGTGGAAGAATTTCACTATAGTTAACAGTTTTACATACACCAATTTCACACTCAAGTTCTACTCTAACTTGACATTGGCTATGCTAACATCTAACTATTTTCTCTTAGTGCTAACCCAACTAAGAAAGGGATACCAAACAGGAATAAGATACAAGACACTTGACCAACCTAAAGAAATCTGAAAATAACTCTAGGCTTTTCTCTCAAGTGTATCTCTCAGCCTTTTTCCACTCATGGCTTTTTCTCAAACTTTCTCACAATGCCTTTTCTCTCAAGAAATTACAGAAAGATAAGCTTTAGAAAAGTACATTATAATCAGAACAACATGAAGGAGATTGACTTCATCAACAGCCTCTAAGCTATGTGAAAAACCAGCTTTGCAAACCTCTGAATTTGTTCTTCAATGTTGGCAGAATGCTTCTTTGATAGAGAGCATTGTCCAAGTAGAGGAACTTCACAGGGAATACTTCACAGAACTCAACGTTTCAAACTCTGGTTTTCTCTCCTTACCTTGAATGAACAGCAAGCTCTTCTTTTATCTCCCTGCATGTTCCTTGGTTCTTCCTCCAAGGTCAACATCTTGAGCCTTGAGCTTCACCAACCACAGATTCACTTTTTCTTTTCAATCATCAAATTGGAACCTTTCCTTCTGACTTTTTCAACTTGACCGAAAGCCATGAATATGTAACTGAACTTGTTTTCCAATGGTCAACTAAAATCTGAACCCTTGAATACCAACTTGGTCCCCAAGTCTTGATTAAGACCGTAGATGCACAGCAGAATAGGGCAGATAGCAATTTTCCCTTCACAGCCATTTTCGGATAGAGCAGAGAGTAGGGAAGAAAAGGATGAAGATCTGATTCATGCAAGATGATATAGTTTACCTTTCTTAAGCTTGATTTAGCTTGGGATTTCTGATTTAGCTTCTGTGCTTCAAGCTTCAACTCTCTCTCTCTTGCTTCTTTGGTTAATGGCTTATGGAAGAAGCTTTTCTTCTCTTTCTCTTTCTTGCTTTTTCTGAAATCTTGATGTGACTTGATTAGAATGAAGAAGAATGTTGCTTTGGTTGGAGCATTATGGTGGGAAATGAAAATCAATTCGGGTTTGGATCATGTAACCCGTTTGGCCCATCTGATTTCTTTGGCTTCTTCCTTTGCTTTTGCTTGGGCTTTTTATTTTGCTTTCAGCCCAATATTCTTTGCTGAATGCCTTTTATTCCATTTGGGCTATTACCATTTGGCCTGCAACAATAAACAATTAGTTAATTAGTAGATATAATTGATCAACACTAATTATTTATTTTGCTCAAAAATAATGTTTGTCATCATTAATTAATTTAGTTAATTTCTTAACTCAACAGATAACGATTTTGTTAGTTCAATAATAATAATGAGCAATGTTAGGGGGCCAGTAATTTTTGTGATTGTTAGCCATCAATTAGCCATCCATGATGATTTGATGGTGTGAGATTGGTGTGAGAATGCTCACCTTCTTCTGCTAGTTACATGCTGGCCAAAATTCAACAAAACTGCTGGTCCCCTAGACTTTTTCATAATAATAAGGTGATTGCTACGGTACGATGATAAATTCATACGTACCGATACGTTTAAAATGTGGACAAATAATAATAAGACAAGTGGAATTTATTTTCCACGTCAGCATTTAATTTTTTCTTTTTTAAATATATAATATATCACCACTTTTACTAAAACACCCTTTTAATTAAATAAAAATAAAAAATAAATTTTATTTAATTTTAATGAAAAGACTTAAATATCCTTCTTTTATTTAATTAGACAAAAATACCCTTTGAATACCCCTATCTTAACAGCTTCTCCCCTAAACCCTAGCTTCTCCACCACCGCCGCAAGGACTGCCGCCGTCCGTCGCTCTCAGGCACTACCATCGTCGTCTGGTCGTCCGTGCTTCTTCCTCCTTCAAGAATCGCAGCTTATTCTTCCTCGACCTCGGCGCATCAGATCCTGGTATTCATCTGCTCCATCGCGATCCTGCCGCCGTCCGTCGGGCGCTCAGTCACCATCGTCTTCGTTTGGTCGTCGCAGATTCTTCCAACCCACCACCGTCTTCAGAGTTGTGTTCGTTGCCTGGCCTCTGTCTCCATCACCATTCTGCCCCCCTCTTCTCAGACTGCTCAGTAGAAAAACCCATCTCCATTCCAGTTTTCTTCCTTCGAGTTCAGAGAGCAGAAGCTCAACCAAGAACAAAACCTTAGACTTTGATGGTCAGTATGTACTCGAAGCCATGCATCATATCCCTCCAACTCCTTCCATGGCTGCTGCAAGAGAAGAATCTGAGAATGTTATGTTTGGTGCTTTGGATAATCTCTTTGCTAATACAAAGATTAAGCCTAAGGATATTGGTGTTCTTGTTGTGAATTGCAGTTTGTTTAACCCAACTCCTTCACTTTCTGCAATGATTGTGAACAAGTACAAGCTTAGGGGTAACATTAGAAGCTTCAATTTGGGTGGTATGGGTTGTAGTGCAGGAGTTATAGCCATTGATCTTGCTAAGGACATGCTTCAAGTTCATAGAAACACTTATGCTGTTGTTGTTAACACTGAGAACATTACTCAGAATTGGTACTTTGGGAACAAGAAATCTATGCTGATCCCAAATTGTTTGTTCCGTGTTGGTGGTTCTGCTGTTTTGTTGTCCAACAAAGGCTCTGTTAAGAGAAGAGCAAAGTACAAGCTTGTTCATGTTGTGAGGACTCATAAGGGTGCTGATGATAAAGCTTTCAGGTGTGTGTATCAAGAACAAGATGATGATGGCAAAACTGGTGTTTCTCTCTCAAAGGATCTTATGGCTATTGCTGGTGGGGCTTTGAAGACTAACATCACAACTTTGGGGCCTCTTGTTCTTCCAATAAGTGAACAGCTTCTGTTCTTTGCTACTTTGGTTGTTAAGAAGCTTCTGAATGCAAAAGTGAAGCCTTATATACCTGATTTCAAGCTTGCATTTGATCATTTCTGCATTCATGCTGATGGGAGAGCTGTGATTGATGAGCTTGAGAAGAATCTTCAGCTTCTGCCTATGCATGTTGAGGCTTCTAGAATGACACCTCACAGATTTGGGAACACTTCTTCAAGCTCTATTTGGTATGAGCTGGCATACACTGAAGCCAAGGGAAGAATGAGGAAGGGGAATAGGGTGTGGCAGATTGCATTTGGAAGTGGATTTAAGTGTAACAGGGCAGTGTGGCAGGCACTTAGGCATGTCAAGGCTTCACCCAAGTCTCCTTGAAAAGATTGCATTCATAGGTATCCAGTGCAGGTTGTTACATAGCTTTAATTTCTGCTACTCTCTCTGGTACACATAGCATAAGCCAATAATCAATCCTATTCAAGGAGATAATAGATAATGTCTCAGCTGTTCAATCATCACTTTAGAAGCCTATTTTTGTTGTTATTTTTAATTATTCTAATGCTTCTGTTTTAGTTACTTAATCCTTAAATTAATATTTATGTATTTGTCACTGAATCCTTTATTTCACTTGGTTGCATAAAGACTAATGCTAGATTTATATCAGCAATATAATGACTTTTGCTTTGCCTTGCTATCATGTATGAGATGCTACTAAGTTTGGTTAATCACTGTAGTCATCAAACATTTTGCTAAGTTAGGCATCGTTTTCCCTTCTAGTAATTTTTTGTGTTGTGCCAACTGGAAGAAAACCTGTCTCTGTTCCTGAGGTAACAAGTTCTGGGATATCTTCTTGTGCTGAAATTAATTTTTGTTTCCTTCTGGACTATGCTTATGCTTAGAAACAAACTTTGTTCTGCCCTTCCAGTTTTTTTATGTTTTGTTTGTGTTTTTTTTTAAAGAAAAAGAGCAGCAGCTTTGTTTTTGGTATGCTTGGAAACCAAAATTTATAGTGTGCCAGTAACTTTGTTTTTGTAAGAAATTGCATCTTCCCAGAATCCTATAAGCTGTTGAAAATGGTTGGACTATTTTAATTATAGTGCAGGAATTTTTTGTTATAACTAGTGATGTAAGTTTATCCCATTTTTGCTTTGTTAATTGCCTGTAGCTTCTGGAGAGTAAGATACAGGAGGCGAGATCAAAGGAGGATACTCTGAAAGCAAGAGCTCAATCTGCAAAGTTTGTCCAAACCATTTTCTGATTGACTCGCATTTTATTACAGTCTATTCCTAATCCCTTTTAATCCTGGTTTTTTATTTATGTAATAAATGTAACTCTCTGATTTTGTTCTAGAACAATTCATTTTTCCATTGAATTTCTTGTCATTTGTTGAAAGAAAGTGAAAGAAGTTTTGTGGTCAAATATTAACTGTAAGAATAGTTAGATCTCTTACGAAGAATTCTGGTGTTGGAAAGTTATGGCATTAGCATTTTTTTATTCTTCAGCTATGTTTTGTTACTATTATTTTCATATAAAACACTGAATATTTAGCATCAATGGCCTTGTTACAACGTTTCTACTCATTGATAAAGCTTACATAGACTTCACTTATGCAATTTATAAATTTCATTGTGGATATTAATGTACAAGGAATCAAATCAAGGAATGTTACAAGCAATTGTTAAGTTGTAATCATGATTGCATCCTCTGAAAATGAACAAAGTATATACATGAAAGAAGAAAGAAAACAACAATAGAGTGGTGCAACATGCACATTTCAAAGTATATCAAGAGCATGTACCTCGAGGCAGTGTTGAGTTTAATTCTTTATATACAAGTAAGACAGTGAATGATAGATTACAGGCTTCATTTTGTTAGCATATCAACCGTTGAACAGAAAAATTATGATCTTATTGCAGTTACTTGCAAGTGAAATTACTATATTAATCTGACTCACAACAATGACACCATTTTGCTTCCCATATAGTCATCAATTTTGTTAGCATATCAACCGTTGACTCCCTAACATTAACTCTAGTGTTGGATAACAAATGAATTTATATTCTAAGATAGGAACAGAGACAATGAGTTAAACAAATCAAAAATCAATTACAAGTGGGAGGGGAAAAATGGTGGCTTGTTTCTATCCAAAACAAGCAACAAAAAATATGCATTATCTACCATGGCATTCATCCTCCTTTTGGCTCTCCATATCTCTCTATCTGTCTACCAAATTACTCTGATAACCACTGAAAATGAAAAACAACCCAATCCCCTTTAAAAAGTGACAAAGTTCAAGGGATATGAATGCAACTTTGACATTAGAAATATACAATATGCACCTTCCAAGAATGATCACCCACCGTTACAACTTTAAAAGGGGTTTCTAATGGCTCTCCATACATCTCATTGAATAATGATCACCCACCGTTCATTGACATGATCAATCCAAAAACAGCCACAACATACTATTAAAAAAAAGGGACTGACTAGGTAGTAAAATGAAAAAATAAATACAATCATTGGATTCCTCCCAATTTAAAACACATACATGCTACTAGTTCACAATCATTGAACCACATAGTTTTAGCACTATGTAACAGATATTATTAACTAAAAGATGTTCTGCCCCTTAAACTTTAATAATAAAGAATAATATATTAGATTATTGTGTTCCTGAACTAGTTCTCACGTAAAGAATAATCACCTAAAAGATAGAAAAAAAAAAAAGGAAATGTCATAACATGCTTCCACTCTAGATAGATATGCCTAAAGGCCTTAAAAAATAGCAACAGCCTTCTTCTTCTTCTTCTCATATCTGATTGGTTCTCATGAGACTGATCTTGCTTGACTATGGTATCCTTCCAGCCCTGTTCAAGCAAACAAAAAATAAGCAGGCTTCCTGGATCTATTACTCTATGAGATCTGTTTATATATAATTGCAAAGGAGATGGTAATTGAGATCTAGTAAAAGCAAATGGAACGATAAATTCGTAGTTAATGGACTATAATTATTCCTGAGTCCAGTGACAAACCTTCCATGCTTTTGCAGCAGAGATCGACGAACGGACTGAGTGGGATGAGCAGTTAGGACCAAATCTACAGTTTGCTTCTTCAAAGCATCAAACACTTCCTGTGGGGACTTTTTCAGTTCAGTCACAAGCCTCTTGAAGGTTTCTTCAATGTCAGATTCAGTGATGGCAGAGTTCTCATCAGCAAAATCGCCCTTCTTTAATAGCTTAATCCTTCTTCGGTAGGCAATTTGAACTTCTTCTGCCAAGTTAGCCAAATTAAGCATGTGGGAAAATGATTTGGCAATGACAATAGAATCCCCAGCATCAAGACCAGTTAGCATATTCCCAAGTTCCTCCAACTTCTCAGTCTTATGCTTCCTTTCATACTCAGCTGAAAGCTCATAACAATCTTGATCCTATTAAGCATCAAATTGTTTAAACTATAAGGCACAACAGGAAAATAACAAAGAAAGAAAAAATTACAGAACAAAGCGGAAGATTGGGTTCCTCTTTTTGAGTCAGTGCCAATCCTTAGTATGTAACATGTTTGAGAGTACTTGTGCATATTAAACTTCTCCCCTCTTTTCTAGAGTCAATAGATCAAAACAAGGTTCTGAGAACCGGACCGGTCATCGAACCGTTCTAGTCATTGGTTCACTGGTTCATTAGTCCAACCGGTTCAACCGGAAAAACCGTTTTAAAATAAAATAATAAATAAATTATAAATAAACATCCTAAAATATAATTATAGTATAATATAAATCTTAAAATATCTTTGAAATTTAAAACACTACATAAAATATCATCAACCTAATCCATATGATCTTATCAAAATACAAACTCAAAAATTAAATAGTAAAAAAACATATCTAAATATTAAATCCTAACATCATGATTTATCAATCATCAAAATCCACAAGAACTTGTTGCAAATTTGCTTCGGTGGATTAGGATTAGGATTAGCAGCATCATTCGAAATTAATAAAAGTTTTATTAATCTCTATTTGATTAATACTATTATCTATAACTGAAATTAATAAAAGTTTTATTAATTAAAACAAAATTAAAGACCAGCCACAGCACAATGAAAAATAAAAAAATTATCAACATGACCATATCTAAATTCTGCCACCAACATTCAGCAACAAACAAAGCCAGCAAAACCAGCAATAATTAGGAGCCAGCAACTACAAATCAAAGCAAAACCAGCAACTACAAAACAAAGAAGTATCCATAACCAAATACGAAATTAAAGACTAGCCATAGCACATTGAAAAATCAAAAAATTATCAACATGAGCATATCTAAATTCTGCCACCAACATTCAGCAACAAACAAAGAAATAAAAACAGCAGGACATTCAGCAGCAAAAACACCATTACCAACAGCATTCAGCATTCAGCAACAAAAATTATCATTCAACAACAAACAGGGCATTCAACAACAAAAATTAGCATTCAACAACAAAGTGTGATCTTATCAAAATACAGTCTCAAAAGTTAAATAGTAAAAAGAAATATCTAAATATTAAAAACCAACATGAAGATTTATCAATCATCAAAATCCATAAATTAGAACCTTGTGACTGACTATTATTCGAACTAGGTGGATTAGGATTAGCAGAATCATTTGAATTAGGAGGATTGGCAGACGAATTATTACTCAAACAGGCATTATAAGCAACTGCTTCTTGATTAATACTTTCATCCATAACTAAATTCAATAAATCATAATCCAAATTAAAAACAGCAACAGAACGGCTAGAAATCCAATAATCATCCATAAGACCATAGAACAGAATTAGTAACAAATCCATTACTCAATTTCAGAATCAGTAACAAATCAGTAACAAAAAGCACATATTAGAACAGAATCAGTAACATCAGAAATCAATCACTAACTTCAGAGTTCAGATTCACAAATTCCTAATTTCAGAAATTGCATATTTGAGTAATTTGAAATTTCAGAGTTCAGACCACTAACCTTGGTTAAAGCATTTCATCAAACATGTTGAGTGCGGTAAAATTAAAATGAAATAAGAGAATCCAAAGCTTAATTTCAATGTGATAGAGAAGAGAACAAAACTATTGTAACTTTAATTTAATCTATGAAAAAATCCAAACCACTACCAAATCAAATAATTACTTATTGTAGTAGAAATCAGAAGTTGCAGAGTTTGAAGATGAGTATTGGTGTTGTCTGTTGTGTGAGTGTATTGTCTGGTGGCTGGTTTAGGGAACTCACGGCGGGGACAACAGAGAGCAGTTCGACGAGTGGAGCACGCGGGTTGGTCGCAGAGTTTGAAGCAGAGCAACGTGGCTTCCAGACGAACGCGAACTCGAACGGTGAACAACGAGTGAACGCGAACGGTGAACGCCGAGCGAACGCGAACGAAGACGCGAACGTGAACGGCAAACAAACGGCGACGGAAGCGTGGCTGAGCAGACAAAGACGACGGACGCCGAGCTCGAGGAAGCAACCGCGCTCGGTGACAGCGAACAGGGGTTGAAGACTTGGAGCACGAGGGAAGCTAGATGACGGATGGCGAACTTTGAGTGCGACGGACGGCAGCAGTATGCCCCCTCCTTGTGGCGGTGGTGTAGGCTTACAGTGCTAGGGTTTTGTGGTTAGGTTTGTGATTTCTCTGACTGAAAGAAAGAAAGGGAGAACGGGAGAAAGAAACGAAGGAGCTTCCCTTTTTGTGTAAACCGGACGGGTTCCGGTTCGGTCTGACCGGCCGGTTCTCGTCCGGTTCAACAGTTTTTAGCCGATTTTCTAATTGTCGGTTTTATATGCCTGACCGGACCGTTAATACTGTCGGTTCGCGGTTAAACCAGTTTGACCGGCCGGTCCGGTCCGATTTTCAGAACATTGGATCAAAATATTACCAAGAAAGAAAAAAGCCATACAGATTTTGTGCATCATATCAAAGTGGACCTGAATTTATTTACTTAAGAGTTTGCATTTACTTATGGCTCTAAAACAAAGTGGATATTCTATTAGCATGCCTACCCTAAACCAGAAAAACATCGAGCACAATAAACGGAGAACTGAATGGCCATCTGTAAGTTCTCATATCACGAACATTCGCATGAATCCTCTACGGTTACATAACTTAGTGATCTCACCAATTTTTTTTTATTTTTTTGCAGTGGATCCCGATTTTATTTGAGCCTCCTGCATACATGGATTTGGATGACTTAGATATTAAAATGGCAATCTATGTGTTTGCACCAAATAAAAGAAGGTTAAATATCTCATTATCTATCTACTAAAAATTTGAAAAATAGTTCAATATTAATGTGATTCGTATTTGTAGTGATGAGGTATTGTCGACAACAAACAAATTTAGCGGAACTCGTGACAATTTCAAGTCATTAATTCCCAAGCAGTGGGTACATGGGGATGTAAGTGCATAATTAAACTGCTATGTCTAGCATACTTTAATTTCTAATATATTTATTTTATCACATAGGTGTTGGATTTGGTTGCTACTATGCTAACCATGCAGGAAAAAGAAATGGGATGTCAAACAAACTGGTATTTGCCAGCTGTATTTTCGGTACATAATGTCTTTTTCAGACTTGTTACCGTTTTTATTTATTTTATCTTATTACTTAATTGGTGCCACTGATTTACCCCCTAACTATTAAATTCAGCAATTCATACTGCAATGTGATACCAAAATTGAAGTTCTGTTGAAATATTATCAAAAAGAATTTATGAGAAAAGTTGATGAAGGTCTAAAAAAAGTATATGATTTATTGTATTTTAATTTTTTTTATTATTTAATGGCATTTATCTTTATGAATTGATATATACCTTTTTTTAAAAAAAAAAAATTGTATCTAGTAATATTCTAATACGTGAAAGTTGGTACTAGATTTTTTTACCTGTCAACGAGAACAACAGACATTGGTATTTGGTTGTTTTTGATTTGTGCAATCATCAAATAATTCTGTTAGACTCCCTACCGATTGCTACAAATAAAGAGTAGAAGAGATCGAGTATAGTAAAGCTGGTAAATTAACTTTTTCTATTTTCACTTTTATGACTTTTTTTTTTAGGTTTCAAATACCGTCCTTTATTTAATTTTTTTTCTATATAAATAGGCAAAATATCTGGAAGATATGCTCAAGTATGACTCGTTCTATAAATACAACACTCCGTTCAGGCCAAGGATACTTGATTTTGCATTTGTGGATATGCTAGAAACAGGAGAACAAGCTTCTGGCTCGTAAGGAATATCTGTATTTGTGTTTTTTTTTTTCAAATTTTTATCTGCATAAGCTAACCGCGTCTTATTTAACACAGTAATGATTGTGGGGTATGGGTGACAACCTGGATGACAAACTACAGGAAGACGTATAGTTATACAATAAATGTAATTTTCTTTTGCTTAAAAAAATAGTACTTCAATTGCTAATGTGTATGGTTTTGTTGGTAACCTAAAATATTTATATTTTTCAGGTTAACCATGGTACAAGGATGCGACTTGCGTTGGATTTGATTCTAAGATCCCACAACTTGATGCTGCGCAATGTCATTGAATCTGCTACCAGGAATTACAATAAGTATAAACAAAAGGAGTCAAACAAAAATTAATTAATCGTAATTGTCATGTAGTCATGTTAAGATTATATTAACTACTAAGACTTGTTAGTTTCATCTCTTTTACTTAAAAAATTATTATGCACTATATTTTTTATGGACTCTTGTTGAGAATTAATGTTTCTGTCTTTCGTTCGATTTTAGTTGAATTTACGTGAAGCTTAATTTTTACTCTAGCATTTTGATTCCTTGAACCACTTCTGTGTTGTAAGCTTAATTGAAAATTTGATACTAAAATATATTAAGTATTTTAAATAAAAACAGCATGAGAGAATGGTTATAATCTATCTTTTGAAAATTGGTTCGGACCGACCGGTTAAACCATGAACCGCTACAAAAAACAACTCGGACAAATGTTAAAACCCCAAATTTCAAAAACCACAATTGAACCGTTGAACCGGCCAAGAACTGGTCGGTCAAACCGAACCGTCATTTGGCCGGATTCTTGGAATAAGGGAAAAACGCAAAGTTCTGAAAACGGTTCGAATTGACTGGTCAAACCGGTCAATTCGTGAATCGAGGGAAAAAGCGGTTCGGACCAAGATTCTGAAAACCCGTTCGAACCGGTCAATCGAACTGTGAACCGGTACAAAAACAAATCGGTCATATATCAAAACCGAAAGATTCAGAAACCGTTGTTAGACTGTTGAACCGGTCGAAAATCGGTCGGTCGAACCAAACCGAGAACCGACCGATTTTCTAAAATTTGCTCAAAACGGTGCCGTTGGTTAGAGGAACCCTAACCAGTAGGAGTGTTCAAAACCGACTCGGACCGAACTAAATCGATCAACTGAACCGAAAAAACCGAAAATAAAAAACCGGTTCTGATAATAAAAACCCGAACCGAACCGGTCAAGTAAAAAACAAAAAAAAAACCAAACCCCCCTCCCCCAAAATGAACGAAACCTAAACCTAACCCAGTAACCCCCATTCGGCCATTCCCCCAAGCCCCAATCCCAAACGAACCCTAGCCCCTCTCTCCCTACTCCCTAGGTCTCACAGCCTCGCTCTCTGCAACTCCCATCGCCGGTGAGAGACCTCCTCCCACCACCTCGCAGCCACCGCCACCTTCCTCCCAGCGCAGCCATTCCACTGCTCCCACCCAGGACCTCCTCGCGGACAGAGCAGCCCAGCACTGCAGCACACAACCAGCGCCCAGCGCCCAGCAGGTTGGCACCACGCTTGCAAGTCGCACCCACCACCACCCTCGGTCCCTCGCAACTCGCAAATCGCACCTAGCAGGCCAGGACCACCCACTCACCCAGGACCACCCAGGACCACTCGATAGCCTATTGCAAGTAAAGAACACGATTTGCTATTATATATAAAGTTCTTCTATTCTTTCTTATTAGCATGTTTTCCAATGCCATCTACTTTGGTTCTAACTTGGCATAATGTGATAATTGAAATGTTAGACCAACGTAGTTCTGATTATTGCTTTTCTGTTCTCTCGCGAACATAAGGGAACTATATGCTTTTCTGATTATTGCTTTTTCTGTTCTCTGAATGAAAACACTGAAGAACGCAGAGAAGACAGAAGAGAACTCGAACGCAGCTTGGAGGAAGCACCGAAGCAGCCATCTCTCGTCGCCGTTCCTCAACGCCCAGCCACCGTCGCCGGCCTCGCCTTCTGCCTCCGTCGTGCAGCCACTGTCTCGACGGTGCCACTTCTGTTCCATCGCGTCAGCCCTTCGGTCGTGCCCTGTTCCTTTCTTGCTACTGATCTGCTCTGCTCTGTTCTGGCATTTAGTTCTAGGTATTATTTTTTTTAAACTATAATTGTTGAATAATTCTTGTTACTTGTTAGTTAATTCTACAATGAAGTGGCTTGCCAATGAGTTTTGGAAATGTGTTGCCTCTCAATTCTTCTGAATCTCACTTGGTTCTATAATGTTAGTACTTTTTGCGTGTACAACTTGCAATTCACTACTTTCTTGTCTGATTAAATTTTGGGTGACTATTTTTCGTAACAATTTAGTCAAATATATCAAATCAATCTATCGATTTTCACTTATCGATTTTCACTTATCAGATAGAAACTTGAGAATCATTCTTATTTAAGTTGCATATGTGATTTCACTTGTGCATTACTGACCCTTGGTGAGTGTGTATTTATTGCTATGAACTAGTGGTCTATTAGTAAAATTGATCCATCAATATGATGTAGTTTGATTCAGTTGCCAAATAATTTGACATCAACTTAATTCACTTCTCTTTCTTGTCTTATTGGCTCAAATATTAATATTTCTGGTCGTATTTCATAGCAAAGTAAAAAGCTCCTATTGTTCAGGTTTTGCTCTTTGGATTAATTGATTGACCAAAACATAGATGATGTACACCTATCCAAACAATCTTAGTATTGATGCTATTTGGATGTAGGATGATATACCCAATCAATCAACATCTTGGAGGCAACTTGAATTAATGCTGTTTAACTGTGGTTAATCTTGTCTAATTTGAAATTCATTCGATGCAATCAATTTACATTTCAAATGTAGATGGCATTGATATATGTAAGGCCAACTGCCAAAGGTACATTTAATTAATAATTGAATGACCTTTATATCATATCCATCACACTCTCTTGGACTTTATAAATGGCAGCGAACGGGAGTAGTGTTTCCAAAGCGTTCTTTAGATGCGTCTCCAATATTTACTCCACCTCCTACCCATCAAGCTTCAGGAAGTATGCATGCTGGATATGGGATGCCAAGCGGTTCTTCAAAAACACTTGACAAAACAATGGCAACAGATATAGAAACTTTGAGGTGAAATTTCAATTTTTTCACTATGTTGCCAACCGCTGGTGCTGACCTCTGTCACCAGACTTGTGTAAACTAAAATATCTCTCCTTTTTCCTTGTCTTCTTTTATTTTTTTTATAATTCATAGTTTGTCAAGCTTGGAATCCATGCGCCATGTTATGGACCTGTTGAGTGACATGCTTCAAGCTGTGAATCCTAGTGACTGTACGGTACGTTGGATGATATCTTGGTCTTGCTGAATTATCTCAGGCCACAGTAAGCTAAATTTATTTTGTTTTATGCTTAGCAGGCTGTAAAAGACGAAGTAATTGTTGATCTTGTTGATCGCTGTCGCACCAACCAGAAAAATTGATGCAGATGCTAACAACAACTGGGTTAGTTCCTATAGACTGGTTATAACATGTCACACAGACCCCAACACCTGTCGACTGCTTTATGAACTCTGCATGTCCACAAGATGCGTGGAATAATCCTAGTTTTCTTTCAGGGATGAGGAGCTTCTTGGACGAGGCCTTGAACTAAATGATAGTATTCAGAGTTTGCTTGCAAAACATGATGCAATTGCTACAGGGAATCCCCTTCCAATTCAACGTGCAGGTTCCAGCACTCCACCAGGTGAAGTTCTGCCAGATGAAGCTAACTCAAATTTCAATCAAACTGATGTGCGGAGCCCCAGCCATCAGACTGACATGAAGAGCCCCAGCCGCAGTCCCGTAGAGTCTATTTCAATGATTGTACTCTGAACACTCCACAAGCTCTAAGGTTCAATCACAAAAAGGGGCTGCAAGGGAACAAAAATAAATCAAAACAATGATGATGGACAAGTTAATCTGTTACTTTGAAAATTTTTTACATTCTCGGATCAATGTATCTGAATATAACTAGGATCTGGATATGGTGATAGAAGGATGTATCAAATTTTCACTGCGAGATTAAGGGGAACAAAAGAAGTATTTAGTTGAAGACCTAGAATGTACTTACCATGTCAACACTAACAGGCTTGCCATCTTCTGCAAGGATTTCGACTATAGTTCCTGATTGATCAGCCTGTATATACACACACAAGACACAAATTTGTAGTTCAAGATGGAAAGAAAATCTGAAGAACTGTGAAGTGAAGATAATGCTACAACTTATGCATCTCCCATTGCTTTTTAAATTTGCATCCCATAGTTACTAACCAAGAAAATCAAGTTGGTTTACTGGTTCACTATGCAATTTTTTATTGCATAGTTCATTTGATGGAAATGTCAGCCATAATGCTTCCTTAAATAATTCAACAAGTTTTTGCACTTTGCTTTGCTATAACCACCAGCATAAAAGAAGTGAAGTATACCTATTTTATACATAAGAACTCATAAAACACAAGAAAAAACCCCACCTTAAGCAGGACAAAAATTATAGCTATTATCGGGATACTTTTTCTTTTAATATGTCAGGACCTCGTTGTAACGAATTTTATATACATACGCGAAGAACCAGTAACCTCACAGAAAGACAAAAAGCAAAATAAAACACATGCATAAACCCGAAAATGCAACACTCCGTTCAAAGTACTCTGAATCAAGCAATTACTAAAAGTCCTATAAAGCAAAGTTTATAGAGAAACTATTTGCATATTATGATACATGGATGAGTACTATAGGAGTGAGATTCAATAGGACATGAGGAGCAAATACTACCAAAAATGAAAAAGAAAAAAGACGCTAAAGTGCAGAAGATCAACCCACATACTCCCCCTTTCCTCATTTATGTTGACATCATCTTCTTTCCGAAAAGCATATTTTTCATGGGAAAAGGCACCACTTTAATCATATTTTAAAGTCGATAGAGAGGAATGAAGACCGCTTAGCAAATTGAGAACCTTAAATCTCAACCTTCAACATGCACCGCATAAACAAGTCAAGCGATATACTATTCATGGTGCGATTTGAGTATTAGAAAGCAACTTGCAAGTAGTTTTCCAAGGCACTCACTTCAGAGAATTAATCAATAATTAGTAACCATTGACTAGAGAAAACAGCCCAAATCCCTCATTGCTACATACAACATCTGTTTCAGAACACAGCATATTACATAAACTAACATTAATCATACTTTGACAGGAAGATTTTCAAGCAATTATAGGTACCTTTAAGAGTAATTTCCTCCTGTGAAGCAATATGGCCTCTGGAATTAACAGAAATCAAGAAAATGTGCAAAATGTCAATAAAATTCTATCAACATGAAACTGGTAAAATTAATAATATCTTACCCGCCGGCATCTTCAAGTATGTCTAGATCAAAAGCATCCAGCTCAAATCTGTCTGGTATAATAACAGAATCCGCATTGTTTCCACAGATGCTTTGTCTTTTGTTTTGATCAGGAACTTATTGATTCTAACAAGCATCCCATTGCAGTCATCTAACAAATATTCAGGCTTCTTTCAAAAGAGAGAGCTCTGTCTCAAGACGATTTAGCCTGTCTCTTGAGGCCTTATCTGTATCATTTGTTAGAGAAAGTCGCTCCATCTCTAGTTTCAAGACTGACCGGTTGATCTCATCAAGTGCAGTAGGTTTAGAAGTAATTTCCATTTTCAGTTTGGGACCGGCTTCATCAACCAGATCAATAGCTGCAGAGGAACCACTGGATATTCATATCAAAAGCTATCTATCTATCTATCTATCCATCTATCTATCTTATAACAAAATTTTCAGGCAAATTTTAACAAAGTTTCAGCACATACTTAACAAAGAGTAACAAATTTTTCCAAATCTTTCTGATGTTAAGCATATTAGAAAAAGAAACCCAACTTTCAGGAGACAGTAACAAAATCATGAAATTTGAACAAGATCAAATACAGACCAAAAACAGAACAACACTCACGGAGCCAAAAATCAAGAACAATCAGCACAACATACTAAACAGAGCCAGAAATCAACAACAATCAGCAACTAAAATTAGAATACAGCAACACATAATCACCCTAAATCCTAAAATCAATAAATCTATCAACAAAAATTCAAAAACAGCAGATTCAGAAGTAAAAAAACACTAAAACAGCAGAAATTAAAGCTATGTAACAACCTGCACTGGATACCTATGAATGCAATCTTCCCAAGGAGAATTGGGTGAAGCCTTGACATGCCTAAGTGCCTGCCACACTGCCCTGTTACACTTAAATCCACTTCCAAATGCAATCTGCCACACCCTATTCCCCTTCCTCATTCTTCCCTTGGCTTCAGTGTATGCCAGCTCATACCAAATAGAGCTTGAAGAAGTGTTCCCAAATCTGTGAGGTGTCATTCTAGAAGCCTCAACATGCATAGGCAGAAGCTGAAGATTCTTCTCAAGCTCATCAATCACAGCTCTCCCATCAGCATGAATGCAGAAATGATCAAATGCAAGCTTGAAATCAGGTATATAAGGCTTCACTTTTGCATTCAGAAGCTTCTTAACAACCAAAGTAGCAAAGAACAGAAGCTGTTCACTTATTGGAAGAACAAGAGGCCCCAAAGTTGTGATGTTAGTCTTCAAAGCCCCACCAGCAATAGCCATAAGATCCTTTGAGAGAGAAACACCAGTTTTGCCATCATCATCTTGTTCTTGATACACACACCTGAAAGCTTTATCATCAGCACCCTTATGAGTCCTCACAACATGAACAAGCTTGTACTTTGCTCTTCTCTTAACAGAGCCTTTGTTGGACAACAAAACAGCAGAACCACCAACACGGAACAAACAATTTGGGATCAGCATAGATTTCTTGTTCCCAAAGTACCAATTCTGAGTAATGTTCTCAGTGCTAACAGCAACAGCATAAGTGTTCCTATGAACTTGAAGCATGTCCTTAGCAAGATCAATGGCTATAACTCCTGCACTACAACCCATACCACCCAAATTGAAGCTTCTAATGTTACCCCTAAGCTTGTACTTGTTCACAATCATTGCAGAAAGTGAAGGAGTTGGGTTAAACAAACTGCAATTCACAACAAGAACACCAATATCCTTAGGCTTAATCTTTCTATTAGCAAAGAGATTATCCAAAGCACCAAACATAACATTCTCAGCTTCTTCTCTTGCAGCAGCCATGGAAGGAGTTGGAGGGATATGATGCATGGCTTCGGGTATATACTAACCGTCGAAGTCTAAGGTTTTGTTCTTGGTTGAGCTTCTGCTCTCTGAACTCGAAGGAAGGAAACTGGAATGGAGATGGGTTTTTCTACTGAGCAGTCTGAGAAGAGGGGGGCAGAATCGTGACGGAGATAGAGGCCAGGCGACGAACACAACTCAGAAGACGGTGGTGGGTTGGAAGAATCTGCGACGACCAGACGAAGACGATGGTGAATGAGCGCCCGACGGACGGCGGCAGGAGCGTGATGGAGCAGATGAATACCAGGAACTGACGCGCCGAGATCGACGAATAAGAAGCTGCGATTCTTGAAGGAGGAAGAAGCACGGACGACCAGACGACGATGGTAGTGCCTGAGAGCGACGGTCAGCGGCAGTCCTTGCGGCGGTGGTGGAGAAGCTAGGGTTTAGGGGAAAAGTTGTTAAGATAGGGGTATTCAAAGGGTATTTTTGTCTAATTAAATAAAGGAAGGATGTTTAAGACTTTTCATTAAAATTAAATAAAATTTATTTTTTATTTTTATTTAATTAAAAGGATGTTTTAGTAAAAGTGGTGATATATTATATATTTAAAAAAGAAAAAATTAAATGCTGACGTGGAAAATAAATTCCACTTGTTTAATTATTATTTGTCCATATTTTAAACGTATCGATACGTATTAATTTATCATTATACCGTAGCAAACACCTAATAATAATGTCACCTGAGATGGTTTGTGCTCAAAACACAAGCCACGTGTGCACGTCTTTTCCAGGAAAAGAAGGTCGGCAACACGTGTCAGCTTGATTGTACCTGTTGAATCTTGATGACTGACTCATCACGTAATCTTTGAGGTTGAAAGTTGAATAATTGAAATGGATAATACTAAAAATACTATTCATATATCAAATATATTTAAAAATTGGGATTTTATTTTGCAGATTACCAACCCGACCAATTCGATAGGATATTGACCCGTATAAATCAAACTGATATGTGCATCCCATTATTTTTTGAAAAGATTTAGACAGATGAATTCAAAATCTAAATACAAGGTATAATGGGGAGAAACTTACTTTTTTTTTTAAATACGTTATTTTTATTTTAATTAACCATCTTATTATACAGAGACTTACTTTATAATTAAAAGGAAGGTTGGTTTTTTATTTGTGAATGACATATCAGGTTTTTCATGTAGCTATTTGTTGTCTTAGTTGTAGGGGCAAAATTTCGGATTAAATAAAATGAGCTCGATTAACCTGTCCGAAAAAAAAAATGATGGATTAAATATATTAGTCTATAGGTTATTGTCTATTTAATTTTTTTATATTTTTTCAAAAACTAATATTTTTTATCATCTAACTAAAAAAAATTTGACCTATCAATTTTAAAAAAATATTTGTTTAAAGTTTTTAATCTAAACATAATAATTTTTGTTAAAATATTTTTTAAAAAATAAAATAAAAAAAATAAACGGATTCATCCGTTTAATTTATTAGGCTAATCATAAATTGTTTGAACTGAACAATTATAACCAATAAATAAAACAAATTTAAATGAATCAGTCTATTTAACCCATAAACTTAAATGGTTAGGCCTAAATGTCCATTTAGTTGCCCTACTTTTTCATAAATAAAATATTTAATTAATTTAAATTAAAAAAATCCTGAAATTATGCTGTTAAATATTTTTCTATTTTTAACAATGGGCCTTGAGTTTTTCATGAGAAAAAAAAAGGGTTAGAGCAGGGGCATTTAAAGTAATACCAAACATCTAAGACCAAAAACGAAAAAGTAACTAATACCAAACATTTTATGAAGCCACAATACGATATTCTTCATTTTACTGGGTCAAATAAAATAGAACAAAAAACGTTAAAATGGTGTCAGAAAAGACAAGGATTGACAGGGTTTAGGTACTTTTTTTTTCTTTTGTTGGTTTACAGGTACTATTTTTTTCCTTTTAAATAAAGCTAAAAATCTCACTGGTTATGACGGGTTCTGACTTGAAAAATAGCTCTAAGTAGGATCAAACTCTTGCCTCAATATATGATCCTCATCTTCCAATTTTTTCTGCAACCTGAATTTTATGTTCTAAACATTAGGTAATGATTTCGTAGACCACCCAAAATAAAAACAAAGCTTAGATAAAATATATTTTATAAAAAAAATTATTTTTTTAATATCTAAACCTCCTGTAGTCTTAAAAGATCTACAAAACTCTTATTGATATTAATTTAATTTATTAATTTATATTATAATATTTTTAATTTTTTACATAACTCACAATTTTAAAGCTCAACAAAATTAGAAGTATTCATTTAATGGTGTATTAAAAATATAATATTGAGAGTAAATTTTTTTTTTTTAAGTGTTAAGGGTTCGAATCTCACTTTGTACATACAACAAATTTATTGGTCCCACAGTGAGAAATTAAAAAAAAAAAATCCATGGACCTTATGTTTTTTGTTTTTCCTCATGCTCTAATTGAAAGCCTTATCCAAATAATAGTGGGCTCATTTCCATGTGGCCCAAATAATATTCAATAAAATGGTCTCCGTCAACCTAAACTATAGGCTTTGACAAAAAAAAAAAAAAAAAGAAAATAAATTGTAAATGATTAAGACTGAAGACGAAAAAATTAATTTGGGTTGATCAAGTGGTCAACTCATTCGTCCGCTTCCACTTAAATAATTTGGGCAAAATTACTCTTGAAAAAACAAAAGCAAACTTAAAAGGTTTGATTTGTTTGACAAATATCATCTATTCTATCAACCATTAGAACAACAAATTATGGACTTCACTCACTACTTTTTATTTATTTTTTTTTACTACTCTTGAATTTAAAAATGCAAGTATTTTTGAGATTTTTTTCCCTCCTTTCTAACTAGCTTTACCTATGCATAAAAAAACCCCATAATTTATTTCTAGCTATTGCTATTTCAAAACAAGAGGTATCTCTATATATGTAATCTAAATTTGAAACATGTCTTCAATCACACACAATATTTTTTATTTTTTTTAATCCAAGTTATTAACGATGCATGTCTCACCAATTTTCCCTCCCACTCGATTTGGTTGGTTAGGCTTTGAATCCGACATGCACCTTTCACTAATCATATAATAGTTAACAAAAAAGGTTACACCTACAAACATTAATTAATCTTCTAATGGTAAGAAAAAAAAATTTAATTAACTAGCATGCAACTTACATCAATGGTGGCATCCATCAAATTAGGGTTACAATTTCCATGTAGCTTGAGCAACAATGTGGTTAAGCTAGGGTTTCATTATTCTTCATCACCATCACCTAATAATAAGAGAAGAGTTTCATTAATGGTGAATGCAAATTCTAATAGAAGATTAGGAGGAACAATAAATAATGGAGAAAATAATAACATAAATGATAAAAATTATAAGGTGAATGGGGTGCGTGTGGCCGAGGCTCCTCTGACTTTGAGAAAATTAAAGGAAGATTCAGCAGAGGAAGCTCTTGTAACTTGCATGCATGGAAGGTTTCAGGAGGGTATTTTCGTCTATAGGCAGATTTTTGCTATAAGGTCTTATGAGATTGGGCCAGATCAAACTGCTACTATGGAGACCATCCTCAATTTTCTTCAGGTAATTAATTAATTAATTAAATTCGTTCATGCACTATGAAAAAAACTCTTAAGATTTAACTCAGGTGAAAACTCGAATTCTTGAATTCGTAATGAAAAGATTGGATTTGCTTTGACTGTTAAAAGTAAGTAATTCATTCTCTCTATCTTTTGTTTGTCTCTATTACATTCTATCTTATTTTATCTATCTCATTTGGTTCTGTGATATTTGAGAATCACGGTCAATATCTCAATGTAGGTTCGAGATACTTTATTATACTTTTATCCGGGACTATTTAAATTAGCCAATTTAAAATTTTTCGATGTACTAGTATTAGCAATAATAAATGCATATTTGATGCAGTAATCAATTCTCAATTTTTCTTAGAAACTATAATTGTCGCTATTTGTATGTCAAGTTGATAGTTAAGAATGATTAGATAGTAATTTAGTTATCGATCCAACAACTTTTAATTATTAAATTCACGTGAAAATAACTGTACGTGAGTCTTTATTATTAACTAGTTTTGACTCAAATATAAGATATATTAAAAAAATAATTGTTAATCATCTAACTTTTTTCTTAATAATATATTTAGGAAACTGCTCTAAATCATGTGGCAAACTCTGGAATAGGTGGTAATGGATTTGGGGCAACACGCCAGATGAGCATCCGAAAACTCATCTGGGTTGTTACTCGCATTCAAGTTCAAGTCCAGAGATATAGCAGTTGGTAGTTACTCTTCTTCTTTCATTTGTATTTTTTAAAATTTTAAAATATTTATGTTATTTATAATATAAAATAAACTATTATTTTTATTTATCAAAATACCTAACCATGGCTAACATTAATTTCATTCATTATTAAATTTGTTAGTATTCTATTTTTTTCTAATAAAAATTGTTATTATTCATTTTTTGTGAGTATAAAATTAATTTTATTTATTTATAAATATTAAAAATTTTCATAAATAAAAATAATAAGTTCTTGCTTTTTTTTTCTTTTCAAATTTATCATTATAACCATTTAAATACATTTAATTATGGGTGTGACATATATGATAGGGGGGATATAATTGAAATTGATACTTGGGTTGATGCACATGGAAAGAATGGAATGCGCAGAGATTGGGTAATCAGAGATCACTTCACTAAAGAAGTCATTGTAAAAGCTACAAGGTACTTCATGCTAAATAGTTAAATTAATTCGAATTTTTAACACTTACTCGGTTCAAATAATAAAATATAAAAAATAAATTTTTTAAAATATATATTTTTTATATATAAATATATTATTTTATTCTAACTAGTCTAATTCTGATTAAATTTTTAAACTTCTAATTCTACTGAGAATTCAATTTGTCTAATAAATTAGAAAAGACGAAAATTACATGCATGATAAAAATGACTTGGTTTGATGCAGTACGTGGGTGATGATGAATAGAGAAACAAGAAAACTTTGCAAGATACCTGAAGAAGTAAGGGAAGAGCTTACTCCATTTTATATTAATAGGTTTGCTATTTCTAATGAAGACACAGATTCTGAAAAGATTCATAAGCTTACTGATCAGGATGCTGAGAACATCCAAACTGGATTGGCTGTAAGTTTTCTTCTTTACATGATTTTCATAATAGTTATTATTAGCTTTCGATATTTTATTGGTTTCTATAGTTTTACTGAATTTTCAATTAGATCTTTATATATTTTTTTCGATTAAGACTCTATATTATATTAGATTTTGAAGTTAACGGAATATTTTGTTAAAAAAAACAAATATGTCTAATACTTGACTGAATATTATGTATAGTTAAACAGAATATTTTGTTAATTCCAAAGTTTTTATCACAATAAGGACTTAGTTACAAAATCTGATATAGTATAAGGATCTAATTAAAAAGAAAAAAAATATAGAAACCTAATTGAAAATTCGGTAAAACTATAGAGACTAATAGAATAATTAAACCTTATTATTATTCAACCAAAGTGCATATTTGATTAGCTCAACTCAAAATTATTAGACAATTTTAAATAAGTAACCTAATTTATGTTGTTCTAGCAATGCTATATGGCCAACAAATATTATTATTTTTTACTAAAATCACTTGGCCAACAATAATTTACATATATATTCATAAAAATTTTACGCACAAGAAGCATATGATTTATATTTATATTTATCTAAGTTTGTACACATAAATTAATAAAATATATTTACACACATAAATTAATAAAATATATTTATTAAAAAAATAATAATTTAATGTTGGTACTAATCAAATCATGATAAAAAAAATTAACATTTACTATTTTCTAAGAATTTCTCATCTCATTTTATATATAATAATGGGTAGTGTTAAACAGTTAGTAAAATGTATTGTTTTTTATCTATAATTAGTCAACAATATTTAAAAATAGACTAAAAATATACCATTAGACTATTAAACCAAATATATTAAACTGATAGCTAAAAATATTAACCAATATAAAATAAAATTACTTATCCTTAAACTTTTTCCTATAATAATAAAATTACACCGTGCTAAAAACACTCAAGAGACCCACATACTTGAATATTAACCAATAGATAGTGTCTAGTGTAAAACAAATTATTATAGTATAGTGGTATATATAAATTGTTTGTTAAATTATTATTAGAGTAATACGATAAATAAAAATTTTGTTATAAATTTATAGATCCTTAAGAAAAGCAAAGTACCAAATAAATTTTTGAGAAAATTTGTAGATTTATAAGTTTTTAAAGCAAAAAATATCAAATAAGTTTTTAAAGAATTGTAAGAATAGAAATGTAGAAGTCTACTATATCTTTTTTTTCCCTCAAAAATCTATAAATTTATAACAAAATTTTCTCAGAGACTTAACAAGTACTTTATTTTTTCTTAAAGACTTATAAATCCATCACTAAAATATTTATTAATTTAATAAATGATTTATTTATAACCATCTAAAAAGAAACTGATTTATTTATTATGTGCATGCAAATATACAGCCAAGGTGGAATGACATGGATGCTAACCAGCATGTGAACAATGTGAAATACATAGGATGGATTTTGGAGGTAGTAATCATCAGACTCAAAATATTTTAGGATAAAATATAATTTGTTAAAAATTTTAAAAATATTTTTAAATTTTATTTTATTTCAATTTTATTTTAAAATTTTTTTACTTATATCAAATATACTCTGATCATTAATTTTTTAAAAAATTTAGGACTAATTAAGCAACAATTTTATAAGAATAATCATTAATATACAAATAAATCAGTGATAATTGTCATGCATTATTATTACTGGATTAGTCTTAAATTTTTTGAAATTTTTGCCGTTAAAAATATATTTAGTACAAATCAAAATTTTTTTGGACAAAACTAAAACAAAACAAAATTTAAAAATATTTTTTAAATTTTTACAAATTCTAAACATAAAAAATATACTTTACTTAATATTTTATTATATTTATTAATCAATGTATTATTTATTAATAACTTGGTTGTCTTATTAGTCCTTGCCAATGAAAGTGCTAGAAGATTATTACATGACAAGCATGACATTGGAGTTTAGGAGAGAGTGTACACAATCTAACATGTTGGAATCAATGGCCACTCCAACATCAAAGCTCATTCATGGAAACAATTTCATTAATAGAAAAGTAAACAACAATTTGCAATTCACACACTTGCTTCGTCTTTTAGATGATGATCAAAGACCTGAAGTCGTTAGAGCCAGAACTGAATGGCATTTCAAGAACTATGCTGATTCAATTTAATTTAATTATATATGTATATAATAATAATTAACTCTGATAATTAGCCTCTTTGTCTGTTTCTTTACATTTGTAAATATTTTATTTTTTTCTGTCACGTGTCTTATGTATATATATGTATTAGGAAATTAATCATGTATATGTTGATAATAATAGCTGACAATTTACATTATTTGTTTTAAAATGGAATTGCTTCCAAATTTAAAGTAATGCACTCCTTATTATATTATTTATGCCCTGTTTTTTCTTTATCGATTCATTAATTAACTAAATAGATGAATGTATATAATTGAATTTAACCGATTTGAATTAGTGGTATGATTAGCCCACTCACCTTTAAACCAGTATCGAAATTTAAATTTCGTTTTTTGTATGCTGTAATTTATTGACAAATTATTTAAATAGAACTTTGATTCACGACAAATTATATTTTAATCTGTTGAATTGAAAAATTCCATAAAAAATATTTATAAATTTTTATCTGATATTTAAATTTTAATGATAAACTGTTTCAGGATATAATATTAGAAATCTTGTATAACGATATTTAGAAATTCAATTTTTGTTATCTCAAGAAAAAAATTAGTATAAAACAAAAAATCCTTCTATATGTAAGAGATATATTTTTGTGATAATTTTTTTTATATAATATTTATGTTATATGTTATATTGTATCATGTCCTATATCAATGTTAGTTATCGTGCATCATAATATAATATTAATATTTTTTTTAAATATTAAATATATAATTATTCATAAATAGCAACATAGAACTTAAATTTTCAACCGGACTAAATACAAACAACCCGCTATAATAACCATAGTACAATTAAAGATTCTTTGTGAAATACTATTCATTCACGTGAAATTAAAAGAGGGTTCAAGAAAATTAAATTCTTAAATTTATTGAAGAATGAATGATCCTACACTATACTAGTAGTTGTTCCATCACCAACTATTTCCAAGTCTCTTCTATCACTCTATCACTCACTCTCTACCAAAGATTCCTCCTTCATGTGGAAGCACATAACTATGTCCTATACTACTTGTTTTAGAAGGGACTACCTAGATCCTAATAAATTGGGTAGGTTCTTTGAGTATCATAGAGTTTAAGAATTAAGCATGAAATCAGATAGGAGAAACTGAGTTTGTAATATTGAATAAGAAAATTTGGGCGTATATGATTTTAATGTGTCTAAAGTTTACATAAAAGTTTAAATTGTAATTAAAATTATTATTGCTATTATAAATAAAAATTAAATTTCATACGTGTTAAAGAAAATTTTTTCTATGAAAAAAGAATAAATCATTAAATTAATTTTTGAAAGATCACTCATTTTTTAAACTAATTTTGAATTATTATTTTAATCAAATTCATCTTTCAAAGATTTTAAATTAGTCACATGTTAGTCTTTCTGCTATTTTCATTGCTAATATCGTTAGAGTTTGCGGATGTGAAACGTTAAGTGACACCACAACACACATCTAATAGTCTTAATTGGCGAATAACATGATAAATTTATAAAATTAGATCAAATCAAATATTAAATTGAGAGATTCTAAGACATTAGGTTTTGATTTGATCTAATTTCATAAACTTATTAAATTATAATCAATTAAAATTTTTAAGTGTGTGTTATGGTGTTGTTTATTATGTCACATTAGCAAACTTAATTTTGATGCCACAACAAAAAAAAGTAACGAAAGACTAATATAATTAATTTAAAATCTTTAAAAAATAAATTTAATTAAAAAATCTTTTAATAATCAATTTAAAAAATAAATAATTTTTTAAAGATAAATTTAACTATTTACTCGATCTTGAAAAAAAACAAAGTGATCCCTCATGGTCGTTAAGATTATTATTATTATTCTCCTCATTATTGATGAGCTTGTATGTGGTACCAATATATATGCATGGCTTTGCAAAATTATTATTTTCCAACCAAACAACATATGAAAAAAGGTCCACAAAACAATTAGTACTTTAGTAGTATGAGCTACCACTATTACTTATTAATTAAATTGTCCACATATAGTAAAGTAATAGTAATGTTCATTTATAACTCAATCCGCAAAAGCATTAATTTGTAACAATGCATGCATGCATGGTAGCTACTAGCTAGTTGATAAGAGTGGCCCCACCATCTTCCTCAATGCAGAAATGTCATTTATGTGTCTCCATTTTCTCTTTATTGCAAACAGCACGTTTTTAACCAGTATACAAAACATGCAAGTTCATCATATCAGCATATATACAAACAAAAAATGAATAATTAATGATCCTCTCAAGTATTTTTAATTTGTGGGGTGTGTTAAATAGAATGAAATTGATGTATTTTATTGTCCTTTAATTTGTTTGGATATATAGAAAGTGTTAAAACATAAAAGTGACACTCCCTTCCTCTGTCTAATGATAATAGGTAATTTTTTTTCAAAAATAATGTATAACTCAGTTTAATAACATACTAAATTCTTTACTCTTATGATCAATGATTTTAGATCCAAATCTAAATCCTAAGTTAATTAAGCCTGTCATTTGTACTATCCATAAGTTGTAGGGTTTTGCTAATGTTCTTAGTGAGTACTTGTTAGGAGTTTTCAAATGCAAAATTTACACATTAGAATGCATTTAATATATAAAAAAAGATTGAAAAATTTTTTTGGTGTGTGTGTTATTTTTAGGATTTTACTCTTAAAATATTTATTAAAAAATAAAATATTTATCATCTTAAATAATTTTATGATATTTATTATCATTAAATATATTGAAGAACAAAATGATAAATTAATGAATATATTAGTATTTATTGACCTAATAAAATTTTTAAAATAAATTTAATTTTTATGTTATACATTTTAGGAAAATTAGAAAATATTGTTGATCATCAATTAGATATTATGAATATATTTTTTTAGTACATATATAGAAGTTTATGAACCGTTCATCCAACCAATTTATATCGATTTCTGCTCTAACTTTGATTGGACAAATGAAAGGTTCACTAATTTTGAGTATCATCTAATTGGTTCAAATTTCTCCAATTTGTGACACTGGGTTTAGGTAGTCAACAAAATCAACTTATTATCAGTGCCTAAAAGTGCCAATTGTGATAACGGATGTACTTTCCACGAGGTAAGTGCCAATTTCAATAATTTAGATGAAAACAATAAGGATTGAATATTATATAGGATGTAACAAGAAAAGAAAAAGTAATTAAGAATGACCGAAATATATATATATATATATATATATATATATATATATATATAGGTTTAGTTTAGTAAAATTTTATGAAGAGGTGTTTGTATTTTTTTAAAATTTAAATTTTTTAATAATTAGTATTTTTTAAATAAAATTATCTCTATTATTTTTTGTCTAGTCCTATCAAAATTTTCAAACCTCCTATGACTTATTTTTTTTTTTTTACAATTATTATTAGGACACACTACCACCCGTGAAAAAAGATTTTAAATAAATATAAAATTGTAATATTAAATATGTTAACTATAATTCTTTAAAGAATATTTTTTTAGGTTATTTAGTATTTTTTAATAACTTATAATTTTATAGTAGAATTTTATCAATAATTTATTTATTTTTATTATTATCTTTTTTATTATATATATCATTTTAGTCAATTTACATTAATGACCAAGAATAAAAAAGCAAGATTAGTTATAAAATTGTTTTAAATGTGAAATAACAAGTATCATAAGATCAATATAGCTTTTAGTGTATACCACACAGTTTTGTCATAAAATTTGTCTATTCCAAATTAAAACTCACAAATCTCAAGAAGCTTAATCAAAACTAATTTAATCAATAGCATTGTTATCATCATTACAGTCAGTCAACTACCTACTAATGCTAGCTTAGGGATGTTACAAAAATCAGATACATCATCATGCAGTACACTACTAAGAGATTCAAACTTTGGTTATCATAATTATTATTATTATTATTATTATTATTATTATTATTATTTTTCTTTCTCTCTTTCTAAATCTTATTCATTTTCACTATCATATATCAAAATATATATAGTTAATAACCAAAAGAATATACTGAATGCAATTTATGTTGTATTTTGGTTTCATAATATTATTTTCTACTGAAATTTAAGGACAAGTCAGTTCCACTGAATTTACTCCATGCATAAATTTTCACTTTCTTCGTATTATACACGTAGATGACGACATCTTAATATTATACCTGTGATGAAAAATAATATAAACATATAATTTTTTTAAGTTATTTATAAATTAAAATTGAGTATAATTCAGTATAAAAGATATTTATCTATAAACTATACTTATTTTAAATATTTTTACAATTAATATATATTGCTTAAATAAAAATTTTACATTAATAACTGTGACCAATAACCAAAGCATTTTTCATAAAAATAAATTTTCTAATTGTAGTACATGTAATATCCAATAATATCATAGTAGTTAAAATTCAGTTTCAAGTACTTTCTCCCAACCCTACTCTTTTATTACTAGTTTTAGTATTTTTTAAGTCGTTACTGAAATAACATATATCAATCAACAATCATGTGCATATCAAGTTACCAAAAAAAAGCACGTGCATATCAAATTCGCTGTTTAGTAATCAAATTTTTTCTTAAAACAATAATATAATTAGTTGTTATTCATAAATGCATAGTACATCCTCCACTTGCTTCATTGCTGACACCATTGACACAAAACTAAGTGAACTGAAGAAAATTAGTTAATAATTATCCTACAAATATATATAGAACATACAAATGATTCAAAAAATTTTCACAACCTACTTATGTAGATTATACTTTCAAACATTTAATACATCATATCATATCAGGTAATATTACAATAATAACTGCACAAATAAGGAAGAAAAGATACAACTATCTTAAATGTTAGAATTTTCAATAAAAATTCCATAATACCCTTTAATTCATTCACTTTTTACATAACATTACATGTATCTGGATTTTCATCACTAAACATCTGAGGAGGATAGTTTTGATAATAAAGAGGGTGTGCATTATTAAGAAGAGAAATAGGTGGAGGTGGTGAAAGATTATAATTGTAGGCATATACATACAACTCCATTCCATGTCTTGGTGGGTAATAGTAATATTCATTTTTAGTCAAACTAATCTCTTTTTCTTTGTTATTATTATTATTATTATTATTATTATTATTATTATTATTATTATTATTATTATTATTATTATTATTATTATTATTATCCTCTTTTTCTTTCTCTTCTTGTTTTATTTCTTCTTCAGCTACTTTCTCTTCTTTTTTATTCTTCTTTTCTTCTTCTTTCTTGTTATTTTCAGTGCTATCAACTTGTTCTTGTTGTGACTTTTCTTCTTCCTTTAATTTTGCTCTTTCTTCTTCTGAATTTGTTGGTTTCTCTTCTTGAATCTTCGATGTTTCCTGTGGTTCTACCTTTATTATTACTGCATGTCTTGCTGTTCTCTTGTACACGTAGTCAACAAGCTTCAAAGCGTCAATGGCGCCTTTTACACTAACTAATGAATTCTTTAGATCTGCTTCGGCTGATTCCACCCCTTCATTATCAATAATAAATTAATCAATAATGAAAAACACTCGCTTATAGTATTACTTATTTAAATAATTAAATTTACAGAATAAAACAAATTAAGTATTTGCATGATTCAAGAAAATAATAATTCAAGGAAAAAAAAATTGAAAGAAAGGTAACTGACATAGGACATACATACCCTTCATTTTGAGTATTCGTCGCTTGATTTCTTGTGAACAAGCTTCGCAGTGCATGTGAACTTTCAGAACAACAGTTATAATCTGTGCATATGTGAAAAAAAAATCAAAATTAATGTAAACAAAAGGAGAGAGATTTAAAATTAATAATTAATGAACCTCTTGTTTCTTTTGCTTAGTCTTCTCTTCTTCTATTGGTGATTTTTTCTCATCCCCTGATGAAGTGTGTTTTGGAATTGGAGACAGAAGTTCCACCTTCCTATGACTCTTTTTCTGCACTCTTTCCACGATCTTAAGTGGATCTGCGATTTCTCCCTTCACCACTGCTTTCTGAGACTTAGTATCTGTTATCACTGTTTCTACCCCTAAAAATAGAGTGGTATAACCAAAATCTATAATTTTCTTTTTTATAAATAAAAAATCTAAATACTTTAAAAGGTGGAAAAGATACATGCAATAATATAGTTGATAATAGAATACATAGAGACTAGAGTACATACAATCAATTGTTATATTATCTGATTAAAAAAACAAACCTGGAAAGTCCTTCAGTGAACGACGAACCTTGCGGGCACAACCTTCACAATGCATGAACACTCTTAGCACAATTTCAGGTATAACTGCGGCTTCGGATTTTGGTTCTTCCATCAATTTTTCTACTCCTTTATCTTCTACTACAGTTGTTTCTGCCTTTTTTGGTTCTTTTGGCTGCTCCTTTTCCGCTGCTTTTGTTTTCTCTAATTTATTTTCTTCCTAAAAAACAGCAAAATTAGAGCGAAACAAAATAGTAAATTTGATAATGAAAACAGAGAGATGGAGAATAGTTGTGACATGCCTCTCCCATTTGTATTAGCTGTTGTTCTTGATTTGAGGTTGGAATTGTGTGTGAAGGGTGGGATAAGCGAAGTGGAGGTTGCTATTAATATTTGTTTGTGCTGTAATTTTAATATTTTATTCTCTGTTTTTGTTCTTTTTATGAAGAGTGTTTTGCTTTTTCTGAAATGTCTTATTCTTATTCTTGTTATCTTTTACTCTTTCTTTATTAATATTTAAAATATATAAATACAATTTTATTCTCCTAAACTTTATTTTTAAAAAATTATTAATATCATATAATTTTTTTAAAAAGATTTTAATCTAAAATAATATAATCACACTCATTACAAATTGTTGATTTCTTACCTTAATAAATATAAATGATAAAAATTTCTTATCATACTTCAAAACACAACAAGCTTTTACCATTTGATATTAGACAAATCACTGTCGTACAAGTCATTTACGAAATGGACCTCTAATTTTTTTTTTTTTTCATTTCCTATTCTCATGCAGTTATTTTTTGAGAGCAGCATAGTTCCATTTTTATGTACTAAGAATGTAGAGAAAGTTATTTGAGTACTAAAGAGGTTAGCTTCATTTTGTATATTCTTTGCAAGGAGCAGTTGTGAATAATTAGAAATAATTATATTCTATATATATTTATTTAAAAGATTAAATTATTTAAAATTTAATAATATAAAAAAACATATATTAATAATTAGTTAAAAAAATGTTATTTGCATATGTTTGATGTAAGTCTTTGTTAATTTAAAATACTAAAAATATGAACAACATCTGGAATGATGATATGAAAAGTTATATATAATAAATTTTATAGTAATAATTATATTTTTTAACAGAATTACGAACGTTAAGAAAAAAATTTTATATAAAAAATGTTAATCGGTGTATTTGTATTTTTGTCATTCAAATACAAGAAAATTTTAATAAGTTTAATTTTGATACATTTATAGTTTAAACTATTTTATACCATGTTTAATCATATTTATTTTTTTAGATTATTATCCACACGTTGATGATTAAAAGTAGTTATTTTTATTCATATGGTGATATAAAATTAAATACACATATAAAAAAATTTATACGTTAGTGCATTAAAATTAAATTTATTTTTAGTTTTTAAAAAAATTCTCAAAAAATTTGCTTCAGGTGAAAAAGATATTTTTGTCACAATTTTAATGAGTCTATCACTCTTAATTTTTAAATAATATTTAAAAAATAACGATGTAATACACACTAAAATAAATAAGTAAATAAATTCAATAATAGCATTTTAAGTCAATAGGCTAGATATATAGTTATATACAATAGGCATCTAAAAAATAAATATTAAAATAGATTAATTACTAAAATACAGGTTTAAGGGAGATTAATTGATCAAATTGTGTATGTGTGCCATTTTATTGTAATTTTGCAGGGAGAATAGTTAGCAAGGCTACTAAAATACGGATTATTACGAGTTTAGGATGACCCTTAATTAGGCTTTTTGTTGTTTGTTAGTAGACATTTATTTCATGTTTAATAGCAATGTAAACATGGATTGTGAAATTACTGTTTTGAAAATCAATCCTGCTAGTACAACATTTCTGCCAACATCTACTAACTCTTATTTATAATTGTGTTTAATAGAAGTGTCTTTGTGGATGTGTCTAATAAAAATGTCTTTTTTATGGCTGTATTTAATAAAAGTGTCTTTATAGATATATTTTTTGGATGTGTCTCTTTATATGTGTTTAAAATATAATAATTAATCATTATTAACAATAGGTTGGTATATAATATGTTTGTATCCTACACTTTTCCTTTGAAAATATTGATTTTGAAAACAAATTGTATGGATATGGTTTATATTTAGTAAAAATTATTTTTTTAATAAATAATTACTGTAACAATTCGATAATAATTTTTTTCAAATAATCTTAATTTTAAAATGCTCTAAATATTACCGTTTAAAAAATTTACTGCCGAATTCATCTATCTTGTAGATGTTTATTGCCGGAGAATTCTAACCAAAAATTAGTATCGGATACGATAAATGCAATGATAACATATTTCCGTCGCAATTTTTATCGGCAAATTTTATGTGACAGTTTGAGTGTATTTTTTATAGGGTCCCACAAAATAGAGTAGATAGCATTTCTAATCATGTATGCATGAAATGAAGGTTGGACAATTTCTACACAGGTGCCATTGGATGAGTCCGATTTGTTGTTGATCAACATAAAATGACTTTTTCCTTTGATTCAAAATCCGCCTATAGTTACCAGTATGAATTTATTGTTCTACTATTATTCTTTTATTAAATAAGAATGTTCTATTATTATTATTATTATTTCAACGCTCTTAGTTTCAATTTTTATTTTTTGAATACTAACTTTTTTTTATTATTTGGGATAATAAAATTAGAATGAACAATTAAAAATACTATGAAAGGAGAAATTTTTTTAACAAGGTGATTCTTCTTTCGTTTTTTTTTTTTTGTAATCTAACAGAATAATCTATTAGCTATTAAAACTATTTAAATATTAGATAATTTACCTAAATAAATTAATTGGAATTTATATTTTTGCAAATGCAACAATTTCAATTTTATTATTATGCCTATTCTATCTATTTCATTTCTATGTAAACCGCATATGATAACCTAAAATTATCATTTGGCCACAAAATGCGAAACCGTGGGACTCTCCTATTGCGGTTTATGAAGGTACATAAAATGCAATAGACAGTGACAGATTTCATTTTCTAAGATTTGAGTCTTTGGATTTGAGAGGATTTAGGAGAAAATCACTTGGCATCGATACTCTAGTGGGTTGGAATCACGAAAGAATGAAATCGTTTGTATCAATTGAACGGCGTTGTTCACGTGGATAGAAACATCAATAAAAATGTTAGTTGTTTACAGATTATTCTCTTTATATGTTAGTTATTTGATGTTTCGTTCATATGTTATGTCACTTTGATGTATAATTTTGGTATTTTATAATGAATTTAAAGATGTTAGTAATTTATCTGTTAAAATTTAATTAATATCAGTTTATTTTTTTTTGTTAATTAATGTGTTAGTCTTTTATCTTTGAATTATTTATTTTATAAATAATTTAAATATTAGTAATTTATCTGTTAAAATTTGATTAGTACCAAATTAATTGTTTAGTTAATCAATATGTTAGACTTTTGTATGTGAAGTATGTAATTTATAAATAATTTAGGTGTTAGTGATTTATCTATTAAAATCTGATTAGTACCTGTTTAATTTTTATGTTAATTTATGTGTTAGTCTTTTATCTTTGAATTAATTATTTTATAAATAATTTATGTGCCAGTGATTATTTGTTAAAATTTGATTAGTAGGCGTGAATGCAAATTGGATCGAATGATACCAAAATCTCGATCCAATCTGTACTAAAATCATCGGATCGGATTCAATATCCATACTTTTTTAGCTTTGATCCGATCCGATCCGCACATTTGCAGATCGGATCAGATCATATATCAGATATATCCTCAAAACATAAAAATACTTTTTAAAAGCTTATTTTTTATTTAAAAAATCAATAAAATTTTCTTTTTTCTTTTTTAAATATGTTTACTTTTAAAATAATATTGAACATATTTTTTCTTAAATGATAAAAATAAAATAATACAACATATATGATAATTATTAGTTGAAATAAAACAAAAAAATATTTACTTATTTATTTATTTATTTTTGCGGATTCGCGGATATGCGAATCAGATATGCGGATACCTATATAAAATCCATAAAATCCAATCCTATTAGTGTGTGGATTCGATCCGATAGCTTTGTGGATCGGATTCATATCTACAATTCTTTTATCGGATTCGGATAAATACCGCTGATATGCGGATCGGATCTGATCCTTTAACACTCCTATTGATTAGTACCAAATTAAATCTTCAGTTAATTGACATGTTAGAGCTTTATTTTTGAAGTATGTAATTTATAAATAGTTTAGGTGTTAGTGATTTACCTATTAATATTTTATTATTATCAGTTTATTTTTTTTTGTTAATTTATGTGTTAGTCTTTTATCTTTGAATTATTTATTTTATAAATAATTTATGTGTTAGTGATTTATCTGTTAAAATTTGATTAGTATCAAATTAATTTTTCAACTAATTGATGTGTAGACCTTTATCTTTGAAGTGTTTAATTTATGAATATTTTTAAGTATTAATGATTTATCTGTTAAAATTTAATTAGTACAAATTTAATTTTTTTGTAATTAATGTGTTACTCTTTTAGCTGTGACTTATTTAATTCAAAAATAATTCAAGTGTTGGTATTTTGTTTTTGTTAAAATTTGATAGGTACCGGTTTTATTTTTTTGTGCATGCATGTATTCGTCTTTTATCTGTTAATTATTTAATTTAAAATAATTTAAGTATTAATCTTTTTTTTTAAATTTAATTAGTACTAAATTAATTTTTTTGCATGATGCAGCTGACTAGGTGCATTATTGGTGTTAGAAGACAACAAAATATGCCTCTACATGAGCGGATCATACCTTATTTGAAAATTGCGAATTTGTATTACTTGACAAGGCTGAATAGTCATTAATTCTGGGTGGATGAGTCTCTGGTGAGCGCATTCATTGAGAGTTAATGCTAACTAATGACTTGCAATGTCGAAAGACCTCAATCTATTCCCCAACTCTAATCGAAAAAGTTTTCAACACTGTAATGGTTCTCAGTATGGTGAACTAGACTCCAAGCATCCAACGTGGTAACTCACTGTAGGAGTCTTCTCAATCTCCATAGCTCTGTGTTATTCCCTTCTGATTCGCCATCCAAACCTTCGTATAAGTATGGCTGAAATCGTAAATTACTCTATTGCTTCCTTCAATACCTTTATCGTAATCGCAGCATTCGCTCTAACCAACGGAAAAATCCTCGCACAGATGACGTGATAATCAAGCTGTTGGTGATCGCTTGAAATAGATGTAGCTAAGCAAGTGTGCGGACCATTATACCGTCTAACCTCTCAGGTATCCATTCGTTGACGTAGTGTTCAACTATGTGCAACTTTTGTTGAGTTTCTTGCATTTTCCATGATACTTAAGATAATCTGATTCTAACACTCTGTACTCAACTCCTCTATGGATGCTATGATCCTTCACACTCAACACAACTTTCTCTTTATTCTGTAATGATTGTCCAATCTGAAATTCTGTAGGAGCAATTCCATGAGGCAATCCTTGACCACCAAAGACAGCATCTACATTCGGTTGTTGCTCCAAAGCTTCCAAGTTCAGGGTTGAAAAGTGTGGAGGATACTGTTGTGTTTCGGAACTTGATGGGCCCTGTTGTGTACGTAGATTTCTCCTTGTATCCTCGTCACTGTCCCCAATTATATCGATAGGCTTTCCGTTCGAATTATTCTCGCTCATTGCATTTTCAACTCGATCAGGTTCACCGTCACCTACACAATCAAGAATCATGACAGGAGAATTAGTCATCTCAACTGCGAACTGCTGGAACGAATGATTCTCCAATGCTACACAACCATCTTTATTCGCACGGTTCAAATAAACCGCAACGGATGGGAATGCAACAATCGGACAAATCGGTACAACTACAAGCATCAAACTGGAAGTACCCCTAAGCCAGTCGACTGAGGAATTGGAGCTGATGTCCCATAACTGTTGATACCATCCTCCAACTTCACATATAGCTCGTGTGTTCTGACCTCCGAAAATTTTTTCTGACAAATAAAATAGAACCTGCAGATCTTCATCAGACCCTATCATAAACGTACCATACTTCATACCAGTTGACACAATTGCAATAGATATCTAAAATAACTTCTTCACCCATTTGGTCCCAAATACCCCAAACTTTTACAATATTCTCGTTTTTAGATCTAACAAAATTTTTGATAAACAAATAAATACATTTAAGGATTTCTTGTCGATAAATTTCACATCCTCTCTTTTGGTTTTATGAATTTTCTCAGAACAATATATTAGGACTAAGAAACTATCCTTTTTATTAGATGTGAAAATAACTCTTTTTCTCCTTGTATTGACAATTACCTTCAACTCGTATATATAGAGCCAACAACCTTTATAAATTGTAATAAAATCTCACAGTTTATGTTCGAATGCTACATTTCATAAACCACGATAGAATTCCCGCAATTTATGCCCAAATGATATACTGTTGTTATCCACCGCAGTTTACATAAAAACGAAAATAAGATGGATATCTAAAGAGGAACATATTATTAAATTTAGATAAATATAAATTTTAATTAATTTATTTATATAATTGCTCATAAATATTTATTATTAATCAATAAATTATTAATAAAATTTAAATTCTAATGCTTATTTAAACAAACTAATTACTAATTATGAGACTAATTCAAATTGGTTCTTCTTTCGTATTATTTAATTGTCACAAAAGTTAATTTAAAAAAGAAAAACACTGTAGAATCTTTCCAAGCAAAGAGATATGTATGAAGGGCATGCACTCATTCCATCATGATCCTGAGAATGAGATAAAGTGGCCGAAAATGGGAAGGCACGTGCGACAGAGAGGACATAGCTTGGAAACAATGGTGTCCAATTCTTACTTTACCCGCTTGTCACTCACTCATTGCTTTGCCATTCCCTAGGTTGTCTAACTTGTCTTGGACATTTTTGGAAATTAAAGACAATTATTATTTCTATAATCCAAAGTATAATTTTTTTTAAAAAATATTCTTTGTTTAATATGTGTCTTAGAATATTAATGTTTTTTTATACCATACATAAAAATAAAACATGCACGAAATTAATCACAAAGTACAAATGAGAGTTTAAGTGTTAAGAATCTTACTTGTTTTTATTTTCTTTTGAATAACTATAAAAATTTACTTTAGTTAATATTAATTACTTTTTATTATAAAATATTTTTATAATTTTTATGTTTTTAAAAAATTTAAGGTTTATATTTAAAATTTAAGATTTAAAATTAAGACAAAATAATAATGCTAAAAAATTAATAGAAAAGTTACACATCCAAATTTTTTACCTAACAAAATTCAATCAAATTAAAATAATATATCTCAAACCTATGTGCCTTTTCTCATTCGCTAAATTTTTTGGAAGGGTAACAATGATGGAAGGTGTCTTTCCTTTACTTATTGGAAGTTATTAATTATTCTAAGAAATTTTGGTGGTTTACGTATTCATGATTCTTCTTTAGTTAATATTACTATGATTTTAAATTATGCTTAATAAATATATCAAACAGTCTTTAAACTTTAATTTATCTGTTTTAAAAAATTGATTATCTCCCCCTGTACACATCTCTGATATTGATTAAAAATTAGAGATATTTAGAATAATATGCATGGTTGTTGGAACAGATTGCAACGCTTTTGTCACAATAAGTTTTTCATATGTTTCAAAGTATCACCTTCTTTAGTTAGCTCTCAGCAGAATCAGGATGGATTTAGAAGGAAAATTCTGATGTAGAAAATTCGTCCATTAAGAATTTTTATAAAATAATTTTGTTGTAAGTATAATCTAAATCGATAAATAACCGTCGATCAAAATTTAATATAGTTGTTACAAATACAAATCTCAATAAAAATTGAGAGTATTTAAATTTTAGGTTATCTCTCAATGAATTGCAATAAAATATATACTTAATTATTGGCTATGAAAAAATAAAGAGATTTTGATGACAATTGACAAAAAAATTAAAAGATAAAAAAGTAAATAAGCATACAAAGAATTAAATGAAAAGTAATTAAAGTAGCAAAAATGGAAATTAAAGTAATCCGAATTGTAAGGTCTCATATCGGTTGGAGATTGGAACGAAGCATGTCTTATAAGAGTGTGAATACCTCTCCTTAACATGACGCGTTTTGACGAGTGAGTGTGAAGGGTTTTAGCTATCATCCCTATCATCAAAGACAAAACCGTGAGGTCTTATGTGCCAAAACGGACAACTCCCACCAACATTCTTAAAACTCTTCGCCGAGATCACGACGTTGTTTAAGTTATAAGGATCTTTTCCTGTATTTTTTTCTTTGTTGTGCTTTTTGTTCCTTTCTTTTTAGATACTAAAAAAATAAAAACCTACCTGCCATTTTTATTTCAGCTGAAATGAAAACGTATATAACTAAATTTTAGGTACATGTTTTATATTATCGTCTTCTTTTATGTCTTTAATTTTTTTTCTTTCTTCTTTTCCATTTTTATTATTATCTTTTTTTTATTCTTTATTTTTTTCTTCTCTTTCTAGAAAGAACAAAAACAAAAAAAAAACAAAAAATCATAACAAAATAGAAGATGTAAGAATGAAAAAAAGAACAACAAAAATAAAAAATAAATAACAAAAAAAGAAAGTTAAAAAAGAAAAAGAATAAGAAGTCAAAATTTTTGTTAAGAAACTATTGCACATGTATAAGTCCATAACAAGTCCATAATCTTGTTGAAAATTTTATGTTATAATTAAGAAATTTTAGTGTTGTGGCGAGGCTTTGTATTTATAACCACATTGAGGTTCGATTTTCAGCTGTAGTTGAGTGTGATAAAACCTGAATTATGTGTGTAAGTGTGGTGTGCGTGAGTGGGTAATGCTTAACATTGAGGGTTGTCCAATTCATCAACAAAAAAAAAAAAGAAATTTTAGTGTTAAAATATATCGTAGTTAATAATTTTTATTGCTATTTTTCTGTTTTATGCTTTTTCCAAACTTTCTTTTTTCACACTCTTATAATTCTTTTTGTTTCATCTTTCAAAAAGAATAAAAAAAAATCAAACAAAAAAATAATGAATAAAATAAAAGAATTATGTAACTTTTATTTCTTTTTTTGGTTTATCTTTTTTGACAATAAACAAACAAAATTTGAAAAAAAAAACATGTAACTTTATAAATAAAACACATAAATTTTGTACAAAAAAAGAAAAAGAATAAAAAGCTGAAGGTTTGGTTAAAAAATTTTGGCGTCAAAATTAAGAATTTTCAATGTCAAAGTTAAAAAAGTCTTGCACCATGATTAAAAAATTTTTGTACTATTTTTCACATGAAAAAGAAAAAATGTGTGATTTATGCACAAGCTTGTGAGTAATTTTGTTGGATTTAGACCAACTTAATTAACAAAAACGTTTAAATGTATAATGAAAATGAAAAATTAATTGATATTAATTAAAAATTATTAATTTTATACTTAAAATTTTCTTTTTATTATTTTAATTTTAAGATTTTATGAATAAAAGGAAAAAAATTATTTTTTTAGTGTTTTTACATTTCTTTCGTAACAGAGGATATCAAAATGAAAAAAGGAAAAACCATTCTAACTTTAATAAGTGTTAAGTTTCTATGGTGAGTGTCACTATAATACATAAAAAGTCAGGAGCTTGTTTTAATTTCTATTTTAACCTTAAAACTCTTTTGTAGCTAGAAAAAGTAAAAAATATATTTTTATTTTTTTTCATTTTTAATAAAACTAAAGTCTTAGAATTAAATAAATAAAACACAAAAATAATAATATATATTTACAATATTCCTCCTTGGGAAACCAACAGAGAATCAAGCAATCTGTTCCTCATCTTACTCCATATATAGTCCAGATATTCAACAAAGGTACAATAATAATTATTACCATAAATAAATAAATAACACATTTCAATTTCATAACATCAAAGATCAAACACAAGCAGTAGTGTGTGTTTTTTTTTTTTTTTCACGTTTGTGATATTTTCATATCATTCACTGAACTGACCCACCCACAGATTATTAGATTCAACCCCCCTCTTATTAAAATGCTTGTATTGATAAATAAAAAACAAAAAACAAAAGAAAACAAAGGAAAATGCAAAAACCTTATCAGTCCAAAAATCGTTATGGTGTTTCCTTTGTCATTGCCTTTTATTAGTGCATATACACTTATCTTTATAGTCAGCATAGTCAAATAAAAATAATGGTGTTTATGATTAACCGTAAGAAACGGAGGGAAAAGATAGAAAGTAATAATAATAAAAACAAAAAATAAAAATTAATAATTTTCCATACATTGCTATGATTTGAACTTATGAATAGTTTTGTGTCTTAAATTATTCTACCAACCAATGCCGACGCACGTAAATTTTAATGTATATAAAATAGGAAACATTTTAAGTGCACTGGAGAGTACTAGTGTATCAGGTATTTTAGCTGTTGATTTTAATTAATATATATTATATATTTTTTATAATTAAGATCAATGGTTAAAACAACTGATACACCAGTACTTTCAGTACACTTAAAATATTTCTTATAAAATAATCTAAAATGGGGGGATACTGTAATGTAATGTAATGAAGTGCGCTACATACAAAATTTATTGTATTTGTCTTTACTTTCATTAGTTATTATTTTTTAATTTTTATTCAATTACAATGGAATAACATTGAGTTAACTTTTAAAACTTTTAAGATATAAATAATAGAAAAAAATAATTAAGAATAACATTGACATTTGTTTAAAATATTGGCGACAAAAAAATATTTTATTTTTAATATTAAAAATTTGGCAAAAAATGTGAAAATACAGAATATGTGAGATACATACACTTTTATTATTTATTAGCTAAATCCTATTTTTTCTTATAACCAAGTTGCAAGATTAGCATGCATGTGGTTCAGTACTATAATAATAATCACGAAGACACGAACCCCAAAGGAAACAGAACAAAGAGGTACAGAGAAATCACATGCGGGCTAATTCAGCAAATCGAATCCTACGTACTAATCATTTTTTGTATATGTACATGTTTATTTCATCACTTAAATAGTAATATTGATGTATACTTATCTCTTTAGCAAAAGAATCCGATATGATAGGATTATTAAAAAGTACGGATATTTTATTGAGTTGTTATATTTATATAATTGTATATTAAATATATTTTAAATATAATATTTATTGATATTTGTTTAATACATATATTTATTATGTCTAACTGTATTTTAATAAAAAATAGTTTTTTAAATACATTTAAATATTATCACATATTAATGTATTTAATTTTATTTTTAATATATATTTTAAAATAAATTTTAAAATAATATATATTATTTATTTAAATATAAAATATTTTAAATATTTTATATAATTAAAAATATTAAAAAATAAAAATTATTTTGTATTTTAATATCAATAAAAAAATTAAAATATTATTATAATTTATTTTAAAAATATTTTATATTATATATATATATATATTATATTTTTGTATTTTATAAAATTTTAAAATTTATGTATCCTATATCTGTCATGTCATGTCCTATCCAAGCATCACAGTATGATCATGATGTATATTGTCATTTATGAATATGCCAATTAGTTTTTTATTTATTGAGTAAAGTATCGTTTTTATCTTTAACGTTTGGGGTAAATTTTAAAATTGTTCTTAACGTTTTAATTGTCCTATTTAAGTTTCATTAGGGATCCGTTAACAGAATTAATGGCGGGACAAAATTGAGACAATTTTAAAACGTTAAGAACTTAAATAGGACGAAAACGTTGGGAACAAAAATGACACATAGAAATAATATCAATTTTTTACTATACACAATATTCAATTATTTTATAATCACATCTAAGTAAATTACACTTAATCATATTACTTTCATTCTAAAAAAATTAATTTTTTTTATAATTTTACTCTTAAAAATTTTTAGTTATCATGCAATATTTGTAGAATGACTAGTATATAAATTTGTGAAAAAGAAAAAATAATATATATATATATAATAAAATATAAATTATATTTTTTTTGGTCTATGTATCAAAATTTTTTAAAATTATAAAAAAAATAAATTTATTTAAAAAGAAAGTAATGTGATTAAATGTAATTTATTTAAATATAATTAAAAAATAATTGAATACTATATACAATAAAAAATTGATATTATTGAAAGATAAATTAAAAAAATATTTTAATTTAAATTTTAAAACATCATTATTCACTTTACTTGTTTTTAACGAAAAAGAGTGTATTATTATTATTATTATTATTATTATTATTATTATTATTATTATTATTGTTATTATTATTATTATTATTATTATTATTATTATTAATTGCATAATATTATTATTAATTTCTTTTTGTCTTTTTTTGACAAAAATAATAATAAATTTATTCATTAGATTTTTATGTATATATAGTCACTAAATAATAGTAATATTACTCTTTTTTTGTTAGAAATAAGTAATAAGGTGAATAATGATGTTTTGAAATTAAAATATTTTTTTAATACAAACATGATTTTTAAAATAGATTATATTAAATACAAAAATATCAAATGATTTTAACTTTAAATTTTTTGTTAAATAATTTCTAATAATTTTATTAAATATTATTATTATATATTATTATTATTTAGTGACTATATATATATATATCTAATGAATAAATTTATTATTATTTTGTCCAAAAAATACAAAAAATTATGGTACAATATTATTTTGTAATTAATAATAAAAATAATAATTTTTTGAAATTGATCTGTGTATTAATTTTTTTTAAGGATTAAAATGTCCGTTTTTAAAATATTTGGAGACCGATCTAAATAATTATTCTACCGAAAAATGAACTAAAGACTAATTTATCTGTCAAAATAAAATTTTAAAAATTAATTTATATATTAATTTTTTTAAAGATTAAAATATTAATTTTTAAATTTTTTAGAGACTGATATAGATAATTACTCATAATATTATTATTGGGTCGAAATTTCACTAGTATTGGGTTGGGATTAGCATTGTGCTTAAGAAGAGTTGTATATATATATATATGTTGAGTCAATCCTGGACGACAAAAACAGTTATTTGCATATAAATCATGGCCAGCCAATTATTTATACTAGTGTATCCTCAATAACTACTCATTTTTTATTTATTAAATATGTATAAAAATAATAAAAATTAAATTAATTAAGATGATAAGTAGGTTATAAGTTAACTAGAAATAATAAATTATGAGAAGAATGATGATTATGTATTTTATCAGTTAAAGTTTGGAGGTGAATTATATTTTAAAACTTTTTTGGGTATAGATAAATTTATAAATAAATATTTTAAAATTTTTTATTTATATTTTATCTATCGAATACAATTTTATATTTTTATATTCCTATTTTGATTTTGTAGACAAACATAGTCGCAGAAATTGAATTAGGTGATGAACCTAACTCAATTGTAGAAGTCCCTTTGAATCATGATTGTCAATTATATTAAAGATCTTGATCCTTATGAGTTTCAATTTATTTTCCTGATTAACTACTCATCATCAATTTTTATTTGGAAAAGTCTAGGGGGCAGCAGTTTTGTTGAATTTTGGCCAGCATGTAAGCAGCAGAGAAATGTGAGTTATTGGATGAAATCTCACACCAATCTCACACTATTAAATCATCATTGATGGTTATTTGCTGGCTATCAATCACAAAAGTTGCTGGCCCCTAATATTGCTCTTCTTATTTAGCTGCTCATCAGGACGTAGTATTATTCTTTATTATTCTACTATTAATTACCCATGCATTAATTATTTGAAGAACATGGTGATTTTAGTGCATAGATTCATGACTTTATGATCTAAGTGGCAGCCTGCTTGAATCAAGCCCATTGAATTGTCCGGGGTGCAAGATCCAAATTTAACTTATATTCTGTCAGAGTTTAAATTTATTATTTTTATTTAATGTTATTTTTAGAGTTGGATATGAATTATGCTTCAATTTGATCCAATTCGATGCAAAATTATATTATAAAACTAAAATAATTAAATTGATAATAAAATATTATATTTTTATGTTTCAATTAATATTTTTATATTTTTATGTTTTAATTATGTTGTTTTTAATTTTAATATGAATTTATTTTTATAATTTTTATATTTATATTATTAATGTGTTTATGAAATATTTTTAGTAATATTAAACTCATATGTAAAGTATTCAATAATAATATTACACTCATGTATGTATGTATGTATACTAATGGACTATTAAGCACTACTAATTCACTTTTTTATTTATGTTATAATAATAATAATAATAATAATAATAATAATAATAATAATAATAATAATAATAATAATAATAATAATAATAATAATACGAAATATTAGTAAAAAAACAATTTATTAGCATGCCTAAAGGTAGTTATTTTGATTTCTTATTAGTAATGGAGAAATTTATCTTGATAACATATCGAAATTTGAAAAAATTATTGTGACTAAAAATGTAGTAGTTATTTTTCTTCCACCTTTAAATAGTTTCTTGGTATACTTAGACTGTGTTTATTTATAAATACGAAATATTATACATAAAATTGTGTATAATAAATAAGACATAGATATAGATATTGTATTTAAAAATATTAAATTAATTTTATATTTATTTTTTGATAAAAAAATATAAAAATATTAATAAAAGATAATTTATTTTTTATTTTTTTATTTTTTTATTAATTTTTTATAATTATATATATTTTTAACTTTTTTGAATGAAAAATAAAAATAAATTAAATTTTTATAATTTATTATATTTTATTATCAAATAAAATATAAAAATATTATTTTTTTGTCTCTATTTTTTATATCTTATTTTTAGTATTTTATATCTTGTCATAGTATCTTATCTTATTGTATTCTCAGAGCTAAACATGACGCTGTTGATGAGCTCCCATCATCAACATGGAATGTAATTATTAATCAACTTTCATAATTATAATTCAAAAGTTTTTCACAGCAAGTCTCAATTATTGATGGAAGATGTAACATAAAAGGAGTATGATAAGGATAAGAATTTTCTGGTAACAGTTTCTCAAAGATAAGATTTTTTTTTTCACGTACATGCATGAGGTCGTTTTTGGCGGACATAATCATTATTATATTTTGCTAATTTACTTTATACCTTAGCGGTGACAAGAACTTAGTAGTGTCCCTTCACCTTCATCCACTTCTACAAAACAATCTAGGTAGAATGAAGGGCATAATAATTTAGGTCAGGATGTTGGTATGTGATGTGAGGTGGATATATTAGCTTCAAAAATTCGGTTGTTAGCTACAAGAAAAGCTGATACAAAATTTAATGGAGTGGTTTTTTTTTTTGGTCAGTAATGGAGTGGGTATTTGACAAGTGACAAATGATATAAATTGAAGTCCACACAAAAAACTAATTAAATATATATAAATAAAGTATATTTTTGTTTCTGATATTTTTATTTTTATTTAAAATTATTTTTAATATTTAATTTTATTCAATTGTTTTTCTAATATTTTTAATTCACTAAATTTTGTTATTAATATTTTTTATTTGTGTCAAATCTATCTTTTAACATTTTTAATTTTGTCCTTCAATAACCTTTTAGATAGAGTTAACGTGCATTTAGAATAATTTTAATACATTTAACTAATGTTGTGCATCACAACGAGAAATATAACTACAATAGTAGAGAATTACACAATTAGTTATTAGTTTCAAGTAACAGATATATGGCCGTCGCTAATCCATAGTTACTTAATTTTAGCGACGACCTACCCTCTTGTTATTTTTGTGGCGGATATATTTTTCATTTTTTTTCAACTATTCTTTTATATAACTTGTATTTTTGTTTGTGTTTGGGTTTGGATTTCTTAATCTAGTTTGAAGAAGAACGGATCCTGTTACTTGCTTTTGGGCCAACCAAAAAAAAAAATCCTACACACTATCTAAATTGTGGTGGTGATCATACATCCACCAGTGGCACTGTACTAAAAGTAGATACACAAAATGTCACAAAACATGCCAAACTTTGGAAGGGAACCGATAGAAAGAAAAATAATCAACATCAAACCAAAAAGTCAAAAGGAACACAAAGTAGACAGCATCAACATAGTAGGACAAATTATATCAAGCAAAGAAGTCCCATTTAGAAGTAGCAAAAATGCCATTATGGGAATCAGAAGAAACCATTAGGAGTTTCCATTTCTGAAGTGGGACGCAACAAAGTTATGATAAGTTTCAATGATATGTGGAGAGGTCAGCAGACTTTGAAAGGGGGTCATGAAGTATAAAAGGTCATCCTCTAAATCTCCAACTATGGTCACAGTATGAATCAATATCGGAGGTCAGCCACCAATATATGGAGTTTTGGGTTCAGATACATGGGCTAACATTAGAGAACATGAACAGTGAAACAGGCAGAATCATTGGAGACATGATGGGATTGTTATTGATGTCGAAGATCTGATGAGGAACCATGTGCTCATCAGAACTTTTTAAGGATAAGGGTAGCCATTGATATTCTCAAGTCTTTACCCACAGGTTTCTATATGGCAAGGAAAAACTTTCCCAATATCTGGGTTCACTTTAAATATGAAGGCCTTCAAGATTGTTATTGCATCAACTGTGGGGTCATAGGACACAGCAAAAAATAATGCAACAAAGAAATGGCCATGGCGGTGTGAAATCCAGACATACCCAGATATACCCATGGGTTAAGGGTAGAACAAGCCAAATCTTTAAATAGGAGAGAGGAAAGAAGATGGAAGAAGATGGAAGCAGAGTGGTGCACGAAATTGTGATCACTACAACTTCGCACAACTAACCAGCAAGTGCACTGGGTCGTCCAAGTAATACCTTACGCGAGTAAGGGTCGATCCCACGGAGATTGGTGGTATGAAGCAAGCTATGGTCATCTTGTAAATCTCAGTCAGGCAGACTCAAATGTATAATGGTGATGAACGAAAATAACATAAAAGATAAAGATAGTGATACTTATGTATATCATTGGTGTAAGAGCTTCAGACAAGCGTATGAAGATGCCTTCCCTTCCGTCTCTCTGCTTTCCTACTGTCTTCATCCAATCCTTCTTACTCCTTTCCATGGCAAGCTCGTATAGGGTCTCACTGTTGTCAGCAGCTACCTCCCATCCTCTCAGTGAAAGCGATTGCATATGTCCTGTCACGGCATAGCGGAATTCAGCTGTCGGTTCTCGGTCAGGCCGGAATAATATCCATCGATACTTTTGCATCTGTCACCAGACGCCCCGCCTGCTAGGAGTTTGAAGCACGTCACAGTCATTCAATCATTGAATCCTACTCAGAATACCACAGACAAGGTTTAGACCTTCCGGATTCTCTTGAATGCCGCCATCAGGTCCTGCCTATACCACGAAGATTCCGAAGAATCCAAGAGATATTCACTAAGCCTCAGATGCTTGTAGAACAAGAATGGTTGTCAGTCACCTTGTTCATGGGTGAGAATGGTGATGGGCGTCAATCATCACCTTCATCATGTTGAAGAACAAGTGATATCTTGGATAAAGAACAAGCGGAATTGAATGGAAGAACAATAGTAATTGCATTAATACTCGAGGTACAGCAGAGCTCCACACCTTAATCTATGGTGTGTAGAAACTCCACCGTTGAAAATACATAAGAACAAGGTCTAGGCATGGCCGAATGGCCAGCCTCCCAATGAGGGTTCAATCATCAAAACATGATCAAAAGATTCTAAGATAGATGAAAATACAATAGTAAAAGGTCCTATATATAGAAAACTAGTAGTCTAGGGTGTACATAGATGAGTAAATGACATAAAAAATCCACTTCCGGGCCCACTTGGTGTGTGCTTGGGCTGAGCAATGAAGGAATTTCGTGTAGAGACGTTTTCTGGAGTTAAACGCCAGCTTTTAATCCAGTTTGGGCGTTTAACTCCCAATTAGGTGCCAGTTCCGGCGTTTAACGCTGGGAATTCTTGGGGTGACTTTGAACGCCGGTTTGGGCCATCAAATCTTGGGCAAAGTATGGACTATCATATATTGCTGGAAAGCCCAGGATGTCTACTTTCCAACGCCGTTGAGAGCGCGCCAATTGGGCTTCTGTAGCTCCAGAAAATCCACTTCGAGTGCAGGGAGGTCAGAATCCAACAGCATCTGCAGTCCTTTTCAGTCTCTGGATCAGATTTTTGCTCAGGACCCTCAATTTCAGTCAGAAAATACCTGAAATCACAGAAAACACACAAACTCATAGTAAAGTCCAGAAAAGTGATTTTTAATTAAAAACTAATAAAAATATACTAAAAACTAACTAAAAGATACTAAAAACATACTAAAAACAATGCCAAAAAGCATACAAATTATCCGCTCATCACAACACCAAACTTAAATTGTTGCTTGTCCCCAAGCAACTGAAAATCAAATAAGATAAAAAAGAGAATATACTATAGACTCCAAATTATCAATGAAACATAGCTCCAAATTAGATGAGCGGGACTAGTAGCTTTTTGCCTCCAAACAGTTTTGGCATCTCACTTTATCCTCTGAGGTTCAGAATGATTGGCTTCTTTAGGAACTTAGAATCCAGATAGTGTTATTGATTCTCCTAGTTAAGTATGATGATTCTTGAACACAGCTACTTATTGAGTCTTGGCTGTGGCCCAAAGCACTCTGTCTTCCAGTATTACCACCGGATACATACATGCCACAGACACATAATTGGGTGAACCTTTTCAGATTGTGACTCAGCTTTGCTAAAGTCCCCAATTAGAGGTGTCCAGGGTTCTTAAGCACACTCTTTTTGCCTTGGATCACAACTTTATTTCTTTCTTTTTCTTTTCTTTTTCTTTCTCCCCTTTTTTTTTCGTTTTTCTGCTTCTCTCTTTTTTTTTTTTTTTTTTTGTATTCACTGCTTTTTCTTGCTTCAAGAATCATTTTTATGATTTTTCAGATCCTCAGTAACATGTCTCCTTTTTCATCATTCTTTCAAGAGCCAACAATTTTAACATTCATGAACAACAAATTCAAAAGACATATGCACTGTTCAAGCATACATTCAGAAAACAAAAGCATTGCCACCACATCAAACTAATTAAGCTAGTTTTAAAGATGAATTTGAAATCCTGTACTTCTTGTTCTTTTGTGATAAAAACAGTTTTCATTTAAGAAAGGTGATGGATTCATATTCATAGCTTTAAGGCATAGACACTAAGACACTAATGATCATAAGACACAAACATGGATAAACATAAAGCACTAAAATTCGAAAAACGGAAAAATAAAGAACAAGGAGATTAAAGAACGGGTCCACCTTAGTGATGGCGGCTCTTTCTTTCTCTTGAAGATCCTATGGAGTGCTTGAGCTCCTCAATGTCTCTTCCTTGTCTTTGTTGCTCCTCTCTCATGATCCTTTGATCTTCTCCAATTTCATGGAGGAGGATGGCATGTTCTTGGTGCTCCACCCTTAGTTGTCCCATGTTAGAACTTAATTCTCCTAGGGAGGTGTTCAGTTGCTCCCAATAGTCTTGTGGAGGAAAGTGCATCCCTTGAGGTATCTCAGGGATCTCTTGATGAGAGGGGTCTCTTGTTTGCTCCATCTTCTTCTTAGTGATGGGCTTGAGGTCATGCCTTCTCAGTTGAACCGGCTTTGGATGCCATAAATGGTTATGGAAAAACAAAAAGCAATGCTTTTACCACACCAAACTTAAAAGGTTTGCTCGTCCTCGAGCAAAAGAAGAAGAAGAGAGTAGAAGAAGAAGAATAGGGGAGAGGGAGATGGCTTTGTGGTTCGGCCAAAAAAGGGGGAGAAGTGGTGGTTTATGAAGGATGGATGTGAGTGTTGAAGAGATGTTGAGGTGATTGGTGAATGGGTGAAGAAGAAGGGAGAGAGTGGTGGGGTTGGTGGGGATCCTGTGGGGTCCACAGATCCTGAGGTGTCAAGGAAAAGTCATCCCTGCACCAAATGGCATCAAAATCCACGTTTTGAGGCATTTCTGGCGTTAACCGCCGGCTGGTGCCCATTCCTGGCGTTTAACGCCAGGTTCTAGCCCTTTTCTGGCGTTTAACGCCAGTCTGGTGCCCCTTTCTGGCGTTAAACGCCCAGAATGGTGCCAGACTGGCGTTAAACGCCCAACTGCTAGGCTACTGGCGTTTAAACGCCAGCAGCTTCTTCCTCCAGGGTGTGCTGTTTTTCTTCCTTTTTTCATTTTGTTTTTGCTTTTTTCATTGATTTAGTGACTTCTCATGATCATCAACCTACAAAAAAGATAAAATAACAAAAGGAAATAGTTAATTATAAAACATTGGGTTGCTCCCAACAAGCGCTTCTTTAATGTCAGTAGCTTGACAGAGGACTCTCATGGAGCCTCATAAATGATCAGAGCAATGTTGGAACCTCCCAACACCAAACTTAGAGTTTGAATGTGGGGGTTCAACACCAAACTTAGAGTTTGGTTGTGGCCTCCCAACACCAAACTTAGAGTTTGACTGTGGGGGCTCTGTTTGTCTCTGATTTGAGAGAAGCTCTTCAAGCTTCCTCTCCATGGTGACAGAGGGATATCCTTGAGCCTTAAACACCAAGGATTCTTCATTCACTTGAATGATCAACTCTCCTCTATCAACATCAATCACAGCCTTTGCTGTGGCTAGGAAGGGTCTGCCAAGGATGATGGATTCATCCATGCACTTCCCAGTCTCTAGGACTATGAAATCAGTAGGGATGTAATGGTCTTCAATCTTCACCAAAACTTCTCTACAAGTCCATGAGCTTGTTTTCTTGAATTGTCTGCCATCTCTAATGAGATTCTTGCAGCTTGCACCTCAAAGATCCCTAATTTCTCCATTACAGAGAGGGGCATGAGGTTTACACTTGACCCTAAGTCACACAAGGCCTTCTTGAAGGTCATGGTGCCTATGGTACAAGGTATAGAAAACTTCCCAGGATCCTGCCTCTTTTGAGGCAGTTTCTGCCTAGACAAGTCATCCAGTTCTTTGGTGAGCAAAGGGGTTCATCCTCCCAAGTCTCATTTCCAAATAACTTGTCATTTAGCTTCATGATTGCTTCAAGGTATTTAGCAACTTGCTCTTCAGTGACATACTCATCCTCTTCAGAGGAAGAATACTCATCAGAGCTCATGAATGGCAGAAGTAAGTCCAATAGAATCTCTATGGTCTCATTTTGAGCCTCAGATTCCCATTGGTCCTCATTGAGGAACTCAGAGGAGATTGGTACACGCCCACTGAGGTCTTCCTCAGTGGCGTCCTCCTCCTCTCTTTCCTCTCCATATTCGGCCATGTCTATGGCTTTGCACTCTCCTTTTGGATTTTCTTCTGTATTACTTGGAAGAGTACTTGGAGGGAGTTCATAACTTTCTTGCTCAGCTGACCCACTTGTCCTTCCAAATTTCTGATGGAGGACCTTGTTTCATTCATGAAACTTTGAGTGGTTTTATAGATCAGAGACCATTGTTGCTAAGTCAGAAGTATTCTGCTTAGAACTCTCTGTCTGTTGCTGAGAAGATGATGGAAAAGGCTTGCCATTGCTAAACCTGTTTCTTCCACCATTATTGTTATTGAAACCTTGTTGAGGTCTCTCTTGATTCTTCCATGAGAAATTGGGGTGATTTCTCCATGGAGAATTGTAGGTGTTTCCATAGGGTTCTCCTAGGTAATTCACCTCTTCCATTGAAGGGTTCTCAGGATCATAGGCTTCTTCCTCAGATGAAGCTTCCTTAGTACTGCTTGGTGCATTTTGCATTCCAGACAGACTTTGAGAAATCAAATTGACTTGTTGAGTCAATATCTTGTTCTGAGCCAATATGGCATTCAGAGTGTCAATCTCAAGAACTCCTTTCTTCTGACTAGTCCCATTGTTCACAGGATTTCTTTCAGAAGTGTACATGAATTGGTTATTTGCAACCATTTCAATTAGCTCTTGAGCCTCTGCAGGCGTTTTCTTCAGATGAAGAGATCCTCCAGCAGAGCTATCCAAAGACATCTTGGATAGTTCAGATAGACTATCATAGAAGATACCTATGATGCTCCATTCAGAAAGCATGTCTGAGGGACATCTTCTGATTAATTGTTTGTATCTTTCCCAAGCTTCATAGGGATTCTCCATCCTTCTGTCTGAAGGTTTGGACTTCCACTCTAAGCTTACTCCATCTTTGTGGTGGAAAGAACTTTGCCAAGAAGGCATTGACTAGCTTTTCCCAAGAGTCCAGGCTTTCCTTAGGTTGAGAGTCCAACCATGTCCTAGCTCTGTCTCTTACAGCAAAAGGGAATAGCATCAGTCTATAGACCTCAGGGTCAACCCCATTAGTCTTGACTGTGTCACAGATTTGCAAGAATTCAGCTAAAAACTGATGAGGATCTTCCATTGGAAGTCCATGGAACTTGCAATTCTGTTGCATTAGAGAAACTAATTGAGGCTTAAGCTCAAAGTTGTTTGCTCTAATGGCAGGGATAGAGATGCTTCTCCCCTAAAAGTCGGGAGTAGGTGCAGTAAAGTCACCCAGCACCTTCCTTGCATTGTTGGCATTGTTGTTGTTTTCGGCTGCCATGTGTTCTTCTTCTTTGAAGAATTCGGTCAGGTCCTCTAAAGAGAGTTGAGCCTTAGCTTCTCTTAGCTTTCGCTTCAAGGTCCTTTCAGGTTCAGGGTCAGCTTCAACAAAAATGCCTTTGTCCTTGTTCCTGCTCATATGAAGAAGAAGAGAACAAGAAAATATGGAATCCTCTATGTCACAGTATAGAGATTCCTTGAGGTGTCAGAGGAAGAAAAATGGAAGACAGAGGTAGAAAATTCGAACTCATCAAAGAAGATGGAGTTCGAATTTTGCATTAAGGGATAGTGTTAGTTCCAAGAATAGAAGGATGTGAGAAGAAGGGAAGTAATTTTCGAAAATTAAGTAAAAGATTTTGAAAACATTTTTGAAAAACACTAATTGATTTTCGAAAATAAAAGTGGAAAAGAAATCAAGTGATTTTTGAAAAAGATTTTGAAATTAGAAATCAAAAAGATTTGATTGAAAACTTATTTTGAAAAAGATGTGATTAAAAAGATTTGATTGAAAAGTTATGGTTTTAAAAAGATGTGATTGATTGAGAAGATATGATTTGAAAAGATATGATTTGAAAATAATTTTAGAAGATATGATTTGAAAACAATTTTAAAAGATATGATTTTAAAAATTAATGACTTGCCTAACAAGAAAAGATATGATTCAAACATAAAACCTTTCTCAACAGAAAAGGCAAAAAAATGTTCAATCAAATCATTAATTGTTAGTAAGTATCTTTGAAAAAGGAAAGAAATTGATTTTGAAAGCCTTTGATTGAAAAGATTTGATTTGAAAAAGATTTGATTTTGAAAAACTTTGAAAACTTGAAAAAAATTGATTTGAAAACAAAATCTTCCCCCTAGCACCATCCTGGCGTTAAACGCCCAGAATGGTATACATTCTGGCGTTTAACGCCCAAAATGCTACCTCTTTGGGCGTTAAACGCCCAACTAGGTGCCCTGGCTGGCGTTTAAACGCCAGTCTGCCTTCTTCACTGGGCATTTTTGAATGCTCAGCTTTTTCTGTATAATTCCTCTGCAGTATGTTCTGAATCTTCAATTCTTTGTATCATTGACTTGAAAAGACACAAATTAAAAATATTTTTGGATTTTTAATAATAAGGAATAATCAAAATGCAACTAAAATCAAATAACAATGCATGCAAGACACCAAACTTAGCAGTTTGTATACTATTGACACTAACTACATGAGAATGCATATGAGAAAACAACAAAACACTCAAGTCAATAGAATTCAAAGATCAAAACAAGGAAATCATCAAGAACATCTTGAAGACTAATGAAGATACATGCATGAATGCAATAAGAACAGAAACATGCAATTGACACTAAACTTAAGATGAGACTCTAGACTCAAACAAGAAATATTTTTGGATTTTGATTTATAAATTTTTTTTTTTTTCGAAAATTAAGTGAAAAGGAAAATAAAGGTATCAAAATTCTTAATGAGAATTCCAGGAATCATGCAATGTTAGTCTAAAGCTTTAGTCTAAAGGGATTAGACATGGCCGGCCAAGCTTCAGCAGGACATTGCATTCAAGAGCTAAATTGATGAGAATCAATCAGCTTTGGTGATGATAAGAACATCACCTTTGAAACACTAGAATTCATTCTTAAGAACTCTGAAGAAAAATACCTAATCTAAGCAACAAGATGAACCGTCAGTTGTCCATACACAAGAACATCCCCGCAACGGCGCCAAAAAACTTGGTGCACGAAATTGTGATCACTACAACTTCGCACAACTAACCAGCAAGTGCACTGGGTCGTCCAAGTAATACCTTACGCGAGTAAGGGTCGATCCCACGGAGATTGGTGGTATGAAGCAAGCTATGGTCATCTTGTAAATCTCAGTCAGGCAGACTCAAATGTATAATGGTGATGAACGAAAATAACATAAAAGATAAAGATAGTGATACTTATGTATATCATTGGTGTAAGAGCTTCAGACAAGCGTATGAAGATGCCTTCCCTTCCGTCTCTCTGCTTTCCTACTGTCTTCATCCAATCCTTCTTACTCCTTTCCATGGCAAGCTCGTATAGGGTCTCACTGTTGTCAGCAGCTACCTCCCATCCTCTCAGTGAAAGCGATTGCATATGTCCTGTCACGGCATAGCGGAATTCAGCTGTCGGTTCTCGGTCAGGCCGGAATAATATCCATCGATACTTTTGCATCTGTCACCAGACGCCCCGCCTGCTAGGAGTTTGAAGCACGTCACAGTCATTCAATCATTGAATCCTACTCAGAATACCACAGACAAGGTTTAGACCTTCCGGATTCTCTTGAATGCCGCCATCAGGTCCTGCCTATACCACGAAGATTCCGAAGAATCCAAGAGATATTCACTAAGCCTCAGATGCTTGTAGAACAAGAATGGTTGTCAGTCACCTTGTTCATGGGTGAGAATGGTGATGGGCGTCAATCATCACCTTCATCATGTTGAAGAACAAGTGATATCTTGGATAAAGAACAAGCGGAATTGAATGGAAGAACAATAGTAATTGCATTAATACTCGAGGTACAGCAGAGCTCCACACCTTAATCTATGGTGTGTAGAACTCCACCGTTGAAAATACATAAGAACAAGGTCTAGGCATGGCCGAATGGCCAGCCTCCCAATGAGGGTTCAATCATCAAAACATGATCAAAAGATTCTAAGATAGATGAAAATACAATAGTAAAAGGTCCTATATATAGAAAACTAGTAGTCTAGGGTGTACATAGATGAGTAAATGACATAAAAAATCCACTTCCGGGCCCACTTGGTGTGTGCTTGGGCTGAGCAATGAAGGAATTTCGTGTAGAGACGTTTTCTGGAGTTAAACGCCAGCTTTTAATCCAGTTTGGGCGTTTAACTCCCAATTAGGTGCCAGTTCCGGCGTTTAACGCTGGGAATTCTTGGGGTGACTTTGAACGCCGGTTTGGGCCATCAAATCTTGGGCAAAGTATGGACTATCATATATTGCTGGAAAGCCCAGGATGTCTACTTTCCAACGCCGTTGAGAGCGCGCCAATTGGGCTTCTGTAGCTCCAGAAAATCCACTTCGAGTGCAGGGAGGTCAGAATCCAACAGCATCTGCAGTCCTTTTCAGTCTCTGGATAAGATTTTTGCTCAGGACCCTCAATTTCAGTCAGAAAATACCTGAAATCACAGAAAAACACACAAACTCATAGTAAAGTCCAGAAAAGTGATTTTTAATTAAAAACTAATAAAAATATACTAAAAACTAACTAAAAGATACTAAAAACATACTAAAAACAATGCCAAAAAGCATACAAATTATCCGCTCATCACAGAGCAAATCACAAGAAGGGGATGAAGAGACGGAGGCGTGTGACATCCAGAACAGCTATGAGAGAGTGGAGGAAATACAGGAATCTGCAGCTAGCGGAGTAGGTAGAAATCTGGAAGAGGGAAGGAAGGAAAAAGGAAAAAAAGTAACATAAGAAAATTAGGAGCAGTTAGGGCAAATAGATCTCAGAGCTGCAGAGCAGGTAGAAGAAATTCCTCTTAATCAGCTGAGGATAGCAGAAAATCAAGGGAATTACAAAAGAAGAGCCGAGAATATACTAGAGAAAATTATGACAGACTTAAATGAGATCAGGGCCAGAAGAGAAAGGAATACTAATGGACCATGCCCAATAAAAGAGGGAATAGAAGCTGGATATTGGATCGAAAAACAACAGGGAGAAGAGAAAAGCATTAACCAAGAAGTAGGAAGCCCAAATAATTTGGATCATACAAGCCTCATGGAAGTGGACAAACAAGATACAAAAAAGGAGCAGAAAAGAAGAAAGATGTAGAAGACAGTATAACAATACGGAAGATGAATTGGGCCCAAAAATAATAAGGGAGATTCTGATGGCTAGTTTTGGTGCTAAAAATACAACAAATGCAGCAGGAGGAACGGAACAACAAAACGAAGGCAAAAGAGAATGGAGGAAAATTTGGGCGCTCAGGAGAATGGAGGAAGAGAAAAATGGCATGGCAAAAGAGAAGAATTTAATCATACAGAGAGCAGCGGGAGGAGGCACATATTTTGTGGAGCTAGCTGAGGAAGAGGATGAAGATAAAAGAGGGAGAAAGGAGACACAAGCTCTGTATGCTGAGTGGGAGAAGAGGCTCACAATGGAGATCATAGGAAAATTAAATATCAAGAGGAAGAGGGCTGAGCAGGATACTCTGATGATTAAAGATGCAGGGGAAGAGGAAGAAGAAAAAGAAGAACTGCTTCAAGACAGCACCAAGACCAAAAGGACCAGGAAGGAAGACGTAACAGAGAGAGACATAGGTGTAGGAGAAATGCAAACTGTTCTCAGTAGTATAGAGGCTGAGGAGGCGGGCCTATATATGCCCCAACCCCAGCCATGAGTATAGTAAGTTGGAACTGTCGAGGTGTGGCGGCAACTGCGACAGTTTCCGAATTAAAAGATCTTTGCAAAAAGATCAAGCCGGCCATAATTTTTCTTATGGAAACAAGAGCTAAGGAATGCAAAATCAGAAAGTTAAAGAGAGAACTCCGTTTTGATAAATTCTTTTGTGTAGAACTCCGGGGCTTGTTCGGAGGTCTAAGCCTTTTATGGAATAAAAATAGAGTAAACTACCATTTCTACCCACGAAAGTTGAAAACGCTGACATATCTACCCATAGAAAAAATAAATTACCATTTGTACCATGAAATATGGATGCGCACAACAAAGTTATCCAAACACTAAAAAATTATCTAAAATCCCTAAATTACTCTTATCTTCACCACCACACCACCCCCTTCACCCAGTCACCTTTCTAACCCTAACCCTCTTTATCCAGCCATCACCCCCTTTTCCTTTCTAATCTCAAATCTCACCACACCCCCTTTTCACTTTGCTTTTTCTATTGTTGTTGTTGTTGTTGTTGTTGCTTTATGTGAAGAAGATGATGATGGAGGTATAGTGGTGGTGATAGTGATGGTAGTGATAAAGGAAATGAGATAGTTGTGCCTTTGAACTCAGAGTTTGGCTCAGGCGAGGGCGAGACAGGGAAGGAGAGAAGGAGGAGTGGATGATGCGGATGATGATAAGGGTAATTTGGAAAATTTATGTGATTTTTTAGTGTTTGGATAATTTTGTTATATGGAACTCATATTTCATGGGTACAAATGGTAATTTCTTTTTTCTATGGGTAGATATGTCAATGTCTTTAACTTTCGTGGGTAGAAATGGTAGTTTAGTCATAAAAATATGAATCTTGATATTTACGCTTAGCGTCATAATGTCATTAAAACTTATATTACAGATAGGAAAGGAAATAAATGGGATTGCTATTTTGTGTATGGAGACCCCAATTTTAGGCAAAGAAGGAAGCAATGGAGGAATTTAGTAGCTCAAAATCAGAATCAAAATGAACCACAGTTGTTCATTGGGGATTTTAATGATATTTTGAATCAGGAAGAAAAAGTGGCTTACATCCAATGCCAATAGAGCATGTGGTAGAATTTAGGAAGTTTGTGAATGGCAATAGATTGATGGACATTGATCTTAAGGGAGGAAAATTCACATGGTTTAGCAATATTAGGAATGGCTTCGTCATAAGAGAAAGACTAGACATGGTGCTTGTCAATTGGGAGTGGAGGAGATTATATCAGAATGCAAACCTCACAGCCCTCCCAGCGATAGGACCGGATTATTGCCCTTTGGTTTTAAGGCTAGAACCGAGAGAGAAATTCGAATGTCACTTCAAGTATGAAGCATATTGGGAAGATCACGAAGATTGTGAGAAGATCATCAAGCAAGGATGGGAAAAGAATGAGAATAAAAGGAATAAATGGGAAAAACTACAAGTAAAATTAAAGAGTTGCAAGAAGAAATTGGAGCAATGGAGCAAAAGAACTTTCACTAGAGCAGATAAAAAAATTAACTAACTTAAGGAAGAAATCACAAAACTGCAGAATCAAGAGTTTTCAGAATAGCAGCAGGAAAGGATCAAAGATCTGAAGATTGAAATATCAAAGCTATGGAAGAAAGAAGAAAAGTATTGGGGCCAAAGAGCAAGATTAAAATGGCTAAAGTTTGGAGACAAAAATACATCCTTCTTCTATGCAACGACAATTCAAAGAAGAGACTTGAATAAGATCGAATGATTGAAGGACACAGAGAAAAAATGGATTACAGGAAGCAAAGACATCATGGAATTAGTGGAGGGACACTTCACTAATCTGTTTGCCACAACCACAAGAAGCAAAGTAGAGGAATGCACCCGAATTATCCCAAAAAAGGTCACAATTGAAATGAACAGGGAGCTTCTAAAGGAAGTGTTAGCTAAGGAGATAAAGGATGCAGCCTTCAGTATGGGAATCTTGAAAGCGCCTGACTTGGATGGTCTTAACGGTTTATTCTTTCAAAATCACTGGGATATCATCAGTAGAGAGGTCTGTGATGTTATTAAGGAAATTTTTGCTAGCAGGAGAATGCCAGAGGACATGGGAGAAACTACGATGGTCCTGATTCTCAAAGTTAAACAACCAGAATGTCTTAGCCAATTAAGACCTATCAGCTGCTGTAATTACATTTACAAGATCGTGACGAAAATCATTGTCCTCAGGTTAAAAAAGTTTCTTGATAAATTAATCTCCCCTACTCAAAGCGCTTTCATGGGAGGAAGACTCATACAAGACAACATTGTTATTATTCAGGAGGCCTTCCATAATTTAAATAGAAAAGGTAGGTTTGGCTCCCAAAATTTAGCTGTAAAATTGGATATAAACAAGGCTTATGATAGGTTAGAGTGGGACTTTTTGAAAAATGTTTTACACTCTTTTGGTTTTGAGCAGAGCTGGATACAGTTAGTAATGGAGTGTCTCAAAAGCGCAAGTTATAAATTTAAAATAAATGGTAAGCTGTCTAAGAGGATAAAACCTCAAAGAGGTCTGAGACAAGGTGATCCTTTGTCACCATACCTTTTCATCATGGCAGTAGAGGTTTTCACAGCACTTATGGAGGAAGCACAAAGGGAAAGACGTATTTCAAGCGTTAAACTTGCTCCAACAGCACCAGTTATCCCCCACCTTCTGTTTGCGAAAGATTGCATTCTTTTTGCGGAAGCCAAAGAAGAGGAACTTTATCAAACCATCTTAATTCTGAACAGATACACAGATGCATCGGGACAAAAGATAAATTTAGAGAAATCGGGCATAGTGTTTGGACAACAGGTACAGATTTAGACAAGGGTCAATATAGAAGAGATTATGGGCATGCAAACTTGGAAAAATCCTGGAAAATATCTTGGGTTACCAGCACATTAGGGAAGGTCGAAGAACAAAGCATTGGCATGGCTAGAAGAAAGGATAAACAACAAAATTGAAGTGTGGAAAGAGCGACTACTCAACCAGGCAGGGAAGGAGACTTTGATTAAAGCAGTTATTCAAGCCATACCCAACTATGTTATGAGCATTGTCTTGTTGCCCAAAAATTTTTGCCAAAGAATAGGATCAAAAGTTGCAAGATTTTGGTAGACAAATTCTGAGAGAGAGAGAGAGAGAGAAGGAGATACATTGGAAAAGGTGAAGCAAGGTTTGCAAAAGTAAGAGAGATGGCGGGTTATTTTTCAGAGACTTATAGTGTCAGAATTTAGCCTATCTGGCCAAGCAAGTATGGAGAATGATTGAAAATCCAAATGCAATATGGGTGAAAATTCTAAAAATAATATATTTTGAGGATAGTGATTTTTGGGAAGCAGGCATCAGGAGTGGGGGATCATGGGTTTGGAAAAGCCTTATCCAAGACAGAGATTTCTTGAGAAGGAATGGAAGATGGAGTACTGGAAAGAGCTCAAAAGTAAAGATATAGGAAGACAACTGGGTAATGGGCATGGGTAAAATCCTTTTGAGCAGAAATTACTTAGTGGATAGAGTAAACGAGCTCATCACTGAGGGAGAAGGATGGAAACAAAGAAGAATAACAAAATTATTTTCAGAGAACATAAGTAACAAAATTCTGCAATCACCTATAAGTCTATTGAGGAGCGAGGATAGACTAATATGGCCTTTCAAATGGGATGGGGGTTACACTGTTAAGGCAGGATATCATGTGGCAAAGAAGGAAAAACAGGTCAGCGAGAGAGAGAGCGGGACCTTCAACAAGCACAGATATGATGGATCTTTGGAAAGAGATATGGGGAATGAATGTTCCGTCGAAGATAAGAATGTTTTTATGGAAAGCTGCACATGATATAATACCAGTATATAATAATTTATTTAAAAAGAAAATAACTAATACTTCTATCTGTCGAATTTGCAGGGAAAGAATAGAGACCACAGAACATGCAATTCTTCTATGCCCTTGGACTAGAGCAACATGGTTTGGAGCATAGAGTCAATGTTCACCAACACCAGAGACAGTCAAATCTTTTGCAGAATGGCTGCTTGAAATGTGCAGGAAAATTAGAGGACAAGGAAAGGAAGAGGCAGAGGATCTGATTGGAAGAATTGAAATGCTAAGTTGGGAGATTTGAAAAACAAGAAACCAGACTATATTCCAAAACACTACCCCAACCCCAAGGCTACCATCATCAGAGCTAAAATCCTAGAATCAGAAATCAGCGATGCAATGCAAAAAAAGGAGCAGCTCAGGCAAAACCAGAATAGGAGTATGAGCATAAGGAGTATTACCTGGAGACCTCCACCGGGGAAACTGGCTGAAGGCTAACATAGATGCTGTGTATAGTAGATCGACAACAGAGGGAGCAACTGCAATTGTGATTCGGGACAATTCTGGGAGACTGTTAACAGGAGAATCAATGAGAATCAGAGCTCATTCCAGCCTGGCTGCAGAAGCAGAAGCAATGAGAAGGACACTAATTTTGGCTACAAATCTTAATATGGGACAAATTTTAATAGAATCGGATAATTTACCTATTGTGCAAGCAGTGAACTCAAGGACTTATATAGGAGATGTGGAATCGATTCTTCGAGACATTTTTCTTCTAGCTGAGAGTCTTTCCAATTATGGCTTCACATGGGTCTCCCTAGAGAGGGAAATAAAGTCGCAGATGGAGTGGCGAAATGTTTCCTGGCAGGCCAATTGGAGGAAAACTGGAGACGGAAGTCCCCACGAGAGATAGTAGAACAATTGAAGAGGGAAGCTTCAAACCAGAATGGATGCTCCAATCGAAACCATTCAATAGGCAAGACTCAAAACACATTGCATTCCAGAATTCATAGGCAAGGAAATCCAAATTTTGGGAAATCAATGTGGCGGAGAGACTTAATGCCAAATTCCAAAACTCTAAACCCTCTCTCAGTTGTCAATGGTGCTGATGCGACTTCGCCGGAAAGGAGAAACGTCTCCATGAATAACACTAACACACCGGGGCAAGACAGTCATCCAGGGAAGGAGAAACTCGGCGTGGCAGAGGAGCCAACCGGAGCTTTGCCGGCGACAAAGATTCATGGAAGAGTTGCGGCGGAAATCGGGTTCACCCGCGGACAAAAGCATCAGACGGCTGCGGTGAAAATCGGCTATTGCAGCAAGGGGGAAGGACTGGACCAGAGCAGAATTGAAGGCTTGAGGCAGCGGGGCGGCGAGAATCGATGCCAGCGCAGCCTCCGGGATCGACGGCGGACAGGAGGTGGTAATGGCTGCGCAGTTGACGAAAATCAAGAGCGAGAGGGATGAAGATAGGGCATGGGCTCCTAGTGTATAGTTCTGATGTTTCATGACCCGGTCACTTGGTTTGTTTGTCATTGGGCCAAAGGCAAAAAAAATAATAAAATAAAATAAAATTGTGGTGGTGATCAAAAGTTTAGGGTTTAAATCTTAGAGATTGCAATTGAGGATAAAATTTGGTAAATGTGTGAAAAGTGTGTGGGTGTGTTGTGTACCTAGAATTGGGAGTTGTCCAATCCATTGAGGTACCTAGAATTGTAGGTTGTCCAATCTACTAAAAAAAATTGTGGTGGTGGTTGGATTTTCAATCTAAATTCCATTGATATAAAATAAAAGAGAAGTGACAAAAGTGTATTTGACTAAAAGTTTAATCTTTTAATCAAGTTGAGTTGGTTTAATAGTTAATTCACTAGTTTGTTTAAATAAGTGTCAAAAATTCGAATTTCACTTACATGCAACAACCCATTGGTAAACTCTTAAATAGAGCTCCGATCCACAACAGATTAATCCTTAACTTGTAAGACAATGAAATACCAATGAAAAATAAAAAAATAAGAGTTTTTTTTAATATTTAGATTTTTTTTAAGTTGTATATTTAAAAATTATTTATTTTTACTAATATAGTATAATATACAATTGATTGTTTATCTAAACCCCTTTTACAAAATATATAAATTTTAAACTTTTTGTACTAATATAATCTACTAAAGTTATGTAAAATTATCTAAGTTAGAAATTAATTTAAGAGAAAAGGATAAATAGGTTGTTGACCTTTTAGTCCACAAACATTTATATTTTTGAAGATTTGAAAATACATTTAAGTTTTTAACTTTTTTTTTTAATTTAGACATATATATGAATCTAATTGCCTCATTTTAAAAACTCTCCCACGTGTGCATCCCTATATCGGTTAGGTCAATACAACAAAAGATTTTAAAAGGTCCAAAATTTAAATATATTTTCAAATTCTTAAAAATTTAAATGTCTGTAGGTTAAAAAATTAAGGATCTATTTATTTTTTTTAATTTAAAAATTTGATGATAGCCATAAATTACTGTGTTTTACAGAGTAGAATTTAAATCTTTATATTTGTTTTTTGGACGAATGAGTCAAACGTGTGATAAACCAAAGGATACATATTATTGTTAATAACAAGATATGATGATATCCAAGTAAAATAAGTAAATATCCAAAAACTAATATAATCATGTAAATGGCGTTCATAGTTAAGTGATCCCTCTGCATACACAAATTAATTGGACAACACATTATAAAAACTGGTTGAATGAAAATTATATTCATACAATATATAAGTATTAAACTATCAATGTCCTTAATAATCCTTATAATAACAATAAAGAATTAAAGATATATACTTGATGAAAATTCACGTTGGGACTAAACCCACTTCACTAACACCAATTCCAACATAAATTACAAAGATATAAATCACAAGAAAAACAAAAGCAATAAACCAACAAAAAATACTAGCAAACATCCTCTTCCTTTTTCTCCTATTCTCAACACTAGCAAGTCTCATCTCCAAAACCCTAGCCACCATATCCACCACCGCTCTAGCTGCCTCTTCATTGTCCACGTCAGCATTGTAAGACGATGACGAAGACACCGACGACGACTGATCACAACTGCAATTACAACCTCTATTTAGGGCACAACAATTATTAGGGCAACATTTTTCATACTCATTATCGTCATAATCACAAAAATTTGACCTAATTTCGTCGATACAAAAAGGACTCGAATCCACATCTTCAAAAATTTCGACATCATCTTCCTTTGAATTGAATAAATGCATGTTACACTTCAATTTGCCACTTTCAATAGCCTCCACGCGCTCATGGATCGCCTCACGCGCTTCATTGTCATTGTTCCTCGACACCATGATCGGGTCGAAGTTACAATAATCTTTCTCCTCTTCACCTTGAAGCTCACACGTGATTTTTCTTGAAAAATTAGAAACGTACTCATATCCTTGTTCTTCCGTTAAATCAGAAGAATCGTGATCGTAACTGCTCAATGATTTTTTCAATGAGTTAGAGTTTTGTTTCATGGCATGCCAATCTTGTTCCAGCTTCTTGTAAATCTGCTCAAGATTTTGTGTGTCTCTTCTTTTTTTCTTGGAACCCTTTCATGGTGTTTTATTTTTGCTTTTTCTATGAATCTATACATATATATAGTTAATCCTCTCTAGGGTTTGAATTTGAAAGGATTCGATCAAATGAAAGGAACTCAAAAATATTTGAGATCTATCTAATTTGATTTTTGATTTGATGAGATTATTTCGGGATAGCAACTAACCACGTTCTAATATCAATTTATCTTCTCATTTAAAAAGAATCTTTTCCTTTTAATTTTTTTTAGGGAAATAATAAGAAGGTTAAGTTTGCGTTTTTGTATTGAAAAAATACTTATTAATTTGTTTTTATAATTAAGGTATTAAATTGCGGACCACATCACCCCATAAACAGAAAAAAAAAATTCATTTCAAGAATTCATAATATAAAATTAAATTTTATTTTAAATGTTAAGAATAAAAGTAATCAAATCAAATATTAGAAAATATTGTTAAAATTTTTCAAAGATTTCAAAGATTAAAAACATATTTTATCTTTTTTGAATTGCCAAGTTCTTTTTTTTTTTTTTATACTTCTTTAGTCATTAAAAGAAATTGTGGAACTTTTGAACCTAACACGATTTATGTGTTTTAGTTGGTAAATTGTTTCATAAATCGTTAGGAATCTGTGTGTTTAATTTATTGACCAATGAGTAAAGTATTGTTTTTGTCCCCAACGTTTGGGGTAAATCTCAAAATTGTCCCTAATGTTTCAATCGTCCTATTTACGTCCCTAACGTTTTAAAATTGACTCAATGTTGTCCTACCGTTAGGGATCCGTTAATAAAATTAACGGCGGGACAAAATTGAGACGATTTTGAAACGTTAGAGACGTAAATAGGACTAAAACGTTGGGGACAAAAACGATACATAGAAATAAATTTTAATTTTATTTTTCAATAATATCAATTTTTACTGTACATAGTATTCAATTATTTTTAATCATATTTATACTTAATCATCTTATTTTTATTCTAAATAAATTTATTTTTTTAATTTTACACTTAAAGTAATGTATTTTTTTTATAAATAAATAAATTTTACACTTTTATTCTAAATAAATAATGTAATGTGATTAGAATGAAAGTGTAAAACTAAAAAAATATAATGTGATTAAGTAATGAAAGTAAAATTACATTATTTATTTAGAATGAAAGTATAAATTTATTTATTTATAAAAATTATATTACTTAAGCGTAAAATTATAAAAAAAATTAATTTATTTAGAATGAAAATAAGGTGATTAAGTGTAAATATGATTAAAATAATTAATACTATGTACAGTAAAAATTGATATTATTGAAGAATAAAATTAAAATTTATTTCTATGCTCAACGTTTTAGTCCTATTTACGTCCCTAACGTTTAAAAATCGTCTCAATTTTGTCCCGCCGTTAATTTTATTAACGAATCTCTAATGGCAGGACAACATTGAGTCAATTTTAAAACGTTAGGGACGTAATTATGACGATTGAAACGTTAGGGACAATTTTGAGATTTCCCCTAAACGTTGAGGACAAAAACAATACTTTACTCTTGACCAATTTATAAATTCACATGCATATCTATATCGATTTATGCTTTAATAGGTGATGTTAATTTATTCATATGAATCATTATAAATGTTTAAGTTTGAGGAATAGATTGTAAAACCGAATCACCCAAAAGAACGTACTAATTTACCATAAACGATAAGAAATCTTTGACTGATAGTAATAGATTCTTTAGACTGTAGAAAAAAATTTTTTTTGAGTGTTATTTTGGTGAATTTTTTTTGGTTGCCCATATCCCTGATTCTAATAGGTCAATAATTAATTTGTTAGAAATTTAAATTTTAATTAAGGGTATGTTATTGGTAAATAAGTTGCTGGATGCTTATATGTGTAAAACAAGATTTAAATTTTTGATATTTGTTTAAACTAACAAATAAATTGACTACTTGACTAAGTTGGTTTAGTAAAATTAAAAAAAAAAAGTTATTTGAAACTCATTTTTGTTGGGCTGAATTGTTCGGAGTTGGGACGAATTTTTTTAATTTCACTAAATAAAAACCTATTTGTTATTTTTTTATACATTAATGGGTATGGTTCAAAAATCAAAGCCCAAAATCTCATCCTCTCATAATTTTCTTCTTCCACGTGCTTGCTGTCTGATACGAGAAGAGCTTAGCCCATGTCTCAAAAAAAAAAAAAAATACAATTCAAAAGTCCTAAAATATTTTACATTAATATAAAATTAATAATTAAAAATTTTTTAAAAATAATTTTATTAAATCTATTAAATTATTTAATAAATTTTAACTATCAATTTTTATAAAATTAATTACACCTAAATTTTCACATTTTAAGTTAATATCAACTAATTTATATTTATTTTTATTTTTAACTAAAGTGTTGATATTTAGTATTTTTTTATTAGAGATTAATTTATTGAAAATAAGAATTAATTGGGAGAAATTTGATTGTTTATTTGGAAAAAAAATTTAAGAAAAAATCAGATCAGAAAATAAAAAATAAAGTCTGAAAAATTAGATCATGTTGTTCGTTCCTTCTTCCTTGAACCAAAATTGAACCACCGCATGGAGGACTCACCGTCACCGTCGACATCGACATCGAGACAGAGCAAGAAGGCGGAACTTTCGGATGACGCTAACGTCACCGGGAACGGTGGAAGTTTCGGTTCGGTGAACGAGGACCTTCTCCAGAACATTCTGGCGAGGCTCCCGGCTCGTTGGTTCGCTTCCGCTGCTTGCGTCAGCAAATCATGGAGCTCTGTCTGCAATCGAATCCTTACTCGTCCAAAGCTCTCTTCTGCTCTTTCTCTCAATCCTTCACTTTCCGTGAGTTTCACCTATTTTCCCCAAATCAAAACATTTTTTAAAAGCTAGGGTTAATTGAAGATGGAAATGGAGCTTCGTGATTCTGTCAGCTTGTTTTTGGAGTAAAATTTTCAAATTTGTACTCAAAATGATACATGTTATGTTCTGATGAACTTAGGAAGATTGCATTTTGCCCTCAAATTGGTGACATATATGGAAATGAATTTAGTGCTTGAATATATGATAAGGACTAACTTTATGTCTAGCTTTTTTTTTTGAGTTACCAATTTGAGCATTTACCTTTAGTATTTATCTTTTTGATAACTCAAATTTATCATCAAATGTGAAAAAATTTGGTCTGTGTTTCGACAGAAACGATGTTTGTGTGCATGTGTTGAGATTCTTAAATGAATGGTATGGAATAGTGTGAGTTGAATATTTGTGAAGTTGATTACCAATGTGTGCTTCATACTACAGGAAGCTGTAGATGATGTTCTTCAGAAGGTTCTGTGTGAGCCGATTCGGCCTCATTTTGCCATTGTCAATGTTGGAAGTGGATTTGACTTGGAGAAGATAATGCATCTTGTATGGGATTAAAACATCTCTTCTGGTTTTTGTGGTGGAAGCATTGTTTGTTTGCGCCGCTGACTTGGTCTGTCTCTTATGCAGATAAGAAAGACCTTGGGATGCAACATTCCGGTTATTGTTACCGTGTCAAATGGTATTATAGGAAGGGATGCACTCACTAGTGAATTTAAAGAGGTTGGATCTTGATGCTTGTTTCCATTTATGTTATGGATTTGGTAAACTCAATTGAACATGGATACTTTGTGTAGGTCAAATGGGGCGCCCTTTTTAGTGGTTTTGAGGGTGAATCTTACGCAAGAAATGTAAATGAAGGCATATTATTGACAGTTGGCTACCTTCCAGGATTAAAGGTTGAAGCTATACCATTACGGCATCCAACCCGGGTAACGAAGTCTCTTGTTAAGAATTTGAAGTTTGCATCCTCAGACATGTGTCCTTGACTCATCCCCGATATTAATGAATATGTAATAGTATAGCATATATGCAAAAGGTTCCTTAAGTTGCGATGGCTTTTTAGCTCCTTTAGGCTAGTGGCCCCTCTGCTCCCCCAAGAAAGGCATTAAAATTGTGACAATTTTGCATTAATTTATTGTAAATTAAGTTCTTAATCAGAATAGTAGGGTCCTTCATTAGACAAGTAGTTCTTTACTTAATGTGCTACTATTTTACCATTTAGCATCACAATTAACAAATTATGAGTTGCTATTATTTTAGAAATATTTTTGATATAGTTATAGAGATGAGTTCCTAAGAAAGATGCGCTAACCCCTTCTGGTGCCTCACTGCAGCTCCGTAGATGCGACATCCTGTACTGCTTTTGACTAACCTGATACCATCTAGATTAAACAATTAAATTAAATTAAGACTGGTATATGTTATGCTTTTATGATTAACGAAGTTTTTAAATAAAAATATTTTTGATGCAGATATATTCATCAGTGTGTGTTGACGATTTTATAAAGGATATCAAGGAATATTCAGCCTCTGTCTCCAACTGCCCATTTCCAGTTGGGATTATATTATTTGGAGTTAGTAGTTATCCACATACTTGCTAACATTTTATTTAATGTTAATAGATATTTTTATTTTCTCATTGTTTATGTCATTCTTGACTCCGTATCACACTGATGTGGATCCACAGGAAGCAAATGGTGACATGAATCCAGTTATGGAGAAGCTAGGTGAGTAGTACGTGTATGCATATATTTTGTTTTACCTACAGTGTTTCTTAATGATGTTTTTTTATTTGTGATACCTTGTTACTCTTTGTTTAACTTTTTTAGGAACAGTTATAACAAAATTTGGTATTTTACTTGATAGAGCGTGTATCCATTTTTTGTCTGATAAAAGTGTAGGGAATTAAAATGCACTGATGTAGATAGATCAAAGATATATCATTGACTAGTGCCTTGCTACATAATCTATAAGGGATGCATAAAATGGGAATTTGGTGCTTGATTTTTTACGAGACGTGCATTTTCTTTCCCCCCTGGATGGAGCAACTTCTGTTCTTGACCTATTACAAATAACGCATATTTTTGCTTCAGGAATGTGGTTGGCTGTTTGTTTTGGGTTTACTTAGTGACTTATTTTATTACAGATTGTGCCATGCCAAGAGACACTGTTATTGTAGGTGATGAGAGGGGCTGCTTTATATATAGAAGTGGAAATGCTAAAAGGAATATAATCGGCTCCTTAGATGCTATTGCTCTTGTATTTGCTCAGGATAGAGACAGGTCTTCAGGTACTTTTCACTATCTTTTTGGTAGCTCTTGTTTCTTGGTGTACATATGATCCATACCAATCTGTTATGGTGCATGCTCTCCTTTTTCATTATATGGAATGTGATTTTATGTATTTCTCAAAGGATAACTCCTTTATTTTCTTGTGTAATATTCTAATATTTCATGGGACAAATTGTATCATCATTCAAATAGTTTTGAAAATAAATAAATGATTGGGAAATAACCTCAACTTAGATTAGACATGTCTAAATATCTATTAGCTTTTTCTCTCATATAGTTGCTGACAATAAAGTGTGTCTTATGCATATGATCTTAGAAGTGATTGTTTATACAAAGCCTTGATATTGAGTTACATGTCTTATTTTAGTTTTCATTTATTTTAGCAATTCTTCACAAGTTACTCATTTTTTTGTGGAATGATTTCTCAATACAGGAAATATTAAATTTCATGTTGCATTGTCAAATGGTGTTTCACCTGTGGGTACAACATACAAGGCAGCTTCAGTCAGAACAAGCAACACTGATTGTTCAACATGGTTAACTGCCAAGAGGGAAGGGCAACAACAACTTCTTGATGGTCAAAGTATTCTGGATGACATTAACAATTTGGTGCGCAACTTTTGTGTGTGTATTTTTTGATAAAACTGTCATTTCCATTCTTGAATAACAAACCTTGATATAATGTAATTAACCCTCATCCCTTTTCAAAATGCTTTGCAAGATAAGATTAATGGAATTAGGAGCAAGACAATTTGACCAGAACTTATTTTGGAAGTAGAGACAAATAAGTAAATAAAATTAGTTGAGTTCTTATAAGATTGATTTAATGAAATTTTAACTAAATATGTTCGTGCCATTATGATTATAAGTTTTGGTATTGATCATGATGAAAAAAATATTAATGCACACTTGACTAGTAAATTTGGTATGCTAGTTTTTGCTGCAAAACTGAAGATAACATAGGGTGATGCTATCTGTTGTTGCCTTCCCTTTTTATTCTTTAATTTGTAGTTTTCTGAACCTTAAACAAAAATATGGCAGCTGGAAAATCATATTGCGTCACCTGATTTGTACATTGGGGTGATTAAAAACAGAAAAGTCTCGGTAGAAGGAGGGAAGCCAACACCAAGATCTTGTATTGCATATCATGGAGTTGTGGGGTATGATACAAAACACGTATTATTTTTATCTTCTTTGTCATTTTAAACAAATATCGCAAATTTTGGCCTGCTTATGGCATGACGGTTATGATATGTAAGCAAATCAATGAATATCAACTGAAAATCACCGCAAAACTTTATGTTTTTTTTTTTTACCTTATTGGGGAATCATGTGCTACATTGATAAACCTTAGCAAAATTGGTCAAGCATGTAACTATCTATATTATGCTGTTATTTAGAATCTTGGAAGTTGGAACTCTGACCAATATTCCAACTCATATTTCTTGTTCGTTCTAGGTACAATTATATTTAGAGAAACTCTTGGATGTCAGTAATTTTTAGTATTTTTTGCCATGATTTGGCTAGCACAAACAATAAATTGTCTTTAACGAATAAATTTTACTAATTCATGTGTACAAACTCTAAAAAATGTGGGTGTAAACTGTATCGATTCATGTGTGCAAAACTATGATAAATATAGGTGCAAATTATATGCTTCTTGTATGCAAAACGTCTGTAAATATGGGTGTAAATTATTGCTGGTCAAATGCATGTAAAAAAAGTTAAACATTGAAATGTTCTCTATTTTAAACTCCCTCATTAGAAAGGGCTATTGTGTTTTGGACAGAGGTGATGAAGAGTACCTCTTCGTTGATGGAACTGGCATGAAAACAGGAGATATCTTCCAATTCTACTATTCTGATCCTAATGCCGCACAAGCTTCAGTTACTAAGGTCCATGATGCTCTGAAGAATATTAAGCTCAAGGGTGAAGGAAACAATAGTTGTGTTTTCGGGGGCCTTGTGTTTGCTTGTTATGGCCGTGGCGAATCATTCTTTGGATGTCACAATGTGGATAGCTCCCCGCTCTTAGAGTGTTTTCCAGGGCTACCAGTGGCCGGAATATTTTGTGGCGGAGAAATCGTGCGTCCTTTTACTACTATGATTAGTCGAGAAGGAAGCCATGTTAACTGCTGTCTGCATGTTTACAGCTCTGTATATTTGGTAATGTCATATACCCCTCCATCTATGGGATGTTAGATTTTTCTCAGGTCTTTGTCTCATGAGATGTACATTGCTAAATTGAATATGATGGTTAGTTTCCTCTTTGCTATAAAAATTGATAAAACTATCTTATGGTGTATTTAACAATAATGTTGCTTTGGATGCTCATGGAATTTGTGTGGTGTTATGTAGTGATGTTCTAATATCTCCATGCTTCATTTTATGTTTGAATTTGACACTTCTGAACCCCACAAAGTTTCAGAAGTGCCAAGCTTAACAGCAATACATGGTGACCCTTTTTGTTGAAGGGACAGATTACTGTATATATAATAAGTTTACTTTTTATTTGAGAAATTGAGATAACAATTAAAATGATTTCCCAGTCTTAAATTCAATAATTAAAATGGTCCCCTAAATTTTAAACTAATCAAAATGGTTTCTCAGTTTTAAATAGTAAATCAAAATAGTCCTTCCTTCAATCATCAAATTAACGCCCATAAAAAGGGACCATTTTAATTATCTCTATCTAATATTATGCGAATCTAAAAATTAACGTGCCCGCAGAACTTTTGTTAGTGTTAATTCGGTGATTGTCAAAATGGCTATTTTGATTTAAGTTTAAAATTGAGATACTATTTTGATTAGTTTAAAAATAAAAGATCATTTTGATTATCAAGCTAAAACTAAAGGACTATTTTAATTGTTATCTCGAGAAATTTGATATTAGTTCTCCAAGTCCAAATGGCAACACAGAAAAAATGATTACTGATATAAAAATATTTTTATGTAAAAATATATTTAATTATTTAACGATTTTTAATAATTATTATTATGAAAGTTTTAGAAATTTTGAGAATAGATTTGTGTTTTTATTCTGATTAATGAATTATCTTTTATATTAGAATTATAAGTTTGTTATTATTTTTAAAATTTTAAAAGTATTAATAAAATTAAAACTAATTTTAAATTAGCAAAATAAATATTTCACACCAGAAAATTATTAAGTAAAAATTTACATATAATTACTTTAATGTAAAATTAATATTTAAAAATAAATAATTTAATTAAATATATTAAATTATCTAATTATTATTAACAAATAATTTCTATTAGTTTATTACAGTTACATGTACCCGCGCACGCTGGACAAAACTCCACGTGTAACGTGTGTTGTAAAATGTCCCAAAAGCATGGCGTTCTACTCTTTCTTTTAACATCTCTCACCATCACGATTCACGACAAGGAAGAAAGAATCGCTGACGTGGATGAATTTTATTGGCTCCATTTCCAGAAGTTAGCGTGCACTGACTTCTCATCTCTCATAGCGTCATAGTATCTTCTCTTCTCTTCTCTTCTCTTCTTCTACCTAGGGTTTGCTTCCTCCTCTCTCTTTCTTCCTTTTCCCTCCTTTCTTAGTCGCCGGCCGGTCCCTTAGCTTCACCGGAAACTCAATTTTCCGGTCATATTCCCGGCCACCGTTACTCCGAGCTGCGCTTTTTCGATTGTTTCGTCTTCTCTTTGAAGTCAACATAATTTCACAGCAGAGTGTTTCAAATTGAACTTGCTAGCTTCTATCTTCTATCTTTTAGGTGAGTTTCTTTGATTTTGAATTTTATTAGTTTGCTTATTTATTTATTTAGTCATTCATTGATTTTGGTTTTGTATTTGGAGTAGAAGGGAATAGAATATGGCAAGTCAAAGTGGTGCGTCTCGAAGGAGCATAACGTCTGTTAGAAAATCCATTGATCATGGAGCTTCTCAATCTAATGCTCGAAAGTCTCTTTCTTCTTCGCGTCCCTTGTACGTTAACTCGAGTTCTTTTCTCTTTGTTATTTTCATGTGGTTCTGTGTAGAAATGTTACTTTTTCTTCAGCCGAATGATTCCTTTTTATTTCGGATAAAAATGCTCCTTTTTGATACTATTTTACCTTTCACAAGTATGAAATGAAAAACTTTTCATCAATTACAGAACTGTACCAACGTCAAAATTTACATTTTATGACTTAATTTATGTCCAAAATCCTTGGAAGACATCGATACTTCGATGATAACACGTGCATTTTCATATTAAAATATTTAAAAGCTATATTCTATTGTTAGTACTATTAAAATTTAAAAGCTATTAATTCCGGTGGTCTTTCTTTGATGTCGCTTTTAGAAGAATTCACGTTTTTCGGTGCTATAATTGCAAAAGTACTTTGAAAGTGTTATTGTAAGACAAATATTACTTTGAAAAGCGTTGCTTTATTGATTGGTTTGTACTAATGGTAGCAGCGAACTGTTTATTACAATATTACTTTACTGATTCTGGGGTCAGTTTCTAGTTTGTTAGTAGTCAACTTCAAATAATTGAAACACTTTTCCAAACAGATCGTTTTCCAAGAACTCTTAACAAGCAGAGTACTTGAAAAGTGTATTCCAGAATGTTTGGTACTTTAACGTTGGTTGTTGACCTGTTTCTATATTCTAGTACTATTTGGATGTACTTATTACGCATTGCCATTAATAATCTACATCAACGAAGTCATGTTTGTGTCTAAGGAGTAAGAACTGCCCACAACTAATCTGAACCACTGAATCACGTACATTACGACATATCATTTAATTTCTGAAGGCCAAAATGTTGGATACATTTCATGAGATGATAAGTGCACTTAGTTCATCTTGAAACAAGCTTGTGAATTATGATAGATGCTGCTGAAGAATCTAAAAAGATGACACTTTTTATCAATTTAAATCATGATATGATCTCTTGTTGCCAATTGGAAATCTGATCAGGGGACTGACGGCAGAGCGGACAGTAAAATCATTGCGTCTTTCAAAGGCTCTAACAGTACCTGAAACAACAACCATCTATGAAGCTTGTCGTCGCATGGCTGCTCGCAGATTAGATGCTATATTACTCACTGATTCAAATGCTTTGCTCTGTGGAATCCTTACAGACAAGGTATTTACTCATGAAGACTTTTTCTCATCATTTAACAAGAAAGTTTTAATACTCTGCCTGAATTTGCAATTTTAACATGCATGATTGTGTCCTATTTTTGTGGGTTGAAGGACATAGCAAAAAGAGCTATTGCCTCGGAGCTTAGTCTTGAAGACACATCTGTTTCTAAGATTATGACAAAGAATCCAGTATTTGTCCTTTCTGAAACTCTTGCAGTGGAAGCCCTCCAAAAGATGGTGCAAGGTTGGTTGTATTTATAGAGAACACTTTTCTTTACAAGTTGACTATTCTTTATTATTCATTTTAAGTTTTAATACAGAGTTGACATATGTTGACAGGCAAATTCAGACATTTACCTGTGGTGGACAATGGAGAAGTTGTTGCCATACTTGATATAGCAAAGTGCTTGTATGATGCTATCGCTCGTATGGAACGGGCAGCTGAGAAAGGAAAAGCAATTGCAGCAGCTGTTGAGGGTGTTGAAAAACAGTGGGGATCGTCTACTGCGGGTTTGTAGAGTATTTTCATTTTTGAAGATTTATCTCTTTCACTTTGAAATCTAATGAGGGGGAAGATGCCCTGGTTGTTGTTAGGTTCACGGTTTATTCTTTCTAGTGGCTGAATTTGTTAAATGCTAATGTGGTCTTTGTGCAGTCAATTCAACATTCATTGAGACTATTCGGGAACAGATATTCAAGCCATCATTGTCTACGATCATTCCTGAGAATTTAAAGTAGGTAATACCTTCTTTTTGTTTGAGTTGATGAAAATTTTCTACTTAATTATTCTATGTATGTAGTTCCCATTTCAGTTACTTTAACAGATAGTGTTTCTTTTCAGGGTTGTAACAGTTTCACCAACAGATTCTGTTTTGACAACTACGAAGAAGATGGTTGAACTTCATTCAAGTTCTGCTGTTGTGACAGTTGATGGCAAACCTCGCGGCATCCTTACGTAAGTTTGTAGCCAATGAAATTTTCAGCCATCCACTTTGTCTTTTCCTTTTGCCATCCCCCAGTTGTTTTTATATATCTTTAGATTATTTATTTATTTATATTATAATATGCATACAAATTTCAGTTCCAAGGATATATTGATGCGGGTAGTTGCGCAAAATCTTCCTCCAGTTTCAACTCCTGTTGAGAAGGTACTTAATTTTATTTTTTTGCTGTTTAGAGCAAGCTAATTTATTTTGTTCACTTCCTCTGTTCTTTGATTTTAGATCACCAAGGTAAAATATTTAATGTCACCATATCTTAGGAAAAAAGAAGCTATTCTGAATTTCATTGTTTTATTGTCCCTCTTGTATGAATCTGTTCAACACTATGTAGGTGATGACTCCTAATCCAGAATGTGCAGTTATTGATACACCAATAGTAGATGCACTTCACACTATGCATGATGGAAAATTTTTGCATCTTCCTGTGGTTGATAGAGGTAATGCCATGATAACTGGAATGGCAAAGAGGTTAATGCATCAAATATATTTTCTGATTTGGGTGGTTGAAAACAGATGGTGGGGTAGTTGCGGTGGTTGATGTGATTCATGTCACGCATGCTGCTGTTGCAACAGCAAGTCAGGTGTGTTTTAATAGACTTTTATACTCGATACTGTTTATTGCATGGACTGTCCATTGGATTTTTGTTGCATGAAAATGTGATAAATGGAAATATTTATGTATAGACTTTAGACCAGTATCCTTTATTTGGCTCTGTTGATATTGTTGATTGCTTAGACTAGATGTAGGTTTAAAATTATCAAATACTGTCCATGTACTGATAGGCATTGATATCTCAACATGTATGGCTATTATTGACAAGCAGTTTCAAGTCTGCAGTTTAGTTCCGAGCCTGGCAAAATGCAACATTTGTTTTAGCTGATTGTTGCTCTTTAAAAACTTTTCAAAGATAACAATTGGGTCTTAGGAAGGGAAAGGGAGTAGACGGATCATGCTAAACAAATTAATTACACCATGTAACCATTTACCTGTGAATTGGCACACAGTATGTTACCAGCATGCCCTTTTTTTCTCCCTTTGCAAGAGTTTCATGATGTCATTTTCTCCACTAATTAGGTTGGAAACAATGAAGCTGCCAGCACCATGATGCAAAGATTCTGGGATTCGGCCATGGCTTTAACTCAAAATGATGATGATGACGAAACACGAAGGTTATATATGTTTATATGTATTGAGTTTTTTGGAAAGTTATTTCAAATTCTTTTGATGTACTTACACTTAATTTATTATGTACCAGTGACAGTTCCTTGAAATTTGCTTCAGAAGGAGGGGAAACTGGGAGATCCCTCACTTATCTTGCAGCAGGAATGCCAAATATATTTTCATTCAAAATACAAGATAGGAAGGGCAGAATGCATAGATTCACATGTGGTATGAGTGCATTACCAATTGGATCTCTTTCTGGTTTCTGTTATACTTTTGACAGCATGTGAATGCTAGTGTCAACTATAACTATCAACATATTTTCTATCTAGTCCTTTCAAGAGTCTCACTTGAACAAGACTGGGTTGCATAGTCTCCAGTCAGTGGATGCATATACTCCTCAAATATAATCATGTATTTTCTTCTTGATCTACTTCATAGGTAGTAATGCAGTAATGATAAGACTTTTGTGCTTGATTTGTTATGAATTATTAACAATCTTGTGTGTTGTGGTAATGCATCTTCTATGTAAATACTAAACATTGACATCCAAGTTTGAGGGAAAGTAGAAAATTATGAGTTGAGTGGTTTCTGTGGTTGGTTGCAATTCAGATACACGGAGCATGACAGAGGTTATAACTTCAATCCTTCAGAGACTTGGTGATGATATTGACCCCAATAATTTACCCCAAATTCTGGTACTCTTCTGTATTATATATTCATTCATAAGATTGAGTTGACATGATTCCAACCTGAGGCAAGTTGGTCATTGTTTTTCTTTTTTATGTTCAGTATGAAGACGAAGATCATGATAAAGTCATATTGGCTTCAGACAGTGATCTTGCAGCAGCTGTAGACCATGCAAGGACAACTGGCATGAAGGTATAGTTGATATGTCTGCTGAATCCTTGTCTTGAATGGACATTTTCTGGAAGGGGGGTTACACATTTGTTGCTTTGAAGGAAATTTTAGTCTAGTGCAGTATAAGATAAATGTGTCTTTCTATTTTTTGTATAAGTATCTTTTCATAGGATCAGAGATATCACACGGGACCAGTAAACCTGGAAACTTTATATAGAAGCACAGGTCTATTATAGCCGCGCTGAAATTAAATTTGTTAAAAGAGATAATAGTTTCAGTGGTGTTGAACCCTTGGCCATTTGATGGCATTTGGTTTCATGCAATCTCAGACACTGATCATTTTGAGAAGGTTTAAGTGCAAGATAAAGCCTATAGACTTCCTCAAGAGTGGTTTGTATCTGATAAGCATAGCTCTACACCTGTTGAGGCTTGTGGCAAACTGGCAATGTCCTCTCTTTATTTGGGTAGCTTCCTCAATATATAAAACTTGGAATTCGACTTATGGTCGAAGTACTTGTAGGTATCATATAAACTATAAATCTGCCTAGTCTGACTATGGATTGATGAATTTTCGCAGGGACTGAGATTGTACTTAGACTACTCTGGAACCGGAACAGGAACAGGAACAGGAACAGGAAAACGCAGTCATGGGAGAGGTTCTGGTTCAGGGAGTTTGGATCATGCTACTAAAGATGCATGGGCCTCAGCATACAGTACCTATGCCGCTGGAGCTGCACTTGTTGCAGGCTTAGGCATATTAACATACTTGAAGCGAGTTTGATCGAAGTTTAGTGGCTACGCCAAGCTGAAGCCATGCACAACCGCTAGCTCCGAAATTTTGTATTACTGAGAACCATTTATAGGTAATTTTTTTCAACAAAAAAGAAAAGGCAAAAGGTCAAAAGCATTTTTTTAGCCCTTCACTTTGGTTGCAGCATAGATCGCTGCTTGTACATTTACAATTTTAGTTTTCTGCAGCGTCATCAGCCCTGCATAGTGTACAAGAACAAACGGCATAACCACAAGTTTGTGTCCATTTTCTTCCCTCATGAATGTGAGTTCATAAAGTCAATCACTCGGGATTGAGTTTGAAGGGGATGATGATTTTTTTTCTCTTACAATAATGATCTTGTTTGTACTTTATCAATAAAAAGTTTAATAAGCTGTGTGTAATGAGTAATGACTAAATACTAATGATAGTGTTACAAAGATTGATTGACTTGGTATGAGACTTGATAATGTAAACTTCCTTTTTCTTACTAATTAACATTATCTTTTACTTCTTGAATTAAAATCTTCCTTTTCTCTTTAGTTGATGAGGATTCTTAATTATTTATGCCAGATTTGTGGCTGTTGCTACTACATAATGTCTACCCCAGAAAATTCGAATTCACATTTTCTGAGATGTGTTTTTAGATTTTATCACTTTTGTTAATCCTCTTTGGCTAAATTCTATTATTTAAGTAAATAACACTTTACCTTTGAAATCAATTAGCATCCAACCGTGAAGAGAGACTAAAAATTAGTTATCAAATGGCAACTCTTTTATTATAGATTAAAGATATATATACTAGGAAATAAATGAATTATTTTTAGGTAACTATTTGTATTTTGTTGTTTTTCATATTCTTGGTGTTTTATATTTTTTTTGGTCAGATGAGAGGCTTGGAACGCTCCAGGCTCCAGCATAAAGACATGGTCTGGCCCATTTGGCCCATCCAATCTTTTGATTTCGAGTCTCTTGTTTGTATCTGGGCCCTATTGGCCCCATGTTTGTCTGAAAATCAATTTCGTTTTCCCTACTTTTTTCTCCCTCAAAATAATTCAAAAGTAGAAGGACAAAAAAAAAAAAAAAAACACAAACACAGAAAGCAAAGCGCGTCACAGTTCACAACTATTATTTTCTGTGCTCTTTTGACCATAAGCACCGACAGAATCATAACCATGTTACGCTCATAAAGAAATTGCCATTTTTCTTTTGTTAATTTAATTATTGCCGGCAACAAATTAGTAAATTACACTCGAAAAGATGACACTACCAAAATAAAGCTTAAAAGTTAAAACCTAAATCCTAAAGCGAGGTTCATATAAAATAACACTATAAAGTAAAAGAATATTAATATATAAAACACTCAAATTTAAAATCTGAATTAAGGAATCCAAATGATGTTATGCTAATTGTTAATAATAATAGTAAATATAAATAAATAAATAAATTGCACGTTGTTCTTGTCTCTCACATGCATTACTGTGTGCATGTCAATGTACAAGTGACCACCGATTAGTCTACATAACTAAAATAATATAACATAAAATATAACTAAAATAATTTAATTTCCTCAAGAATATAAAATAATACTAAAATATATAACTACAAATTCCCTTGTGGTCTCAAACGCGTGGATTGTGTTGCTAGTTTTCAGAAAATTTGCAGTTTCAAACTTTCAATTTCTGTCCTTATATGAAAAATTCAACTTATTACTTTCATATTCATTTTAATTGCAAGACCAGATAACATATATTTTTTTTATTTTGTTTTTCCTTTTCTTTAATTAAGATATTGTTGCACGGGAAAGGATTAAAGTCTCTTTTCTTTTTACCTGATTTATTAATTCATGTGGTGGTAAGTTTCAAATGATTGCCGCTTTTAATTCACATATTTATTTTCCAATCATAGTAGTATTTTTAATTTTGGAATGAATACGAAATAATGAATGTATATATATATTGATGATGAACTTTATAATTATTTAATGAACGGAATTTGATACTTATCAAGAGACAGCCAATAATAATTTCTACTAAATTGAAGTTGTTTGCAAATGCCAACTCAGCATCATTTGTCTTTCTTCATCACGAGAAATTACAACTTCGTTACATGACAAGAAAGATTTATAGGATTAAATTAACTTCAAATTCATATCAACAAGCTAAGTACCTAGCTGCCCAAGATTCATGTCTTTCAAATTCTTCCAAATTTGGGATTCTAATCCACATCAAAGGGTTGGTTAATGGTTATTCCGTTCTTGTGAACCCAAATCACTATTTAATCATATACTTATTTCTATTACGTGACAAAGTTCTCTTCCAATCATATGAAATATATTTAATGCATACTAACCTAATGACAAAAGGACTATCATTATTCTATACATGTACAAAATAATTAAATAAGACATAATCACATAGGATGTTTCCTTATAGATTATAAAGTGAACAAAGTTTGAGACTTTGAGGTAGTTAAGAAGGAACAAATTTATATTAACAAAATTCTAGTTTGATTTCTTTTTATTAATGGAAGAATTCTTTCTTGCTTCTCTAAACACAAAAATAAACTACTTAAAAGAAAATAAAAAATATAATGACAATCCTAACATTCTATTACAAAAGTTTAAATAATTAACAACTTTTTAAGAATAACTAATTAACAAGCTCTATTTCCATTCTCTCTTCTTCACAAAATAAAGAAAAAAATATTTGTGTAGTTAGTTTCTTTAATTTGTTTTCTGATGTTAATTCATATAACATGATTAAAAATATATATATTAAAATAAAAAATATTATATAAACAAAAAATCAATCATCATGTATTGTGTATAAATATATATATTATTTAATTTATTTTTAATATATATTTTATACGAATAATTAATTTAGTAACTAATTTTTTATATATACTTAATATGGTTAAAATTTAAAAATATATTAATAATTATGACCTATAAAAGTGGAGTTTGAATTAAATACTATTAAGTTGGGTTGATTGAGTGTTCAGTAACTCGTCCACTTAAATAAATATAGAAATTTAAATTTCATCTTGTGCATAAACGACTGATAGACGTTTAAATAAAATTAAAATGAATTCTTATCTTAAAAAAAAAAACTTACTAGTAACAATGCTTTAAACAAAGTGTGCGTAAAAGGAGGGTGTAGGAACCACCATAACCACAATACGACACTTTCAATTTTCACATTCCCATTAATTGCGTCACCTTTTTCTTCTTTTTCCAAATAATATTCCCACTTGAACTTGGTGATTGATTCAGTGAGGTAATGCACAAAAACAGAACAACCATAACCAGAAGCTTCTCTTTGCTCTCTCATGTACTTACTTTGCTATTACTGCTATCTAAACACTTCCTCAACCATATCCAGTGTTACAAAAAAACCTTCTTTAGTTCTTAGATTCACATTTACATTACGAAATTTGCATTTTTAGATACCCATTTGGCAAAAGAATCCAACTTTGGTGTTTAACAATGGGGGTTATCAAACCCAAATCATCACCACCAAACCTTGTTTCCTTCATTGTTTTGCTCTTTCTCACTGTGTCAAGTGTGTTCCTTAACCCAACAAGTTCTGTTTTTGCAACAGCACAACAACAACAACAAGAACAACCTATTAAGACCATTGTTGTTTTGGTTATGGAAAACCGTTCGTTTGATCACATGTTGGGTTGGATGAAGAAGGAAATCAACCCTTTGATTGATGGTGTCACAGGTGATGAATGCAACCCGGTTAATTCCACGAACCCAAGGAATGGTACAATCTGCTTCACTGATGATGCTGAGTTTGTGGATCCGGATCCAGGACATTCATTTGAGGATGTTATGGAACAGGTATTTGGTTCAGGAGGTTCAATTCCTTCAATGTCTGGTTTTGTGGAACAAGCATTGTCTCTGTCTCAGAATCTCTCTGAGACTGTGATGAAAGGGTTCAGACCTGAGTCTGTTCCTATTTATGCCACTTTGGTTAGGGAATTTGCCGTTTTTGATAGGTGGTTTTCTTCAATTCCTGGCCCAACTCAACCCAATAGGCTTTTTGTGTATTCTGCTACTTCTCATGGCTCAACAAGCCATATCAAGAAGCAATTAGCAAAAGGGTATCCACAAAAAACCATCTTTGATTCATTGCATGAGAATGATTTGGACTTTGGGATTTATTTCCAAAACATCCCCACAACTTTGTTCTATAGGAATTTGAGGAAATTGAAGTACATTTGGAAATTCCATCAGTATGATTTCAAGTTCAAGAAAGATGCTAGAGATGGAAAGCTTCCACCATTGACTGTGATTGAGCCTAGGTACTTTGATTTGACCGGTATTCCGGCGAATGATGATCATCCATCTCATGATGTTGCTAATGGACAAATGCTTGTTAAGGAGGTTTATGAGACACTAAGAGCAAGCCCTCAATGGAATGAGTCTCTTCTCATCATTACATATGATGAACATGGTGGATTCTATGATCATGTCAAGACTCCTTTTGAAAACATCCCTAGTCCGGATGGAAACACCGGTCCAGCTCCTTATTTCTTCAAATTTGATAGATTAGGCGTTCGTGTGCCCACGATCATGGTGTCTCCTTGGATCAAGAAAGGGACTGGTAAGGTTAAAATCCTCATAGTTTACCATTTTGTAGCTTCTAGTGGGTTATCAAAACCAATTCCATTGGATACTAGATTTGTTTTCTTGTCCTTGACCTCTGTACTTTCTTTTCAAGGGTATTCTGATCATAGTTACATGAATTCACCAATTAGGTAGTATACTACGTACCAATTCGCACGCGCTGCGTATCAATTCATCTGTGTACCGGAACGTATTGCATCCCATGTAATGATGATTATGATGCCTTTTAGGGATCAGATAGCCTTAACTAACCTTGAACCCAATTCCATTGGTTGATTTTCTAGAGCCTATATATGCTTTTGTCCTTTTCCTTGTGTTTTGAGGTTTGTTCTTTTGTAGTTGAATGTTGAGTAAGTGTGGGTTGTAATTGATTGATTGTATATGTTGGAATCTTAAACTTCAAGCTACCCATGATTAGTTTGAAATGTCAACTAATGCACTACACTGATCTGGTTTTGTAGTTGTAAGTAGGGCCAAAGGACCTACCGAAAACTCCGAGTTTGAGCACTCTTCCATCCCTGCCACCATAAAGAAGATGTTCAACCTTTCATCTAACTTCTTGACTCATAGAGATGCATGGGCTGGGACATTTGAGCATATTGTTGGGGAGTTAAGTTCCCCAAGAACAGATTGCCCAGGTATCAATTCCAAATCTTTTCGTATCGAATTGTCAAGTTCCTTCATGTATGTGGCATCATGTAGTAATTGAATCAAGATTGTGTGGTATGTTTGTTCTAGTGACTCTACCGGATGTAACACCTCTAAGGAAGACCGAAGCGAAAGAAGACGGCAAGCTATCCGAGTTTCAGAGCGAGGTGGTTCAATTGGCAGCTGTTCTCAATGGTGACCACTTCTTGAGCAGTTTCCCCGACGAAATGAGCAAGAAGATGAGTGTGAAGGAAGCTCATGGATATGTAAAGGGAGCTGTTTCAAGGTTCATAAGAGCTAGCAAAGAAGCCATCAAGCTAGGGGCTGATGAATCTGCTATTGTTGATATGAGATCCTCCCTCACTACTAGAACTTCAATTCACAATTGATAGGAGTAATTAAAGAAAAAAAAAAGGACAAGTGTGGTTATCTTTTATCTAATTATTAATTATTATAGGTTGTGAGATTGTTCTGGTGTTGAGATACTGTTAGGTTATTGAAACTGAAGTTTCAATAGTAGGGAAGGGTGTGTGCCAATGTGGTCTGTTATCTTGTGTGTGAAGAAAGGTTCATTTTGTTTTTATTTCTTCAAACATTTACTCGAAGAGTAATGGTTTGGTTAGTGCTTAAAGTTAGCAGTAGAAAAATTTTAGTCTTCTTGTACAAAGTACAAATCATATTATAAATGAAGCACCACGATTTTATTTTCCTTCTGTTTTCATGCAAATGATTTTCTGGCATTCATTTCGTCGTCTTCGTCATCATCATCATGACATCATCATTACTACTATGGCCAAAGTTTGGTTTGATTCCATAGTTGTCAAAAATTTCATTTGGGTTGAGTGAACTTCCTTTTCAAATCAAACGGCAAACACCAGTACAACTCTAATAAGATATCTTTTGGATATTATTTTTAGCATCTACAGTAACTGAGATTAGTATCAGTAACCAGCAGATACCTGTGAGATTAGGTGAATTATATGGTAAAGATGTAAGTTTATAGATTTTTCCTTTAATAAAATGAAAGAGAGATTAATAAAGGTAGGACTCACATTAATAAAATAATAAAAAATAACTATAAAAAGAATTATATTCTCTCTATACCTCTCTATACCACTCCAATCTGTACAGTAAAATGTCCTGCCCCGTGAGATTACCCACAACGAAGAGGCTATCGGGACTTGCAAAATCCCCATGAGACAGAAACTTGCCCGCGAATAAATGGAGATGGGGGCAGGGATTAATATACCTAACTCACAAGGATCCGAAAGAAAATTTCTAATTAAATGTCTTTATATATATATAAGTTGTGTAAATAATCTCAATTTATTTTATTTTAATTTATATGTTAAAAATTTTATACATGTTATTATGTTAAACTTATGTTTAAATTGTGTTTGATTTGATATATTTAATTAAATTATATAAGATTTTATCATAGTTGTGTAATTCCTAATTAGGCATTGAAGATGCTTTTATTGGTGTTGAATTGGGCATTGAAAAGTTAGTTGACAACGATAATCTTGCCTGAAAAGGAGGCAATTTATAAAATAAAAATTCAAGGGTTATATAGAAGTACTGATCAGGAATTCAGAATATTTATTTACAAAACCTATTCTTTAACTCCCAAGTAGAGAAGAAACAGTAAAGAAAGGATGTATTATCTGCAGTATAATAAAAATTATCCCTCCAGTGTCCTAGAAATGTTAGAGTCGCATATTTTTCAAAGCAACCATGCTACTTACGCACAAAAAAGGACACTAAACTAACTATAATATAAATTTTATAATAAAATATAAAATACACTTTAAAGCCTAAAAATATATACTCAATTTAGATATGATACGATTACATCGCGATGCCTAAAGACACGATCTAATAGATCGTTGTATCAAGTAGTTGAATCATAGTCTCTTACCATAAAAATGGCTGCATGCGCACCAACGATAGTTGAATCCCATAGTCAGTAGCTAGGTATGTATAAAAAGACATAGAATACATATGGTGAGCTACAACAATAATCAAAGAACCTAACATAGCTAAGTTAATAAATAATTGGGCAGGATAAGAATCTACATCGCACTAGTACGATCTTGTTGACAATCCTTTACTCTGACAACATCTAAGGTTCTTCGAACAATGTGATATCTCACACCGGGTAAATCCTTAATCCTTCATCCTCTTACTAAAACTACAAAATGTTCTTGTAAATTATGGCCAATATCAAATGCTATTCGATAATGTCTATCTAGCATATCCCTGCTAATCCGAGTGAGCATTCAAATATCTGTCCTACATTCATTCTTAACGAAACTCCTAATGGGTTGAAGACCATATCAAGGGGTCTTCCATTTTGCAAATAAAGCATATCCTATCTAGGCAAAAGTTTGGAAAAAATACCCATATTTCCATGTCTCCCAGCCACTTTATCACCTACTTTGATTTCACGTTTCTGCAATATATATATTCTAATAGTTTCTGGATTAAAATTCACATGTATTTATATAAAAATATATGATGACTAATTTGTTCGCTGATTTTTTTATGCACATAGCATTTTTGTTTTTGGGGATAGAGGAAAATGAAGAATTTCGCTAAAGAATGACACGAGATCCGTGAGACCAGAAATCCTGCTACACAACATTGAAAAAAGAAGGTTGTTAGGATCATGTTTAGAAATCAGAGGCATGAAAGAAACAAAGGGAAAGTAAAGAAGATGGTAGGTATAGATTCTTTCACTTTATAGAGAGTAAGGATCAATGGACACCAATCTCATCTTGGTTTCTTTTTTCTTTCTTTTTTTTTTTAAAGTTGAAATCCCAACAATTTCCTCTCCCAAAGGTAGACAAAGGCCTTTATCCTTTATTTTCTTAACTCACAAGTAAAGAAGAGGGAGATCTTTTCTCACTAAACTTGGAGATTTTTATCACTAAACTATGTAACCACTTTCCCATCCCTTTTATTTTGGTTCATACACAACACATACACACCCACTCACACACTACACTAGAAGCTCTTTTTCAACCACTAGGGATCACGCTTGGTGTGTCTCTCTAGGAGGCAAACATATTTGCCACTAGTACACAAGCCTCAGCCACACTTTCCCATCCCTTAGTCAAATATTTCTCAAAATCAAATAAATGAATATGGTAATTTTCAAATTGGACCCTGAAATAATAGGCACCAATCTTAAACCTATATAAACAAAATAAGGTAACAAATAAAATTCTTGTCATAACAATCGGATGAGTTAATTCTTTGATAATAGTTAAGTAAAAAAAATTCTAATCGCAAACGCACATTAAACAATAATCTCAGGGAAGGAAAAGATCCCTTTTGTGATCAACTATGCAACTTGAAGTGTTAGAATATCAAGAGGCATAATTACCATTTACTGTACTCTGAACTCAGGTTTTCATTTTATGATACTATCCTCAAATTTAAGAGTTCATCCTAATCTTCAGGTTGAATAAGGACTTTGCCACGTCGATATATCAGAGAGAAGATCACGCAGTTGATCAATGAGTATCTTTAGGTGCATGTTCTTGTTGGCAAGCTCCTATATTAACGAACAGATATTCAAATGTTAAACACAATAAATATAATTTGAAAAACAAAATAGCTTGTTTCAGCAAGCTAAATTTATTAACCCAATTAAGTTGTTTCAGCAGTATTAACCAGTTAGATTGGCAAGCCCCTAGAAGAATAAAATAGCTTCCAGTAAACTTAGCTGACATAACATGGATCCCCAAATACACAAAATTTGAGCCCAAAGTGACAATTTCAATGTTCAGGAGTTGAAATATTTATCATAAAAATAGATCAAAGTTTATAGAAACATATAAAAACTTCGCTGCAACTTACCTTTCTTAGAGAAGAGGCTCGCTCCTCCAATTTCTCAATTTCCATATCATCCAATTCCATTGGACTATCAGTTGAACCAGTGTCAAATGATTTTGCCTGTAATACTGACCTATTTAGTTTCGTGGGAAAAGGGAAAAAAGCATCCCTAGACAAAAAGTTGTAAAGTTCACAATAAAGAATATGCAAGTTTGCAGGCCAATATCCTTTAAACTTCATTTCACACTGCATGGTTCAAATTGCGGCAGATGACATGATAATATACAAGAAACAAGTTCAGTGAAGGTGATATATTATAGTTCTACAACTATGGTTTTGTTGATTTATCCTTTAGTAAGATCACTATCACACCAGTGTTTATCATAGTCATGGAACAAATTATATATAAAACACATGAATGCATAAGTTTGAAACTCTTGTGAGAAAATATTTGAAACCACTCAATGATTAACTAACTTGATATCATATGAATATGTCATACACTTAGATTAACTAACCACTTTACTTGAGATAAACATTCGTTAATCCTTCAGCCAGATGGATCATTTTCAGTACTCTATGAACAACAATTACCATAGTATTCTGACAGTTCTAAAAACTTAATCCCTATCCAAACCATGCAAGTGCCAAAAAATAAAATATATGGAATAAATAAGAGTTTAATTTATATGCAACTGTCACATACATAAAAATGGTTAGTCTTCAAATTCTGAAAACAAAAAAAAAAATGTACCTTTTGAGAATTGGGAATTGCTTCGAGAACGTTTCGAAGAGAAGCAATAGCGTTCTTATAGCGAAACCTTGCCTCTTCGAGTGCGCCACCAGTGCCAGCTCCTCCACCAACGGCACCACTCTCAGCATGGTGGTTGGAGTTATCGGAGGCAGCATCTCCGGCGCCACCGTTGGAAGAGTGAGAAGAAGGACCGTTGTTATGGTGAAGCGGGGAAGCTGAGGAAGCTGCAGACGGAGAAGCAATGGACCACAAAACGGGGTTGCAGAGCTCGTCGTTCATGGAAGATAGGATCTGAAAAGCGTACTCTATGGTTTCTTCGAGGTATTTCTGGCCTTCCATTGCAAGCTCCTGTGTCGTTCTGGAACTGCTTGAACCTGAAACGATGCCGTTTACTACGGATTGCTCTTCCATTTTAGTTGCTGCTGAGTTCAATCGAGTGACTTGGATTGTTGATAGTGGGAAATTGGAAAAAACCCTAACCCTAATTTGGAGAAAAGGAAGTGAAGATTGAAAATCAGAGACAGAGGGATTCGAATCTGTTCGGGTGAAACCCAGTAGAATTCAAGTTTACCTCCTTTACCACGTTCTCCAAATTTTAAATTAATTTGACAAAATTATTTAAAATAAATAATCCATCGAATACCTTTATTATTTTAATTTTTTATCTTTATTAAATTAATTTATAAATTTTATGATTAAAATGGTTAATGCTCAAATTATAGTTTAATGATCAATAAGAGTTTAGGTCTACGTTAGACTGCATACAATAAAAAGAGAAAAAGAAAATTTTCAATATTAACATTAAAGAAATATCTAGAAACAACAACCGTATAAAGAAAAAAAAAATTAAAGATCTATTTTATTACATGTTCTTTTTCTTCAACCACAGTTACCATACTTGCCATAAAATGAATAATTGACCATTTGTACCTATGATAGTTCAGAACGCTAACAAATGTACTTATTGTAGAAGGAAACTGACTTTGTAACCATGAGAGATGGGCTCCGTGTGACAAAAATAGCCTGGCTTGGGTTGGCACCTGCTTCGAGTTTGTATAGTCCTACATGGCAATCCGAACCTCCCAAAACCCAATCCACGTGGAATTTAACATTAAACAATTTAACATTGAAGAGAAATCCGCGGGACCCTGACTATGCCCTAGCAGAGAACGTCCTTTTGTTTCCTAGCCGGAGAAGACACCAGGAACACTCCCAAACCATCACCCTAAAGTTACGGCTTTCAACGTTGTCATTCGGAAGTTGGAAAAGGCATTTGGAGCAGTACAGAGCCATCAAAACGAGAACGTGGTAGAGGAACTTGCAAGGAATAGGCAGCAGAGCTCGAACCTTGGGATTTTGTCGCCGACGGTGTAGAGGTCACCCCCTTTGCTCGGCAGAGAGCTGAGGTATGTCATTGCCAGTGTTAATTTATTTCAAATGTCACTGAGACTAGTTGGACAGATTACATTACCATTTGAAATCATGGCTGAGAGTTGCTAAATTAGTTGATTAATTGATTTGGGGTTTCTGTTAGGTGCTGAAGTAGTTGATTTATGGTTTGTGTTAGATGTAGTAACATGCACTGTTATCTTAGAATGTGTTGGTTTATTTCAGTTTCAGGAATGGCCACCATCCATATAACACTGTGTATTAATCATAGAGGACAGTTTGAGAGAGGGCCGTGTGGGAAGCTTACTTATGTTGGTGGTGAAGTCACAGAGATAGAGAGGGTTAATGTTGATACCTTGAATGGTTTTTTCGTATCTGATTTGGTGAAGGACATAGGATATACATCTGTTTCTAAATTTTTCTGGCTGGAACCTGGGAAAGGGCTTGATGATGGGTTGAGGGACCTCAAGGTTGACATGGATATAGTTAGGATGTATGAGGCAGCTGTGAAGAACAGTAACAGAGTAAATGTATATACAGAGCATCCGGTGGATGAGCTCGTGTTAGTGGAGGAGAACAACATGACTCCATCAAAGATGAGAGTAAAGCGTTGTGCTAAAAGGGTTCCAACTCCGAAAAAGAGTCCCAAAAGAAGGTTGATAGTAGTAGAAGATGAGGATGATGCTGATATTGTAAGTAATCTGCAAGTTGGGATGGATGACCGAAAAAGGAGTAAGGCCCAGATAAACCACAATATCACTATAGAAGAGGAGACAACAGACCCACAACTCTCAGGATCTGTTGAGGCAGGACAGGTTTCTCAGCCTCCCCCAACACCTGGCATACCAGATAAACCACCACCAAGTCAGTCCCAACCTTCCCAGCCACCTATTGAACAAGATCAGCACCCAACACACACTGCTTGTTCAGACTCAGTCCCTGCTTCTGAACCCAATGTCTCTGCACCTCTTGAACCAGAACAACTAACCCAATACACCCCTCATCCATATGGGAATCCACTCTCACAATCAATCTCTCAGACAGTCCCACCCTCTGACACCAATAGGACTCCCCAGAATGATCAGAGCAATCCTTCAGAGGAGGTTCAGGGAAGGCCAAAGGTGAATAAGAGGAGATCAACTAGGAGGCCCCCCCTACAGGCCAGTCTTTCATTCCAAACCCCGATCCAGACAAGCCTCCAACCTTCTACGTCCCTGTTGATGATGATGATTTCTCTGATGAAAATCCTGGTCATCATTGCTATGAATCAGAGGAATTGCATAGCATAGCAAGTGACGACGATACCGAACAAACTCCAGTTTTTCCTCAGAGCAATCCTGATGCTCCAGTTAACCAGGTTCGGTTGGAGGTTGGGATGGAGTTTGAAACTCTAAGCCACTTCAGGAAGGCTGTCAGAAAGTTTAATATCAATATTGGAAGGAGCATATTCTTTGCTCGATGTGATTCTACAAGATCGAAGGCTATATGCTATGATGAGGAGTGTCCTTGGCAAATATACTATACCAAGAGAACATTTCCAGCAAGTTTTCAGGTAAAGACATTCGTAAATGAACATACATATAGTAGGGACAATCGATGTAAGTCAGCAGATGGAAAGTGGGTCATAAATGAGTTGGAGGAGAGGATTCGAGTGCAGCCAAACTTGACAGTTAGAGAGGCTGACCAATACTTCAGATCCGAGTATGATGTACTAATCAATGAAAGGAAAATTTATAGATCTATGAAGAAAGCAAAAGAGCGGATTGAAGGTTCTGAGATTGCACAATATGCACGACTTCGTGATTATGGTAACCAGATATTGAAGACTAATCCAGTTCGACAGTAAGGATACAAACAAATCTCATGCCTGATTCAAATCCAGTTTTTCTGAGGATCTATGTTTGCTTTGAAGCGTGCAAGAAGGGGTTTGTGGGAGGATGTCGACCTTTTATAGGTTTGGATGGGACCTTCATAAGAGGATACTATGGGGGGCAGTTGCTGACTGCAATAGGACAGGACGCAAATAATCATATCTATCCTATTGCCTACGCAGTTGTTGAATCAGAGAACAAAGAAAGTTGGAAGTGGTTTCTGGAGATACTCCAGGAGGATGTGGGAGATTTTCAAGCTAATGGGTTTAACTTCATGTCAGATATGCAAAAGGTACTTGTGCATATTTACTTATAAGAATGTATGGCTGATTCATGTGTTTATTGACTTTGATGTTTTCTCTTAATATATGTATAATAAGGTATGGCTGATTATTTGTTTTGTGTCTGGTTTATGTATGTTATTTGGAATCTCATTGCTTAATCATTAGTAGCTTAATGTTGAAAACTGTATCGGAATGAGACTGAAATTGATGTGTTTGGATTGTTGGATTAGCTAAATACTCAATGAGACATATGATTTATTATTGGAATCTGGTTTAGGATGATATATGTATGGTGTGTGCTGATATGATGTGTTTAGGATTGTTGGATTACCTAAATAGTCAATGAGACATATGTATGCTGTGTGCTGATATGATGTGTTTATGATTGTTGGATTAGCTAAATAGTCAATGAGACATATGTATGGTGTGTGCTGAGACTGTTACTGGGAATTTGGCATCTGGTTTAGGATGATAAACAACTCTGTTTTGTTTTGAGATTGATATTGGAGTGTTGGGAAATTGTCTAGCTAAATACTTAAATCTGTTTCTGGTTTGTTTGAAATCTGAGCATTGTTTACTTAAATGAATTACTATAGGGACTAATCCCAGCCATACAAGAGATTTACCCAAATGCCAACCACAGATTCTGTGCAATGCATATATGGCAAAACTTTCGCAAGAAATTGAGTGACTTACAGCTGAAAATGTGCATGTGGTCTTGTGCCAAGGCAACCACAACACAAGACTTCAATGCTGCCATGGAGAGACTGAAAAGCATCAATGCTGGGGCTTGGGAGTACCTGCATAAGATTAGTCCCAAACAATGGAGCAGAGCTCATTTCAGTGAATACCCTAAGTTGGACAACTACACCAACAACAACTGCGAGGTGTTTAATGCCAAGGTTAAGAAGATGAGGGGTAAGCCGATAATTACAATGTTGGAGGAAGTCAGGTGCTACGTAATGAGGATTCTGGCTAGGAACAAAAAAGCTTTGGTTGGGTACAACGGAAGACTAGCACCAACCCAACAGAGCAGATTAGAGAGGGAAAAGCGAGAGAGCAACAAATGGATGCCTCTGCCTACTGGAGATGACGCAGGGAATGTGTATGAGGTGCATTGTTTGCCAACGAAGGTAAGTGTGGATCTTAGCAAAGGTACATGCAGCTGTCGACTATGGCAAATCACAGGTTTACCATGTAGACATGCCTGTGCTGCACTGGCTTACCAGAACAGAAGGCCAGAAGAATATGCCCACAACTGGCTCACCATGGGTGCATACAACGCAGCCTATCAGATTACTATGCGTCCAGTTCCAAGCCAGGAGTACTGGGAGCACGATGTTGATACCCTCCCCATTCTGCCACCACGGTATAGAAAACCAATTGGTCGACCTACACTCAAGAGAGACAAGAGAAATGATGGCCCTAAGGAGAAGAGTGACCCTCATAGAACAACGAGGAGGATTGGGACTATTATCTGCAAGTATTGCCTCCAGGTATGGTAAACCAATTATAGTTGAGATTCTGTCCTGTTCTATAGTTATTGATAAATGTGATTACTAGTTCAAATTATGACTAATACGTTTATCATTAGGCTGGTCACAATAAGAGAAGTTGTAAAAAGCGGAAGGAAGCTGCAGGTGAAGGGAGTTCTGCCCCACAAGCACCAGCAGATGTTGAGGATGAGGATTTACTGGCTGAAATGTACTATGAGGAGACCTTAGAATCTGCACAGGCTGAACAGGAGGCCACTAAAGAAGGAAACGAATCTGCAAGAACCAACACTCAACAAGTAAGTGCATTGTTTTAATCATTTAACTAAGCTGCCTAGCAAACCTTGTGTGATAATAACTGACTTGTTCTATGGTTTGCAGCAGCCTCACCCAATGCCTCCCCCACCAACTGCACAGCCACAGCCACAGCCAACCAATGCAACAACCAGAAAACAGCTTAAAAGGAGAAGTGTTAAACGCCCGCCTCCGACCGGACAAAGACAGCAGCCAAGTACACCAGCTGCCAACCAGCCAGCAACAACTCCCTCCACACACAACTCTCAAACTACACCACATCCACTACAAGGTGCTAGTGCAGGAACAAGCACCCGGTTTATGCAGTTCATGCCCACACCTGGAGTTGTGACTCCAACAGCTACAGGTCCAGGCACATCTGATAGAGGGAGAGGTCAAGGTAAAGGTCGAGGCAGGATACGGGGATCAAGCAGAGGAAAAAATGGTTTATCAAGCGGGAGCAGTAACTTGACCCCAATATCATAGACTAATACTGCAAAAATTGGAATCTGGCTTTTTGTTGTTTTTAGGTTACACTTGTGAGATACATAACTCTTGTGTTTTCTGATGCATTTTCATCCTATTGCTTAGTTCTGACTTAGTAAGGCTTTTTTTGAGGGTGTAAATTCAGTGGCCAGTACTTGGCTTTTTTGTCTAATATCAGAATATTTGGTGCCTCCAGCATCCATATATATATATATATATATATATATATGCAATTATATACTTGCCATCTTTTGTCTCTTTTTGATATCACTTTTGTTATTGTTACAACATTTTCGTCATCCAATTTGTTCCTTACTCATATATTGAAAAGCAAAATTATCAGTTTGCTAATTTCCAGCTTACTGTTTGATCCTTAATGTTATCAGAATCATTTTAGATTACAGCAACAAGTTCAAACATTGTGTATCTACATCAATGTATCACATGAAAAGCAAACTAGTATAGATTAGGAACAATCCATATTATGCCAATATCATTCAAAAATATTAACTATGACAGAACAAATACCTCTCTTTTTACAAGTTTTATGATTTCATAACCAAATACAACTCACAAAACAGACAAAATGCTACCCCCAGTGCAACAGTAATAATCATCACTCTAATTCCCCTAATTTCACCCCTAATTTCAACCCTAAATTTGTCTATCTTCTTAGCCATAATTGAGGATGCTTGCAGATTTTCCCCCCTTAATTCAGAGTCAATCCATCATCAGGTGTTGCATAACAATGCTCGAACTTCCTCTTGGCTAAACATCTTGCCACGCCCTCCCATCCTTGTTCGAGTTCATCCACCCAAACAAAGTATCTACAATCTCTTGTCCAAGAGAAAAAAAAATCCCAAATTTGTCAACTAAAACTCATAAATCATTGACTAACCTCAACAACAACAGCAGCTGTCCCTTACCGCCCATAGAGGACATCTGATGAAACATCTGTTAGGATTCGTAATTGTTCCAGACTCCATCAACACAACATCTCTCCCACAGAAACATTTGCCGTCGAGCTTCTTCTCCTTCATCTTCTTTGAACTTGAAGAACTGCTGCGAGTTCCAAAATTTTCATCTGAGTTAAATCTGCGTGATGACATCGCTGGGGTTCTGAGATCACTCTGGGTTATAGTTCGAATTGCAACAAAATTTCAGATTTGGGGTTATGGTTCGAATTGGGGAAGAGAGCTTGCTAGGGTTTTCATTTCAACCATTACCTACGTATACAACGTTCAGATCCACGTGGATTGGGCTTTGGGAGGTTCGGATTGCCATGTAGGACTATACAAACCCGAAGCAGGTGCCAACCCAAGCCAGGCTATTTTTGTCACACGGAGCCCATCTCTCATGGTTACAAAGTCAGTTTCCTTCTACGATGGATACATTTGTCAGCGTTCTGAACTATCATGGGTACAAATGGTCAATTATTCGCCATAAAATCGTTCTCTATCTTTCTTATCATGGCTACCACTTGTTGAAGATCAAACTATTTGCCTCCAAAGAGGAAACTATTGTGTGCCTTCCACACTTTCCCATAAGAGGTTAGCAGTTTCAGCCAATTTTTTCTTACCGTTTCTGCTTTTACTCATCTTCTCCAAAAATTCAGACCACCAAATTTAAGCCTCTAAAATCGTACGTGAATTGGGTATTTCAATTTCAGAGAGGCTCCACACCATCTTAAATTTTCACATATTACCAAATAATGGAGGATTGTCTCTCCACAATATAAACATAAAGAGATTATTCCACCAACTCTTATGTATAATTATAACTGACTATAATTCTACTATAAATAATTTTTCATAGAAACTTTTTTACTGGCTAGCACTGCAAATCTCAAAATTTGTTTCAGAAGTTTTTTCGGTTGGCATTAGATTGGAAGAGGTTCCAGAAGTGCATGTAAAAAATTATGAGCAATCTGATACCCTGATACCTAGACACCATTGTATAAGTATTCATTTTATCTCTTGGCCAGGCAATATAATCTTCGACATCTTTCATTTTCGTCTGTAGTATAGCTTGTACAATATTTGAGCCGAAATGAGTGTTTAATCATTGTTGATTCCAAATTATTTTTTTTACAATTAGTTGTTCTACCCATTAATTTTTAACTACAACTTTAATGAGATTTTTTTTCACTCGTTAAAAATAATGACCGTTTCTAGTGCTAGAACTTTGTTAAAACTTTATATTTAATATAAGTGAAAGTAGTCTTCTTAAATTTCTGTATCATCGAGAGAAGACCTAGGTACTTATCCTGATCTACATACAAAATAGCTGCCAATTACTCTCTAGTTTTAGTAGGAGTATTATGAACAAAAAATACTAATGACTTATCCAAGTGTTCACTTGATCATTGATAGAGAAATATACCTGTAATATATTTATTAAGTTTTTACACGCTTCTTCCGTAGCTTTACTAAAACGAATTGAGTTGTCTGCAAAAAAAAAAAAAATTAATAGGACATTTGTAATTTAGCTTCAAAATCACAATTTTGTATTTCTGTTTTTCTATGTCGAGCAGATGAGATAAATCTTTTACACAAATTAAAAAAAGATAAAAGAAAAGAATCGTCTTGTCTCAATCTTCTATATGATCGAAAGAAATCATAAGGTTAAACTTACTATTACATACTTCTTTAATTAATCTATCTTATTTTTTTATAAAAACCCAACTTTTTTATAATTGTTCACACAAAATTCCATCCCACTTGATTATGAGCTTATATCAAGTTTTAAAGCTATGTCATGTTCACAAAATCTTTTATTTTTTAAAAACTACATAAATATTTAATTAAAATTTATCGAAAAATATTTTTTTATTTTTAATACATTAAATATACTAAAAATTTAAAAAATTTAATTTTAAAATATTATTAATATAAAATAATTTTATATATACATCTAATTATATATACTACGTCCATCAAACTAATTATTTTTTATATCGTGTGCGTGAATAATTATAAAAAAAATTGTAATTTTATCGTTATGTAAAATATTTTATTGTAATTATATCCCTTTCACCGGCACCGCAGCAGTCGTCGCGTCGCGCGCCTGAGAAACCTCAGAGAACGTTGTCGTCGTGCGAGAGGCAGCGCCGTCGCCGTCGCATGAGAGGCAGAAGCGTCGCCGTCTTCGTCGCGTCATCTTCGTCGCCGTTCAGAGGAGAGTCATCTTCTTCGGCGTCCAGAGGAGAGTTCAGCCTGGCAATATTACCATTTTGCCCATCATTCCCAGAGAGATTGCACAGTAGCTTGCAGTAGCTGAAAGCCTGAAACAGTGAAAACAACACTCTCCTCAGAACCTTTCATTCTCTTTTGTTTTGTGTTGTGTTGTTCATTACTTCACTGCCAATAATTGTTGTCGCAATTTCCTTTTCCCGGAAAAAAGAAGGTCTCCTTTTTCTCAACCAACAACAAGGTTTTGTTTCCAGTGCGTCCTCCTCGATCTTGTGGTAACTCCATCACCTACTACTGTTCCATTTTCCCTTGCCGTAGTTTCGAATCCCTTGAAATTGATGCCTCGTTTTTTTTTTAAATATTATTAGGTTTTGTGTGTTTTTTTTGGTCATTTTTCTTTCCTGATTTTTACTCTGCTGACTGATTTCTATTGCCTGCTACAGGATTAGGGATTTCGTGCATGGATCCTGCTCTCAAGCTCTGTGCTTTGCTGGTTCTTAGTTTATTAGGTATCAACGGTGGATGATTTTAAAAATGTGGTTAAATTATTCTTTTTTAGTACTTAGGTGTTAGAACTTAGAACTATGCATGAGTGCATTTCTTATGGTACTAGTGAATGGTTCTTATAGTACTTTGATTGTTTTTCCTATGTTTATTGTTTTGGTGCTAGTGAATGATGCTTTTGCAAGTGATTTTGGGCACTGTGAGAGAGTTGTTAAGAGTTGGGCATACACTTCACTTGATAATGAAATCAGGGAGGATAAACACACGCTGGGGGATTTGCTGTTCTTCCTCCATGTGCCTAGGACGGGAGGGCGGACATATTTTCACTGGTAAGTTTTGTTTTGTATGATGTAGTTATTGAGGCAGCTGAATGACTTTGAGCTGTGTTGTTGACAAGTTTGTCGACCTTTGTGTTTTTGCAGTTTCTTGAAAAAATTGTATCCCAACTCTCTGGAATGCCCTCGCTCTTATGATAAGTTGCGCTTTGATCCAAGGTGCTATCTTGTTCTTACTATCATGCAGATGTAAAGAGTAGCAGCTTCTCTAAGTTCACAATATTCTTACTGTTAGTTGTAGTTTGTTCTTGAATAGCCATATTATACATACAAAAGTTTACTGTAAACTGAAAACAGATTACATATTTAGTGTTTTCTCTGTGTTTGTCAATTTGTAGCAAACCAAAATGCAGGCTGTTAGTTACACATGATGACTATAGCATAACATCCAAACTTCCGAAGGCGAGAACTTCAGTTGTTACCATACTTAGGGATCCGGTAGATCGTGTCTTTAGTATGTATGAATTTTCAATAGAGGTTGCAGCTAGATTTTTGGTGCATCCCAACTTGACATCTGCAACACAGATGACTTTACGCTTGCGCTCTAAGACCAAAGGAGTTAGTACACTGGATATCTGGCCATGGAAGTATCTAGTTCCATGGATGCGGCAAGATCTTTTTGAAAGGGTATATCATGTTTCATTTGTAAAGCTTACTAATAAGTTCTGTGTCTGACCATCTATAGTAGCATTTATTAGAGGAGGATGGATATTGCTGATATAGTAGCATTGAACAGCATATGCATCTAGCCTGGTTCTTGTGTGAAAAGTAATCTTGGACTTGCTAGGTAGTCTATGTTTAGGTGGATAACTTGTTTTTTATGGTATGATTATGACATAGATGTATTTAAACCAATTGCTTATGTTGACGATGGAAACATAAATCACCAAATTTGCCAAGGAGAAAGTAAATTATTTACTCCGTGATGTTCTCTATTTCGATGCGTTGCATATATGATTTATGTGGACCTTAAATTGACAGAGAGATGCAAGGCGCAGAAACGGACAGCATATAATAGAGAAGGATGATTATTATGACATGGAAGATTTTGCAATGCCATTATATGAATACATCAATCATCCTGCGGCCAGGGATATTGTACATAACGGAGCCACATTCCAAGTAATTCAGCTTGCATTTCTTTACAAGTATAGGGATTTTAAGTCATCATTTTATGCAATTGCCATGATATGTGTTATGCTGATTTCTCAAATAGTGGTTCAACTAGAATTTGTTGGCAAGAATTTCTTTCTTTCTTTTTTTTTGGTCAAATCTTATGTTGTTGATTATTGCCACAAGAAAATATGGATGAATATATTTTCATTTGACTATAATTTACATCACATTGTATTAATTAGTTTCTTGGTAGTGGTGACCATAATCAATAAAAAAAATTTGACTCTGACTATCAGGTTGCAGGTTTGACGAACAATTCTTATCTGGCAGAAGCACACGAAGTGCGCCATTGCGTACAGAAGTACAAGATTCTTGGCAAATATGTGCTACAAGTTGCAAAGGTAATAAATAAGCTTTGGAAGTTGTGATAATTTCAACATGTAGTTCTCAGCTTCTCCCTGTTCCTTTTCTCAATATGTGTTTCTTGTGCTTGTACATCTTGCAGAAGAAACTGGATAATATGTTATATGTTGGTCTTACTGAAGAGCATAGAGAATCTGCAACTATGTTTGCAAATGTGGTTGGTGCTCAGGTTATATCACAGCTTAATGCTCCAAACACTACCCTGGAGCTTGTTGATAAAACAGGTTAGTGTATTATATAACTTTATTAGCAATTTTCAGTTTCGGTCAAACTTTGGCGTAGGTTACAAAGGGGCTGTAAAATTAGTACAGAATTTAGAGCTAAGGCTATGTACCTGTGCATGTAATGCTTTCAGATGATATCGGCGAGCTTGTCTAATATTCTAATATCGCGTCATCTTATGTTTAGTCTTGGGCTATTGGCCGTATTTTTTACTTTTTCTTTAAAAAAAATAAAAACAAAATTCAATGACATCTATCGTTGTTGTACATGTACTGCAGAACAGAGTTCAGTTTCAGATTTTGATCCTGATAGCAGTGAACATCAGGTAAGAAGCACCTCTTTCTTGATGTTACTTGGTTATTAAAGTTTGAGTGAGGGTAAATCCCTTTTCATTAAAAAATATAAAGGGAAGCACTCTTATAGCATTTCTCCCTTCAAGACAGAATAGTACCTCAGAGACAGTAGCAAGTGAGGTTACTTCAAGTGACAGTGGTGAAGCAACAAAGTTGAAGGTAAAGATGTTTCCACAACAACTATGCCGGTTTTATGGATTTATCAAATAGTTTATTTCCAATCTCTGATTGCATGCTTATTTTTCATCGATTTCAGATGTCTGCTAAAGAGCTCATGGATGCTTATGAAGGCTGCATCTCTAATTTACGCAAGGCCCAGTCAAGCCGGCGTATCGCTTCTTTGAAGGGGATTTCTCCAGTGAACTTTACTAAGGAGGTAAATAAATAGATCTAATGCTAAAAGAATATCATTCCACAATTCTGTTCAATGAAGCATGAAACCTAGTCTTGTTGTTTGTTTGACTTGGGCATTGGATAATTTAAAAGCCTACCATTAACTTGCAGTGTTGTGCTATCCCTTGCCGATGACTTTTATGATTTTACAGGCACGTCTTCGAGTTAGTGAAGAGGTTCTCCAAGAGATACGGTCTCTTAATGACCTGGACTTAGAGCTTTATGAGTATGCAAGAGCCATTTTCGATAAACAACATAAAGCTACAATGCGGATGTTCACTGAGGTACGTGTTGAAGGTCTGATCTTTCTTCTATTTCCTCTACAGGTATTAAAATAGTTAGGATAAGTTCTATTTCCTCTACAGGTATTAAAATAGTTAGGATAAGTAACAAAAGATATATTTATTAGGCTATGAAGTTGGCTTAACTATGAATCGGCCTGTTTCTCGCGACTTGCATGTTTCCGTGTTTTTTAATTTTGATTGCTTTTTACCTTTGCTAAATGCAGCAGAGATGGGACAACATATCAAGCAATGCCTCTGGAATCACTTTCTGGAAGTTCCTTCCATTGGCAATTACTTTTGCCTTCCTCATTTTTGTATTGCTACTAATTGTAAATGTGAGAAGAAGAACGTTGAAGATTAAGTAAGAACTGTACTAAGTGCCATCTTTTTGTTCCTAGTTTTGTCCCTTCATATAGAAAGCTCAATTCTCAAGTCTTGGTTGGGGGTTCTTTCTGTTTTAACCATTTAGACATTTCGGTGCAACTATGAACTGTTATGATCATGATGGTATTTTTGTACCAACCAGTTCTACACATACAAGTATATGATTATAAGGAAAATTCAGAGCAATAGATTGGGCCCTTATTTATACTCTTCATATTCTACACTCCTATCAAAATTCCCATAGATTAAACAATGTCATTGACCCTATCATGTATCAAGTCACAGGGAATTTGTTTACAGAGATTTTTTTTTTACCACCAGTATAGTAAATTTCTTGTATCAAGCAATATGTTATTTTTCACTCTTATTTAAACACAGCTTTGCAGAAGTTGCTAACTTTATCTTGAACGAAAGGTTTTGATTTACATTGTACTGAGAAGATATAATTGAGCATTCCAAAATAGTGAAATAATTGATTGGACACTTGTACCCTTCATATTCTACAGTACACTCCTACCAAAATGCCCATTAAATCGTTGATGAATCTTGCTATCAATTGTATACACTGTGAGGTTTATTATGTAGATGTATTATTACATTAGTATTTGGATTATCCACTATATCAAAAATCATATAAATGCAATATTTAATTGGACAAATAGTGTAAAATTTTTAAAATAATATTAATTCATAAAAAATTGATTTTAATGTATGTTTAGTTTTCTAGCTTTATAGAGGCAAACCTAACTACACTTAAATGGATCAATCTTTACCTCAATAATAATGAAAAAGGATTTCAATGGAAAATGAAAATAATATTGATATATTTTTATTGATGGGATACTATGTACATAAAAAATTGATCATATTAATATTAAGTTATAAAGGAATTTCAATTCAATTTATCCAATACATTATGAAACATAATTTATTATGTAATAATTGTGTGTGTGAATAATTATAAACAAAATTGTAAATACATTACTGTGTGAAATATTTTATTATTATTATTATTATTATTATTATTATTATTATTATTATTATTATTATTATTATTATTATTTATCTAACGAATTTAGTTTTGATGCACTAAAAGTATAAAATATTTTACACAATTATGCAATTATGACCGTTTTCTTGGATAACCATTCACGCATTTAATATAAAAAATAATTATTTAAAATTAATTTTTTACCTAATACCCTCAAACACTTTTTAGTTTGAAATGCAGTATGTAACTGTAAATTTGTACTTTCACTTTTCAACAAAGGATTAACATTCAACAACCTACATACTTGTGTGGCTCTAACAAGCTTTTAACTGAAGAGATGGATAGAGAAACTGACTTCACTTTCATGAAGTCATGAGTTTTATGATTCTATCATTCCTCCCTCCTCTTACTTCCACAAACACCAACAATCTTCTTCCAACACTGAAGAAAACTCACCCTCATAATCCAAAACTTGGTGGACAAAGCAGAGTCCTACCTAATCTTCTGTCTTTGGCCCTTGCAGCTTCAACATTAATCTCTCCCTTCCATTATTCACTTGCAATTCCTTCCCTCAATTCTCAATCATTCCCTCCACCAATCTCTCCCACAACTCCTTTCTCTCAATCCAAGAACTTACAGCTTGGACTGGAAAATGGGTATGTCAAAATTCTCAATTATTCATCATATATTGCCTTGTCTATTTTTTATTTTTAGTGAATATCCAAATTGTTCTTCTAGAATTCTTTGTTGAATATTTTGCCATCTAATTAGTTTTTATTTTAGAGAATTATTTTTATCAGATAAATTAGTTCAGTTGTACTTTCTAGAAGTCTTGAGAATTACTTAGACAGAATTTCTGAGAGAACAAATTTGTTTCATAATGATATTTTTAAGAATTAAGATTGCGTTTATTTTTAAGAATAGGATAAGATAAGACAATGGGAATAAGTTTTATGTATAAGTGAAATTTGTTAGAGAGTAAAGTGTCTAATTTGAACTAATTTAAATATTTATTCTTTAAACTTATATATTAGACTAAGTTTTATGTATAAGTGAAATTTTGCTCAATTTTGTAGTTTATAGCATGTTTTATAGTGTTTTTTTTTTTATTTTATAAAAAGGACTTATAATTACCAAAAATCTTTTTGTATTATTATTATTCTGTTGCAGAAAAATTAGACCATGTCCATCATTCAATCCAGGATGTATATCAACAAATGCTAAGTCTTCATCATTTGCACTCCCTTGGACAATTCCAGAAAATTCCTCAGACAATGCTATTGAGGTTACTATATATTATATCATTAATCATTAATTAATCAAAAGTGCCCTGTGTTTCTATTTGCATTTTACATTTATGTCTTCTAGCCATTCCTGATGATCATCTCTTGAATTTTCTCCCCTTTTTTTTTTCCAGAAATTGCGGGAAGCAATACTAAAGACCCAGAAAAATGTGAAATTTCAGGCTGTGGAAGATACCCCTGATGGTAATGCATATTGCACTGTGAAGACTTAATGCATGTTTGATTTTATATCAACTTTTTATAATTTAATCATTCTTTTCAAAACTTCTATCATAAACTCTTTTGAGCTTTGAACACAGCATAAGCTAGTCTAAACTAATGTAACTTGCTCTATTCATCTTTTAATTAATATACACATTTGTTAGGGTAAAAGATATTTTTTGTCTTTGAAGTTCAGCAAAAATTTTAAAAATACTCTTAAATTTTATTTTGTTTCAAATTTGTCTTAAAATTTTTTTATTTGCATCAAATATATCTCCAACAGCTAAATTTTCAAAAAATTTAAGACCAATCTAACAAAAATACATGAAAAATTGAAAATTATGCTTCATTTATTTGTGTTGAAGGTTGTTTTTATGAAATTGTTGTTGAATTAGTCCTAAATTTCTTTAAAAATTAGTTGTCATAAATATATTTAATGCAAATCAAATATTTTTTTAATAAAATTAAAGCAAAATAAAATCCAAAAATATTTTTAAAATTTTTAGCCAAACTTTAGAAATAAAAACAATAATGATATAGGAAGTTACATTAATTACCAAAAGTGTCATGATTCATGAACCATTTCTCCTTAAAGGTTAAACTATTAAATAGCCGACCATGTATTGTTATATATCTTACCCATTCTTAATATCAAATTGTAAATTATATTTAGATTTATCTTTGTCTTATAATGAAATTCTATCTTAATTTACAAGAATGAGAATTGTCATGTAAGTTATTTCATAACGTAAATATTAGAGTTTTTATAACAAAAAAATAAAGTTTGGTTTTTATTATATATAAAAAAGAATTTTAATATAAAACAAAAAAAAAGGAAAAATGAATTTATGTAAACTTCACGGATCAACTCTAAAAGAGGCTCTTTCAGTCTTTGGTGAAATAGAATGTTAGATATAACTATTTGTATCACTATCCACTAATTTAAACTTTTGAAATAAAATTTTAGATATTTTATTCATATAAATTCTAACACCATGTTATGAACTATTTTCTTAAAAAATTAAAATGTCATAAAAAATAAATAATTATATATCTAACAAAAAAAATAATATACCATAAGCAACAATTTAAGAATGAAGTTCTATTTAGGTTTAATTATTCTATTAGTTCATATAATTTTATTGAATTTTCAATTAGGTTCTTATATTTCTTTTTTTTTTTAATTGAGTTCCTATATATTATATCAGATTTTATAATTAAGTTTATGCCGTGACAAAAACGTTGAAACTAACCGAATATTCTATTAAATTATAAAGAATATTCAGTCAAATGTTAAGTATATTCATTTTGTTTAATAGAATATTCTGTTAATTCTACCATTTTTGTTACAAAATCTAATATGTTACAAGAATCAAATTAAAAAAAAAGTACTGGAACCTAATTGAAAATTTGGTGAAATTATAAAGACCGACAAAATAATTAAACCTTCTATTTATTATAACTTTATTAATACTAGGAATAATCCATATATATGCAGGGCAATATTTGCAAGCAGAAGTTGATGGAGGGTTTGATAGAGATGTACTTGAATTTCTAGTGAAAGGTGATGTGGTTTTATACAGATGTATGGCAACAAAAGTAACTTATGTATACCCTTTCACAACAGCATTTGGAGATTCTAAGGGTCAAGAATTAAGACTCAAGCAAATTGGAGACCAATTGGGATGGTATGCTCCAACTTTTGATTCCATGCAAGAACAAGAATAATTATTTGTATCAAACTAGCAAAGTTCATTCATTATTGATTCAATGTCATCAACACAATTCTCATATATCAAATATATAAATAACAAAGTTCTATTATATTTTACATTTTAGTATTATTAATCTCAGAGTCTCAAACTCACCAAGACAGAAACATATTTCTGGATATTATTCAATATTTTTTGTTTTAATGTGTCATAAAATTATTTATTTTAAAATTTAAATCGACAAAAATAAATATATGAATAATTATATTTCTAACAGGCTTTTATATGTAACAAATTTTTATTTTAGGTTTAGGTGAAATTTTTATGTAGATTTTTTTTATATTGTTTATATCATATTGAAATTCTTTTCTTTTGGAAGTAATAAGAGACAAATTTTAAATCTTTTAGTTATAAAATATTCTGACAATATATTATAAAATGATTTATTCTAAAATTTAAATTGATAAAAAAATATATAAATATTTTAGCTGCATTCCACTTAACTAAAATAAATAGTTGCAAATACCTTAGAACAACACGGAATAATTAATAATTTAATATTCTATGTACTTTCCAAATTTTAAACCAAGGTAGAGAATTTCCTGTGAGGAAGGATGGTAAATTACTACTTAATCTTAGGCATTGGGAATAAAGAAATCAATAGTATTGCCCTTTTATGACTAACAGAGGAAAAACATAATTTTTTAAATTATTTTTGAAAAAAAAATTGACAAAAAATGCTAGTTATATATGTTACCATAGATGTAAATATCATAAATATCTTTTATTCATATTTAAATTTTATTCACTTATTATAAGTTCAAATGACTTATCATCATATATAACCAGTTGTTAATAACTGCCAATACTATAATATATACATATGTGTGCTTCTGAACCACATTCTTCTACACAAAAATCATCATTATTTCTTAGTTTTTATAATTTTAAAATATATTTTTTAATATTTTTTCAGCATCACATACCAAAGGTTGAGCCCTACATGATGTGATGGATCACTAAAAGGCCTGATATTTCTTTGGGAGTATTGGCAAGAAGGACAGTTAACAAAAACCAAATAATAAAAAAGACTAATTATATCATTATTATTAAAAAGAACTTATTTAAATAAAACTTATAAAGAAGGACCAACATCATTATTATTAAGAAGAACTTATTTAAATAAAACTTATAAAGAAGGACCAACATATTATTTTAAAAGGACAATAACGTTATTAATTAATCTCTAATGATATTTTAAATATCAAACAAAAAAAATCTTTTTAATTTTTTCAGTTTCAATTCATTATTCATCTTTATTTTTAGTGTAATTTTAATTTTTTTCACAAAAAAAATCACGTATCAAAATTAATTATCAAAGATAATTCAAAGAATAACCATAACCAAGTCTCAAGGCAAAATAAATTTGTATATAAAAAAATATCTTAGATTTTTTAAATTAGGCTATAAAACTTACTTTGTTAATTGGTGATTTCTTTTTTTTTTTGATAAATTTCTTCAATTGATTCTCTATTTTTAAGTATAAATAGAATTAGAGACTTAGATGAGTAAGATTTTAGATATTAAAATATTTATAAAAGAAGATTAAAAATTTAGAGTTATTAAATTTAGGGATTTAGAAATAAAAAAAAAACGAATTAGGGTTTTTTTTATATTTTTTAATGTTAAAAATTGAGTAAAGATATTATTGTCTATTTAAAATAATTATTTAATCCTTTTTCTTGAATTGATTTAAATTGGTATTTTAAAATAATTTTAATATAATTAGTCCTTTTTAATAATTATTTTTTGTTAGTGGTCCTTGGGATTAAATTTTCCCTATTTCTTTTGAGACTCCAACACCTTTAATAGAATAATATCTTCCAAAGAAGTATCAATTCCATGATGGAAAGTGATGAAGAGAGAGACACTAAGAAATATCTTTACTATAATTACAAAACTATCATCTTTAGTATTAAGATATAGGCTATCACAAATATCCAGCAGTTTAAAAGTATTCTTCAATGGATTTTCTCTTAATAAGAAAGATATTTTCGTCCTTACAAAATTTTGGATATATTAAGTTAACATACATTTCTTTCTATATCACTAAATCAGATATAAAATTTATAGTCAACATTTAAACTGGTCCCTAAAAGATTTTAAACAGGATCTTTTATTTTTAAGAAATTTTTATTATTTTAAAATTATTTTTATTAGATATATATATATATTAATTTTTTTATTATTTTAAAAGAAACTAATTTATATTATATTAATAGTTTTTTAAATTAATTATCTTATAATAAAATTTATTAAAAAATTTATTTGTTCAACATACATATTAAAATTTTAATTGAAAGTGATCAAAAGACTAATCTATTCAATAAAAATAATTTTTAAGACTTTCAGTGTAACAAAAATTTGTTGATGATCTATTTTAAAATTTATTAGAGATTAATTGGGATGATACTAATAGGCATGTATCAATATGAGAGATATTTTTGTAATCTTTTTATTTTTAATGTGATAATATATATAAAGAAAACAATGGTAAATATTTTTAATTAAATGCACATCAAAACTTTTTCACCATATAAGAGGTAATACTTATATCTTATGTATACTTTACATTAAATCTAATTATACAAAATAAAAAAAATGTATATTGAATCAATTTAAAAATATATAGTGCTAATACACACACAAAATGACAAATATAATCTAAATAATACTTTTATTCAACAATGGCTAAAGCTCATTTAGTCAAATATGTTAAATTATCTAACGATTTTTAACTATTAATTTTATATAAACACAACTGCACGTGAGTCTCGAGATACATGACTGCATATCTTCCTTCATTATATATATTGGTTATAATGCTAACTTGACAAGTTAACCCCACAATCATTCAAGAAAATTAGTGGCAAAAGGGAGCAAAATATAGAGCAACCTGAAGCATGGTTGTTTCAATGCAGAAGAAGAACAAGTTGAAGGAGTTGATAGGACACAAATGGGTAGTGTTTGTGTGTGCAATATGGGACATGTCATTTGCAGGAACATCATACATGTTTGGGAGCATTTCTCCAGTGATCAAGAGCAGCATGGGATACAATCAGCAACAAGTGGCGTTCTTGAGTGTTGCAAAGGATCTTGGTGACAACGTTGGACTCCTTGCTGGTAAGATCAGTGAGGTTTCACCAACTTGGAGGGTCATTCTTGTTGGGGTTATTCACAATGTTTTTGGTTATGGCCTTGTTTGGCTTGTTGTCACTCATAGACTTCCTTCTTTGCCTTTGTGGATGGTAAGTTAGTTAGTTACTTACTCACTATCCAAATTTCTTTTGAGTAAATTTGTTCACCATAAATAGTAATTACTTCATTTAAAAATAATTTTGTGAATAGTTAGATAATTCAGTCAAACACGGTTGAAATATCTAACGGTTTACAATATCACTTTTTTATAAAAATGCGAAATAGCTACTATCATAAATTAGTATAATGTGGTACCTTAATTTTTAATATTTTTTTAGTTTAAAACGATTCTTTTGTTAAACCATTTCTTACAAATAGTTTAATGCCTAATGACACTTAAGATATTTATATTTTAGTTATTATTTTTGTATAAAAATATCTTTAATCTTTATGTAAATGATATTTTTAAAATATGTCACAATTGTTTAATTTTAATTTATGCGTAAAATCAATGAAGTATATTTTAGAAACTTACTCTTTGATTTTGTTAATTGTTGAAATCCTAATACTGCATTTTTTCGGTTAATTTTTGAAGTTGAATTAGGTATAGTCGTAAGATTAATGAATGATTAGTGCATTATTACTCTTTTAGGTTTAAACTATATATGTCTACCATTATTTCTCAATTATTACCCCCTTAATAGTGCTATATATTGTTTACTATTTTAATTTGTTTGCGCAGATAATGATTAATAAAAAAATCTGTTAGTTGGTTCGTGGATATTATGTCTTTCTAACTTTCTTTGTCCTGTTCAAGAAGTTGTTGAAATGTGGAGAGGTTTACAATGACCACAAAGTGTTTGATAAAATTCCTAAACGAAAAAATTCAGCATATGATCTATTATAACCTTGAGAGACTTCACATAATATGTTATTATCATATATCAACAAGGTCACATTTATCTTACTTAATTCATATTACTATGCATTTTTAACTTGATTATATCTTGAGTTTCTTCTAATTGCTATACTTTTTTTTTCCAATTCATATTCTGTCAATACTTTCTTAACATGACAGTGATTTGCAGCTATGCTTTTTCATCTTCTTGGGACAAAATGGATCTACATATTACAACACGGCCGCGCTAGTTTCTTGTGTGCAAAGTTTCCCGGAGAGTCGAGGGCCGGTGGTGGGGATACTGAAGGGTTTTGTTGGCTTAAGTGGCGCAATATGGACTCAAATTGTTGCCATGATCAGCTTCCCTGATCAAGCATCTCTGATTTTTGTCATAGCAGTTGGGCCTGCTATGGTTTCTTGCGCTCTCATGTTCATCATAAGGCCTGTCGAAAGCTACAACAAGCAATCTTCTAGATCCTCTGAGGATGGTTCCGGCTTCATGTTCATCTATAGTGTTTGCCTTCTATTAGCAGCATATCTTATGGGGGTTTTAATGCTAGAAAACATGTTCAATTTGGACCACAACACCATTACATTAATTGCGATTGTTTTGATCATTCTCATTTTGCTTCCAATTATAGTTCCTATCTTTATGGTTTTCTTTACTCAACCTCAAAATCTAGATCAAGAAAGCCTTCTTCAACCAGAAACAAGAACAAGTACATCAACGCGTGTGGTAGATGGTGAGACTAGTGCAAGTTCTTGCCTTGTCAAAGAAGATAAAGCTCAAAAGCAAACAGGGCTGCCAGTAACCGAAAGGCAAGGGAAAATTGTTAAGTTTCAAGCTAAGCTTTCGCGAGTAATCTCTGAAGCTGTGAAGAAATTGAAGCAGAAGAATGGGCCGCATCGAGGAGATGATTTCACCCTATCACAAGCATTGATGAAGGCTGATTTCTTGATCATGTTCTTCTCTATTGTCTTGGGGTGTGGATCAGGTTTGACAATGATCAACAACATGGGTCAGATTTGCCAGTCCTTGGGAGACAACAATGTCAATGTGTATATATCAGTTATCAGCATATCAAACTTCCTCGGCCGAGTCGGCGGCGGCTTTTTCTCAGAGGTTATAGTAAGGTTTGCCCTCTTCCTTCTTGGTTTGAATTTTTAGTACAACCTAGTGTTTGGTTGTGAGTTTCGATTTTGGATAGGAAAAACAGGATCAGAAGGGTTTGAAAGTTGAAGTGTAAAGCTTAGTTCATTTTATACTTCAATTATTTCACATCCTTATTACCTTTCCCTCCAAAGTCAGAACTCCAAATCCTATAATCCCTCTACTGATGTACCCTTTTTCCCTAAATAGAAATTTTGCATACTCGAGACTTCTTGCATTGGCAGTGGTTCAAGGAATGATGGCAGTGGGACTCTCCTACTATGCCATGGGTTTGGTTGGTCAAGTTTATGTAGTGGCCATATCAACGGGTTTTGGCTATGGTGCACACTGGTCAATTGCAATTGCTGCAGCTTCGGAGATATTTGGCTTGAAGAACTTTGGAACTTTGTACAATTTTCTCACTGTGGCTAGCCCAACCGGATCTCTATTTTTGTCCGGATTCGTCGCCAGCAAAATATATGACTACTATGCAGAGCAGCAAGCAAAACAGAGAATGCAGAGTCTTAAGGCCTCATTGAACTTTACATTGCCTTATGTCGCAAGAAACGAAGAATCGCTTGTTTGTGAAGGAAACATATGCTTTTCCCTAACATGTATAATCTTTGCAGTGGTTTGTCTGTTCGCTGCAGCTTTGAGCTTGATCTTAGTCCACCGGACTAAGAGGTTCTATGCGCAGCTTCATGTGAAGTCTCTATCTTGAGTAGTGTCATTAAGGTTGCTTTCGAAAACTGTCTCAGGATAGAAATATAGATATCGAGCGACACAAACCTATTTGTGCAAGAAAATAGGTGTCTCAGAATATATTTTTTGGCCACCATATAGGACAATGGAGACAGATTCAGTGTTTTTGAATTCAATGTCTTGAAGTTACAAAGATCCTAGGTTTGAATGTTGTATTGGATGTGTACATGGTCTATTATGTGTAATTGTTGTGGCCTTTCTTGTCCAAGATTGTTTTATTCATATTGCCTATGTGAGCTTGCTTATATAGAAATCCCTTCTTGGAGATCATATGCAAGAATATGTCCAAATCAAAATAATAAAAAAGAATTTTGTATCTCCTTTTACTCTTAGCTTGAAGATCTTTGAAACCCACTACATACTTTTGGAGTTTTAGGTTAGTTTATTGATAAATAAGAAGAATTTTACGGCTAATTTTTTTTATATGAAAAAAAAATTGTGTGTAATTCATCATTATGGATCATTGGTGTGTTTTTCTTAAATATGAATTTTTTTTTAAATTTTGAGTAATAAATCGGACCTTCAAATTTGGGAGAGTAGAGAAATCTGAGGGTCAGATTTCATAGGATTATAAATCTGAGAGTCAGATTTGTATATTGAAAAAAATTTAAAATAAAAACTCAAATCTGACCCTCAAATTTGTATTATTTTAAAAAAAAAAAAAATTTAACCACAAATCTGACGTCAGATTTGTGGTTATCAACAAAAAAAAAAAAAAAAACACTACAAATTTGACCCTCAGATTTGTGGTGTCCATATAAATAAAAAACACACAAAGTTTTCACCTTATTTAAAAACACCACCTTCTACCCCCATATTAAAAATACAAAACGGAATTTTACATCGTTGTATAATCAAATTTGTTCTTTTAGATGACCATTTACGTGATCAAAATAAAATATAGTTATTTTTATTAATGTAGTATTACGTAATTAGATGCATATGTAAAACTATTTTATACTGGCATTGCATCAAAATTAAATTCTAAATAAGAATTTAACTTTACGATAAATCATATTTTAAAAGATATTTTCTAATTAGCTATGGGCTGGATAATTGAAACCGAGGCCTTGTTGTTGTCATTTTTGTGGATTTGGGCCTCTGACATGTTGTTTGAAAAGATATTATTGTATTTATTGTTGTGTGTGGAATATAAAATTGAAACGAGAATTAACTTGGTCGAGTGGTCAACTCACTCGTCCGTTTAAGTAAGTGTCTAGGATTTGAATTCTGCTTTGTGTATGCAATAACTTATTGGCCAACGACAAACCCTTAAATAGAACTCAAATTCGCGACAGATTAATTTTTAGTTTATTGGACTGAAAGATACCGTAGACAACTAACAAAAATTTAGAATAAAAGACAAATAAGTCTCTGACCTTAAATGCGGACATTTTTGTCCCTTAAGATTGAAAAATACATTTAAATTCCTCACCTTATAAAATGCGTGACAATTATACCCCTCCGTCGAGTTGGGGTTCAAAACGGCAACGAAGAATGTTGACCTGGAAGGGGTGGAGACTGAACTGCCCGTTTTGCCTGATGATATGAATGGGGAACAAATTATTAATGGACAAATTCGTCCTTATGCTCCAAAACGAATATATTTAATTTATGTTTCTATGATAATAATATATTTATTGTTATTATTACATGTTATAATGATAATTATATATTTTTTATATTTATTAAAAAAAATTTACTAAAAATTATGTAGCTATTGCTAAAACTTTTTAACGATAAAGTATAAGCCAATTAAAATTCAATTTACGATAAACATATTAACAACTATTTTTATTACCACTAAAAATAAATAAATGATCGTTAAAAATTATTTTTGTAGTAATGATTTGATATATGTTCTCCTTTCTAAATTTGTATACATCCGTATTTATTATATTAATAGCATTAAAGTTTGAATTTAATATTCATATGTCATCAAACTCGTTGTTTACTTTTGCCCTGGAAATAGGATGAGTTAATGGATACTGTGACTATCTTGTCCTACGTGAAGAATTCTAATATAAGTCATGAGGATTTTGGTGTCTCTAAAAGTCAAAATAAAGCATTAATGGAAGAGTTAGGTTTTTTATTTAAATAAAAAATTTCATATTTCTTAGTTTATGTTATAGGAAAGGAAACTACATACATTTTTGTGCATTATGTTAAAATATAATTTCGCATTAGCGAAATTGAGAAAGAAAAGTAACTAGTATTTAAAACTATGGCTTAAGAAATCTTCTTCTAATACACAAATCTAATTATGCATGAAAATTAAACACTTTATATATTTATCATAAATTTTTTTATAATTCTTATTTTATTTGTCACTCTTAAATTGAGATGATCACAATATAAACTTATTTTTAGAAGGAATAGATATTGTAAGTTTGTAACTGTTATTTTGAAATACGATTTCTTTCTTCATAATTTTTACAAACATACAATATAACAAATTTATACGTGAATTAGAATGGCATTATAAAAAATGGAAGTAGAATTTTGATTTCTTATTTTTAGATTATAATTAGTTGTTAAATGTTATATATATATATATATATATATATATATATATATATATATATACTATTTTCTTATGTATACTACCTTGTATTTTTAATTTAAAGCTTTTGAATTTAATACATTAAAATTACACACTAAGTAAAGTTATAGAAAAAAAATAAAGGTGAAAAGTTTGTCTTTTGTGTATAAAAAAAAGTATACTTAATAGTATACCAAAGAGTAGTACAAATATAATTTTCAATATAAATAAGGTGATTATTTATATAAAAATATTTTTATATAAAAATAATTACTAATAATTATTAGATAATTTAACATATTTAATTAATTAAACTATTTAGTATTAATAATCAACTACCAAAAATAATATTACACATGTTTATAACTTAATTGTTATTCTTCGCATGAAGATTAATCACCTCAAAATAATACCAAAAATATTATATATAAGTACAATAAAATTAGTTGTAATGTATTTATATGTAAATATATATTATTTAATTTATTTTTAATATGTATTTTATATTTTAATATTTATTTTATATTAGTAACTGATTTTAATATATATTTAATAAAATTTGAAATAAAATAAATACTCACGTGTAATTATTTTCATGTGAAATTCATTAGCTGAGAGTACTTGAAAAAATTTTGGAGAAGGGAAAAAATTTTGTAACATAAAAATTATATAAATAATATTTATATTAAATAAAATTTATAAACATAATTATTCATAAATTTATTACTAATATGATAATAAATAAATAACTATGTAAATTAAATAAATATTATAAAATACTTTAGAAATTTTTGAATTAAAATTATAAAATAAATAATTATATAAATAAAAATATGTTTTTATAATTAATTCTAATATTAAAATTGTAAAATCTAGTTGATAATGAGAATAATAAATAATAATGAGAATGGAATTTTAATTTGTATAAATAAGTTAATAAAATTTTTAATTTGTAAAAATGCATTGAAGTCTAAATCCAAGATGTTATTGTAAAAAAATAATTATACAGATAAAAGAAATTAATTTTACTACAACTAATTTTAACACTAAAATGATAAAATCTTGTTGATAATGAGAATGAGATTTTAATTTGTATGAATAAGCCAATAAGATTTTTAATTTGTAAAAGTCCATTAAAATTAAGTCTAAGATATTAATGTTTAAAATTAAAAATAATTAAAGTTTTGAATTTAGATTTGACGATTTAAAATTTAGGATTTAAGGTTTATATATAATTCAGAGTTTAAAATTTAGAATTTAGTATTTAACAATTAAATTTTAAAATTTATAATTTAATATTTACGCTTTAGAGTTGAAAAAACATTACACTCCTTAGTTACTTTCTCTAGGATTTAATAAAAATTTTCCACATATTATTTTTATTTTTTTTATTTTTTTCATCTAATGAACTTAATTCTAATTTGATTAGTGATACACATATTTATTAATAATAGATCAAATAATATGTGGGAATTTTTTATTTGAATAAATTAAATAAATATTTTATTTTCTGAAATAAATAATTTTAAAAATTATTAGAAAAATACATTAGCATCTCTTATCTTGTTTATACCGTAAACGAGATCATTTTACCTGTATCGAGATATGTGCATTTTTTTCAATTTTCATATATCTTCTTACTGTAAACAAGATACATAAAAAATTATCTCGTTTATAGTGTAAACGAGATATGTGTATTTGTAAATATAAAAATATAATTTTTAAAAATAATAGAAAATATTAATAATTTAAATTAAATCAAACTCTTAAAAATAAAATATTTCAAATAATAAGAAAGATAAGCAGTTTCAAATAATAAAAAAGATGGGCAGTTTCAAAATAACAGAAGAAATATGTGATTTTAACTAATTAATTAATAAACTTGGTCCAGTGGTTAGCTCACTAGTTTGCTTAAGCAAATATTGGGGGTTCGAATCCCGCCCTTTTATTATTTGAATTGATTTAGTATAAATTCTAATAAAAAACGTCTATTAATTCTTCCCATCCAAGAGCTATCAGTGTAAACTACTAATGCATTGACACATGTTCTTCTACACATATAAAAAGAATTTCATTTCTACACCATAAAATGCACCTTATATTTAATAAGTATTTTAGGAGCAAATATAACCACTTATTCCGTTATTCTCAAACTTTATTATAAGTTTAAATAATAACGTGAATTAATTTAATAACAATGTTACATAATCAGTAAATATTATTATTTTTTATTAATATTTAATCAATAATAATTTACATATAAAAAATATATAATTTATTAAAATTTTATACACATAAATTAATACAATTTACATCATATTTTTTAGAATTTATATATAAATTAATAAAATTTATTTATTAAAAATAATTTTAATATTTATACTGACCAAATAATAACTAAAAATTACTGTCCCAAGAATTTATTATAATTTAATAATTGTTGTAAAATAAATAAAAGATATATTAAATATAAAATAAAGATGTATAAATAGAAGACTCTGTTATTAATATAATTAGTTCAATAATATATATATATATATATATATATATTATATATATATATATATATATATATAATAATATTATATGTTGTATTGTGTATATATATACAAAGATAGAAAGAAGTATTAAAAATAAAGAGAAAGAGAATTGCATTTGTTTATTGTTATTATCTCAATATAATAAAGATGATTAATATTGCTATTAATATTATATGTAAAGAATAATAGAAAATAGAATTTAAAATACTTATAAAAGAAGAAAAAGAATTGTAGTAGAAATATAAGGAGAAGAGTATTTGATTGCAACATAAGAAAAGAATAAATTTCTTATTTTTTGCTTTTTTTTTTCGGAGGCAAATGCCTCTATTTATACATATATGAGGAGGATCAATTTTAACATTCATTAATTATTATTCCTTCTTTGAGAATGTGAGTTCTATATGAAAATGGACATCCACGTCCCATTCTTATCACAGTAATAATAGTATCTTTGTAAGATGGCATAGTCTTTAAGAGTTGGATACTGTAAATCATAGCCACCAATTTCGGTCGGATATTGATTTGTGATCCTAATCATACTTGGTAATAGAACTCTCATAATCCAATGATTTACTTAAGGAAACATTAATCATATACATCTGCATTTAAGAAAAAACAAAATTGAGGTCATCACCATAAATTGGTTAAGAAATTAAAATGTTTGGATCTGTACTAAATAGTTTTTTTTTTTAAATAGGAATGCATTTTCTTTAGCATACCCATAAATAATATAAATATATATATATATATTTTTTTTGTTTTTATACGAGTTAGTTACTTCATTGAAGCACCGTTTCACAAACACAACGTTTCACACGCAAGGCTTCGTTTGAACACAAGAATAATAATAATAATACTCAGAAGAGTTGCACACACAATTTTCAAATATTTATTTTTTATCACTAATAATTAGTTTACAAAAGGATAAAATTAACAAAAATATCCATATGATAACTGACCAAGTTCTTCGAATGAAAAATGATAACTCTGCTACACTTTTAGTTAGGCCATAACGATATTACCCTTAGTTAATTATTATAATACATCTTCTAAAATAATTTAATATCATTCAACATTATTAAATGGTAATATATATATATTCACATTGTTAATGTAAAGGAATTTTAGAGAGACAATTATTATATATTGACATATGGACAAAAATAACTAATTTTTTAAATTTATTAATTAAAAAATTATCTAAGAGTTAGAATCTTAGATCACCTACTCTACTTATGATTTACAATTTATTACCTTTAAGTTTATACTCTGAGTGTCGGCGTTTTAGAATTGTCTATGACTTTCTTAGAAACTTATTTATTATATATGTGGGCACATTAACCATACTGAGAACTCCCGGTTCTCATCCTATATATGATATTGTAATTTTTCAGATGCAAGTCGAGATGTATTTCGATGAGCATCTGGAATTCCCTCTGCAAGCGAAGTTGGTTATTCTGGGATTACTATATTTAGTATTATGCTTTGTATATATGTATATAGATTCTCCACCCTTGTATTTTATATTTTGCCCCTCTTAGAGGTTGACTTGAAAAAACAGGTATTTTGTCTTATAATTAGGGTTACTCTTTTTAGTTATATATACGTATATGTATATATTTACTTTGGCCGAGGTGATTTCTACAGATGCCATTGTATACTTCCTCCAAAACTTCTTCGATTCTACCAGTCGGGACATATTTCAGTAAAGGTGCAGATACTCCCCTTCTGTAGAGGACGTTTTGTACCAAGGTGTAGTTTTGAACTTCCCTCTGAATTTTTCTGGCTTCCTTTGGTTCATCGGAAAGGATGCCAAATTTTAAGTATTCGATAAAGGGAGTCATCCATTCGAGGTTTAAGCTGAAAACAGGTAGAACGTCTGACTTACTATCTGACTTGATAACAGAGGGCTCTTTGAGGGTTTCTTGTATCAGACTTCTGTTGTTTTTCTCAGGTTTGGTACTCGCCAGTTTGGAAAGGGCATCTGCTCGGCTATTGAATTTTCGAGTTATATGTCGGACTTCGGTGTCACTAAATTGTTGCAGGTGCTCAAGAGTTTTCTCTAAGTATCTCTTTATATTAGGATCTTTCGCTTGGTATTCTCCATTTATTTGTAAAGTTACTATCTAGGAGTCACTGAATATTACTATGTTGGTTGCTCCTACTTCTTTGGCAAGTTTTAGTCCTGCGATCAGGGCTTTATACTCGGCCTGGTTGTTAGAGGCGGAAAACTCAAATTTCAAAGAAACTTCTATTTGAGTTCCTTTTTTACTGACTAGTATTATGCCTACTTCACTTCCGGCCTTATTGGAAGATCCATCTACATAGAGTTCCCAGGTCGTGGAGGTCTCAATCTGATCTCCTGTATACTCTGCGACAAAGTTGGTAAGGCACTGAACTTTGATGGTTGCCCGAATTTCGTATCTCAGGTCAAACTCAGATAGCTCTATGTCCCATTGCACCATTTGACCTGCTATGTCGGTCTTTTGGAGTATCTACTTCATAGGTTGATTTGTCCGAACCCTTATGGCGTGTGCCTGAAAATAAGGTCGGAGTCTCCTATATGCCACGATTAAGGCATATGCAACTTTTTCTATTTCTTGATACCTTAACTCTAACCCTTGTAAGACTTTGCTAGTCAAATAAATGGGATGCTGACCAACCTCATCTTCTCGTATCAATGCCGACGCTACTGTCTTCTCAGCGACAGATAGTTACAACACCGGTTCTTCTCCCACTTGTGGCTGGGTGAGGATGGGTGGTTCACTTAAGAATTTTTTAAATTCTTGAAAGGCCTATTTGCATTCAGAGGTTCAGTCAAATTGGCATCCTTTTTTAAGTAGTGAAAAGAGTGGCAAGGATCTCAAAGATGATCCTGCCAAAAATTTGGACAAGGCGACAAGTCGGTCGTTCAGCTATTGGACTTCTTTTAAGCAAGTCGGACTCTTCATTTCTGAGATTTCTCTATACTTGTCGGGGTTAGCCTCAATTCCCCTTTGTGTAAGCATAAATCCTAAGAATTTTTTGGCTTCTACTGCAAATATGCATTTGGTGGGATTTAGTCGCATTCCAAGCCTCCTTATTGTGTTAAAGACTTGCGAGAGATCGGACAAGGTATTGATCTCATCTTTGGTCTTTACCAACATGTTGTTCATCAACATTTGATATGTAGCGCCCACATTTTTTAATTCAAAAGGCATGACCACGTAGCAGTAGTTCGCTCTGGGCGTGATGAACAACGTCTTCTCCTGGTTCGGCTTGTTCATCGGAATTTGATTGTATCCCGAGTAGACATCCATGAATGATAGGTACTGGTATCCTGAAGAAGAAACCACCAAAGCATCAATGTTGGCCAGGGGATATGGGTCCTTTGGACAAGCTTTGTTTAGGTTGGTATAATCGACGCACATCCTCCATTTCCCATTCTGCTTCTTTACCAGTACCACATTTGCCAATCATGTCGGATATTTGACCGCCCTGATTAATCTGACTTCGAGTAGGGCTTGAACTTATTTTTCAAGAACTTGAGCTCGTTCTGGTTCGCGCTTACGACGCCGTTGCTGGATAGGTCGAGATCTGGGATAGACCGTCAGCTTATGCGTCATGAGCTCAGGGTCTATTCCAAGCATATGAGATGCCTTCCAAGCAAAAAGGTCAGAGTTTTCTTGTAGGAGTTTCAGGAGATTCTTCTTCAGATCCGTTCTCATATTGTCTCTTACGTTGGTATTTTTTTTGACTTCTTTCCTGATTTGGACTTCTTCTATCTTTCTCTCGGGTTTTTGAGATCTCTCTTCTAGAAGTGGGTGAGAGATATTAGGAGTTAGTTACAACTCCTTTTAGGGGAGAGTTATCAACTTATAGCGTTCTTGTCCAACCTCTCAGGAGGTCGGTTATATGGTAAATATCACTTGGGCCTTGGTATGTTTTTGGACCTGGCTGATGCTTTTGGGCCAGGTATGAACAAAAACCTTTGTTATTTTTGGCGAAACCATACACCACGCAGAGTAAGACTCTGAAACTCTCTTTTGATCGGAGCCAAATTCTCTCAAATTTCCAAACCCAACATCATAACCTAAAGCAACCACCTTTCTTAGCTCAAATTCCTCGTTCGCTTCATTTTCCGGTCGCCATTTCATCTTTTAAGTTTTTTGGCGCCACTTTCAGGTACCTCGTTGTTATGATGATCAATGTGCCTTTTCTCTTTTATGATTTTGATTTTGGTTTTTGTTTGTTCTTTTAATCTGTTCTGATACTATATGATATTAAAAAAAATAATAATCTATAGACTTTTAAACTGTTCTGATACTATCTGATATTAAAAAAAAATTAATCTATGGATTGTGATTCTATGTTTGGTTTTGTATTATTTTTTTCAAATTTTGAATTTTTATTGTAATAGGAGTTGCCATTGGGGTTTGTAAAAATTGCAGAAGCTAATACAGAATCTAATATGGTATAGGGACTCAATCGAAAAGAAAAAAGTATATAGACCTAATTGAAAATTCAGTAAAACTATAGGGACTGACAGAGTAAAAATAATTATCTTTTACATTGACTACATGAATGATCATCTAAAAAAATAAATGTAATTGTACAATTATATAAAATACTTTACACTATCAATGTATCAAAATTAAACTCTTTACAAAAGCTCTATAATAATCTAATTTGATTGGCCATGTTGATTGTCTAAATTTATAGTGTAATGTTGTTATTTATATACCATGTGTGATCTAATCGAATTTAGTAGACATTAGTAGATTACATTAATTTATTATGACGATAATAATGTTATAATTAGTAAAGAAATATCAGTAAAATATGGTGTCTTTCCAAATAAATTTTTTATTCACATAGTTAGACTTTTTGAAAGAGTGATATTTGATTAAACATAACAAATGTATTTTATTCTTACGGTGCCTTATGCTAAATTGTTGTAGGGTACATTGATTTGGCAATATGTTGCATTCAACTCATTAAATCATGATAGGATGTAAAAATTTATCACTTTAAACTCAAAACCCTAATAAATCGGGTGAAAACTCAGGTGAAGTCGACTTTATGTGAAGTTAATAACCGAAAGCCGTTAAATAAAAATTTAGTTATATCAGTCAAATCAACTAACAACTTTTAAATATCAACTTCACGTGAAATCGACTTCACCTGAATTTCTACCACTAAATCATGATAATACAATTTACGTATAAATGATAAAATATTTTATCCTATTATGAATTACATAAAAAAAACAAATAAATAAATAAAATTAATTTAGAATAATCGTATAATATTAATTTTTAAATAATTTATTTACGTAAAAATCCCTTATGCCATAAAATAGAGATATTTTATATGTTGTTATATTTATTTTATTTTAAATAAGTTTATATATGTTCTTATTATTATTTTGCAATGGTTTTTAAATACAACCTAAAACTTGAATAGTATGTAATAATCAAGTAATGTTTGTTGGTTTTTTTTTTTTTTTAACTAAAGATAGGATTGAGATTCGAACTCGCCACTTCTAAATAAGTATGAAGAGATTATACCATTTGAACTATAATTTATTAGCAATAATAATCTTTATTATTTGAAACTAAAAAAAAAGAAAGAAATTTATTTTGGTCATTATCTTTCTTGTCATTATTATTTGTGAATCTAATAAACATTTATGCTATGAAACGTGTTATATTTTATTACTTTTTAAAATACATTTTGAAGGGATACCTTGAAATAATATCCTTCAAATATAGTGAGGAATAAAAGACTTAATATTCTTAGAATACATTATATTTAATAAGTATTTTAGGAGCAAATATAACCACTTATTCAGTTATTCTCAAACTTTATTATAAGTTTAAATAATAACCTGAATTAATTTAATAACAATATTACATAATCAATAAATATTATTATTTTTTATTAATATTTAATCAATCATAATTTACACATAAAAATATATAATTTATTAAAATTTTATACATATAAATTAATATAATTTACATCATATTTTTTAGAATTTATATATAAATTAATAAAATTTATTTATTAAAAATAATATTAATATTTATACTGACCAAATAATAACTAAAAATGACTGTCCAAAAATTTCTTATAATTTAATAATAGTATCTTTGTAAGATGGCATAGTCTTAAGAGTTGGATACTGTAAATCATAGCCTCCAATTTTGGTCGGATATTGATTTGTGATCCTAATCATACTTGGTAATAGAACTTTCATAATCCAATGATTTATTTAAGGAAACATTAATCATATATATCTGCATTTAAGAAAAAACAAAATTGAGGTCATCACCATAAATTGGTTAAGAAATTAAAATGTATGGATCTATACTAAATAGTGTTTTTTTTTTTTTTAAATAGGAATGCATTTTCTTTAGCATACCCCGGCCCATAAATAATATTTTTTTTGTCTTTATACGAGTTAGTTACTTCATTGAAGCACCGTTTCACAAACACAACGTTTCACACACAAGGCTTCGTTTGAACACAAGAATAATAATAATAATAATAATAATAATAATAATAATAATACTCAGAAGAGTTGCACACACAATTTTCAAATATTTCTTTTTTATCACTAATAATTAGTTTACAAAAGGATAAAATTAACAAAAATATCCATATGATAACTGACCAAGTTCTTCGAATGAAAAATGATAACTCTGCTACACTTTTGGTTAGGCCATAATGATATTACCCTTAGTTATTATAATACATCTTCTAAAATAATTTAATATCATCAACATTATTAAATGGTATAGTATATATATATACTACTATTTAATAATAATGATGATATTAAATTATTTTAGAATATGTGTGTATGTATTCACATTGTTAGTGTAAAAAAATTGTACAGGAGATAATTAATTATATATTGACATATCGACAAAAATAATTAATTTTTTAAATTTATTGTTTGAAAAATTATCTAAATACATAAATTTAAATGTATGATCATGTAAAATTCTTTACATTAAAATAGATACAATATTTGTTTCATAATGTATTTAATAAATAATGAAATAATATCTTACTGACTTATTACTTGGTAGACAAACATATAAATGAGGACGCATTACCATTATTACTGCCGTTGTTATTTATTGAATTTTGTTTTGATAACATAAGTTAAAATATTTAATTTTATGTTGTCACCTAATTAAATTCATTTTTATAGATGATTATTTAAAAAGGAAGTATAAAGAATATACTATTATTTTGGCTTTAAAAAATATTTAAGTTTTTTTTATAGAATAACCTTAAAAAAAGAATTGATATCTTTATCTTTAAAGATGATTTCATATAGATAAAAGAAAGAGATATAAATAATAATATATTTAGGCCAAATATTAATTTGGTCTCTAATATTTCAAACGTGATGATATTTCAGTCTCAAAAACTTTCAAACGTTCTATTTCAATTCCAAAATAGTTTTAAGTAAGTTCAATATTGTCTCATCATTAAATTTAACACAAACAATTTGCATATTAAAGAACCAATAGCATTTGATTTCAGTATATAAGTAAAATCAATCCACTAATAATAACTAATATAAAAAAATTCTTTTGATTTTGAAGTGTTGATGATTAATTGTTAGAATTTAGAATTTTATATAAAAAGAAAAATTGAGGAGAAATGTTACAAGAAAATTTTAGTTATATTTTTCTAACACATTAAAGGAGATATGACTTAACTAGTAACATTATTAATATTCACATCACTTATTCTGTTAATTATTAGTGTCAAGTTTAACTATAAAATAATATTGAACATGTTTAAAATTTTTTGAGATAGAAATAAGACGTTTGAAATATTATAAACCAAATTAAAATTTGATCCAAATTGTTAAAGACAAAAATAATATTTTACCTTTAAAATTTCTACCAATAATAACCTTAAAAATTTATTTAATACATTTATGCTAACACCAAATTAAATCATTTATTTGAGGTTTACTTAATTTGTTGGTCTTTGTAGTTTTACTAAATTTATAATTGAATTCTTATTTATTTTTTTAAATTGAATCTTTATACTATTTTTAGTTTTGTAATTAGATCATTGTCAATATAAAAAATATTAGAATTCAAAACATATTTCTCTACAAATTAAAAGTATTCACAATTATATATTTTTTGAGAAGAATATTCAATCAATTTTAACGTTTTTAATATTAAAATAATTTAATTATAAAACTAAAATAATATAAAAATTTAATTAAAAATATATATATAAAAATTTGTTTATAAATTTGATAAAAGTACCGAAAGAATAGATTAACCAAACATTTATTTAAGTTTAATTATTCTATCCGTCTTTATAATTTTACTGAATTTTTAATTAGGCCTTTATATATATATTATTGAGTTCTTATGCCGTATTAGATTTTATAATTAAGCTCCTGTTATGATAAAAATGTTAAAATTAATAAAATATTTTTTTAAATAAAATAAATATGTCTGATACTTAATTGAATGTTTTATATAATTAAATAAAATATTTTATTAATTTTAACTTTTTTTATGATAAAAACTTAATTATAAAATTTAATATAATATAAAAATTTAATTAAAAAAAATAAAAAAATCTAATTAAAAATTCGAAAAAATTATAGAGAATAACAGAATAATTAAAGTCTCCATTTAATAGCATATTTATGATGATTGGTTTTACATAAGAAATTTGTGTAGCATCAATGTGATGAGAAAACATTATAAAACCTTTCGTCGTTTTTGGCGAAACCATGCACCGCACAGAGTAAGCTCTCAAACTCTCTTTTGATCGGAGCCAAATTCTCTCAAATTCCCAAACCCAACATCATAACCTAAAGCAACCACCTTTATCAGCTCAAATTCCTCATTCGCTTCATTTTCCGGTCGCCGTTTCAGCTTCTGAGTTTTTTGGCGCCACTTTCAGGTACCTCGTTGTTATGATCATCAATGTGCCTTTTCTCTCTTCTGATTTTGATTTTGGTTTTTGTTTGTTCTTTTAATCTCTTCTGATACCACCTGATACTAAACAAAAATCAGAGAAAAATAAATATTAAATTATGGATTGTGATTCTGTGTTTGGTTTTGTACTATTTTCTTTTTTCCGAGTTTTTATTTTTTGTTGGTAACAGGAACCGCCATTGGGGTTTGTGGAAATTGCAATGTTCGTGATTCTCAGTGTTCATGTGTGCTAACGGTATCAGCGCTGCTGTGGAGAATTAAGAACCTTAATTCCTATGCTTGTGAGTATGAAAAATATTGAATTTTGTTTTATTTTTGTTGTTCGTTGGTTGTTGTTGTTGTTGATTGTTCATTTGAAGGGTTGTTTGGGTGAGTTTATCTGTTCTGAAAAATCTGGAAGAAAAATTTCATGTGTTTTGTAGTCAGCAAAATTTTGAATTTGGTTTTTGTTGTTCATATCTTTTCTGTTGTTGTTGTCGTTGTTGGTTGTTCATTTGAAGGGGTAACTGAGTGATGAATTTGTGTGTCTTTCTGAAAGGGATGGACAATTAGGAACCCTACTTTATGTTTTTGAAAGTACAATTTTTTTGTTATTTTTTTTATTTTGTTTTCTGGCTTTCATTGTTCATTCCTTTTTGTTGGCAATTGTTCTTGCATGAGCCACTTATTTTATGTTTCTTGAGAAAAAGGGAAAAAAAGCATTAGACAAGTTTTTCTATGTTTCGAATTTGTGCCTTTCATTTTTGGTTACCATTGCCTGTTCATTTGTAGGGTGCATGAGCAATGAATTAATATTTTTTGAAAGCCTTTCTTTTGAGTGATTGATTTTATTCTAAGCTCTTGTTGTTCCTTGTGAGCAAGAATTTAGTTATAAGAGAAGCATGCTCTGTTTTGATGCCCTAACATTGAGAAAAGGGATTGAAATTACATTTGGTCTTGGTATTTAGAAACTGTGCTGTGGTATCTCATTCACCTTGCAATTTTGTTTGATGGGGGAAGGATTAAGATTTTCCCTGGATTGTGGTTGGGGATGTATTAATAGACTTAAAATGCTAAAATATGTTGGAAAAAACTTTTAATCATGAAATTTATATGCTTCTTTGAGCATTTCAGTACTTGATTACATGTGTTCAATTTGTGGTTATTTAGGTAACATTTTGGTATGGATTGAAGTAAGGTCTGGATGGAACTCTGTTATTCATTGACTGCTGTTTTTGCTATATCTTAAAAATTGTCATTAAGGAGTGGACATTAAGCATTATTTTGGTTATCTTAATAAGATTTTGTCATTATTATTGTCTGATTCTTTTTTCCTTCCTTTGTTGGTGACCTAGTTGTGCCATTTTGGATTATTTATAGGGTTTATAAGATATTGTAATTGAAGAGAGCAACTTTATACTGCACATTTATGCCAAGCACTAGCAATGCTTGAACATACTGAAGCAAAGATAGAAGAGGAGTTAGTGGCCATTTAGAGAAATAAACTGCCAAACATGGAATGTAATAAAGATGACGCCATAAAGGCTAAAGAGCTTGCCGAGAAGACGCTACTTGAGAGGGACCTAAGCAGTGCAAAGATATTTGCAAAGAAGGCGCAAGACATGTATCCTAATCTTGATGGCCTTCGTCAATTGCTGGCCACTATTGAGGTGTATGCTTCGGCTGAAAAAAAGGTTAATGGTGAAGTTGATTGGTACAGGGTCCTTGGTGTTGAACCAATGGCAGATGATCAAACAATTCGAAGACATTACAGGAAACTGGCTCTTATTCTGCACCCTGATAAAAATAAATCGGCAGGGGCAGACGGGGCATTTGATCTTATCACACAGGCATGGACTTGTTTGTCTGATAATGCCAAGAGAGTCGAGCATGACCAAAAGCGCAACTTCTCTGGCATATATTGTGGGAAACCGTCTGCACCAGCTCGTCAGAGTGGTTTCTTTGGTAACTTAAATGCTGCTAACTGGAAGAATAGAGATCAAGGGAGTGCTACACATCAAACTCAAACTACAAGACCTCCCACGTCGATGAACCCGACATTTTGGACCATGTGCTTGTCCTGCAGGACAAAGTTTGAGTACAATGCTCATTTTGTCAACTGCAGACTTACCTGCGTCAACTGCAACAAGACCTTTGTAGCTTCTGAGGCATCGCCCCCACGTGTATATAGAAATGCTTCATCTACTTCAAGCATTTCTCAGATGAACCAAAATAACCTTAACAGAATGGGAGCAAACTGTCATGTTTTGGGAAAGGTACCAATTCCTGCTGTCAACTCATCATTCGGGTCAGGTTCTCTCTTCATGCCTGGTGGCGTTTCGAGAATGCCGTCATTTTCTGCTGCTGCTGAAACTCCTGGTGTTTTCAAAGTTCCATCTGATACTTTGAAGAGGGCATGTGAAGCTTCAACACCCGACAATGCCCTTGCTGCTGAGAAAACTGGTGTTGCAGGTTCAACATTTCATTCCTGTTCATTTGGTTCAAATTCTTCTCTGAAAGGAGATGGGCCAAGGAAAAAAATCCGCACAAGTGAATTCAAAGTAAACAGTGATAGGAAATATACACAAAATGGGGTAGCTTCTCGACACGAAGGAGTAAGCTTGGCAAATGAACTTGGGTCTGAAAAGTATAATTCTGAAACCGGAAGGATGAGTGCTGCTGGAAACTACAAACGTAATGTTTTTTGGGAAATACCACAACAGAAAATGAAGAAGATTCTAATGGAGAAGGCGAGAAAGGAAATTCAGAAAAAGCTTGAAGAATGGAATGTTGCTTCTGAAACAAGGAATTTGGAAAAGTCAAAGGATGCTGCTACAGAGATCATAGAGAAGGACAAGAAAAAGGCGAAAGATGGCATAGAGAAGGAGAACAAAAAGATTTCATATGCTGTAAAACCTGTCATGAAAAATGCTATTCATGGTGCAAAACCTGGTGCACAAGAAATTGTTGCTTCTGATAAAATTGGCAAAAAGCATATCCCTCCTGCTGATCCAGTTGTGGCTGATTATACAGTCTTGATGAGTGTTCCAGACCCGGACTTCCATGATTTCGATGGGGACCGTATTGAAAATGCTTTTGGCGCAAACCAGGTGTGGGCTGTTTATGATGAGGACGATGGCATGCCACGCTACTATGCTTTGATTCACGATGTGATCTCAAAGAAACCGTTCAACATGAGAATTAGTTGGCTTAACTCGAAGACAAACGATGAATTGGCTCCAATAAAGTGGGTTAGTTCTGGCTTTCCCAAGACCTCTGGGGATTTCAGAATAAGCAAGCGTGCTGTCTATAACAGTCTTAACTCCTTTTCGCACAAGGTTCAATGGACGAAAGGTGCAAGAGGAATTGTGCATATATATCCCAAGAAGGGGGATGTTTGGGCCTTGTATCGGAACTGGTCTGCTGACTGGAACCAATTTACCAAAGACGAAGTCATTCATAAGTATGACATGGTGGAAGTGCTGGAAGACTACAATGAGAAGCAAGGTGTGAATGTTGCTCCACTTGGTAAAGTTCAGGGTTTCAAGACAGTGTTTTGCCGGAACAGGGATCCAAGGAGAATAAAAAACATTCCAAAGGCAGAGATGTTTCGCCTCTCGCACCAAGTACCTTCATACTTGCTCACTGGTCAAGAAGGCCATAATGCTCCCAGAGGCTGCTTGGAGCTTGATCCAGCCGCCACACCTATGGAACTTCTTCAAGTAGTCACAGAAATACCTGAGCAAGAATCGGTAGATGAATTTCAGAGCAAAGAGAATCCTGGGCGTGATGAGAAGAGTCGAAAAATTAAGCAAGAAGATTCTGCTCAGGAAATTCCAAGAAAGGAAGGGGCTGAAGCAATTGGAAAGAAAGATGGTAAGCCTGATATTTTGTATGTATATAGGAGAAGACATCTAAGGGAAAAGAGAGCAATGTAGTGTGTTACTTGTGAAGAGATTGTGTTCACCATATAGCTTACAATCAAGAACTCAAAACAAATTAGAGCAGGATTTGGAACTTCAAAGTTTTTCTTTTGTTTCTAGTGATAAAAAAGAAAAGATAACAGAGTTGGGTGCACTTGTAGAGTTGATTAAGATGCTCTTTTAGTTGTTGGTGTATATTGGCTCTTTCAGTTGTCAATGTTAATTGTTATAGTTGCTTTTAATCAATGAAAATCATCATCATCATTCTAAATTCAGCATAACAGCATCACATTAATAACCATATCAACATACAAGAACAATTTGCATTTGAGCTTGTAATACAAACATTGCTTTCTCTCTTTGTTCATAAGATTTTGTTATGGAGATATATGAATTGTTAACACTTTACTAACAGAATACCATGCTTAAGTCATATGATATGCTGTCGGCAAGGATAAGACGTAATCTTACTCGTATCTACATAGTGTAAAAGTTTTTATGTTATTATCTTATTAACATTTTCTTAGAAAACCGGTCTGAAATTTTTTTCTTTTTAAAGCGATTACATAATGTAAAGACGAGTAAGTCTACTTAGTCTCCTTGCCAACAGAAATATCACGAGTTAAGCATGATATTCTATTAATAAAGGTGTTACATGAATCACCAACTGCTACATATAGTAAATTTCCATTAATTTTGTCATTCTTGAGCAAAATTATATATAAAAAGTTGCAAATTTCAATTTTATGTCCCTAGTGAATGTGTGTTAAACTCTAAAGAATTGATATGAAATTTCCCAATCTTTTTGTGAGAAGCAGTATTAATGCTCTCAATTAATTCGCGACGGATTAGTTCTTAGCCTGTCAGGCTAAGGGATATCATGAGAAATAAAAAAAAAAAGAAATGGGCAAATTTCATAGACTCCATATTTTTCTAAGTTTTACTGTACTATTTTTCTAAGTAATTTATGAAATAACCGTTTATATAAAACATAAATAAATGAACGAAGAATAATATTAACTGGATAACTTATAAGTTAGAACTTTGACGTTTAGGCTTAAATATTGTACAGATATTACAAAGTAAAAGTAGAAAAAGGAAAGAATTAATTTTGTCTCATTAAATGGATTTTGTCATTAGTCATTCATGCAAAACAAGAAAGAAATATAATCTATAAAAATCTTATATTAGACAACATGAAAATACTTGATTGAATCTGTTAATATAAAATTGCAGTGTGCCAATTTGTTTAATACTCAATAGAAATACAACAAAAAGAAGTTAATTGGTTATAGTGACTAGTGAATCTAATTATATGTATGTTTGAATTAACAAAACACATTAAAAGTACTGAAATTGAGAAACAGATAAAGGAAAAAAAGATTTTGAATCTTATATTATTATTATTATTATTATTATTATTATTATTATTTGAGAAAATGATAAATATGTCATTGATCTTTTGATTTGCAGACATTTAAATCCCCAATGATTTGAAAATACATTTAAGTCTCTGACCTTCTTAAGATCTAGACACATCGATCCCTCTCTTCACTTGGATCTGGCAGACCTAACGAAAAAATCAAACATGACTTCCGTTGTACTGATCTGCCGATATACGGATGCATATATAGGAGAATTTTTTTGTTGTTGTTACATAGGAGAATTTTTAAAATAGGACAAATTAGACTCAGAGATCGATATGTCCAAATTTTAAAAAAGTCAGAGATTTAAATGTATTTTCAAATTTTTAAGGATATAAATATTTGCAGGCCAAAAGGTAAAAGACCTATTTGTTCTTTTCTTTTTTTATTATTATTATTATTATTATTATTATTATTATTATTATTATTATTATTATTATTATTATTACAAGTAGAGTTAATTATATTATAAGTAAAGAAAATAGAAAATCGAATTGAATATATAATATAAATATAATACTTAGAATTAATACTGACATTTACAGTTTTTAATTCGTTTTATTAATTATAATTATGAGAAATTGACCCTTTACTTTCCTTTATTTACAAAATAGATAGTCTTCTCCTCTACGAGATTAAAATAAATATTTTTTAATCCATTTAATTAAAATACTCATTAATAATCATTATATATATATATATAGAGAGAGAGGGGGTAAAGTATTATTTAGTTTCTAACATTTGAGCCGAATCCTAATTTAGTTTTGAATATTTTAAACATTCTATTTCAATTCCAAAATGGTTTTAAGCGGGTTTAATATTGTCCACTATTAAATTTGATACAAACAATTCGTATATTAAAGAATCAATAGTATTCGACTTTAATATGTAAGTAAAATCAATCCATCAACGATCACTAATATAAAAATTTTTTCTTTAATTTCGAAGTGTTGATGATTGATTATTAGTATATAAAGTTTTTTACAAAATAAAATTAAGGAGAATAAGTGTTATAAGAAGATTTTAGTTATATTTTTCTAACACATAGAAGAAGATATGACTTAACTAATATCGTGATTAACATTCACGTCACTTATTCTATTAACTATTAGTGTCAAATTTAACGGTAGGATAACATTGAATATATTTAAAATTTTTTGCAACGGAAATAAGACTTTAAACGTTAGCGACTAAATTAAAATTTGACCAAAACATTAAGGACTAAAATAGTATTTTATCCTATATAAATTATTAATAATTGCTTGATTGATCATAATAATAATAATAATAATAATAATAATAATAATAATAATAATAATAATAATAATAATATAAAATATATGTTTATTATTATTGTAATAAATTTTATTTATTTTTAATATTTTATATTAATCAATCTTATAACAAGTCAAAATTTTTATATGTTTTACTATTAATGATAAAAATATTAAAAATAAATAAAATTTATACTAATGGCTAATTTGATAGTTAATTTTTTATATATACGTATCAGAATTATTTTTTCTTATATTATATAGATAGATAGATTACCAATTTCATATTTCCTATACAAAGTCAACAAAATTTATATGGTGATCAAAAAAATAGAAAGAAATCTTCAGTAATTAATAATTTTTTTTTATTATTCTTATAAAGGATCTGGGTTTTACTATTTTCCTTTTAAGGTTATATATATAGAGGAGATTATATTATAATTATATACTAATTTAGTAAAATCGATTCACCAAAAATCATAACAAATTTTTCTTTGATTTTGAAATGTTGATCATTGATTGTTAGTATCTAGAATTTTGTACAAAAATAAAATTAAGAAAAAGAAGTGATACAAGAAGATTTTTGGTTATATTTTTCTAACACATAGAAGAAGATATGACTTAACTAGTAACGTTATTAACGTCCACGTCACTTATTCTATTAACTATTAGTGTTAAATTTAATGATAGAACAACATTAAATATATTTAAAAATTTTTGAAATGAAACTAGAACATTTAAAACATAAGGGACCAAATTAAGATTTGACTCAAATATTATATTAAAGATTAAAATAATATTTTATCCTATATAAATTAGTAATAATTGCTTGATTGATTCAAATAATAATAATAATAATAATAATAATAATAATAATAATAATAATAATAATATAAAATATATATTTATTATCATTGTAATAAATTTTATTTATTCTTAATATTTTATAATTAATTATGAAAATTATAAATAATTTTACATTAATCAATTTTGTAACAAGTCAAAATTTTTAAATATGTTTTATGATTAATAATAAAATATTAAAAATAAATAAACTTATACTAATAATTTAATAGTTGATTTTTTATATATACATATCAGAATTATTTTTTCTTATACTATAAATAGATAGATTACCAATTTCATATTTCGTATACAAAGTCAATTAAATTTATATGATGATAAAAAAAATAGAAAGAAATCTTCAGTATGTAATTATTTTTTTTTATTATTCTTATAAAGGATCTGGGTTTTACTATTTTCCTTTTAAGGTTATATATATAGAGGAGATTATATTATAATTATAGTAATTTAATAATAAAGAATCAAATTTACGTTAATACTATATAGTAATTTGTTTAAGATGAAATGAGCTTATAAATACTCGAGTCTAGAATGCAATTTCATATCTCAAGTATTATCATCAATGTTAGGTGTTTTTTCCACAATATTATTAGAGCTCTTATAATATGGCTTTTGTCTATCTTCCGCCAATATCTTTCTTCTTCATATAACCATCATCTCAAATCTATAAAATACTAAAATATTTAATTGCGTCTACTAATAATTCATTGTCTTCCATCTCAATATATTTTGTTTATATTGTAATATATTATTATCAATATTAAACTTAAAATTTTTGTTGATGGCAATTTTTACAGTAATTTTTATAATTAAACTAATTAAAGATGAATATTATCAGATTATTTTAAATTTGTTGAATACACTATAATTTTATTCTTTAACTTTTTATATAAATCGTGACACTCCTATTAGTTTTAAAAAAATATAAAATTTTGCAAAAAAACCTAGAATTTATGTTTTAAATATGCATATATGAATGATTGTATTGGTACATATTTTGAAGGTATTAAAAATGTGACTTTTTTTTTTTTTTTTTTACATACCACAATTTATGTCGAAATAAAAAATATGGACGAGCGAGACAAAATTATGGACGCATAAAACATAAGTAGTGGGTTTAGGGCTGATTTTAAACAAAGTAAATTGTTCAAAGAAATGTGTAAAATATGTAAAAAACTAACAATTTATATATAAATAGTTGTTTTTTTACGTATTTTACACATCCTTCACCATAAATTGTAGGTTCTTACGGATTTCATTTATTTTCTTTAAAATCAGCCACACTCCCATTACTTATATTTTGTACGTCCATAATTTTATTTCATTTTTGTCTATGATTTTAATTTTGATGTAAATCGTGGGGTTCTCATATAAAAAAAAAGTCACATTTTTGACATTTTTAAAATATGTACTAATAGAATTATTCGTACATGCAAATTTAAAGTATAAATTGTAGTCTTCTACTAGATTTTATATTTTCTCTTAAAACTAATAGAAGTGTCATGATTTATATAAAAAAATGAAGAATAAAATTGTAGTGTATTCAGATTTAGAACAATTGATAGTATCCATTTTTTATTAGTTTAATTAGTAAATTACTCATTCTTATGAGACAAGCATGTATAACATAATCATAATTTTATTTTTATTATTATTATGTAGTAAACTATTATTTTAATATTTTTATTACTCCTCCCTTTCCCTCTCCTCTTTTTTCAATATGCAATTATATGTTTATTTACTAAATTTTTATTTTATAGGTTATCAACTACTAGGGCTACACATGAATCGAATAATATCCGCATATCCGCACTGATTCGAATTTTACAAATATTATCCGATCCGCAGAGTTATCGGATCGGATCTGCAGTATATTAGGATCGGATTGCAAATTTGGCAGTGATATCCACAAATCCGATCCGCATATCCGTATATCCGCATGTCTCATATAAATAGCATAGTTTAAGAAAGTAAACTCTAATATGATATGAATTTTAGTGTGTTGTATTATGAATTTTATGATATCTTATTTTTAATTTTTTATATTTACTTTAACTTAGAATAATTAAACTTAGATCTTGTGTTATTATTTTTCTTTTGTTATTTAAGAGAACTTTTATTGATAATATTTTAGGAGTAAATATGTTTAAACAGATGAAAAAATAAATTTCTAAAACAAAAAAGAGCTTTAAAATATTTTTTTTAATTATGCGAATATACATAATACTTGCGGATAGAATCAGATCGGATCTAACTTAAAAAAAATGCGGATATCGTATCTAATCTGATTCGACGTAGAATTATAGATTATATCCGATTCGATTCAATCCGTGTGCAGGCCTACCAACTACTCTACAGATTAACATGGCATCTCTCTTTGGAGTCCATGGACCTTTCTTACAGGGATTAGAGCTCACTATTTTATTCTCACTGAGTTGTTTACTGTTGCTGCTTACACCGATGTCTATGAGTTTTAATATTTAGAAATAAACATGTTTTTATTTGGGAGCAATATTAATTATCTTAAAAATATTTACGAATAGAATTTTTTTTTTTGAAAGTATTGATAATTAGATATTTATTTTTTTGTTCATTCTTTTTATCTTTTAAAAAGAAAAGACATTTGTCTTTGTTTAAAGTTCTTGTCTCTTACTAGCTATCACAGTTTTAAGATTTTTCAAACTTTGACTAAATTTTTCAATATTTAACTATAAGAAATTTAATATGTTAATAGATTTTGACAAAATTCTACTAATGGATTAATATTCTTTTGATTATATTCATTGTATATATATTGTGTTTAATTTGATATGTTAAAATGTTGGATAAATCATTATGCTTATATTCATTGCATTGAAGAGTTTTGACCATCGTCGAGCCACTAATACCAATGCCAAATTGATATAAGTAATGTGATATAAAAATATAAAAAAAATTATTTAGATGAAAGTAATGTGATTAAGTGTAATTTACTTAGATGTGATTAAAAAATAATTGAATATTATATACAGTAAAAAATTTATATTATTAAAGGATAAAATTAAAATTTATTTATATGTATAGTTTTTGTTCTCAGTGTTTTCATTTTATTTAAGTCTCTAATGTTTCAAAATCGTCTCAATTTTGTCCTGCCGTCAATTCTGTTAACGGATTCCTAACTGCAGGACAACATTGAGCAAATTTTAAAACATTAGGATCTTAAATATGAGGATTAAAATGTTAGAGACACTTTTAGACTTACCCCAAACGTTGAAAAAAAATATTTTATTCTAATTTATAAATATGAGTTATTTTCTAAATTTTTGAATTTATTTTTATAATTATTTAAATCTACTCAGTTTTAGTTTTAATATAATATCAAAACTTATCTTATCTGATTCAAATACCTAATACAAATATTTACATTCTAAATAATTATTTCTGGAATTTGTTTAGCCCATAACTGACATTTAAAAAAGACAATGACAAATAATCTGCATAGTTCGGAATTATTTAATTTTTTTTATTAAATGTATATAGATGTATTAAAAAACTTTAAATTTTTTAACTTTATATTAAACATGTATTTGACCTGCACTAGATATAATAAACGCACTAACGTTATACTAACTAAGAAATTTGATCATAGCCAAAAATCTCATGAAAGGAGATACATGCTAAAAGGAAATTAACTTTTATCAGTTAATTTTTTTAAAATTATTTATTTATTTTAAATTTTTTATTTAAATTATAAATCTTAAATTATAAATTTAAATCTTAAAATTAACTAATATTAATTAATTAAAAATTAATTCTTTATATTTTTTAAATAAATCAAACGTGGGGATAGGCATAAGGCTTATCAATTGAAAACCATTAATCTAATTAACATGCATGCACGTCCATATCCCAAAGACAGAAACAAAAAATTAAATAATCAAAACAAGTTGCAACAAAATTAAAGAAAATCACCATGCAAGAGTGCATGCATATATCCTTTTATGTCTCTCATTCAATACATAATTATTTTCATTCATTTCCACCTCATGTGTTGTATCTCCTAACAAGCACAGTCAATTCAAGAACCCTAACTTATATAAAATCCATACCATTCATCTTCTCCCATTCAAAAACACACTAAAGAATTAATCATTAACACAATGGGAAATCAAAATAGTACTCAACAGCATCAAATAGAAATTGAGAACTTATGGTCCTTCCAACGACTTTAAAAACGGCCTGTTTCCCCTCGCCCGTGTTAGGAAGATGATGAAGATCGAAGAAGACGTTGACCGGATTTCGGCTGAGGTGCCGATTGTCTTGGCCAAGGCATGTGATCTCTTCATCCGTAATATCACCCTCCAATCATGGCACCAAGCTCAGAAAAATAAGCATTCTATCATCCAACGCCAAGACATCAACTCCACCATGGATTTCTTCAGGGATGCTTGCCATAACATTGAATATTTTAAGAGATTAATGAGCGAGCACAGCTTAGATTAACTATTTAATTAGGCTTGTTATCTTGAATTAACTATGCATTTTAAAATTTAAATAATGGTCAAATATACAGTATTTTCATCTTTTTTTTTTTTGTTGTTATTATTATTATTTCTCTTAGAGTATAATTAAGATAAATTAAATCAATTAGCATTATTTAGCATATTATAGAATATTACATCTTTATGATTTCAATTCTCTTAATACCTATAAATATCTTTTTATATTGTATCATTTTATACAATTTGAATAGACACAAATTCTTTTATTATTGTTCTCTCTTATCTTTTTTAACATTGTATTAGTGTTATCCTCCTTGAGGAGGATATGCTGATTTTCTTCTAGTAAAATTACCGTATTTTTCATATTTTTTTTTCCATGCCATTTTTTTTCTTTCTCTTTTATCAATGCTTTGATGCTTTTCTTACCTTACCAATTAGCCTATTCACTACTTACTTATTCTCATGGAGAAACTATATGTTTTTCGTCACCTTCTAATAGTTTGCCATCTTTTAACACTTTGTCACTTTTCAGCAGTTTTCTGGCAGTTCGCCATCTTTTCAGTAGTTGGCCACTCTTGGAACAATTTCGTCTGCGCTTCCTTTTGACAGTTTTGTTTGCACCCGTTCTATCAGTTTATGCATTTTTTTATTTCGTTGTTTTAATACGTTTCAAACTCAAACTGTCACTTACCTGAATTTGAGGGGGATGTTATAACATAATTAGGATCAATTAGATCAATTAGAATTATTTAACATATCTAAATATTTATTATAGGATATTACGCTTTTATTATTTCAATTCTCTTAGCACTTATAAATATTCTTCTATATTGTATTATTCTACACAATTTGAATACACACAAATTTTTTCTCTACTGCTCTCTCTTGTCTTTCTAACATGTTAGAAAGGGTAAAAGAGAATAATAGAAAAAAAATTTGTTTGTATTCAAGTTGTATGGAATGATACAATATAGAAAGGTATTTATAGGTGTTAAGAGAATCGAAATAATAAAGACGTTATAATAAGTATTCAAATATGCTAAATAATGCTAATTGATCATAATTATACTCGAACATCCCCTTCAAACTCAAGTTCACTTGAGTTTGAAACTTTTTAAAATAAAAAAATAAAAAATGTATAAACTGAAAGAACGGGTGCAGCCAGAACTGTCGAAAAAAAGTACAGATAGAACTGTTGGAAGAAAGTGCAGACAGAACTGTCGAAAGAAAGCGCAGACAGAATTGCCACAAGAAAAAAGACGAAATTGTTACAAAGAAACACAGACGAAACTGTCAGAAGAAAACACATAAGAAACTGCTGCAAGAATAGCCAACTATCAAAAAATTGCTTAAAAGATGGCGTGCTGAAAAATTGTTGAAAAAGTGACAAAGTACATGACAAACTATTGAAAAACGATGGAAAACATTGGTTTTTCTACAAGAATAAGTAAACAGTGAATGAGTTCATTGGTGAGGTGAGAAAATATCAAAGCATGAATAAAATAGAAACTAAAGAAAAAATGGCACGAAAAAAAATAAAAAATATGGTGATTTTACCAATATAAAAATAATCTATCATTCTCAATAAGAAAATCATAGCCCTGATATTAAGATAAAAAGGATAAGAGATAACAATAGAAAAAAAATTTATGTGTATTCAAGTTATATAGAATAATATAATATAAAAGAGTATTTATAAATATTAAAAAAATTAAAATAATAAAAATATAATATTTTATAATAAATATTTAAATATATTAAATAATTATAATTAATCTTAATTATATTCGAATATCCTTATTGTTAGACATTACTAAAGGTGTTTGGGACGATATTGAAACAAAGTTTCAATTTTAATATGCGGTAAATATTTCTAAATATTAAGGCTTGTAAAATCATATTACTCGTTGGGAGTTGTATAAAATAAAAATATAAGAATTCAACTAAAAATTTCAATTATAATATGTATATACACCAAAAATTATTCACTAAATTACTTGTCACTCCGGTCAAATATATATTAGAATATAAGATATATATTACAAATTATATAAAATAATAAATACAAATATATACAGAAGATTGATTTTTAGTATATAGTACTTTTTAACAAATATAAATGGTGTGATAATTGATATTTGTATTCAATTTTTTTAAATTATATTAAATATATACTAAAATTAATTATTAAAATTAATTACTATTATAAAATATATATTAAAATATAAAACATATATTAAAAATAAATTAAATTATATATAAATACATAATAATTGACTCTTTTAGTATACACATAGTATTTTTATTTTACTTTTTAATTATATTACTTGGGTAGTACATTTTGTTTATTTAATTTGTTGCGAGGGAATGAGCGAATGAGTTGTAAAACACCGAACCTTAGTATGGGCAACAAGGACAATGCACCTTATCCCATTCATTTCATTTCATAATTTCAACCCCAAAAAACAAAAAAATAAAAAAGAAAGAAACCCTCACCACCAATCCACTCTTTCTCTTTCACACCCTCCGATCAAAAATGGAGAACACCACCAACACCAACAACAACCACCCTCACCAGCAGGCCCAATCGAGCCCATACCCAGGCCCACCAACACTCCCACCACCTCCCACCACCACCACCGTCGTCCCCGGAGGCGCACCACCACCGTCATCCGCCGCACCATTCCACCACCTCCTCCAGCAACAACAGCAACAGCTTCAGATGTTCTGGTCCTACCAGCGCCAAGAAATCGAACACGTCAACGACTTCAAGAACCACCAGCTTCCATTGGCGCGCATCAAGAAGATCATGAAGGCCGACGAAGACGTTCGCATGATCTCCGCCGAAGCCCCAATCCTCTTCGCCAAAGCCTGCGAGCTCTTCATCCTCGAGCTCACGATCCGTTCATGGCTTCACGCCGAAGAGAACAAGCGAAGGACGCTTCAGAAGAACGACATCGCCGCCGCCATTACGCGAACCGACATCTTCGATTTCTTAGTTGATATTGTTCCCAGGGACGATATCAAGGACGATGCGGCGGCGCTCGGCGGAATTGTGGCTGCTGCGGCGGCGGCTACTGCCAGTGGTGTTCCGTACTATTATCCGCCCATGGGCCAGCCCGCGGGCCCGCCTGGCGGCATGATGATTGGCAGGCCCGCAGTGGACCCGGCAACGGGGGTTTACGTGCAGCCGCCGTCGCAGGCGTGGCAGAGTGTTTGGCAGACTGCTGCGGAGGATGGCAGCTATGGGAGTGGCGCCACCGCCGCTCAAGGGAATCTTGATGGACAGAGGTATGCTATTTCTATTTCTAATGCATGCTTCAAAGTTTCCATTTTTATTATTGCTTTAGGGGTGTTTTTTTTGTTCAATTTGTTATCCTTAATTATGGTCTCAAGATTGGTGCATTTTGAATTGCCGAGGAGATGAATGATGATAGAAAAAAGAGGAGGTTTGAGGTGCTTAGTGTTGAGTTTAAGTAGATCAATTGAAGAGTTTTGTGTAGCTAGAATACTTTCAAGTTAGAATTTTGAACGGGAAAAAGGTTCTTTTGTGTGTGTGATGATGATGTGTTTAGGGGACAGAGGTATGAATGCATGGTTTCTGGGAATCTCTTTCCTTTTTATTTGGATGTGCTTGTGTTGCTCTAATGTGTTGATTTTTAGTTATTGTTATTATTATTTATAATTTTAATTTTTATGTTTGGTTTAGGTGTTTTCATGTTTGTACATCCTTTTCATTTATTTATTTTAAATTGAAGAGGCTCAACACATGATGGAGTGAAGTAACAGAACTTTGTAGTTTATGTTAAGTTAGGTCTTGAATTGGTGCATTTTGGATTGGTGAGGCCGTGAGGGAGAAAAAAAGCTTTGAGAATCTTCATTCCTAGTGAACTGAGTTTTAGAACATCTAGCAGATCAGTAGAAGTCTGGAATACTTTTGGTTTAGACTTTTCTCATATATATATATATATGAAATAAGGTGCTGGGTTTGCAGCATTGTGAATGTTATAAAATATAAAACTATCTTTTGAGGAGCATTGTCACTACTAGGGTATGACTTGATTACTAGAAGAGTTGATACATTTCAAATATGTCTAGTTTGATTGGACCAGAAATTTTTTATGTGTGTGTTTAGAGCAGGGATGATCTTATTGTTATTGATTCTTTTGTTGTTCGTAGTACTGTCTTTTAAGTTGTGGAACAGGGAGAAAATGGTCATTTATTTACCTTTTTCTGGATGGAGAATGGAAGGAGAGGGTTTTTCAAGTCTTTGTGGGAGCAGATTTTGCCTGTTTGGGAATGGAAAATTTTGTTCTTTTGAAACTTCTATCTAGTGTCTATGCTTCATTTGTTTTCATATCTCTCACTGCTAGTTGGTTATGCTGAGCAAAGATGTTACGGGCCTTAGCTTTATGTGCTGTGGTTGTGATGCTTTGTTGTCTAAGGCATTGGCTTGGACTCTGCCAGCTTGTTGATTGCATTCTAAAAATGTACAGTGAGTACAACTCATGTTGCCCTTTATTTGTTATATTTATAGATGGTGCTGATTTAGAGTTAGGATATTTAAAATCCAATTGTCTTCTCCGACTTAACACTAATTTGCGTGAGTGATTGATTTATACTGTTAGTAAGTGTCTTTTTCTTCTAGGTAAATTGATATGATTTATTTAAGATTTAAACCTACTAAGTATGGATTATGCGGAACATGAGTAATTCAACTCAGAATTATCATTTTATTTGTTCTTGTAAATAAAGACACACAGGTCAAAATTATGACTAGAAACTGATCCAAGATTCATGATAAAATTGAATGAGCTTAAGAGTTTTTTGACCTTGCAAATTCAACTCTCTTTAGATCATGGGCAAGCTATTATAATTAAGAAACTTTGCTAGCAATTTGATTGGATTCTGAAGTATGGACTGTGAATATGTTGTGTTTGACACTTGCAAGGCCTAAATAATTGTGGTCTGTGGACTAGTTAGGGCAAACTCAATTGCAATAGCGCATTGGCAATGTGCAACGAAATAGGAATGTGCTGAAAATTTTTTTTGGGGGTTGTTTTTTCTTTTAGAAATGTTATAACAATGAAACAAGAATTTGTTCATAGCCATGATTATTCCTTTTCAACCATATGTTCTTGAATATGTATATTTAAAATTAATATAAAACTTGATCACTAATTTTCCAGATATAATATCTTAGTAACCTGTGGCCCTGTGTATTAATAAAATTGATTTCTGGTCCAAGTTTTATCTTGGTATTTCATAAAATTAAATCTCATTAGGCCATATAATAATGTGTCTTTTGGCCTATTAAAAGATTGGTTTATTAACAAACATCTAGCATATTGTCTAATAAAAATAGATGATATTTGTGCTTTACATTAGCAATCTAGTATATTAGTCTATAACTTAATAGGTTTCCTTGACCGTTCTAGGTTTTTTTGTGCATGGTTAATTATCTATCATATTAACTAGGAATTTGCCATTCCATTTCTGCCTAAAAATTCAACTAGAGTGGCTCAAATTGGTAGAAAGTTTGTGAGAACTATATTGTTCATATGACTGCAACTTGTGACCGGCTTGGTTTGTTCGTAAAAGTAGGTTGGGCGAGTCGAGCCAGTAAAAAAATGACTTGTTTATAAGCGGGCCAACCCGTTTAACTTGTCAGCTCATACTAGTCAAGTCAAGCCAGCATTTCCTTGGCTTGGTACTCATGATGAGCTGGCTCGAATGTGCCCGCCTACCTGCTTGATAGGTTTAGAAAATTTTGACTGTGTAGTCATACATGGCTCTGTCAAGATTAAAAGTTATTAGAAGGTTACATAATCACTTTAAAATGTTACATGACAATATAGTTTAATTTTTCTGAATCTTTGTTTATACTTATATGTTATTCCATACCGAGATATGTTTAGTTCTATATATTAGGTTTTGTTTATTTTGCATACCTAACATCCGGCAATGGTTTTGTTGCCTCTGATGGTTTTCTTTATATTCTCTCTGCAGCTGAGCACCGTTGTGAGTTGGGATCTTGTCGATGCTGAACAATGTTTTTGGATTGCTTGCGATTTAGAGATGGTTTGTTAACTTAAATTTTATGGGAAGACAATGTGAACCTGTTTAACTTAAATGTACAACGGCAATGATGTTAACAACTTTTTTATGTACAAAAATTTCAAACTGAATATTGATCTTTTTCTGTGCAATGCTCTGAGACAGTTGATCAAGACTCTGTTTAATGTTTTATGCTCAGAAGCCCCACTAATGCATGCTACTTCATACTTGCCACATTTGCTTCATTCCTAATCTTACTGTTTTATCCATATTTGCTTCAAACGATTTACATGTCCACCATTATCAAAATGACGTGGTTTTTACTTTGATTGGGTTTCAAAAACAAACGACGTCATTTCACCATTGTCCAGCATGGCAAGGGAGTGTCAACTCATTGAGTCACTCCCGAAAAGGAGTAGAGGGACCACTAGGGTGTCTGGAGTTTAATCTCAAGAACGATAATAGTGCTATTGGAACCTCAAGACTAAATCGGTGCACGAAGTGAATCATAGCGACAACTTTGAAAATTTAGTCATGTACAAATAGATATAATTAAGGAGGGTGGTTTGGTAGTTTAATAGTTAGTTGTGAGGATATTTAGTTATTCTTGGGTAAATTGGAGTTGGACAAAAGGACGAAAATTAGGGTGTATGTGGATCAGATCGGATATGATATCCGCATTTTTTTTGTCGGATTCGATCCGCAAATGTATGGATTAGATATCAGATATATCCGTATAATTGAACATTCCTTTTTTAATTATATTTTTATGTAAAAAATTCAATAAAAATATTTCTTTTATATTTTTAGATTTATTTATTCCTAAAATATTTTTAATCAATTTTTTTTAAATAACAAAAATAAAATAATACAATATATGAATAATAATTACTAACTAAAACATACAAATAAGTAAATATAATACCAAACATATATATATTTATTTATTTTTAATTATTATTATGCAGATCTTATGAGATATCCGTGATCCGATTCATAAATGGTGCAGATTGGATGTAGATATTTACCGCGGATCTACAGATACGATCCGATCCATGAACACTCTAACAAAAATAGAAAAAAAATAAAATATTATGAATACAATAACGAATAATACAAAAAAAAGTTAGGAACCAACTAAAGTAAGTGTGATTATATCTCTGGCTTGACCCTATAATTTGCTTAACTCAAATTCTTTTGGACTGGGTTTCAAGTTAAAAATTTGACTTAGGTATATTTTCCATTAATCAAAAGTTTTGTCTTGGGTTTTTTTCCTCCTCATATTTCCAAATCTTATGTGCTTTCTCACCATAGTGTTACTTCTTACTCCACATGCAAAACACCGAAGACTTCATTGTCAACAAATTCAAAGCCATCATGGCTCTAAAAACTGTGCATGCACTCCACAATTGAAAGCTTCACCACCGGTTCGAAACTAAAACATGTGGATTATGTAAAAGTTGATCAAGTTGCTGTGGAACATGAATATGGCGTGAAAAAGAGCAACAAAAAATCTCACCAAAATGTATTCGATTTGACAGCAGGAGAGTGTGATCCATAGTCTTCTCCTAGTCACCATCATCATCATTCTATTGTTGTAGCTCTCTATTCATCTTTTGTGAGAATGCAAAAAAAATTCATAAATTCTTCTTTTGGAGAAATCTATTGCTTTAATAGAAATTTGGTCGAGTTAAATTCGACTATAAGTGGTTAAATTGAAATTAAAAAGAAAAAAATGTCTTACTATCCTAAAAAATCTTATTTGAATGTCAGAAAATATTAGCGAGAAAAAAAGTTTAATTAATCTTTTTTTTAAATAGTAGAAATGAATATTCATAAATAAAAATATAATAGTAAAAAGAAAGTACTAAGAACTAATTCGTTTTGAAAATAGTATCACTCTTTAAGTTGAGACATGTTATTCTTGATGGAGAGTACAACTATTTAAAAAAGCATCACAGATCAATTTTAGAGATCCATTCCAATGCACTGTTTTAACTAATTTAATAAACAAGGAATCTATTATTAAAATCTAATATGTCTCTTCCATATTAATTAATTGGGGAGGTTTTTTTTTTTTTTTTTGCTTTAGTGAATTCTATTTTTAAACTCTACAAATTACAGTTTGTATACAATAAATGTAGTTCAGTATCGCGACGAATTAGTCTTTAGCTTGTCGGACTGAGAGTTCTGGAAACAAAAAAAATAAATATGTTGGGCAGAGGAGGTTTTTGCTGCTCTATATATAGTTTTGTCTAAATTAATTAATAGTAATAATAATATTAATAAAGTTATGTATTAATTAAGAAGACCTATTAACCAACTATTATTGTTTATGGTCCATTATTCATTGCTAGGGTTGGTGGGAAGCACAAGACGACAAATTAGCACTTCAATACAACAAGAGTGAGAAGTTGCTACTTGTTTTATGCAAGGTTTGTTTATTTCATTTTTATTTTTTAATTTCATTATTTCATTAATTTTCAATTTTATTTTTTATGGGGTTTACATTTTAAGGCTGATTAATTTTGATATGAAAAAGGTTTTGGTGATGTGTATTGAAATGGGTGTTTCACCAAATTTTGCACTGCTATGGGACATATAACAAACGCAAGTTGCGTTTTTTATGCTTCACAATTAAATTTTTTTTGCTTTACAATTGAATGGAGACAAACGCATGTTGCGTTTGTGAAATTGGAATTAAAAATTTTTTTTAATATAAAACGCATGATGCGTTTGTGAATTTGATGGGCTCAGAAATTTTTTTGGGCAGAGTAAATCGCATGTTGCGTTTTATTTGGCCCAAAATTTTTTTTTGAAGTCCGTAAAACGCAGGTTGCGTTTTATATGTAATATAATATTATAATGAAGAACTTTGCCTATAAATTGCTAACTCAGCTATCTCAAACTCGTACCTCACTCTTAAATCTCTCATTTGTGCTCCCTTTCACCTTTCATTCGTTCATGCATATCTTAATTGTGAGATTTTTTGGGTATTAGAAGGGTTAAAAAAGTGAGATTATGGAAGGTATTGCAAATATACGAGTGTATTATAACGGTGAGGTTATATCGAACACACACGAAGGAGTGACTTTTGTTTGTGAATGTCCGTTTTCATTTGCTATTCCATATACCACGAGTTTTGTGGAGTTGCAAAATGGTATTTGTGTCAACATACCAAGTCACATTTCGAAAAGGGTGAGCTATATATTTTGTACAAGAGTCCTGTACAAGTATTTGGTGGGCTGATACAGTTTCAAATAATGGCCATCACTGACGATGCAAGCATGCAGCGGATGTTCTGTATTTATCAACAAACCCGATTTCAGGTGCCGCTAATAGAGTTGTACGTTGAGTTTGAACAGCATACGGGGGTGGACGAGTTTGACGAGGAGGTCAACATTAACGAGTTTGGGGATATAGGCTGGGAAGAAGATAACGACGACAGTGAAGAGGAGTTCGAAGCTAACTATGAAGTCGATGACGAAAACGATGACGGAGATCTGGCCGGCAATCCGGTGGTGCCAAATGAAGCGCATGCTGTTATAAGCCAGCAGCCGTTTGGTGTTCCGTCTTTTATGCGGACTCTTGATCTCGAAGCCATACATGCCCCAGAATTTCCTGAGTATGCGAATATGGGTATGTTATATTATGGTTATTAATTCACGTTACCACTAGTGTCCATTTTATTTGCCTTGTCTGACTGATGGTGGTGCGCTTATCGTAGGTGAAGGCAACGTTGCGGCCGAAGATGGTGAATTCAGTGTCGGAATGGAATTTGGCTCTAGAGAGTCGGTGATATCTGCAATCAAAAGCTACACTATGTCTAGAGGAGTTGATTACATGTGTAGAGTCTGAGCGCAGACATTCTATGCGAAATGCAAGGGTTATGGTGCCGGGTGCGATTGGCTTATCCGAGCTAGTTTGATTCGAAAGAAAGCTTGTTGGGAGATCAGGAGATACAATGGCAAACACACGTGCACCATGGGAACTATCTCGCAAGATCATGCCAAGTTGGACTCAGACACAATTGCAGATGCCATTAGGCCGTTGGTGGAAGCAGATCCGTCCATAAAGGTGAAGTCTATTATTGCAGAAGTTCAGTCAAAGTTCAACTACACTATCAGTTACCGCAAGGCTTGGTTGGCAAAGCAGAAATCTGTCGCAAAAGTTTTGGTGGTTGGGAGGTTCTTACAGACTCTGCCAATTTGGCTGAAAGCAATGACTGCAAAGATGCCAAGGTCTCGTGTTCAAATAAAGACGCTCCCTGTTTACCGTGAGAGTGAGGAGGTTCAAGGTGTAAGAGTTCTTCATCGCGTTTTTTGGAGCTTCTATCCGTGTATAGTAGCATTCCGACACTGCAAGCCACTGGTGCAGGTTGATGGCACACACCTATACGGTAAATATAAAGGTGCGCTTCTAGTTGCCGTTGCACAGGACGGGAACCAGAACATTGTGCCTATTGCGTTTGCAATAGTCAAGGGTGAGACGGCAGACGCGTGGGAGTTTTTCCTAAGCAACCTGCGGAGATATGTTGTTACCATCGATGGCGTCGGCATTATTTCTGACCGCCATAACTCCATCGACGCAGCAATAGCTCGCAGCAACGGTGCATGGTCACCGCCAAGAGCGTGGCACATGTACTGCATCAGGCACATCGGTTCCAACTTCTTAAGGAGGTTCAAGGCTCCGTATTTGCATAAACTCGTGGTTAACACAGGTATTTGATTTCGTTGTTATGGTTCTGTTCCTATTAATTTCGTGCAACTTGGTTATGATGAAATGGTTTCTCCAACAGGATATTCTAGGACGGAGCAAGAGTACAACAAAAACTACCAAAGGCTGAGAGAGCGGGCTGAGGCGTATGCGCAATGGTGTGATGAGATCGGTGTTCAGAGATGGGTGTTGGCATTCGACGGGGGTCATCGTTGGGGACATATGACGACAAACTTGGTAGAGTGCATAAATTCTGTCCTGAAGGGTGCACGCAACCTTCCTGTGACTGCCATTGTCAGGTCTACTTTCTATCGGTTGAACGAATTGTTCACTCGGAAGAGCGCCGAGGCTCATGAGCGTGTCCGCAATGGATTCACATATTCAGAATTTGCCACCAAAAGAGTCGAAGAAAGTTTTCGACGTGCAGGCAACATTGTGGTCAATAGGTTCGACAGGCGCAACGAGATGTTTGAGGTTCGCGAAATGCAAGATGGTTCCATTCACACTGTTAATCTCGCGCAACGACACTGCGATTGTGGCCATTTCCAGGTCGAGCGACTCCCATGCCGCCACGTCCTTGCATGTTGCGCCAACCAGCGTCTTGATTGGCAAATATATGTGCATGATGTGTACAAAATGTCCGAAATTTGCAAGGTCTACAGAGGCGAGTTTGTCCCGATGGGTGACCCATCTACGTGGGCTCCGTATGAAGGAGCGAAGGTGATCGCGAATTGGACATTGAGGCGCTCGACGAAAGGAAGACCCAAGTCAACCCGCTACTTGAATGAGATGGATTCGCGGGACATGCGTCGTCCTCGCCGGTGTACTATTTGTGGACGGGAGGGACATAGCCAGAGTCGATGTCCGCAGCGCGCAGAATCAAGCTCTGCCAGGAATCAAGCTTGATTAAGACTTTTTATGTTACTTTATGGACCTTTATATGTAACTTTTTTTGTAAGCTTAAGTGATATCTTTGTGCCTTTTATTTATGTATGCAGTGAATAACGTCTAAACATTTAAACATAGTAACGGATATGATTACCAATAGAAACCCTAAACACATAGTAACTGACATGATTACTAATACAAACATGTAAACACATAGTAATAGAAAAGGTGACTAACAGAAACGTCTAAATATACCATACAATCTACATCACTGAATAAAAACATAAACTCAAACGGACTGAACTAAACTGCATCAACCTACTTCCTGGGCGCCTTTTTCGCGTACTGAGATCTACATCACTGAATAAAAACATAAACTCAAACGGACTGAACTAAACTGCATCAACCTACTTCCTGGGCGCCTTTTCGCGTACTGAGATGGGGTGTATTTGTCCGGAGGTGCAATCTGTGTCCGTAAATTATACGAATGACCCTGAGTACTACTCGAGTCACCAACACCGACATCTGGCATGCTGACCTACCTGATGATGCTGCTCATACCCTGGCATCATGAACTGGGGGTCATATGCCGGCGCCTGGAACTGGGGATGATATGCAGGCGCCTGGAACTGGGGCTCATATGCAGGCGCCTGGAACTGGGGATCATATGGTGGCACCTAATTGTAAATGAATAACGCTAATCAATAACGGTAACAGTAAAGCTTATAATTAATAACGGTAATATTAACACCAATAAACCTTAACGATACCTGAAACCCTTGATCATAGGCCGGATCCTGATGCTGAGGTCCAGCTGGTTGTGGTGGAACTTCTTGCTGTGCGTTCGCGTCGGCCTCTTCATCTGCAACTCTATCTGACAGTCGTAGGTGACCCCCGTATTGCTGTGTGTACCAGTCATAGTACAATGGGAGGGGATGGAAGTCGACAATCTCCTCCCCTACCTGCAGTCTATCATAGCGGCCAGAACGCCACATGTCAAGCCATTCCTTGGTCCGGTCTCTCCAGTCATGATGCTGGGCACCGCTCAAACGCCTGCAATGAGCACTACCGATCTGAAATGCCGGGTCTGGTGGAAGCTGCTGCAACCCGAATTGTCGACGAACTCGATCTGTTGGGTGCCATTCTATACATTCGAACGACACTAATGGCGACTTCGTGGAGCACATAAACAAATTTACGCCGAGTTCGATCGGAACATCCACGTCGATATACGGCCGCCATGTAAACTGCACACCAGTAAGCACGAGACCTATTAGTAACATTATTTTTCTTAACAAAGACGCAAACCTAAATGGTTAAAACTTACATCATTGACTCCCATGTCATCGAGTCCTCGTCTAAACTGCGCCGTAGACTTCCGTGTATATCTTGTATGCCGGCGCCAATGACTCCACCTACGCACAAGTAGGATGACCTCAACAACAACAACAACAACAACAACAACAACAACAACAACAACAATGATAATAATAATAATAATAATAATAATAATAATAATAATATAATAATAATAATAATAACAGTAAAGTACAATACCGTCGCGCAAGTGGAACACCAATATCGAGAAGCTGATTGCGCGGTATATGGGCCATGAACGGCATACGCTCCCACGCCCAAACAAAAAGCAAAATCAGTGGCCCATCCATCTCTTTACAGTTGTACCGCGATGCACGACACAATGATCTGTATAGATGTGCCAGACTAGCTGCCCCCCAACTGTATTGTGAGATCTGATGAAAATCACGAAGTAGAGGCAAAAACTTCGAGTTCAAAGACGTGGTGGACTTATCTGGAAACACCACTATACCAAGCACGCAGAAAATGTGAGCCCTGACATACCGCTCAATAGACTCCTGCGTGTCACACGGTTCACTGTCTCGACACCGCCGGACCCAATGGAGATTTACCTTGCCCAACACGTGATCATTCGGACCCGGTTGCCGACCAAAACAAGCGAGGCAGTTATCTACCAAAAACTGGTAACTGCTATCCGATCTACCCGTGACGGGTTCTCCGTTAACATGGAGGCCAAGTATATGTATCACGTCTTCCAGCGTCATCGTCACTTCACCCACTGGAAGGTGGAACGTATGAGTTTCTGGCCTCCATCGTTCCACCAAGGCACTTAAGAGTGCAGAATTGTGTGACTTTTTACTGAAAATAATGTACAATTTATTAGATGAATGCTAATGAATTCTAAAATAAATAGGAATGCAATGTTCTTTATAAAATAACCTACTATTAGAAGTAAAAATTAAATCATGTGCTCCTTTTTTAGCAAATTATTAGAATTTTATCTACAACATTAACAAAGTCTTATCCCACTAAATAGGATCGACTACATGAATTAAACAATGTCATTAAATTCTATCATGTATCATGTAAATAAAAAGACTATTATCTAAAACGACACCATTGTTTGTGAATGTCCGTTTTCATTTGCTATTCTATATACCACGAGTTTTGTGGAGTTGCAAAATGGTATTTGTGTCAACATACCAAGTCACATTTCGAAAAGGGTGAGCTATATTTTGTACAAGAGTCCTGTACAAGTATTTGGTGGGCTGATACAGTTTCAAATAATGGCCATCACTGACGATGCAAGCATGCAGCGGATGTTCTGTATTTATCAACAAACCCGATTTCAGGTGCCGCTAATAGAGTTGTACGTTGAGTTTGAACAGCATACGGGGGTGGACGAGTTTGACGAGGAGGTCAACATTAACGAGTTTGGGGATATAGGCTGGGAAGAAGATAACGACGACAGTGAAGAGGAGTTCGAAGCTAACTATGAAGTCGATGACGAAAACGATGACGGAGATCTGGCCGGCAATCCGGCGGTGCCAAATGAAGCGCATGCTGTTATAAGCCAGCAGCCGTTTGGTGTTCCGTCTTTTATGCGGACTCTTGATCTCGAAGCCATACATGCCCCAGAATTTCCTGAGTATGCGAATATGGGTATGTTATATTATGGTTATTAATTCACGTTACCACTAGTGTCCATTTTATTTGCCTTGTCTGACTGATGGTGGTGCGCTTATCGTAGGTGGGGCAACGTTGCGGCCGAAGATGGTGAATTCAGTGTCGGAATGGAATTTGGCTCTAGAGAGTCGGTGATATCTGCAATCAAAAGCTACACTATGTCTAGAGGAGTTGATTACACTGTGTATGAGTCTGAGCCGCAGACATTCTATGCGAAATGCAAGGGTTATGGTGCCGGGTGCGATTGGCTTATCCGAGCTAGTTTGATTCGAAAGAAAGCTTGTTGGGAGATCAGGAGATACAATGGCAAACACACGTGCACCATGGGAACTATCTCGCAAGATCATGCCAAGTTGGACTCAGACACAATTGCAGATGCCATTAGGCCGTTGGTGGAAGCAGATCCGTCCATAAAGGTGAAGTCTATTATTGCAGAAGTTCAGTCAAAGTTCAACTACACTATCAGTTACCGCAAGGCTTGGTTGGCAAAGCAGAAATCTGTCGCAAAAGTTTTTGGTGGTTGGGAGGTTTCTTACCAGACTCTGCCAATTTGGCTGAAAGCAATGACTGCAAAGATGCCAAGGTCTCGTGTTCAAATAAAGACGCTCCCTGTTTACCGTGAGAGTGAGGAGGTTCAAGGTGTAAGAGTTCTTCATCGCGTTTTTTGGAGCTTCTATCCGTGTATAGTAGCATTCCGACACTGCAAGCCACTGGTGCAGGTTGATGGCACACACCTATACGGTAAATATAAAGGTGCGCTTCTAGTTGCCGTTGCACAGGACGGGAACCAGAACATTGTGCCTATTGCGTTTGCAATAGTCGAGGGTGAGACGGCAGACGCGTGGGAGTTTTTCCTAAGCAACCTGCGGAGATATGTTGTTACCATCGATGGCGTCGGCATTATTTCTGACCGCCATAACTCCATCGACGCAGCAATAGCTCGCAGCAACGGTGCATGGTCACCGCCAAGAGCGTGGCACATGTACTGCATCAGGCACATCGGTTCCAACTTCTTAAGGAGGTTCAAGGCTCCGTATTTGCATAAACTCGTGGTTAACACAGGTATTTGATTTCGTTGTTATGGTTCTGTTCCTATTAATTTCGTGCAACTTGGTTATGATGAAATGGTTTCTCCAACAGGATATTCTAGGACGGAGCAAGAGTACAACAAAAACTACCAAAGGCTGAGAGAGCGGGCTGAGGCGTATGCGCAATGGTGTGATGAGATCGGTGTTCAGAGATGGGTGTTGGCATTCGACGGGGGTCATCGTTGGGGACATATGACGACAAACTTGGTAGAGTGCATAAATTCTGTCCTGAAGGGTGCACGCAACCTTCCTGTGACTGCCATTGTCAGGTCTACTTTCTATCGGTTGAACGAATTGTTCACTCGGAAGAGCCGCGGCTCATGAGCGTGTCCGCAATGGATTCACATATTCAGAATTTGCCACCAAAAGAGTCGAAGAAAGTTTTCGACGTGCAGGCAACATTGTGGTCAATAGGTTCGACAGGCGCAACGAGATGTTTGAGGTTCGCGAAATGCAAGATGGTTCCATTCACACTGTTAATCTCGCGCAACGACACTGCGATTGTGGCCATTTCCAGGTCGAGCGACTCCCATGCCGCCACGTCCTTGCATGTTGCGCCAACCAGCGTCTTGATTGGCAAATATATGTGCATGATGTGTACAAAATGTCCGAAATTTGCAAGGTCTACAGAGGCGAGTTTGTCCCGATGGGTGACCCATCTACGTGGGCTCCGTATGAAGGAGCGAAGGTGATCGCGAATTGGACATTGAGGCGCGCGACGAAAGGAAGACCCAAGTCAACCCGCTACTTGAATGAGATGGATTCGCGGGACATGCGTCGTCCTCGCCGGTGTACTATTTGTGGACGGGAGGGAGATAGCCAGAGTCGATGTCCGCAGCGCGCAGAATCAAGCTCTGCCAGGAATCAAGCTTGATTAAGACTTTTTATGTTACTTTTTATGGACCTTTATATGTAACTTTTTTTGTAAGCTTAAGTGATATCTTTGTGCCTTTTATTTATGTATGCAGTGAATAACGTCTAAACATTTAAACATAGTAACGGATATGATTACCAATAGAAACCCTAAACACATAGTAACTGACATGATTACTAATACAAACATGTAAACACATAGTAATAGAAAAGGTGACTAACAGAAACGTCTAAATATACCATACAATCTACATCACTGAATAAAAACATAAACTCAAACGGACTGAACTAAACTGCATCAACCTACTTCCTGGGCGCCTTTTTCGCGTACTGAGATGGGGTGTATTTGTCCGGAGGTGCAATCTGTGTCCGTAAATTATACGAATGACCCTGAGTACTACTCGAGTCACCAACACCGACATCTGGCATGCTGGCACCGCCAGTTTCATAAGCACTGGATCTACTCAAGCCCCGATCACTATATCCACCAGAATGAGACTCATGCTGGAAGGCATCTCCCAGAAATCCCTCTTCCGGCTGTGGGCATTCATTTAAGTCGAACAACGCAGTGCGTGGTGGTGCGGACAGACGAGTAGGACCTACCTGATGATGCTGCTCATACCCTGGCATCATGAACTGGGGGTCATATGCCGGCGCCTGGAACTGGGAATCATATGCAGGCGCCTGGAACTGGGGATGATATGCAGGCGCCTGGAACTGGGGATCATATGGTGGCACCTAATTGTAAATGAATAACGCTAATCAATAACGGTAACAGTAAAGCTTATAATTAATAACGGTAATATTAACACCAATAAACCTTAACGATACCTGAAACCCTTGATCATAGGCCGGATCCTGATGCTGAGGTCCAGCTGGTTGTGGTGGAACTTCTTGCTGTGCGTTCGCGTCGGCCTCTTCATCTGCAACTCTATCTGACAGTCGTAGGTGACCCCCGTATTGCTGTGTGTACCAGTCATAGTACAATGGGAGGGGATGGAAGTCGACAATCTCCTCCCCTACCTGCAGTCTATCATAGCGGCCAGAACGCCACATGTCAAGCCATTCCTTGGTCCGGTCTCTCCAGTCATGATGCTGGGCACCGCTTAAACGCCTGCAATGAGCACTACCGATCTGAAATGCCGGGTCTGGTGGAAGCTACTGCAACCCGAATTGTCGACGAACTCGATCTGTTGGGTGCCATTCTATACATTCGAACGACACTAATGGCGACTTCGTGGAGCACATAAACAAATTTACGCCGAGTTCGATCGGAACATCCACGTCGATATACGGCCGCCATGTAAACTGCACACCAGTAAGCACGAGACCTATTAGTAACATTATTTTTCTTAACAAAGACGCAAACCTAATGGTTAAAACTTACATCATTGACTCCCATGTCATCGAGTCCTCGTCTAAACTGCGCCGTAGACTTCCGTGTATATCTTGTATGCCGCGCCAATGACTCCACCTACGCACAAGTAGGATGACCTCAACAACACAATGACTCCACCTACGCACAAGTAGGATGACCTCAACACAACAACAACAACAACAACGATAATAATAATAATAATAATAATAATAATAACAGTAAAGTACAATACCGTCGCGCAAGTGGAACACCAATATCGAGAAGCTGATTGCGCGGTATAGGGGCCATGAACGGCACGCTCCCACGCCCAAACAAAAAGCAAAATCGTGGGCCCATCCATCTCTTTACAGTTGTACCGCGATGCACGACACAACGATCTGTATAGATGTGCCAGACTAGCTGCCCCCCAACTGTATTGTGAGATCTGATGAAAATCACGAAGTAGAGGCAAAAACTTCGAGTTCAAAGACGTGGTGGACTTATCTGGAAACACCACTGTACCAAGCACGCAGAAAATGTGAGCCTGACATAACCGCTCAATAGACTCCTGCGTGGTCACACGGTTCACTGTCTCGACACCGCCGGACCCAAGGATTTACCTTGCCCAACACGTGATCATTGGACCGGTTGCCGACCAAAACAAGCGAGGCAGTTATCTACCAAAAACTGGTAACTGCTATCCGATCTACCCGTGACGGGTTCTCCGTTAACATGGAGGCCAAGTATATGTATCACGTCTTCCAGCGTCACCGTCACTTCACCCACTGGAAGGTGGAACGTATGAGTTTCTGGCCTCCATCGTTCCACCAAGGCACTTAAGAGTGCAGAATGACCTCTCATTTCACCAATTCGTGAAACGTGTTGAAACCCAGTTAATGCTAGTGCCTCTGCAGCTCTCTCATTAAAGGTATCTGGCGGATCAAGTTTTCTAGGCAACAAATTTCTGATCGCCTGCCAAAAAAAGATAATATTCATTGAAATTAACAACAACTAACATAATAATAATAATAATAATAATAATATAATATAATAATAATAATAATAATAATAATAATAATAATAATAATCCGTTATTACTACTATATATTGATAACAATAATATCATCATATAATAATAATAACTACTACTATTATTATAATTATTACTACTACTACTGCTAATAATAATAATAATAATAATAATAATAATAATAATAATAATAATAATAATAATCCGGTTATTACTACTACTACTATATTGATAACAATAATAATCATCATCATAATAATAATAATAACTACTACTATTATTATAATTATTACTACTACTACTGCTAATAATAATAATAATAATAATAATAATAATAATAATAATAATAATAATAATAATGCAACTACCAATAATAATAATAATAATAATAATAATAATAATAATAATAATAATAATAATAATAATAATGTTGTTACTAACTAACAGTAATAATAATAACAATAACACTTTTAAAAATTACCCATTGAGGATGATCCAAATACTCAATAATGTGTTTTTCAGGTAACGTAAAATTACGAACCATTTTTTTTTTCATATACTTAAACTCAGCCTACTATTTCTTCTTCTTCCTCCCACAGTCAACACTGCCATGCTCCTCTTGTAACTTTGGCTTTTTAAAGCCCTCTCCAAACCCATTTATTGGACACGCGTCGAACATGCAATAAGGGTCAGTGACAATCGCAACTTGCGATTGTGGAGTGTGGCTTGACCAAACCCTTCTGCATGCATTGGTTTCATTTGTGTCTTGGAATAAAACGCAACTTGCGTTTTTCAGTGTGCAGCAGACACGTCCCATCCATGCATTGGCTTCAACTTTGTTCATCAATAAACCGCAACTTGCGTTTTTTAGAAGCTGTTTTTGGCAGATCCACATTCCAGGATAACACACCATCTTACAATAACCTTGCATAACACCATTTTTAGTTCCATTCATAAATTATTTTCTGACATTTTAAATTGAATTATATGTAGTTGAAGTTATAATTTAATAATATTTGACTTTAGAATTTGCAGTGCTTATGTGATGGTGTTCCACATAAGAACTTGCAAAGACTGCTCATGGTTTTGTTAAAATAATGCATGATTTTATGGAAAATTTTGCTCTTTATGCTAACAAAATTGTATTTAAAAGTTTAAAATATTAAAAATTTAAAAATTTATTTAATTGAGTAAATAATTAATTTTATTTATTTAATTAAAAAAAGCCTGTATAAAAATAAATCGTGAAACAAGTGGATGATGATTGATGCGACTCGTGTCATGTGAGCCACACGTATGAATTCAAAACAAACCACACTTCTCATAAGCCAACAAAAGCAATCAGCAACTAGCAGCCTATTCAATTTAACATGCTTATTATTTTTTTATTTTTTTTAAAATAAAGAGATTCGAATTCATAATTTTTAGATAAATATAAAAAAATTATATTATTTGAACTATAAACACGTCTATTCTACCAACTATTGTATAGAAAACGGAATAAACTATTTTTCAATTTTTAATTAACAAATACTGAATATGAGGTGCACAGTCAGTCAGTCACCTTTTCAAATATTGTCTAATTTTAAATTTAATACGGTCCAAAATAATTATTCATTTAAAAATATTAGACCACATATTAATTAACTTTTTTTTACTAATAAGTTGATTAAACAAGAGAAAATAAGTGCAAAAAGAGTAATTATTTGTCAACTAATATCCCTTTTTGAGATAGTAAATTATTATATAAGAATGAAATAATTTAACAGAGATTTACTAATCATTTCTTTAAATCACGTGTATAATGATAAAGACAAAACTAAAGACCCTTATTTCATAAATTTAGTGATTATTTTATGTATTTCAAGGGCAATATAGTAAATAGACAAACACTTACACTCACTTCACTTGTTCATCGGCGATTCGAAGCTACACACCACACACTGTTTTGTTTTTGCAACAAAAAAAAAAAAACTCTGCATACTTCAAAAATGGCGGCAGCCACTTCCAGAACCCCATTCTCCCCCGTATCTCCATCTTCTTCCACTTCCTCTTCTCACTCCACCTTCCCAAACCGTATTCTCAGATCCACGCTCCCATTTTCCTCCATTCTCACCGATAATAAGAAGCACCATTCCCTCAAAATATCAAACACCATCTCAAACAACCCTAAACCACGACCACCATCCGCTACCACCACCATCACCACCACCACACCAACCACCGCACCCTCCATCGCCACTCGTCCTCCCGCCGGCGAGCCTCGCAAGGGCGCAGATATCCTCGTGGAGGCTCTGGAGCGTGAAGGCGTAACCACCGTCTTCGCCTACCCCGGTGGCGCGTCGATGGAGATCCACCAAGCTCTGACGCGCTCCGCCGTCATCCGTAACGTCCTCCCCCGCCACGAACAAGGCGGCGCCTTCGCCGCCGAGGGTTACGCCCGCTCCTCCGGCCTCCCCGGCGTCTGCATCGCCACCTCCGGTCCCGGCGCCACCAACCTCGTGTCCGGCCTCGCTGACGCGATGATGGACTCAATCCCTATCGTTGCCGTGACCGGCCAGGTTCCCCGCCGCATGATCGGAACCGACGCATTTCAAGAAACCCCAATCGTTGAGGTAACTCGATCTATCACGAAGCATAATTACCTTGTTCTTGATGTTGATGAAATCCCTAGGATTGTTAGAGAGGCATTTTTTGTAGCTACTACTGGTAGACCTGGACCTGTTTTGATTGATGTTCCTAAAGATGTTCAGCAACAATTGGCGGTTCCCAATTGGGATTTGCCTGTTAGGGTTGCTGGTTATGTTTCTAGGATGCCAAAGATTCCGAGTTTGGCGGAATTAGAGAGCGTTGTGAGGCTAGTTTCGGAGGCGAAGAAACCGGTTTTGTATGTTGGTGGTGGCTGTTTGAATTGTAGTGAGGAATTGAGAAGGTTTGTGGAGATTACGGGTATTCCGGTAGCGAGTACTTTGATGGGCCTTGGTGTTTACCCTGTTGGTGGTGATGATTCTCTTCAGATGTTGGGGATGCATGGAACTGTTTATGCTAATTATGCTGTTGATAAGAGTGATTTGTTGCTTGCATTCGGGGTTAGGTTTGATGATCGTGTAACTGGGAAGCTTGAGTCTTTCGCGAGTAGGGCGAAGATTGTGCACATTGATATTGATTCTGCTGAGATTGGGAAGAACAAGATCCCACACGTGTCGATTTGCGCAGATGTGAAAGTGGCATTGGAAGGGATCAATGGGATCTTGGAGGAAAAGGGGGTCAATAAAAAGAATCTTGGTCTTGAGGATTGGAGGGAAGAGCTGAGTGTGCAGAAGCAGAAGTTCCCATTGAGTTATAAGACTTTTGGTGATCTGATTTCGCCGCAGTATGCAATTCAGGTTCTTGATGAGCTCACAAATGGGGATGCAATCATTAGTACCGGTGTAGGTCAGCATCAGATGTGGGCGGCACAGTTTTACAAGTACAAGAGGCCGAGGCAGTGGTTGACATCAGGGGGTCTTGGCGCTATGGGTTTCGGCTTGCCTGCTGCAATTGGCGCAGCTGTGGCTAACCCTGGAACTGTCGTTGTTGACATCGATGGGGATGGTAGCTTCATCATGAATGTACAAGAGTTGGCAACCATAAAGGTGGAGAATCTACCGGTTAAGATTCTGTTGTTGAATAATCAGCACTTGGGTATGGTTGTTCAGTGGGAAGACAGGTTCTACAAGTCCAATAGAGCTCACACATACCTCGGCAACCCTACGAATGAGGCTGAGATTTTTCCAAACATGTTGAAGTTCGCCGAGGGTTGTGGAATACCAGCAGCACGTGTGACGAAGAAGGAAGATCTTAGAGCCGCAATCAAGAAGATGCTGGACACGCCCGGCCCTTACCTTCTTGATGTGATTGTGCCTCATCAAGAGCATGTCTTGCCAATGATCCCAAGTAATGGATCCTTCAATGATGTGATTACTGAGGGTGATGGAAGAACTAAATACTGATGGTTTTGTATTATGGTATGCTTATTATCATAAATCTAAGTTTTTGACATGTTGTAAGCATCATAGTTTGTTGTAGTAAAACTAGTGCTTTGGTTAGCAACGTTAGTTACTTTCCTTTTCTTCAAGTAGTACTGTAGTAGTAACCAGACAGTGGCATGTATTTGTTGTATGTCATCTTTGTTTCACTCTTACTTTTTTGCTATGGTGAGAGAATGAAGTGATATTTATTAGAGTAAATATATTAGAAGCTTATATAAAATTTCGTATTAGCCTAAAACTTGCACGATTTCTTCTTTTAATGCTAGGGAAACAATAACTTAAAATTATTTTATTTAACTTAACATCTATAATTTTATGTATATTATATTTAATATTATTCAATTATTCTAGTAGTAATTAATCAATATAAAAATAAAATAAATAGTAATTAAAGAATACAAAATAACGTTTCTTTGGGCTATCTTGGTTGGGTTGAATACATGTTTAAAATTTACATTCCTTGGTTTTGATTATAACCTTGGAACTATGACGAGACAATGAAGCATTTTATTAAAATGGTATGAAGATGTCAAGTAGGATGAATCTAATAGAATCTGTTTGCATTCATTTGGTAATAACATTATCCTCATTCATTGCACTATTTTATGAGGTTAGGACATAAATGGTCCCTTCAACATTTAATGGAAATCATGTCTTTTGTCTTCAAGCAAAACAAATTAGCCACTAAATGTTCAAACACTTTTGAAGTTGAATCAAGTTGCCAACACTGAATAGTGAATAATGTGTCAACTACCATGACCACTTGGTATCATGAATGAATGGTCATTGTTTGCAAATATGATAGGAATCTAAGAGTTTGGTTGCTAAATCAATAAGCATACACGTGCATTTCCAAAACAGGATAAGAGCTTTTTGTGGTAGTAATTGAGACTAAATTCCCATTTTGGTCCCTGATATTCACGCGATTACTTATTTTGGTCTCCGAAATTCAAAATTACCTATACTGGTCCTCCAGATTTAAGTTTGGGCACCAATATGGTCCCTCAACTCTTTTCGGTGATGATTAGGCAAATGGAGTGCTGAGATGACACCTTTCCTGTCATGTTGGACGCTGTCACGGCTAGCTGACTTGGCGAGAGTTGTATTTGTATCCAATTTAGTCCTTGAAATCCTAATTATCTTATTATTTATCTGAGTTATAATGACAAAGTTTTAATAAGAGGGGACTAAATTGGATACAAATACAACTCTTGCCATATTAACTAGCCGTTACAGCGTCCAATGCGATAGGAAAAGTGTCATCTCAGCACTTCATTTGCCTAATCATCACCGGAAAGAGTCGAGGGACCATATTGGTGTCCAAACTTGAATCTGGAGGACCAGTATAGGTAATTTTGAATTTCGGGGACCAAAATGAGTAATCGCGTGAATCTCAGGACCAAAATGAGGATTTAGTCTAGTAATTGAACAAGGTACCTTAGAATTTATATCAAGACATAATAAATCTTAAAAACCATTCAATTGTTATTGGAAAGGGTTGGATTTAGAATCCAAACTAAAGTTTGAATTAAGTTATTACTACTTCCATCAGTTGTTATGTGTTATTAAAATACAGTCCAAAAATAACACTTAAAGAGTGAACAGAGCAAGTAACTAACAAATGCAAGCACAAATGATTAGAAATATAATATGCATCCAAACCAAGAATAAATGATTTGCTATCTGTACTTGTTATACTTTATTGAATCTACAAAGTAGGCATGGATATCAATTTTGCTCTCAATTGTTTCTAAATTATTAATCACAAAGTAAAGTACATCTTCTCACTCATTCAAATACCTGAGAAGAAGTAGCTGAGGAAGTATCAAAGGATTTCTTCCTCACCAAGAGGCAAGTGATGATTTTTGAAGGGTTGGAATGAGTGTTATCAAGGCTACAAACAACGAAATCTGGCCGGTGAAGTGCGAGCCGGAGACTATCCTTTCCGACCACCAACGCAGACGCATCAAGCAGGACATGCCAACTGTTCCTGTGAGCCTCAGAAATCCAATGCATTGTTCCATTCACATCTGCTAGAAAAGAGAACAACCCTTTCAAGCTGATCTTACACTTCCTCCTAAAGTTCTGGCTCAGCTGTGAACCCTTGATCCTCAAATCAAGCCAAGCTTTCGGCGCGAGAATCACCTTTGACTCCTTAAAAGAAGCGAATTCGCGTATGCAATCTTCTTCTTCGCCAAGAGTTGTCATGTAGTAGTTACCCTTAACAAAAGGGTAGCTTTCTCCAACCAACATCATAGCATCCTTGTAACTTGGAGTGAAGAGAACAAGATACTCATCATCCGGCAAGCCGCAATGCTTCAAAACCTTGTTTGTAACTTGGATTTCCGGGATTGAGATAAAACTTCCATGGAATGAAGTTTTCTTGTTGAGAATGTCTAGTAGCCTCGACGGCTCCAACTGCGCTCGATCCATTTCAGGGAGATTGCTTCCAAACAGATACATAGAAGACTCTCTAGGAGTCCCTATTGGCGACTTTCCTCGATCATCTTGTGTGCATTCTGAAGGCTCCTCATTGATGATGAAGCTAGACAAGTCTATTCCATTTCCATCTCCTTGAATTAGGCCTCCATATTCCGGATACTTTGCGAGCACATATTGCTCAACATACTCCATTTCTTTCTGTGTGATCGGACCAGAAAATCTAAGGTCAATTCCCATAGTTGATATGGCCTCAGCTATGATGTGAGGAGGAATCACTGCATGGCGTTTCTGTTTCCAGTACCAAAACCAATACAGAACCATTAGTTAGCCTTCAATGAACACAAAACTACGATGCAATACAACATTTAGAAACTAAGAATCTGATAAATAATTTACCTTTATGACCATACTGTTTGATTTAGAACTACTATCTGCTATTAATTTGTGTATAGGAAAATTCTTAGTTTCCTTGACTTCATTTTCCATAATCTCCTGAATAAGGTGAAAGAATTCAGAATTAGAATTATTCAAAAGCTTTTTAGCAGTTTGAAATAGAAACTCACATGAACTATATAAAAACAATAGCTTTGAATTGTGAACACTTTACCTCAGATCCTCCATGCTCTGTGCTGTTAGTTCCCATAATATTAGCAATATCAATTTGTGATCATAAAAGTTTGAAATTTCTAGAAAACTTAATTACATTGAAATTGAAGGAGGTTTGAATAGAACATGAAAACAATCACTTTGGAAAATGAAGCAAGAAACAAGTGTAAGAATGTGAAACCCTAAAAAAAAAATCACTTAGATGAATCTAATGGCAAAATAATAAAGAAATCAAGTGAAGTATATATTTATATATGAGGTGATGATGAAATGGTGAATAGTATTATCCTCTTGCACATTAATATTATTATTCTCAGGAATTATTCTTTTGTACCTATAATAATTAACATTATTATTTGTTATAAGAATTTAATTTCGATGCACTATTAGTGTAAAATAATTTTACACGTGCATCTGATAATGCAATGCCACATCAATCAAAATAACTGCATTTTCTATTGACGGTGTAAATGATCATCTAAAAAAATAGATATAATTATATAACTGTATTACACTCAGTGCATCAAAATTAATTTCTTATAACAAATAATAATACTTTACACAGTCGTGCAATCATAATGATTTTTTTGAATAATTATTCACACGATAAATATAAAAATAATTATTTTTACTAATAAAACAGTTTTATATTGACTAACAATACATTAAAATTAAATTCACACTAAGCCTTAATTTAAAATTTGGACCTGGTTATTATTATTATGGTATCAATTGAAATTTAGAACAACACGTTAGGAGAATATTCTGGAGGTGCAAGTTTGGAATGGCAACAACATCACAATATATAAAATTTGTTAATGGCAAAGAAACGTCAGTGTGGGAATTTTATATGTTGGATGGAAAATGACCATTTGAGAACCTTTTGATGAAAAAGTCAAACAAAGCCTTGCCTTCATTTTCATTTTGAATCACTTTGCTAAGCATAAGCTGGTTAAGATAATTTTTTTTACCATTGGTGTCTAAATCATGCTATTACTGTTAGGAATTCTGATATAATCCAGGTTTGATTTGTGATTTTTTTTAATGGATAAAAAAAATCAGTCTTCTAAATAAGAAATAAGAATGTATATTTAAATATAAAAAAACAATTTTTTTTATATTGAATTTAAAACAGTTTTATACGTATATCTAGTCTCGCATTGTCACGTTAACAAAAATATCTATCTTTTTTATTGACCACGTGAATGATAATCTAAAAGAACCGATGTAATTGAATGACGATTTATATTTATAATCAAACTTCATAAATAATATAATAAATTAAATTTATATATATAATTTAAATATAATAAAAGTATAAAATACAAAATACTGATTGATTTTTTATATTCATGAAAAGTTTGATGCTGCTGTAAAAATGTGATTATTTTCTTGTGAAAAGTTTATTATTTTGTTTGAAAACATTTTATTAGTTTGGTAATTAAATATTTTGTTAAAATATGTAAAATATATATAAATATACTCAAATATGTAATATTGGTTTCTGGTGTTCAATGAAACATTTTTATTTAAAACTCATTCAAGAAACAGGTAGAAAATGAATTTACGTATTATTTGACTGATTCGGTGTTAAATGTAAGTAAAGAAGAAATGAAATTTATAGAAACATTATTTGAAAGAATTGTAGGCTTGTAGCAAACAACCTGAACAAAATTAATAGGATGGAAATGTGATTAGGTAAAATATGAAATCAACTTCCACTCAAGAGAGGTTAGGTATATTTAAAAATAATGAGACAAAACTTTTGAACTTTACCAAAACAATTATCAACTAGAAAACTAAAGAAAAAAAATTAAAAAACGGTGGTGAATAAAAAAAATAAAGAATTAGCTAATAAATATCTTATAAGGCAATTTTTAAAAAAATAATATATTCAATGAATTTAAAATATAAAAAACCTTGTTTCAATAAGAAAATTCTTTTTCTACTTAACCACTAAACCCAAAACTATATTATAAAAAAAGGTAATATAACATGTTGCCCACACCTCCCGCAAACTAGATTGTTTTCCTCCTAAAACAAAACTATATTAAGATATATATAGGTCTTGTAGGGGATTTGACCTTCCATATTAATTGTTTTGGACTTCGGAACAAACCAATTATAGTCTTCAAAGATTAATAAGAAAAAACCAACCAATACAATATAAATCAACGTAATCTTTGCTAAGAAAGATGAGAATATGCCGCTTAGAGATGCCTTAAGAAGAAGACTATATATGGACAAGAACGAGGTGGTCACAAGTAATATATTTAATATTACCAAGTCACATATGCATTAACATAAAAACAATTTTGTGAGTGACGGAATGGTTCCAGTGAGCATTGTTGGTTGTCCACGGTATCTTTTGACCAGTAAGGTCAAGCACTAATTTATCGTAGATAAGAATTTTATTTAAGTTTATTAATGACAAATGCATAAAGTGAGATTAGAACTCCCAATATTTAAACGGACTAATAAACTAATTCTTAGTAGACATTATTGATTTGAGGTAGGCTCTATTTAATTTAGAAATGATTTGGATGCTGCAATCAGCAATAGGCATTAGGCAATTTTCCCATTTGCTTTATTGCATTAAATTATTGCATTAAATTAAATAACACTCTTAATAAATGAAAATTGTGTGACTTTTTACTGAAAATAATGTACAATTTATTAGATGAATGCTAATGAATTCTAAAATAAATAGGAATGCAATGTTCTTTATAAAATAACCTACTATTAGAAGTAAAAATTAAATCATGTGCTCCTTTTTTAGCAAATTATTAGAATTTTATCTACAACATTAACAAAGTCTTATCCCACTAAATAGGATCGACTACATGAATTAAACAATGTCATTAAATTCTATCATGTATCATGTAAATAAAAAGACTATTATCTAAAACGACACCATTATTTTTAGAACTTATCTAAAATAAGATAATTTTATGAATTAGATACAACTCATCCTTAAACACCCATTAATAAATAAAAAAGTATTGCACTTTTTGTTAAACAAAGTTTACCTCTTTATTTATCATATTTTATATTAATAATTCAAATTTAATATTTTATTTTTTATCTTTAATAGTTAATTTTTTGTTTTTAGTTGCCCACAGAATTTTTTCAATTCGACAGACTAAGGACTAATTGGTTATGGGTTTGAACTCCATTTAAGGGTTTGCGGCTAGTCAATAGGTTATTGCTGTATGCACAAGACAAAATTTAAACTCTCGACACTTACTTAAACAGACAAGTGAACTGACCATTCGACCAACCCGAATTAGTTGTAGCAAATTAATTTTAAAGAGCATTACACTTCTTATTTTCTCTTGTACGCAGTAGCATACGCCTGAAATACTATTTTAATAAGAAATTTACTTGTTCGTCTTCGTCTGATATAATTTTAATTGTTTCCAAGTCCTAACGTCTGTATAAATAGGGTATAATGTGACAGCAAAAAGTAGCTTACAATTTGTACAAGAAGCATGCTAGGAATAACCCTGGTCGTGCATCATCATCATCATCAAACCCAAGATTGCTTCAAAAAACAAAATGCATGGTTACGTTGAACTGTGTACCCTAAGAGGAAATTATGGCACTTCAAGATCAGAGTCACTTTCAATTCCACAAGATTCTGCCTAGAATGGATACGACCAATAGTGTTATCAATCACCAATCAAGTATCAATTTTCACCATAAATCATGTTAAACAACAAAATCATGTCTCTGCAATGGAGCTAGTTCCTCTGTCAACAGGAACGGAGCCAGTAGGAGAGAAACGCGCACCTCGCATACTTCTTGTATTAATTTATGTTGGAAGTAAAGAAATTATCTTAGAAATTATTCCAAAACAAGAACCTTGTTGTCTGTCTATAAAGTCCAAATATGATTCTATCCTTAACATGTCTATCTCCTCTATCTGGGCACAATAATCAAACACTGCCCTTTAGTCCAAACCTTGTCATTTTTGCATAAATTAACCATATCAAAAATGAAAAGAAATTCCGACTCACAGAATGATTCCTAATACCTTGGGTTGAGAGTTGTGTCAGCTCACAAAACTGCACTACTAAAAACATCACAAGCAAAATGAACACAAGTTTATTAAATTGACAGGAATAATCTAAGTATTCTCAATTCTGTACACTAGTGTGGATAAGTTGTCCGTTTAACATGGAAAAGAGCAACATTTTGAACCCTATCTAAATGTTCATAGCAGTAACTGAGTCAACCCTATATTCAAAATCTAGCTGGCTGGCGACAATAAACCAAGAAGCTGCACAAAACTTGGGCAGACCAACATGGGTGCTGAATAACTACCTCACTCCTTGCTCAATGCATATACTAATACACACACACCTATTTTACTGAACTACAATTGTTTCAGGACAATATAAGCAACGATTGCTCTATATTTTATATCCAGGATTTGATTTGAACACCATGTTTCATCTGTTAATTGCATTCAGCCTCTGCTCATTGTAAAAGATTATGACATGTGCATACCGCGAAGGTGACTCCTTGAACTAGTCTATAACCTGAAATGTCACCCATTTGCTTGATCACCACCTCCTTCCATGCGCTGCAAAGAATAAACAAAGGAAACACATTGAAAGATTTTACAAATTGATGGTTGGAATAGCTTAATTCTGGTGACTTGGCTGACAGTTCTAAAGAAACTATAGGAGCAATACAAGAATTAGGAAAAGGACTCACCATTCTTTTGCTAACATAAGGTTGTATGTTGAGTGGCATCTCAGATTGAGTTTCAACATTGAATAAATTTCGTTTCTCCTTCTTGAATTCTTTTCGGGATTCTTTTCTGCTACCGGATTGCCAGACTCTACCAAAATTAGGAAGCCATGTGGGATCATATTCATTTCGCACAACCTCTCCTCTCTTTTCCCTCTCCAGCTCAATCTTTCTCCTTTCTGCCCAAGCAGCTCCAACCCGCTTTGGATTCAATTTTTTGGACTTCCCAGACATGTTTGAATTGGAAGCTACACCTCCTAAAACAGGTATAGAATGTATCTGAAATCCCTCAGTTGCTTCAAACCATGGTGGGGGTGCTCCAGAATGAACATTTCCACCAGCATTTTCGGAAGGCACAGAAGAGATTTGGGTGAGCATCTGTAGACCTAAAAATGCAGGACCATAAGCAGAAAACACATCACTCAAGCAAGTTAACCACACATACAAACTCCTCTATGCTAACGCTCCATAAGCAAGTTATAATGCCATAGTAAGTACATAACTTTTTTGGTGCACAGCATAATCTTAAATATATGCCATAAGCTCTGCAGTTTACTGGCTATAGTATTATAAGAAAAGAAGCAAAATAGCTTTGATACATATGTAGATAAGTACCATGATGACTGCTCTCTCGGCTTAACATTCTACCGTCTAACACCTGATACATTCATACAGAACCAAATCCTTTTATAACTTATAAGCCTTGAAGTTAGAAACAATATTTGTAGACACAATTTAAGAGACCAACAAATGGAAGAATCAAGACAAGAATATTCGAAATAAATATATTCATGGATTGGCAAGACAACTTTTTCTTTCTGCAAAACTCAAAGAATATTGATCTCGCAAACCAATGAAGTTACTAATCATTGGCTTCGAATATGAGACACAAATAGCTAGATTCAGATGAGAAACAATTAAGGCCTTAAAAGTTAGAATAGTAGAGGAAGAAGACAAGGAACTAACCCCTTTATTACCGGAGAAATGGCTTTTCTTGTCAACTGAGACACAATATAAGCAGGCAGAAGATAAGACCCAATTTTAAAAAATTCCATGTGGATAATAGTTGTAAGGGATACAGAAAGAAATTTCTAACACATAGGATATCCTTACCTACAAAATCCTGCAAGGCAAAAGAATTTTCACCAGAGCACGATGCTTCCAAAGGTACCACAGACGTAGCGTAACCTAAAACACCAGCATTGTGAACTCCAGAGAGTCCCGATATCTGATTCTCATTTGTATAGTATTGTAAAGGCAAAACATCATTTGAAGAAGGATATGATTTCACGGAATGGGAATAAAATTTTTCAAAACTATCAATATTTCCATTGTTGGGTTGATTATGGATATCACTTGAAGGACCAATCACAGCTCCACGACATCCACCACTCCCCGACACAGCTTCATTTTGCAGAGCCTCACACTTCTTCTCCCACTGCAGTTGCGAAGAAACAAACAATAACTAGCAATGAGAAATCACATTCCAAAATCAACACATTCATTACATTCCAATTCTAAAACTGTTAGTAATTTGTAGTTCATGCCAATTCATAACGGGGCCAATTTGGTGTAAAAACAAATTTATCAATCACCTTAGCAACATCATCATCAGAGACCATAAAAGCATCCAACTGATCCACCGAGCCACCATTTTTCCAGAAGAAGTGCTTCAAATTCTTCACATGCTCAGCACTCGCAAGGTGACGAATTCCATTAGCACTAACACAATACCACGCGCCACACATTCAATTGAATTATTTAAAAAAAAAAAACAACTCAAGCAATAATCCTACAGCTTCGAATTTCAAAACGCAAATTAAGAGTAAATAAAAATAAGATCGAGTTTTGGAAACTGGCGGTTACCAGGCAAAGGAACTATGGAGCTCAACGATATCAACGTCGCAGAAGACGCACCAGAACCGGTTCTGAGAAGCAAAGTGAGGAGAGAGAAATTTAGGGTTTTTGAGGAAGAATCGAACGTCGGTGAGCTTATTGCGGAACCTGGAGAGGAAATTGGAGAGTGATTTGTTATGGTTGGGGAAGTACTTGTGGCGGAGACCTTGGTTGTGATTCAGCTTGCATACTTTGCAGAATTCGAACTCGTTTTTCTTCTTCTTCTTCTTCTCATTCTCATTGTTGTTGGTGGTGGTTTTTGACGTCATTTTAGGGTTCGGTATTCTGTTACTGACGCTCTCCAATTGTTCCCCACCGGCATCGCCACCGAAACGCACCTTCTCTTTCGTCGTTCTCCGCGCTGAAGCCTGATTTTTTTTTTTTTTGTCATGTGTAGGGTCGGATAACCCAACCCGAAAAGCCCAAGAAGGACATTAGAAAAAAAGGCCCGCATAAAAAATAGAAGGATCGTGGGTTGGGCTTTATTGGATTGTTTTAAATCTAGTCCTGAAACCTGTCCAAAAAAATCCAGTCATCGAAAAATAATAATTGTGAAACTCCAAAATATTAAAATATGTTGAGAGTGGGATTTGAACCCACGCCCTTTCGGACCAGAACCTTAATCTGGCGCCTTAGACCAACTCGGCCATCTCAACCTGTGATAACAAAATGCAAACTAAGATATTTATATCTAATTTTATAATCAATGAGTGTGCACTACAACAGAATAATAAGATAAAAATAGAAGAAAAACAAAATGTAAGTTACATTCCAAATTTTTAAAATTTACAATTTGACGTGCTAAAGCAAATGTGTAAATAAGAGAGTTATTTTGGAAATAAAATTTGCTCAAGGTTTATAAAATTAAAAAACTTTAGGGATCAAACAATAAAGAGAAGTGTTATATGCACTATTTTTTTAGTATTGCTCTCTTGTACACGTCTATTTTTTATACAGCAAATATCTTTCAAGATATAAAATGCATATTAAAATAAAGTTTCCTAGGCTAAATAGTAAAAAATAAATTAAAAAGAATTTGGTAATAATAGATTGAGTAGAGTTGAGAAGAGTAGGGTTATGGTGTTGATTGTGTTGTACAAATGGGTGAAGCTATATAGTATGGATTATGGAGTCAGGCATGAAAATGTTGTGTTCAAAGAAAAATGGTAAAAGGTAAAAGTAGAAGTAGTGTTGCATGCTTCACGCCATTCCATATTTCATTAGGGCCAGACCCAGCTACATAGCTATAATCATAATAATAATATTAATAATAATAAATAATAAATGAATATATTGTTGCACAATAAATTTGTAGCTAGTCACCATTATTTGATAGTGAGAAAAATGATTTTAAAATGTTGGATATGTCACATGTTAATAATTCACACACTCCTATTAAAAAAAAGTGTAGGAACAACTTATTTACCATTTGAATTTTGTGATGCATTAAAAATGTAGGAACAACTTATTACCTAGAAAGGTCGAAGAGACCCAAACTTGATTAGTTGACATTTAAATAGGCCCAAACTTTAGCTACCACGGTTGATTGGAAAAAATAATTACCTCATAATTAAACGGTTCAAATTTACAAAATATTTGAAAAATCTTTTCATCTCAGGAAAATTAAAATAAATCCTATTACGTGAAATATCAAAAATTATTTATCAAATTAGTCGTTTATATATAATATTTATTAAAATAGAAAATATATATTTAAATGAGTTAAATAATACATATATTTATATACAAATATATAATAATTCATTATTTAACTGATTTTTTTTATGTGCACATAATATTTTTTAATTACAATTTAGTGTACGTTGTTATTAATTAATTCACTAAATTTTAATTTTTCTTATGAGATAAATATATTGATGAATTGCCACAAGTTTCACAGTCATAAAAAAATTGGCATAATTCATATAGATTAGTGAACATATATATCTTGAATAAAACAAAATCATAAATAATCATTTTTTATCATAAAAAATTGAATCTTAATTATTCTAATTATAAAATATATATAACCTAATTTAACACCCATTAAAAATTGAATTAATTTGTTTAAATTGTTAAGTTATTCAATAAAATTACTCAAAAAATTATCTATTTTAAATAATTTTATTAAACTAATATATTTTTTTATAAATATCAATGAATTTATATCTTTCGTAGTTAAAATCTTAATTGTTCAAATATTTTTAAATTAGTAGACCATATCTTACTCATAAAATTATTATTAAAATTATAGAAAAAATTTTTAAACATTCTTAAAATATTGATATTTCAATAATTTTAATCATTAATTTTAATTAATATATTATATATATTTTTTATAATTAAAAACAACAACTAAAATGAATGAAACACTCATGTTTGAAGAACATTTAAAATTCTTCCAAAATTATAATATGTGAAATGACATGGCTAGCATAGAGTAGTAGGTATAGCAAGAATGAATAGAGAGAGGGCCAAAGTAAAGTACTAAACCAACGAGAGAGAGAGGATGAGGGAAGTGGGTGCATGGGATCTAATCTAATCTTATACATGTGATAAATCTACCAAAATCTCTAGAGCAATTATCAACCATTTAATTTGGTTATATTCTTTTCCCCCAATATCTTAAACTTCTCCCTTTTTTATCAAAAGAAAAGAACCAGATATGTACTTGACATCTTTCACTCTTATCCCCATATGTTGCAATCCACATCATTGATGCTTATTTTGCTTTATTATTAGAAGCTCCTAATGCAAAATATATAATACTAATTGGTATGGAGAAAATAAAATTAATTATTACCCTTTTTTTACTTAAATAACTTTAAAAATTTTATATAATAAAATTTTTGTGGATTTATTTTAATAGTTTAATTTTGATACACGATATTCATTTTTATTAATGTGACATCACATAATTAAATGTATGTATACATTGACAGTATATCGAAATTAAATTCTTAAAAAAAATTATCAATTATCTATTTAAATCTTTATTGTTAGTTCATTCTATTAAATATTAACATAATAAATTAATGCATAAAAAATTAATGACAAGAACTAAAATAAAAATATTTTAAAAAACAAAAAAATATTATAAAGGAGTCCCACAAAGAAAAATAAATGTGTCTACCTTGCAATTTTAACGGAGAAGAAAAAGAATTGATCCTTCATCATACGCTACCCATGCCCTCTTATATATTTTTTTTTTCCATTAATTTTCAATTCATGTGTGTTGAATTTCAACTCTTATTATAATATCTTAGTAGTTTATGCACATTTTACCCACTTTTCACAATCACAATAATTCTTAGTGGGCTTGCATCACTGCCTTAAATAATTTAAACCAATTTTTCTTTTCTCTGTTCTTGTGGGCGTCGGTTTTATTTTAATTAGCTACTTGAATAAAATGGTATTAGCTACCCCTTTTTCGGTGTATTAATTATGTAGGTGTTGAAATTTAATACATCCTAATTGAGAATTATCATTATCATAAAGAATTTTAAAGATCTAATTTTATATACTATTAGCTAATAAAAATATTGTAAGCACAATTGGTTTTTGCTTTAACTATTTAAATTAGTGTATTAATAGTGTTAGTATTTATTAATTTATTATTTTTTAATTTTGGTCCTTCTAAAATTTAAAAATTTTAATTTTAATTCTTATCATTAGTTTATAATATTCTTCAATGCCGACACAATAAATTAAATATTAATATTTTAGATTAAAATATTAATAGTGACAAGATATATTATGTGAGCATATAACTAATCAAACTAGCCATAGTGACCAAAACAAAAACAAAAATATAAGAATAAAAGAAAGAAATTACAGAAAACAAAACACAAATTTACATATTTTTAGTATTTTACACAAAAAAACCCTTTAAATCCTTTTTCATTAATAAAAATACTTTATACACACAATAAAAAATAGTCACCAATTAATTACTATATGTTTATGTATATTTATATATATTGGTTTATATATTTTTCTGATTAAATAATCATATATTAGAATAATCAATTTTATGATTGATAAATAATCTAACACATTTATAATATATTTTTTTTATGAAATATCAAATATATATTTTTACATTTGATAGTTGAATTCTTATATATATATTTAGTTTTTTTTTTTTTGTTGTCTACGGTATCTCCCAATTTAACAAGTCAAGAACTAATTTATCGCGGATCTGAGTTCTATTTAAGGGTTTACTGCTGGCCAATGAATTGCTACACGTACAAGGCGAAATTCAAACTCCCAACATTTACTTAAGCGAACGAATGAGTTAACTATTCCACCAATCCAAGTAGATTAGTAGAATTATTGTTTTATTAATTATTAGAAAAGGATATGATTGGTAATTTGGTCCATATGATATAAAAACGACACGTTGGAAGCATCCATGAGGCGAATTCATGATTGGAGGAGCAGATACTCAAGATCTTGTCACGGATCAGCTTTTCTGTTTGGTTACTATGGAGATGTTTATCAATGAAATTCATGATCAGACTACAACATTTTTGATGATTCATAATGCATATAAAACTTACTAGGTGCATGTTTGTTACACAATTTACCTTTATAAACATTTATAGGGTTTTTACTGTGCAACTTTATAGACTTGGAGGCCAAGATTGGCCAAACAAACATGCTCACTTGTGGTTTATGCAACCTCCATGTTTCAGCCATTTGATCACTATCTATGTTCTTATGATCATAATTTAAAAATGAAGAAGAATATGAATATTGGTGATGTTTGTAATTGAACCAATTTAGCTTGCAAAAGAAGGTATATATCTATATGACTATATGTGCTACTACTACAAAGTTTCTACACGTGTCGTCACCATATTAATTTTAGGGACGAAAAAGTAATTAACTACATGTTTTATTATATTATTAAGAATTTGACTAACAAAAATCTAATTAATTTGAGTTAAGAGTTTAATATTGATTTACTGACCGTATAAAGTGTTTTACACAGTCGTACAATCACATCCATTTTTTTTAGATGACCATTCACGCGGTCAATGTGAAAAGTAGATATTTTTACTAATGTAACATTACGTAATTTTTACATTAATAGTACATTAAAATTAAATTTTTTGAGTTAAATCTCAAAGTAATTCTTTAACTAGACGTGCAAAAATAATTTTTTAAATCTCAACTGCTCTAGTTAAATTATTGAAATTGGCAAAAAATGCATCTATCTGAAACGTGATGCATTGTCAGTCTCAAAAACGTAAGTGATGCAATTAGAATCTTAAAAATTATTATAATACATGCGATGAATCTCAGAAATTACTTTAGAGTCTAACTCAATCTGATTTGTTATAATCTTTTATGAATAATGTAGGAACTTTTAGTAAAAATATTTCTATAAAAATTGATTTTCATTTCTTGTAAAAGAATTCATATATTTATCATTTTGAGTGAATAGTGGAGACAAAGAATAATAGAATATATATATAAGACAAGAATATTGAATATTGTAACAAAATTTGTTAGCTTTGTGAGTGGCAGCAAGCATGCCTTGGAATAAGGAACAGTTGGCACAACCAAAAAAATGTTACTAATTGGGTATGGGGGTGAAGTAGTTGGGCATTCTCATGCATGATCTCATGTCCTGTTTTGGAGGGCACATATATATATATAGAGGGTAGTGTGTACTAATGGAACCCTAGATAGAGATATGGTCATGAATTGAAGTGAGTGAATGGCTTCCACCACCAAGAAGCAATAGTAGTTGGCAAAAACATTAACCATTACTTTCCCTTCTTTGTCTTATGCCCATTAACAACCTAAAAAGTTGATTGGTGAAATATAGAAATCCTTAAGAAGGGAGCATAACTTCAAATCATTTTTAGTCTTTCTTTAGTGAGCCTTAAAATATTATGAAAAATTAAGATATTCATATCAATTGATTTAAAAAAACAAAAGATTGTATTATTAGTTCTAGGGTAAAGTATTAAATTGGTCCTACTGTTTTGATTTTTAAGGTTTAAAGTATCTTATTTGAATCTAAAAAAATTTCATTTAACTTTAATGTAGTCATACCGTGAGGTCAAAATTAAATAATTAACAGAATGTCCTACATGACAACAGTATAAGAACAAGATTGATAATCTGGAGAACAAGTACAAGTTTCAGAGACACAAAATTAACCGTGGATACATCAATACATTTATTTATCATTTTTCTTACAATTTAAATAAATTATTTTCTATAGAACTAAAGAGAATGATAAATAAATGTATTAATGTATTCACGGTTAATTTTGTGCTTTGGCGTTTGTATTTGTTCTCCAAATTATCAATTATGTTCTTGTACTGCTGTTACGTAAGATATTTCGTTAATTATTTAACTTTAACTGTGTAAAACGCTTTATACTGTTAATCAATCAGAAGAACAACTGTAATTACATAAATGATATTTTACCAATGCATCAAAATTAAACTCTATTTAAATTTTCTTTTTTTAAAAATAGTTTTTTTTATCACAATTCAATAACATTCAGCACACTTTGACTGTGGTGTTTGTTCAATTTTTTTATGACACCTTAAAAATTAAATTTAATATATTATTATATAAAATTTAGGTCAAAATAAATTATTTAAAAATAGAACTGATACTATATAATATAAAGAATATTAACTAGAGTGTAAAATCATAACATTTTATTACTAATTTAACTATAAAATATGTATTATAGTTATAGATCACGATTTCGGGTCAGTAGAACTAGATCTACCAGTAACATAACCTAAATTCGATGGAAAAATTATATTGAATAAACATAACAATTTCAAATCTTATAATTTTTGGATCGGATGGACACCCCCCACTAACTAGCCTCTCGTTCTCATCCACCACCGTCGCCGATTCCGGCAACCACCAATCCTTTCCCAACGGTAACGTTGTAGATTTCGTCAATCCTTCTAGTCGCCACAAATTTTCATACTTCAAATATTTTGATATGTGAATTCTAATGAATAGGGAATCATCATTTTCAACCGTTTTCCAATATTGTTTGACTAATATTGAGAGAGTCAAAGATTTCAAATGACTCTAAGTCTCTAATAAATACTAGACCACCCTCAAGTTTAGGTCTTGTTAAATTAAGATAAGTAGGTTTATTCAATAATTTTGTGATAAACTTTTAAATTATTACAAAATATAAATAAATTTTTGAAATATTTTTGTGCCAAAATTTTTAATTCTTGAAAAATAAAAACAGCAATGTTAGATGTTAGGTATTAAAAATAAATTAAATTATATATATCTTTATATATAAATATATATGACTGATTTATTCGTTAGTGATTCTAATATCAATCTCTTAAAAATCTTTAAGTCTGGAATATTAGTTAGCTAATTTTAAAAGATTTTTTTTTATTTTTTTATCTTCTAATAAAATCTATAAATCTAGCTATATAGAAAAAAAATAGTTTAATTACTCTGTTTTTTTTTTAAGATAGGAAGATTCGACCCATAACCTCTAAATGAGTATAGAAAAACTATGTCATTTGAATTATAGTTTGTTAGTGTTTAATTATTCTATTAGTCTCTATAATTTTATCAAATTTAATTTTTATTTAGGTCCTTATAATATTTTTTTCTTTAAACTGAGTATCTATACTACCTTTAATTTTGTAATTAAGTCCTTCCTAATATAAAAAATATTAAAATTAACCAAATATTTATCCACAAACGGAAGATATCCACAATTAAAAAATCTAATTATATCTTTGACTATATATATTTTTTGAAGAAATGTTCTTTTAATTTTTAACACTTTTGACATAAAATAGTATAATTACAAAATTAAAAGTAGTGTAAAAATTTTAAAAAATATAAAAATCTAATTATAAATTTAAAAAATTATAAACACTGACAAAATAATTAAAAAAAACCAGCATATTCTATTTTGGGCTAGTTTTTTTATATATAAAAAATATTAGTATTTTTGTTAAAAATAAAATTATTTGACGTAATTACATATAGATAAATTTTACAGAGTGCGTGTTGGACATGTATCATTATTCTGACAACATAAAATACGTGTTGGACATTTTTTTTACACTTCTACAATACTATAATACATTTTAAATATTAATATTCAATCAAAACACACCATCTTCATCTTCATATTAAAAATAATTTCTCTGTATTTTGATTTGAAAATTGTTATGTATATATGTGTATGTAGGCACGTATGAATAGCTTAGTAGTAGATAACAATCTAAGAGGAGAGTTGGTTTTGCTTCTTTTGAGGTTCATAGATGAATATACGAAGCATGCATGTGGAAGCAATTAGTGGGTTTGTAATTATTATGGGTTTCATATTTATTATCTCATCACATCATCATATCATATTTCTTCTGATGATGATGATGGCATCATTTTATGCCCTCTCTCAAGCGTGCTACTCATCATGTGTGGGGTTACCATTAATATCTCATCATCTTCTCCATTTTTCCATTATTCACTTTCCATGCACATCGTCAACCTAATTACAACTGGAATATAATATTATTACCACAAAATAAATGTTGAATTTAATCTTTAAAATTTATTTTTAACACTCGTTTAAAAATGAGTAATTAAATTAATTTCCGAATTTATAAATTATAAATTTGTTCATTTGTTTATAATCCAACTACCACTAATACAATAATTTAATGACATAACGCGTTAAAGTGTTAGTGTAATATTTTAAAAAATAAGATAATATGATTAATATTTTAATATGATCAAATAGGCATCTTAAATAGATTAATTAAGTTTACGCATTTTGGTTATGGTTTTATATTTGTATAAATATTAAAATAAGTTCATCAATTAATCAATTTGAGATATCTATTTAATCGTACTAAAATTTTAGTCATATTACCTTATTTTTATGGATATTATATTGATATTATAACACTTCATATCAATAATGTGTTAACAGTAATTAATTTATATTAAGAACTATCAGAGATTTATTATTATTCATTTTCAAAAGCTAGTAATTATTTTGATGACCTTGAATAAATTTGAAGGATCGAATTAGACATTACCCATCTTATTATTGTGGCTTATTCAAAAATAAATACTGAAATTAGTCCTTAAACAATTTTAGACCAATACATTTTTATTTTATAGAAGTTCGTTATCGGAAATTATTTTTATCAAAAAGATTAATTCCTCTATTATTTTAAAGGGGAATTAATCTCTCTATTAGTTATATATATTGTTAGGACCTAATTATTTTAAAATATTTTATAAATTTATTTGTCCAATATGCATATTAAAAGTTATCGAAAGACCAATACATTTGAAAAAAAATATTTAAATACTTTTTAGGGATTAAAATGTTTAATATAATTTTTTAGGATTAATTTGAGCATTTACTTTTTATACCATTTTATTTTTGTTCATTGAATCATTATTATAAAAAAATTATATAACTAATTAATTATATATTATTATATCAATAAAAATAATTAATTTTTAATGTTATTATTTAAAAGGTCATATCTAAATGCATGAATCAGATTGAATTATACCTTACAAAATTCTTCACAAGGAGAGTGAATTAAAATTATATAATTATAGTGATTTTGTATATTATTCAAATATATATGTGTGTGATCACGATTTAACGATATTATTAATTGTATGATTTCAGAAGAGTAAATTATATACATTATTGTCTTGTGCTAAATTTTGACCTTTAATTATTTAAAAAATAAGAATAACAAGAACAAAAATTGAAATTTTTTATTATAAAATTTCAATATTATATCGTCCAATTATCTCTCCTATACCTAATAAAAACTTAAATCATTAAAAAATATAAAAAAAGGCTATATATAAAACCATAAAGTCTCGTCGTACGTATATTTTTGCGTAATTGCTTGTGAAATAATATTTTGTATTATCTTAATTTCGCTCCCTTTTTAAAATTAAAATTTTCATTCATATTATTACGATGGCCCTTGCACCTATCATTATTACTCCTACAATAAGGAACCGACAATTAGATCAATGGGTAACTAATTAAGTAATTATTATTAACTCGATCTCATCTTAATTATACTTAATCGATCGGAAGGTCAAACATGACGAGAAGGGACAATAATGACAAATAAAGAAGTTTAATTATTTATAAAAAAAATAATTTGTTATTCCTTTTTCTTGCATGTCAATTTTGTCAAACAAAATATATTAAGAGTTCACTATTTGACTTGTCAAATACGAAAATATATACTACTATTTTTATATCATTAATCTTACAACAATTAATATACATTTTTTTTTCATTAATTAGTCGTTTACTCAATCATATTTAATTCAGATATCAATATAACTTTTTTTATTTCGAGAAGGATTCTTGTTGATTATTATTATTAGGGAGTCACTCTAATAAAAACGTTAAAAATATCTTTTTTAAAGATGTTTTATAATAATTAAAAGTTAACACATATAATAGATTAAATCATGTTATTTTTATCAAAATTAGGCCAGACAAATTAATTTGACCAAAAAATGATAAATTAAATTTTGAATCGGTCTAAATTAATATTATTTTTTATAAAAAATAACTACAATATAAAAAATAATATTAATTTAGACTAATTCAAAATACTCTTATTATATTTTTTATAATAAAAGTATTTTAGTCATTTTTATAATAGGAGTATTGTAATCATATTTTATAAAAAATAATATTAATTTAGACTGATTTAAAATTTGATTCACTATTTTTCGGTTAAATTAATTTGTTTAGCCTAATTTTGACAAAAATAATACGATTTAATCGATTATATGTATTAAATTTTAATTATTAAAAAATATCTTTAAAAAAAGTTATTTTAGATGTCTTTATCGGAATAACTCTCTTATTATTATTATTAATAAATATATACGGCATACGGCACTAAGAATATTATATACGAATTTGTCCCCCGACCAAAAATAAATAAATATGTAAACAATTCCATGCAAACTGAGATGCTGGCCAATACAAGTTTTTGCTTGCATGATCATAATTTAAATTAAAAAAAAAAAAGAAGAAGAGAAAAATCATGAATTATATAATGATCATGATCACTAGTATATGCATGCCTTTATATTATTGATCCAACATGAAATAATCCCATAACGCTCTTCACGTTGCACGCCATAATACGACATGTTTCATAGATTATATATAATTTTATTTTATATATGTATGTATAAATAATTTAATTTGCAAGTTGCAAGTGAAGATGATGATGAATACAAAATTATTTTGAAGAAATGAATGAATGAATTGAAGGAATTAAGTAACACGCAAGACGGCAATGATAACGTAGGACTCTTCATGTTATACGAAACAAAATTGCATTATTATTCAGTCGCCAAATTAGTCTTTTCAATTTGTTCTTTATACATACGCATGAATAATAATATATATAATGGTATTTTTTTATTTTATATTAATTCTTCATTTCTGTTTTTAGGATGTAGCGGTATAGGGATTACATACTATATTGGGTTAAGCATTGTTATCACTTATCAACTCAACAATGGTGTGGTAATAATATAAGAAATTCTCATATACAGTCATTTTTAATATTTTTAGTTGTTATTTGACTAGTATAAATATTAAATTATTTTTAATAAATAAATTTATTAATTTATATGTGCATATCTTTAAAAATATAAATATAAATTATATATTTTTTATAAATATATTGGTCAAATATTGACAAAAAAATATTTGTTGAACATATAATATTATTCATGATATGATATATAATATTGATCTCCTTTTAAATGTATTCATGAGAATATTGTAGGTTCTTAAACATTATTGATATCCCCGTATATATAATATATGAGATTAAACATGTTTTATAAAACAATCCTACTAAGTACTTAATAAAAGTTTAGCCAATAATAAGTTGATAAGTATTTTTGAATTTTACTTCATATTAATTAATTATTATTAATTAATAATTATTTAAATTTTATGTTTTAAAAATTATAAAATTAATAATTATTAATTATAATTATTTAAAATGAATTAATTAAAAATTATTTATTTATAATTTTTTTTATAAAATATGTCAAAAGATCAGATCAAACATACAGGTCACAATATTATTTTCATGTAAAAATATTTTACTGGAGTAATTACTAATAATAAATTAATACCAAACACAATATCTTCAGGATTTTACATGACAAGCACGTACATGTGTGGTTGACAAATTAAAGGTTTTGATAATATAATCTTCTATTGACTTTAATAACTTAAATGGAAAAGTTTTCATTTTTCAACATCTTTGTTATGGTCCTTCCCAAGCACATAGATTACTTTATAAACCATTTTGCGAACCGTTTTTCCATATCTAATATTAGTGCGATTGGCGAACTCTCATTACAAATTTTGTGGCAGTTTAAAATTGTTGCTATTCCGACTTTAAAGTTGTGTTTGTTTATAAAAATACGACATTGAAACATGAACATAACACAAAATTATGTTTAATAGATAATAAATATATAAAAATATTAAAATATTTAATAAAGATACAACTTATTTTTTATTTTTTTATTATTAAATTTTTATAATTATATATTTTATTCTTAAATATGTGAAGAAAAAATAAAGAAAAATCGGATTTTTTTTATCTTATATTCAATTTATCACCAAAAAATATAAAACATTAATTTATATATTTCTGTCTTTTATTTTGTATTATTCTCAAAACCAAACGGAATTCAAAATCTCACTGTATATGAATAGAGTTCATGGGTTATTTTCACAATTTTTATCAAAATGATTTAGTTGATGCTCTCTTTTATTTTCATATTTCTACATTTGGTCTATACCTTTACCATAATCTAATATTAACACATATTTCCGTTTATGATGCAAAAAATATAACCCTTTTATGGCGATCGACATCCAAATAGACAAAAAAGGATAGGAGATAATATAATATAAATAAAATTAGATAGAAACTAAATACATTCAACTTTATATAAAGTTGATAATTAAAAATTATTAAATAAAAATTAAGTCAAATCTTTTAAATTATTTAAAAAATTTTAACTATTATCAATTTTATGTAAAGTTCACTGTATTTAAAATTTTATCATAAAATTATTGTTGTGATTGAGAGTTGCATGGTTGCAATTTGACTTAGTCCTACTTTATTATTTTGTATGTAATCAATCACAATGCATTATTTAATCAATCTTTTATTTAAAATATATTTAGCAAGTATTATTTAACATTTTGCCAATAATCCGGTAAAATACTCAATATTTAATAAAAAATATTTATGAATTTTTTAAATCATATTACAGGTATACAAAAAAAAAAGTTATACATATAGAAATATATATTTAATATCTCAATTTTTTTTATTATATTACTATAAATAAATTTAATTATTATATTATAGCATGATTAATTATTTTGATAGCTGATTATTTAATTGGAGAATATATAAATTAATATATATATATTTAGAAATATATAATAATTCATTTAGTGTGTGGCTAATTTAAAAATAATTATGAGTGTATGTCTTTAAGAATTATATATTAGCCCAATAATATTCATTTTAGTAATTAAATTCTTGCCTTAGATAATATTCCACATTCGCCAAGACTGAAAAACGATGCAGTCATGAGTTGATAATTTTGCAAGAAATCGATGAAAAAGATGCACACTAAAACATACATATTTTTATGGGAAAAAAGAAAAAGATAAATAATTTAATAACAATAATAAAAATAAAAATGCATCAAATAAAGAAATTGGCAAGCATCCACTGACTGACGTGACACCCGAATTTTAGTTGGATTATGACCTTCTGGACGTTGCTGAATTTTCAACACAAAAAAATAAAAGTAAAAAGTGTTATTAGGAAGCAATTATAATCCGTGTAGGTAACAAAATTCATCTCATTCCTTTAATGAATTTTTTTAGCAAAAAAGGTTTTTATGTGGGTCAACACTCATTGATCATCATTTACCGAATATTATTTGCAAAATTACTTATTATTATTATTACTTTTTATTTTCCCCTAAATTAATTCAATTTTAAACATATATATATATATATATATCATATGTGTATGTTAATTACTTAATTATCATTTACCTTCAATGCATGATTTGACAATAAATAATACTCATTAATTTAGTATATATTGTAGAAATTAATTTAAGCAAAAGTATTAATTAAAATCTTAAAAATGGTGATTTTTAAATTAGATTGGTTATTATAATGAATTTTGATTATAATAGAATTAAACTTTAAGATTGATTTTTTTATTTTTTTTATTTTTTTAAGACGTTTATTATGATAACAGTTTTTTAGTGTTTTCAGTAAAACGTCATACAGGTTGCGTTTGTTTCTAAAAACAGGATAAGACAAGACACTGATAAAGAACAAGACATAAAAGATAGAGACACAAAATTTTGTGTTCTTATATCCTATTTGATAATAAACTAGAACAAATTATAAAAATCTAATTTATTCTCATTTTTTTTTTGCATTAAAAAAATTTGAGACAAAAAATAAATATAATAATAAAAAATATAATTATAAAAAACTAACAAGAATAATGAAAGAAAAATAAAAAATAAGCTGTCCTTTATTAGTGTCTCTGTATTCTTTCTGTTATGATAAATACAAAATACACTAATTTAGTGTCCCTAGATATATTATCTCTGTCTATATTTCTTCTGTCAAACACGATTTTATATCTGTCTTGTCTTTATAAACAAACACAACATTATAAACAAAAAATTGACTATTTTTATGTGTCATTAGTTTTAGTTTAATACGTCTATCAAATATTAGCATCAACCGATAAGATTAAATCATCAATAATTTATAAATAATTAAAAATTTTTATCCATATGATGATGATTATGGAACTAGAGTAACGTTATTGATGCTTAAATCTCCATTAACCTAATTCATATGAACAAGTGGGTTGGTAATTATTATAAGGTCAAATTTTTACGCAGTGTATGTATGTTCCATCCACCTTTTAATTTGGTTTTCTTTTTCTGGCTGACCAAGAAAACTATTTGGCACCTTAATCATTTGTCTTTACGTGCTTCAATTCAAGTGCTAGAATTTTCAGTTAGCATCTAAAATAAAAGTCAGAGACATGAACCTTACTTATTTCTAATCTATCTTTTGATTAGTTCCTTTCCTATATATAGTTAGTTTCACAAATACATCGAAATTTATTATGATCAATAATGACCCCTTCTTAGCTATTAAACTTGTGGCCTTCACGTCAATTATAATTAGCGTCACTTATCTATTGGATCACACTATTTAAATAGCATAAATTACACTAATTTTTTTATAATTATATTATATTATATTATTACAAAAAATATATATTTAATTATGTTATTAGTCTTTATATTTTTATCAAAATTTTAAGTATGTTTTTATATTTTTTTTCTTTTTAATTAGGTCTTTATATTACTTTTAAATTTGTAATTAGGTCATCATTTCATATCAAAAATATTAAAATTAATAAAATATTTTTTAAAAAAATATAAAATTAAAAATGTAATTAAATTTTTAATTGTGGAGACCTTTAATTTGTAGATAAATATTCAGTTAACTCTATATTTTGTGCTATAAAAAAAATTTAATTATAAAATTAAAATAATGTAAGAATTTAATTAAAAAAATATAAAAATTTAATTATAAACTTATAAAAGTCTTGTATTGAGAAGAAGCAGTGACAGATCTTATAAATGTATTTGAGGTCATTTTCACTCGTTAAGCAAGTTCTTGAAATGTTATATATATAAGTCATCAAATCATACTTTCTAAGTAGTTACCCTTAGAAATAGCTAGCAATAATAAGGATGTTTAATTTATAGTTTTTATAATTATGAGACAAATTTTATTTGAGTTTAATTTTATACGTTTAGATCATATTTTTGTATAATAAATTTGAAAATTAATTATTTTTATTAATAAAATATATTATATACACGATTAATTATCTATAAAAACTGTACTCTTTTATACAAACAGGATATAAAAAATTATAACTTAGATGTCATAATTTTAGGGGTAACATTGAGTCATCATGAGAGCAGCGCCCATGAGGGATAGCGCAGGGTGGGGGAACACAGCGCAGGGTAGGTATAGTGCTTCAACCAGATTGGAAAAGGACTTGAGAGTTTGGAATCGTGAGGAGTACGTGCGCCTGGAGCGGGATTCGTTCAGTGTGTTTGTGGACAGATTACCATGTGACATTTCAAAACGGGAGTTATTTGATAGGTTTTCTTGGACGGGGAGGATAAACGATATCTATCTTTCAAGGAAGATGAGGAATGGAGTTGTTTACCTGTTCGCGTTCATAAGGTACACTACGAAGGGGGGAGCTCTGAAAGCGGTTGCAGAGATGAATCACTTGCGAATAAGGGGATCAGAGATTTTTGTAGGGGAAGCCAAATATAGGAGAGACGAGTCAAAGGGGCGGGGAGCTATTGTTGAGGGGATGGCTGGGAGTCGGATTCAGCCCAAGCAGCAGGGGGTCAATGTTGGCAAAGAGATGCGTGCAGGGGATCTAATGTCATCTGAGCACAGGAGTCATGGGGTTGGTCGGATGCCTTTAGTCAATTCAGCCCCTACACCCGCAGAGGGGCCACTTTTGGTGGAGAGGAGGGGATTGGAGATATCTGTATCAAAGGATAACTTAGAATGGCTGAATCGGAGTGTCGTTGGGAGTGCCACGAGAGCATTCAATGTTCGATCATTAAGCGAATCAGTCCGGAAGGTTTGGCCGCAAGTTGTGAAAATTTGTGACATGGGGAAATATAAGGCTCTGTTGATCTTTGATAGTGTCCAAAGTGCAGAGGAGGCACTGGAAAGCTCTGGCGATGGGATCCCGCAGATTTTTCATCAAGTCTGCCGTTGGAAGGAACGGGAACGCTGTGACAAGAGAAGGGTGTGGCTTACGTGTTATGGGGTTCCGCTGCATGCTTGGACGGTAGAGACTTTCTGTGCAATTGGGGGCCAGTGGGGAGAAGTGATTGAGGTAGATGCGGCAACACGCTCAGCCACATCGTTCTGGGCTAGACGTGTGTTAGTTGATACGTGGAGGTTAGAAACTATCTCTGACAGCCTCCGGTTAACTGTTGGGTCGGGTGGCTTCGACGTCCATGTAACGGAGTTGGGTGAGGATGCGTGGGAACCATAGGGAGACTTGGCACAGGATGCTGTGGCCCAACATCATGCGAACAAAATTGATCCGCCGGACTGTCGTCGCACTTCTAGCACGGTGGCGGGACAGGACACGACGGCCGAGTTGATGGCCATGCCGTGTACGGTGGAGGAGATCGAGGAGGGTAGAGCGTTAATTCAGCCTGAGATCTTGAATGAATGGGGAAACAATTTTTTGAATTTGAAAATTGCAACGGAAAGGAGTGCGGATTTTTCTCCTAGAATGGTAATGGCTAATCCTGGTGCAGTATCGGTAGTACATGACCAGATGCTGGTTGGGAATGGGAAAACAAGCACGGTGCAAGGAGGGGTGACTGCACATGGGTCGGGTAGGGAGTGTTATTTGGTTGGGGCCCAAATGGAGTCATCCAAAAAAACGGTAGCTAGCTAGGAACAAAATACACAAGGCCCAAATGTTGAGGTTATTGATGGGTTAGAAGTGGGCCTAAGTGCTGGGCCTCAGATGGAACTGAATGAAGACATTGGGAAGGGGGTCTTGCGGGCGGGTCGGGTTGGAGGACACGCGCCCATGGAATGCTGCTGTGTGGATAGCAGTAGGGTTGATGGCACTAACGACGCTATCAGGGTGGGATGCAGAAGGCCGACTTACGACCTTCGGGACTCAGCGCCTACGACGGCCAAGGGGAGTCCGGGTGACGGGCCGGTGGTGATGACGGATGGTGACGCAGTGGTGGGTCTGGCGGAAGGGGAATCGGTTCCGGGCAAGACTCGATCTGATGGCGGTGGGGCTAGGCTGGGTTCGCGGGGTCTGGCACCGGATACTTCGGCCAGGACGAGTAGAAGGGTGGGGCTCGGGGCCACTCAGCTTGACAGTCAACCAACGCGATGGGAGGCGGGATCGGGGGAGGCCGGAGCGGGAAACATGCTGGTAAGGGACGATGGCTTGGTGGTGTTGCTCTCTCATGGAGAAACGGAGTCGGGGGTGGCTGCTGGTGGCACAGGTACGGGCGGCCGGGGGGCTGGGGCTTGCGGTCAGATGGTGAGGGACGGGCTCCGCCTAGGAAACCCACGGGTGGAAATAACTTTGCATGGAGGTGAGCCAGAGAAGTGGAGGGGTAGACCGGGAGGAGAGGCTTGTGGGAAGGCTGATGCCACAGGGGACTCCAAGGGGGCAGTAGGTCCAGCATCGGGGATTGCAGGGGATCACCGGGTGGAATTGACGAATGAACCTTCTGTGGCTGGGAATGAGGCCGTACAGGACATGTCCGATAATAATAGAAGGGAAGCTGACATGATGGAAAACCGGGAAGCTTGGAAGCTTGCTGTGGAATCTGGAGCCGAGCAGTATGATGAGAAAGATGACATCATGGCAATACTCCAGGCTCAGAACGAGGCACTGGCGGAGAAGAAAAGGTTGGCTAAGCAGAAGGAGAAAGCACAGCGGAGTAGACCGAAAACTCAGAAAATGGTGTGTGGAAATGTTTCAAAATGATTTTTAGTTCCTGGAATATTAGGGGGTTAGCGGGAGTGGGTAAATTAAGCATGATAAAGAATTTTCGTAGGAAATTTAAGGTAAATATGTTAGGATTGATAGAGACAAAAAAAGAAGTTGTGACAACCTTTGATGTAGTGCAACTGTGGGGTGCTGATGCTGTTAAATGGGAGTATATTGGGTCAGCTGGTGCTTCTGGAGGGCTGTTATTGATGTGGGATGAGACAGTATTTCAGTTGAATAATTGCTATAAGGGGAGTCGGTGGTTGTGTGTGGAGGGTGTGTTGCTTCGGAATAATTTTCCTTGTGCTTTCTGTCTGGTTTATGGCCCGCATGAGAGGAGGGCAAAGCTTGCTACATGGGAAGAATTGAGTTTCCTGTTTGGAATGTGTCAGGTTCCGGTTTGCTATCTGGGGGATTTCAATGAGATAACACAGGTAGAGGATAGGAAGGGCGCTGATTCTTTGACGGTGACTGCCGCGGAGTTTAAATCATGGATACAGGATATGGAGTTAGTGGACTTGACAATCATTGACCGGTTGTTCACTTGGTTCAGAGGGCAGTCCTGCAGTCGTATTGATAGGGTTCTGGTGAGTTTGGAGTGGTTAGATATGTTTCCGGAAACTAGGCTGCGGGGTGGACCAAGAGGGTTATCTGACCACTGTCCGTTGATCTTGAAGGTCTATCAGTTGAGAGGGGGGCCAAGGCCGTTTCGAAGTTTAGATTCTTGGTTCACGCATACTGGATTTCTAAAGATGGTAAAAGAAGAGTGGAGAGCTCTAGGCGACAGGCAGTTCATGGAAAAATTGAAGGCTTTGACAAGTCCATTGAGCAGTTGGCATAAAAAGAACTTTGGGGATGTGGATAAAAGGATTACACAGATTGAGGATGAAATTAAAAAAGTGGATGATATAACAAGCCCTGGAGTGGATGATGGGACTGTTGAAGCTAGGAGAAAGGCGCTTGTGAGCTGCTGTAAAAAATGGTACATACGTCAGGAATTACACTGGAAGCAGATGTCAAGGTCTTGCCATGCAAAAGAGATAGATAAAAACACACGCTACTTCCACACCCTGGCCTCTTCGCGAAGGAGATCCAATCGGATTGATGCTTTAATGGTTAATGGGAGGTTGGTAAGGAATCAAGCAAGGATAAAGATTGCTATACGGGATTTCTACAAAGACTTGTACCATCAGGAGCCGTCGCCGAATATTGGGTTTAGGGATGGGCTAGTAAAGCGGATTATTGAGGAAGATGCAAGGGAGCTAGAACTGATGCCAACACCTACAGAAATAAAGGAGGCAGTTTGAGATTGTGAGTCAACAAAGGCTCCAGGCAGCGATGGATATAATATGAACTTTATAAAGAAGTGCTGGGAGGAATTAGGTGGCGAATTCACTGGAGCGGTGTCAGGTTTCTTCCAGTCCGGTAAACTGCCTAGTGAGTCGAATGTCACTTGGGTGGCGCTGGCACCAAAGTTTACTGGTGCGAGAGAAATAAAGGATCTAAGGCCAATTAGTATGGTGGGTGTGTCTATAAGGTAATTTCTAAGGTGCTGGTTCGGAGAATGAGGAGGGTAATGCCGGATCTTATCGGTGAGACTCAAAGCGCGTTCATGAAGGGTAGGAAAATACACGATGGAGCTTTGATTGCCTGTGAGACTATGCACTGGTTGAAATCAAGGAAAAGGAGTTCCGCGATAATCAAGCTAGATGTTCAAAAGGCTTATGATAGAGTCAAGTGGGCCTTTGTGGATATTGTGTTACAGAAGATGGGGTTTGGTCAGAGATGGAGGGGCTGGGTCAGGGAATGTGTTTGTTTTGCCTCTATGTCGGTTCTTATCAATGGATCACCGTCGAAGCCATTTAAAATAGAGAGGGGGTTGAGACAAGGAGATCCGCTATCACCTTTCCTGTTTGTTCTAGTCGTGGATGTTCTGCATAGGATGATTGGTGAGGCAGTAAGGAACGGACGCATCTCTCCGTTGTTGGTTGGGAAGGATCGTATTGAGTTGTCTCACTTGCAGTTTGCAGATGATACTATTCTATTCTGCCCACCTGAAGAGGCGACCATAAGGAATTATCAGCGACTGTTGCGATGTTTTGAACTGATGTCTGGCCTGAGCATAAATTTTGAGAAGTCCAACATTATCCCTGTCAACTGTGATAGGCTGTGGGTCAGCAGGATGTGTCGGTTATTGGGATGTACAGAGGCGTCTCTACCAACAAGATATATGGGCATTCCCTTGGGTGCAAATCCGAAAAGGTTGAAGACGTGGAAACCAATAATTGACAAGGTTGAGGGGAAGCTGAGTTTGTGGAAAGCGAAGACTCTGAACAAGGCAGGCAAGTTGGTCCTAATTAAGTCGGTGCTTAGTAGCCTCCCTATTTACTACCTCAGCTTATACAAGATGCCAAAGGCAGTGGCTGAGAAGCTGATTTCTTTACAACGACAGTTCTTGTGGAGTTCAGATGGGGGGAGGCAAGGGTTACCCCTTGTAAAATGGGAAGTTATTATGGCTCCAAAGAAAGCAGGTGGACTGGGGGTCGGAGATGCAGTTATTCGAAATTTTGCGTTGCTATTTAAGTGGTGGTGGAGGTTCTCAAGAGAAGATTGCCCACTTTGGAAGAAGGTGGTCTGCTCATGTACCAATATGGATCCTGCGGTAATGCTGCGTGACCAGCCTGTACCCACCCGAGGAGGTCCTTGGAAGGATATCTGTCAGCTTCAGGTCTGTGAGCCGTGACTGCGAGAAAAGATGATAAGTGGTTTGTCCAGGGTGCTCGGGAATGGCAGAACGATCCGCTTTTGGGAGGATAGCTGGTTGCCTAACGGGACGTTGAAAGATAAGTTTCCTAGACTCTTCTCGGTTTCAGCCCTTACCGGCGCCTGCGTAGGAGATTGTGGGTTTTGGGATGGCTTGGACTGGATTTGGAGCTTCCAGTGGAGGAGGGAGTTGTTTCAATGGGAGTTGGATCTGGTAGGACAGCTTCATGAGACACTACAGTCAGCCAAGCCTACAAATGAAAGAGAGGATACGGTGACTTGGAAATTTGATAACACAGGTGTTTATTCAATGAACTCTTTTACAAAGATAATGCAAGCGGAAGCCCTTCCGGCTGAAGTTACAAGTTATAGTTTCACGCGGGCCATTTGAAAAGGGTTCGTCCCTCCAAGGATTGAGCTCTTGTCTTGGTTTGTGCTGATTGGAAGGGTGAATACTAAGGACCGGTTGTGTAGACTACGTGTTATTGATCAGAATGATACGCTGTGTATGCTATGCTCTAAGTCTGAGGAAACTGTGTTCCATTTGTTTCTTGGTTGTGATATCACCTGGCAGGTGTGGTGTGCTTGGCTGCATGCGTTTGGTAGGAGTTGGTGCCCTCCCGGTAATCTCAAGGAACACTTCAAAAACTGGATAAACATGGCAATATGGAAGGTGGAGAGAAAGAGGTGGTTCCTTGGGTTCTTTGCTGTTATCTGGACAATCTGGTTAGAAAGGAATAGCAGGCTGTTTCGAAATCACAGTTCCAGTATGCGGGAAATTATAAACAAGTCATTTGCGTCTGCAGAGGAATGGATTGGCGGTGAACCCTTTGATTGTTGACACAATGTCGAAGTTAATAAGAAGTTGTTTGTAATTTATGTTTTCATGACCTTGTGGCTTTGTTCTTGCTCCACTCTATTGTATTGAGCTCCCTTTAATTCAAAAAAAAAAATTAAAATTCATTTCGTTTTTTATTTTTTTTTATGAAGTTCATTTCATTTTTTATCAATTAACTTTTAGAATTGAATTTGATCTACTTAATTATCAGTATATTTGTACACAGATGATAATTATTCTAATATATATACTTATTCGTGTTACATACATATTATAAAATACAAAAATAAAAAAATTTATAAAAGAACTAAATATAAAAATACAAAAATATAAAAATTTATACAAATTTATAAAATACAAAAATATTAAAATTTATAAAAATTTATTACTATGCCAAACCTGCAATAATCACGCTGAGCCTTATTTTCTTTTTTGGGTAGGTGTGGCTTCGGCTTATTGATCTAATTAACCTTTATTCACTTTAGTTATTAATTAATTAATTAATTAATGGTTTACTATGTGCTAGAAGTTTCATCATGTTGCATGTAATAAATAAGAAAAGGGCAAATTAAAACGCCGCACTTATTTTCTACCAAACCGTAGGTTCGAATATATTCATCACTTTTCTACTTGGATTTATTTAGAAGAGAGCAAAAGGATTTGTGTTTCACCAACTCCATCCACACACCTTCAATTCAGATCTTATCCAAAACCAAATTAGTTAGTTCCATATGGGGTATGGCGATAAGGAGAAAAGAAAAACTAGGAGACCAAGAATCATTATTATTCATTTACTTTTCTTATTTATTTATTTTTTGTTTGGTCATGTCCCCACCCATGCACAATTCCATATATTTTCTTAAAAAATATCTATGTAGCTTTAACTTGATTGCAAAACTACTCTTTCACAAACCCCAACTTGTGTGCTTTTATTCTATGTACCCTCAACTTGCGTTATGCGTAGAAATATGAAAGTGTAACAAAGATAATAAAAGATTAAAATTAAAAGAGAGATTGATTTTGCTTGGGGGCTGTGCTTAACGTATTCATTATTTTTCATATGTTCATGGCATGCTTCACCTACCATGTGTGTTAATAGATATAAATTTAATTATTCTTTATTATTTCTGCTCCTTATCTAATCTACCTAGCTAGCCGTGAAAGTTAGATCATGTATCCCACCATTTTCCTTTGTTCGTTAATGAACAACCTAATAAAACAATTACACAGTACAAGGAAAATAATGTTAATTAACCTAATTTTAAATAAAAATTATATATAAATTTTAGTAAATCGAAAATTACTTATGAGTTATGAATAAAATCCTTAGAATTAGAAAATGGGGGTTGGAACTATTTGAAAAGTACTCTTGTAGTGTTTGTTTTAAGATACTGAGACAGAAACTGAGAAATTGAGACTCAATATTATGTTTGTTGGTTCAGAAACTGGTACTAAAATTTCTATCTCTGTCCTAAAAATTTCAATATTCCAGTACCTCCAAAAAATGAGGACACAGAGAACTAAAATTTTTAGAGATAAAGACTGAAACTTTAATAAAATTTTATACCTAAAATACCTTCATTTCAATTAATTAATTCCAATTTTACCTTTTGTACAAATTAAATTAAAATTTTATTTTTGTTTCAATTTCTGTTTCTCATTTTATACCAAATAGAATACTAAAATTTATTTTAATCTCTATCTCTCAATCTCAGTCTTTCCGTCTCTATCTCTCCACAAAACGCTACTAATATTCTATTGCCACACTGACAAAAACGAATACATCAAAAAAAAAAATCTAAGTTTCTTTATTTTTCGTCTTTTTATCTTTGAATTTCTTTTGATATATTCTTTAACTTGTCAATTCACATCGATTGATAATTGATTATCGTGGTTAATAAATAAAAAAAAATCAGTAAAACACAACATAAAACAATTGAATAGTACAATAAGAAAATGTTAACTAACCAAATTCTAACAATTTATTGATGATTTAATTGATTTCTAGTAATTTTTTAATAAAATAATTGCCGCCTAGCTAGTTTGATTGATCCAATATAATTGAGGGGGATGTCCATTCTACTTCCACTTATGACTTGACGTATATGATTAATTAACCAAGAAATTAAAACATTTAAAAATAATAATAATAAATCAATCAATAAATTTAAAATATATATTTGTAGACGATAGAGTGTAAACCAAGCTAGCGCTTGGGTTATAAGAAAGACAAGAGTTCCAAATCCAATGGACCAAAGGTTTCAAAAGACCAATCTAGAAAATTAATATGGTAAGAACACAAATTTGATTACACCATATTCTTCAAACATAATCAACCTTATATTATTCGGCAGTCATAGTGTAATAATAGTCAACTAAAATTCGATAATTATTCATCAAAGAAAAGATTGTTCATCTTAGGTTAAAAGTGTATGATTAACGAGAAAAAAAAAAAGAATAAAAAGAATAAAAACAAAAGTAGAGCAAGTCAATTAAGATTAGCTTAATTGATGATAAGATCGAACAGCCTTCATTAAAACTTAGAAGTTTATCTTCCGTGACACTCCATTATTTAGATATCAAAATTATTTTAATATAAAATTTTAATTTTAATTGCACTTACTTTAAAGCTATCATGGTCATGAAATTTTTAAATTTTATATTGAAAGAACACTAATAAAAAGAATTTGGACATAAATTATAATTGTAAATTTAATTCTTACTTTGTATTATACATATCTAATTTCTTATACTAAATTATTTTTCATTTGTCAAATGGGATATTGATTACTGGATTTCACTTATCATCTTGGAACTGTATAACATTTAAGAAATCTTGTCCTCTTCAAACTTCTAGGACCAACATATTTTATTTTTAACTAGGAAAAAATCTACGATGGAGTTTTCTTATTAAAATTGAATAAATATATTTTAAGAAGTCGTTCATATAAATACGTTTAAAACATCTTTTTTTAAAGATATTTTTTAATAATTAAAATTTAACTTATATAATCGATCAAACGGTATTATTTTTATTAAAATTAGACTAAACAAACTGATTTGACTGAAAAATCGATAAATTAAATCTTAAATCGATCTAAATTAATATTATTTTTTATAGAAAATGGCTATAATACTCTTATTATAAAAAATAACTAAAATATTTTTATTATATATATTAATTTTAAATATCCTAAATTCTAATATAATGATGACATAGAGAGAAGAGAAAGATTAGGATTTAGAGTTTTTAAAATATATAATAGAAATATTTTAAGTCATTTTTTTATAATTGGGATATTATAGTCATTTTCTATAAAAAAAAATAGATCGATTTAAGAATTGATTTATCGATTTTCGATCAAATTAGTTTGTTTAGTCTAATTTTGACAAAAATAATACAGTTTGATCAATTATATATGTTAAATTTTAATTATTAAAAAAATCTTTAAAAAAAGACGTTTTAAGCGTCTTTATATGAGTGTTCCCAAATTTTAAAATACGATTGATCCACTTTTATTTGTTACATTCACATACACTATAAAAAAGAGAAAAATAAAATAAAAATTCAAGTACAATTGACTTCAGGTGATAGTTAAAAATTATTAAATAATTTAATAAATTTAATTAAAATATTATCTAACAGTTATTAACTATTAATTTCATATAAAATTAACTGCATCTAAAATTTTTATCGGAAAATAAACTAAAAACTCATTTATCTAAAGAAAGACGAAAATAATAAGCAGCTTTCATCACAAGACAAGTGAAGAAAATAAACTTTTTTTAAACAAAGACTAATAATATAAGAAAATTTTTAAGTATACTAATATACTTATATTTTAATAATTTTTAATTATTAATCTTAATTATAAAAAATATATAACTAAAATTAACGATCAAAATTTATTAAATATCGGTATACTCGAAAACTTTCTAATAATATATATATATATATATATATATATATATATATATATATATATATATATAAGGGGTTTTATATAAAGTCATATATTGTGTTTTGATAGCTTTATTTTGATGAGAAAACGATAAGTAAAAGCAATTGAAATCAAAATTGAAAGCGAGTTCACATTGCCGCTTTCGTTTAGAAACAAATTCTGATCTATTTTATGTGTTGAGCTTCGGGTTAGCGTAACTTAGCACACTAGTTTAAATTTAAATTTTTAGTCAATTTTTCTTTTTTCAGACCGGCCTGAAGAACTAAAATAATTATTTTTCTTTTTTTATTTAAAAATAATTTAAAGACACAATTAATTAATAATAACTGTCTTTATAGACAAATATAAGAAGTACTTGATGTACAATCAGTATTACTTTTGAAAAAAAATACGAATTTGTTCATATTTTATTTAACCAATTTAATGTTAATACTTAATAGACAATATGAAAAATGTTCATCTTTTTATTTGTAAAACTTAATTTAAAAGATTAAAAATGAAATAATAAAACAAAATATTGTTTCTATATATATTTTTTGCCATAGTGTTACTCTTAATTTATGATTTATTGTATTAGACTTTTCTCTCATTTATTAATAAAAAATGAAATTAATGTTAATTTTGTTAGAAAACAAACTTTTTTTCCAGCAAATAATCAGTTAAGAAGTTAATAAAATGGTGACTGAGCAAACACTAAAAAAAAAGGAAGAGAGCTAGCGATTTTTTTCTAACAAAATAAGGACTCTTAAATTGATTATTGACTACAAAATATTGGTTCTATTTTTTTTCTTTTAACATACTATCAGACATTTAACTATTTAATTATATATTACCACATAAAAATAATTATTATTTTACAGTTTCATTACTTCAATAATTATATAAACACATAAATCTAATTAACCAATAATATAAAAATATTTTTAAGTTACCAATATATCAAAACAAAATATTTTAATGAAAAGTTTTTCAAATAAAAGAAATAAACATTTAAATTAGTCTTTAAAAAAATCAGATATTTCGATCTCCAGTTGTCTCTAGTCAAATTTTTAATTAGCATATCTTACAAATAAATTCTTCATAAATTTTATTACGGGATAAGCTATAAATGTAAAATATAAAATAAATATATTAAATTTTAAATTTTGTTTATATTTTTAATAAAAAATATTTAAAAATTTTTAAGAATTAATTAGAGGTTTACGGAAAATAAAATTTGATTATTAATTTAGTTAATGATTCAGTTTGAATAAATAATTTAATTAATTTTTTAAAAAAAATAGCTTAAAAAATAAATAATTATATTAAAAATTATTTATAAATAAATTATTTTGTGTTTGAACTTTTAGTTCTAAAAGTGCTTATTTTATAGAAATATAATAAAAAGTAGTAATACTATTAAAAAATTTATTTTTTAAACTTTTTTATAAATTCTTAAATTTTTTTTAAAAAAATGTAATTTAATTTTAAAAATTATACTAGACATTAATACTATTACGTTTCATAAATCAAAAACTCAAAAAAATTACTTTTAAAAATTTTCAAATGAACTTTTAATATTAAGAATTAAAAACTAAAAATAAAAATTCAGATGCAATTAATTTTATATAAAATTAACAGTTAAAAACATTAAATAATTTAATTAAATTCATTAAATTTTTATTTAACCCTTTTTAATTATTAATTTTATACGAAGTTAACTACATTGAATTTTCGCTAAAATTAAAATGCAAAGGCAAAAAGCAGAATGCGAGTTAGAGAGGGTGGAAAGCACTAACCAGTGAGTCAGTGACTATTAATTACTCCATTTGACCAGTCGCTTCTAAATCTGCAACTCCAACGCCTTCCTCATCTCCCCCCTTATTAACACTAATCAACCATTAGTCTACTACAATCATTTTCACTACCCCCTATTTATATTATATATTTACCTGAATCTTAATTAATAACAGGGACCCAACGCAATACAACACGGTCAAACACGCTAAACCGTACGAATACATTTCCAGAAATTACAATTTAAAACTATTTTAAAAAAAGAGAAAATGGAGTTATTGCATTGCATTAGAGATTAGACTAATAAAGAATGCAAAGGAATATAGAAAACTGACGCTTGTGATACGTGGGGTCCAATGCAACAGTCCCATTAGCTTTTGCTGATTCCACTTCCAAATATAAATGCCTCTCTCTAACCATTGTCTCCTTCGTTTCTCCGTTCCGCAAACACACACCCAAACGCGGCCTTAATTCAATTACCTGAATGCAAACAAGAAGAAATTAGAAGAAACATGAGAAGGCCATTGAGACACAGACAAGTGAGCAGCCATCACAAGAAGAAGAAGAAGCACGACCTCTTGGACGCTCTTCCAGACGACGTCGTCGTTTCAATTCTCTCTAAGCTCACCTCCACTGCCTCTTCTCCTTGCGATCTAATCAACGTTCTTTCCACGTAAGTTTTATTGTATCTTCATTCATTCGTTCATTTTCTCGTAACAAAGATTTCAAAAATTTAAGTAATAAATAAATATGAAATTATAAAAACAGATGCAAGAGATTGAACCGTTTAGGCCTGAACCGTGTCGTTTTATCCAAAGCTGGTCCAAAACTATTCGCCATTAAAGCCAAAAACTGGTCGGAATCAGCTCACCGGTTTCTCAGAAACTGCGTTAACGCCGGAAACCTCCACGCATCCTACACTCTCGGAATGGTTAGTAATCAGTTAACACTAATAAACGACACACTCATTCAAAACGCAACATTCTCTTATTTTTTTCTTTTTTTTTTTTGGTGTAGATCCGATTTTACTGTTTGGAAAACAGGGAGAGCGGGTTATCGTTGATGGCGAAGGCTGCGATGAAATCTCACGCGCCGGCTCTGTACTCTTTGGCGGTTATACAGTTCAACGGCAGCGGAGGCACGAAGGGCGACAAGGACCTACGCGCGGGCGTGGCGCTGTGCGCACGCGCCTCGCTTCTCGGTCACATTGACGCGCTCAGAGAGCTCGGACACTGCCTCCAAGACGGTTACGGCGTTCGCCAGAACGTCGCAGAGGGAAGGAAGCTCCTCGTCCAGGCAAACGCGCGAGAGCTCGCGTTCGTGTTACGCGCCGTGGCGCGGTCTTCCTCTTCGGCGTCGTTGCTGACGTGGCGAAACACGCTGAGCAACCATTCGTCGTCGGCGGCGTCGGTTTCGTCTGCAGTGTGTCCGTTGCTTAGTGATTACGGTTACAGTGTTGCGGTTCCCGAGGTTCAACCGGCGAATTGGTTTCTGAGAGAGTGGTTTGAATCGGGTCGGGGAAGATTGGGAAACGGTTTGAGGCTTTGCGCGCACATCGGGTGCGGTCGACCCGAGACCCGGCCTCACGAATTTCGAAGGTGTTCGGTTTGCGGTAAGGTGAATTACTGCTCGAGAGGGTGTCAGGCGTTGGATTGGAAGCTGCGGCATAAGATGGAGTGTTCGCCCGCGGAGATTTGGCCGTTGGAGGAGGACGGTGGTGGTGCGGTTGTTGTTGGTGGCGGTGGCGGCGATGGAGTGGGAAACGACGTGGACGTGAGAAACGGCGTCGTTTGAGGTATAATACACTAATCCGAATAGGTGAAAAATAGAAAAAAAAAAAAGAAAAAAGAAAAGGGATTCGATGAGTTTAAAAATGGAGATTAGTACGTTCCAGAAATGATTATGTGTACAGTGACAGAATGGGAAGGTTTTTGCCTATTTTGGAGGCTTTGAGAGGATTCCTTTGAAAAATCTGAATACTGATTAGATGCTAATAGTACATTTTAAACATGTTTTTTAATTGTTTTTTTAGTCTTAATTAACGACGTAGTGATGATTTAGATTACCCCAGGCTATATTTTCTTATACAAAATGTCGTACTAATTAAAACGAGTTACACAATTAACACTTAAAAGGTTTAGTAATTTTCTAACTTAAAAATTTTATTACAGTTAAAATTCAGTGTATTTAGAATGGAGGGTATGCTGCTTTTCTTTTATTTTTCATTTACAAATTGTTGTTTAATATTCAGAAAACGTGGGAAGGAAAAATAAAACGCTATCTTACTCCTTTTTTAATATATTATTTCTCATGTGTTTCACTTTTTTGAATGTGGCTACAAATATATGCTGCGTTTTATTCTTAATTAATGAGTGATAAAAAAAGATTGTTATATGAAATTTAAATTTAATTAAAGGTACAAAGCAGTAATTATATTTAAATAGAGTAAGAAAAATATATTCAACTTTGAAAGTTACAAAACTCTACAAATATTCAATTATATGTTATATTGTGGATGTGTTTCATTAGAACATTCATTAGGTTACTATTTGCTACTAATTACGAGGAAGGAAGCAACATTTTGGAAGCAAATTTGGTTACGAATGGAAAGAGAAAGAAGAGCATTCGAGAAAGAGATATAAAAGGCAGAAAAAATAACTAGAGAGAAAAATAAGAGAGGTGATACTTAGTTTTGGGGAGAGAGAAAAAAAGAGTACTGTTAGGGAGTCAATGAGTCAATGGTTTAAGTGTATAATAAGCTAAATTTTTAGTCTATGAATAAAATGAACATCATTTATACTATTTAGAATAATTATTCGAATACCAAAAATAATAAATATTTTATGTTATAAAACTACTCATTTTAAAAACTAAAGCTAATTTTGGGGTTTACTAAGAATCGAACTCTTAACTTTTTGTAATTTGACAAGACAATATAATACTGATAATCATATCTCTAATATTTTTTAAATTATTATTGTATACAGTGTACGCTTAGATCATTGAGTTCTTATACTTTTTCAAAAAAGAAAAGGATTGAAAGGGAATTGCATATATTCATAAAAGCAACCATGAAATGAAAATGAACGTCGGCGTTTTGTGTCAGTTTCAATATCCAATTAAGTGGGGGTGTGATTAAATCCATTAACTAAATATGAAATGTTTTTGGTTGAAATTGAGCTATCACAACAAAATCTATGCCTACATGGGGGCTCTCTAGTTCCCCACGAATTAAGCCATAAGTTATTCATATGCTTACTCCACTTGTCCTCACTAAAGAGTTTGGTTTTACTTTTTAAATTTTTTTATTACATAGTAAAATACACATTCATGACATTCAATAATTGCTTCTCCTTTGTTCTTTTCTTGGAATATGTGCTTGGTTGAGATTAAAGTTAAAATTAAAAATATATATAATATGATTGAGTCTGCATATATTTATAGAAATTTCACGTATTTTTAACTTCTCAACCAAGTATATTCTTTAGTCAAGTCTATCATATTGTTGACGGATATATTTAGGACATAGTATGAACTGTAAAAAATAAATTAATTTCAAAATTTAACATATAAGTAATTATTTCTATTATTCATATCTATTTAAAAATCCATGACTTTATTTTAATTTTTAATACGATATACCATTAATTTAATAATTTAATTATAGACACTAACAATGTATAAGAATTTTACATAAATATAAAATTGTATATTATTACATTATCGAAATCTGTTAATTTTAAAATTCACTATTTTATTTGATTGATGATCGTAATTTTTATAAACTCATTCTTAAATCAAAAGTTATAGTTGTTAATTAATAATTGTGTAAGTATGCAACTTTATTTTTAAATGATGATTTTGAAAATTGCTATAAAAGGTTACGCATATTATTAAATAAAAAACCAAAACATTAAACTTATTGAATCCGAAAGACAACATTGGCTTAATTAAAAGTTAAAACCAATAAATATTATTATTAGTCCAAATTAACAAAGCGAAACACATAACAGATAAAAATTAGGAATTACTTTTTATCAATAATTAGTGGTTTTTCTTACTCATGTTCTATTTTGTTGAATATTAATGGTAAAAAACGTAATTCTAAAAGATACTAAATGAAAATATTTATTTTTTCTTTTACCTTTCTTAGTCGCTCGAGTCTATCAAATTGGAACTTGTGATGTCTATCTATTATCTAAAGCCAAAAAAGAAAAGAAAAATACTAGATGAAATTATAAGGTTTTAGTTTTAGTCCTAATGTTTAATAAAATGATATCATTTAATCTTAATGATCATATTTTTTTTACGACATAAGACACGTTAAATGACATCTTGTTTTATTTTACTATGTTGTATAAAATTCCTTGTATATAAAAAAAAATTACCAAATACTAATACAATAAATATATATATATATAAAAATTAATCATTATATATTTAATTTATTATATTTTTATATATATTTTATATTAATAATAAATTTTAATAATTAATTTTAAAATATATTTAAGATAAATAATATGAGAATCACCTTTTGACATGATAACGTAAAAACTAAAATGTGCAAGAGTAAGAACTTTTATTTTTGTATGTTGGATTATGAGTGGTAAAATTTTAAAAGTGATTTAAATTAGGTGTTAAATATTATTGTGAGTGTTTACAAAATGTCAATGATATTTTTTCTTTATATAATTAAAATAATATTTTTTTTACAAAACGTCAATGACATTTTTATAATAAAAAAATATTTTTTTATAAAATGTTGGTGACGTTTTATCTTTTTATATTTAAAAAAATATTTATTTTACAAAACGTCACTATCATTATATCAGTATAAAATATTAAAATGAATAAATATTATCATATTTCACATTAAAATTATTCATATCAAAATTTTAACCGCAAGAGTAATCCTTAATTATTTATGCAATTTTTTATTTAGTCATATTGTACATTTGTGAGAGTGAAAACTCTTATAGTAATGTAAAATTAATAATTAAAAATTATTAAATATTATTTTTTTAAATATAAATTTTATATATAATAAAAATTTAAGTATAATTAATTTGATATAAAATTAATAATAAAAATTATTAAATAAAAGTTTAATTAAATTATTTAAATTATTTAATATTTTTAACTATCAATTTCATGTAAATCCTTTCGATGTTTGTGCGACCCGCAAAACAAAACACTAAAATAGTGAAGGGAGCGTCGAATATTAATTGTAAAGAACGTAATTCGAAAAAATACTAAATGAAAATATTTACTTTTGCTTTGTTCCTATCTTAGTCGCTCGAGTCTATCGTATTGGAAGTTGTGATCTCTATCTATTATCTAAGGCCAAAAAAGAAAAGGAGAAAACAAAAAGAAAAATAGAAAAGTGATTAACTTTCATGTTTATATTGTGTGCGTTTGTTGGATTTGGATTAATGTATGTGACTGGTGCATGTGGTACTATGGTGTCCGTATAATAAAGATACCAACTATAGTGGGTGTGGGCGTTGTTGGAACTTTTCTCAAATGGGTTTTTAAACACTTAATTAAGCATATAGTCTTAATTAAATTCAGAATAATTATTTAAAATTAAATATTTTAATTTTCAATGTTATTTGCATTAGACAATACAATTTCTTTTTAATTATTCTATTAATTTTTATAATTTTATCAAATTTATAATTAAATTTTTATATTATTTTTAATTTTATAATTAAATTATTTTTAATGTAAAAAATATTAAAATTAAATGAATATTTTTTTGTAAATTAAAAAATTTATAATTAAAATTTTAATTAGATCTTTAATTATATATATTTAAAAAAAAATATTATATTAATTTTAACATTTTATATACAAAATGATTTAATTATAAAATTAAAAATATTATTAAAATTTAATTAAAAAAATATAGAAACTTAATTAAAAATTTAATAAAATTATAAAACTAACAAAAATATTAAACGTTAATTTTATTGCACAAGTAAAATATAAAACAATTTTTGAAGAGTCGAAAACATTTCAAAACAATCTCTAAAAGAATTTAAAATTTATAAAATAATTATTTTGATTAAAAAAATTAAATTAAAAAATTGTGTTGTCTAATAAAAATACGTTTTAAATTGTTCCGTGTATTTTAAAATTTCAGAATTAAAATGTTTAATATTAAAAATTTTTGGATTGATTGGATGACTGTTATTAAATAATTAAATTAGTTTGATAAAAGGGGAGGGTGATGAGGGTGGCAATTTTGTGTTACTTGAAAGCGAGAGCATGAAATAAAAAGTGAAGAGAAGGTGCAAGAGAAAGAGAGGTTCCATGTTAATTACGTTATCGATGTTGTCGTGACATTGCATAAGGAAGATCAGAGGAAGAAGAAGAAGAAGATGAAGGTATTCAAAGCCGTGATTCATGATGATTTTGATTTTATTTTTGACGGATACACTGAGGCCTAAGGTCCACCTCACTTGTCAACTTGTACCATTTTTCTTTCTTTTTTCTTGGATCCCTTCCAAACACAAAACAACTAATTATACATTATTGTTATAATTAGGTGATTATTACTCATACCAGAATGAAATTTAATTCTAAAATAGTTGTTGAGATTGACCGTTTCTTTAAGTCTTTGAGAATTTAATTGTACTAAAATTATCATTTTAGTTCTTCACTTTTTTTTGGTTGAAATATTTTTCATGCTGTGAATGATCTAGTACATATTTTTTATGTTAGGATACATGAAATCAGGTTTTAGTTTTAGTCCTAAAGCTTAATGAAATAATATCATTTAATCTTAATGATTATATTTTTTTACCACATAAGCCGTTTTGTGGTTTATTAATATTAAATGACATCAGTGTCATTAAGTAGGGTGTTCACAATGCAGTTTGAATCGGTTTTGAGTCAAAAATTTGTCCGATCTGAACACTATGTTTACTTGCGGTACGGTTTGAATTGGATGGTTTTTTTAAAAAAAATTCGATCCGATCCGATCCAATTTCGAGCGGTTTGGATTAGATTGGATTTACGATTTTGTAAATTAAAAAATTTAAATATATATAACATGTCTCAACATCAAATTTCAAATAACCAACAATGACATAACAACTCTTAACAATATCTTAAAACACCAATGATAACATAACAATAGAAATAAAATTATACGGTAGTTAAAATAAATAAATAAATCACATTTTGAATATAAAATATCTATTAAATAATAATAATACATGAAAAATACAAAAAATGTATAAAAAATTAAATATGTTATAAGTATAATTGTAAACATAATAATAAAATAATAATATTATAACACATTGTATGGTTTGTATTGGATTGGATCGGTTGTAAAAAAGTATATCCGAAATTCGATCCGATCCAGCGGTTTGCAAAAAATAAGATCCAATTAAATTCGAATTAGTGAGGTTTTAATCGGTTTTCGATTTGAATTTGATTGGATAAACGCTTTAATTTGGATCGGTTTGGATTTGAACACCCCTGTCATTAAGTATTTAATATTAATACTAAAATAACATCATTTTGTCTAGTCCAACATAAAAGATAGGACCGTCAAACGGGTTAATCCGACCCATTTAGATTTGGTCCATTAAATCTGTGGGTTAAATAGGTTGACCATTTAAATCCGTTTTACTTGCGGATCATAATTTTTCAGTCTGGATCGTTTATGATCAGTCCAATGGATTAAACGGACCAGTTTATTTATCATTTTATTTTAATTTTTGAAAAATATTTTCACAAAAAATATTACTTTAAAGTCAAAAGTCTTTAAAAAAATAATATCTTTTAGTTGATGAATTGAATTTTTAGATCAAATCTAGAGAAATATCAATTAAACGTACTAATTTTTTTTAAAGTACAAAAAAAAACGGGCCATCCGTAAGTTCGCAGATTAACCTGTTTAACTCGTTATTTTTTTTTTCGAGTTAATTAAACTCAGTCCGTTTAGTCTAAAATTTAAACTGACTTATTTTTAGAGACAAAGCCTACCATTTTAAACAAATTAGATAAAGAGATGAAGAATCAACGCGTGCAATTTTTTTAGTTTTAAAAACTTTGATGATGAAATTAAAATCTTGAAAGTCTTGTTGATGCAGACGATTAATATTAGAGAGCACTTTATTGTTTAATTCTATGAATATGTGTTTTCTATTCATATGAAAATAATATTTAAAATATTGATATATATTATATGTTAAATAATTTAATTAAATATATTAAATTATCTAATTAAAATTTTTTAATTATCATCTTTATACAAAATATCTTCATATAATTAGCCATCTTGTAATAATTTTAGATGTGTGGCGTAATATTAATTCACCTCATGTCCTCATTATGTGATCGGAATTTGATTTTTGGAGTATATATTTTTCTAACAATTTTAAAAAGCTAATAAAGAGTTCATAGCTTTAAAGTCTCTAATAATAATTTCTTATAAAGATTTGAAAAACACATTTATTTTTTTTCTATATCTGGTAATTAGAATGGCCATCAAAAGGAATGATTATAAAATTTTATTATTTTCCTGCAAAAAGTATAAAACCATTCATGTGAATAAAGAACAAAAACTAGAATTTATTTGCATTTTTAACAAAGGTAATTATTTATTTATATGAATAAGGTTAGAAATAATATCACTTAGACTAAAAGCGATAGCACAGATTAATTTTTCCAACAGACTGAATTACAAGCAATATTTAACATATTAAATTTGAAGGGGAAAAAATTAAGGAAAATAAAACTACTATTAAAAATTTAGAAAGTTAAGAATTTCTTATTTATAGTGGTACTCAATCAATGAAGCAATATTTATCCCGTGCGATGCTTCTTATGCACGAGAAATAATATTTGTATTTTTTTATATATATTTTTCGTTTTCTTAAATAATCTTTATTTATGTATTTGATTTTTTTTAAATCATATTTACTATTATCTTAGAAACTAAAACAGTACACCCAAAAATATTTACGAAAATAATGGTACAAATAATATAATTATCAATAATTTATATTCACAAAATAAAATATTTTTCTTTTTTTTTAAAATTAAAAATATACTCAAATTTAAGATTTAAAAAAAAAAATAAAAAAATTATATTATTTAAATTATAATTCTATGGCAAAATATCTTCCTTTCCTAGACTGAGTTTTTTGGGTCATGTAATGATCTCTTCTCAAGTACCCTTCGTTGACCGAATTCATTTCTTCCTGTACCTTTTTTTTCTTTTTCTTTTTTTGTGCTGGACCAATTTCACTATTGTTTTTGTCAACTGGATCAATACTACTTTATTTTTTTTTTTTTGAAGGAGAAAGTATTAGATTAAAGCGGACCTAGCAAGTCCAAATAGGCCAGATTACAAATTTTAAGGGGAGCTTCTTCCACCCATATAGTATCTAAGTTGGATAGGGCTAATTTTGCTAGACTATGAGCAATAAGGTTTTCATTTCTCTTTACATGAAAAATCTGAAAATTTCTAAACCTATTCAAAAGATGATTGCAGTTTGAGAGAATTAAGCCCAAACTATTCCTGTAAGACTGAGCATTCCTAAGCCCCTTAATAATATTTATGTTATCACCCTCTATGATTATATCAAAAAAATACCCCTGTAACGCCATATTTAGGCCAAGAAGACACGCGGTTGCCTCTACTTCAGCAATTGATAAGTCAGTTGGGAGCTTCCATATGCCAGCTACCATAATAACTCCCTCACCACCTCTAATTACTGCTCCTGCTCCCCTCTTCCCATCGCTGGAACAAGATGCATCAAAATTAAGCTTGTACGCTCCTGATGGTGGCATCTCCCATGAACTGTGACTGAGACTCCCCGGTGGAGGTGCTTCAACGGGTGAAGAGCGATGATTCTGTGTCTCTTCAAATTCACAGAACCTGGCGGCAGCGCGCTCGATGACATCTTCCGGGTTGGAGGAGATTCCATCGAAGATCAACCTATTCCTCTCCCACTAAATTCCATGGATACACTCCAACAGGAAACCCCTCTTCTTTTTTTCAATTTGTTCTAGGAGTTTTTCAATCCACTCTTCCAGCATTTGATCCTCTGTAAAGGCAGTCCGAAGGGTAAAGGGAGATGCAAACCAGAACCTCTGTTACCAAGGACAATCTCTGAAGAGGTGAGTTTCAGTTTCTTCTCGTTGCCAATACCGTGGGCATAGCGTTGAGCCGGTTATCCCTCTTTTTTGCAGATTTGTTTTTGTGGGGAGACCTTTGGAGATAAGCCGCCAGACAAAATTCAAGGTTCTTTTGGGAGCTTTGATCGCCCAAAATGCTTTCCAGGAAAAGGTGTGATGATGGTTTTGGATGCTTGCCTGTGCTTGATTTATGTTTTGCGACATAATCATGTGGTATGCCTTCTTCACTTTATACTCTCCATTTGCTGAATTTTTCCAATAGAAATAGTCTTCTTGTTGATTGATGTCTATGGGAATTTTGAGAATTTGATCTGTCTCAAAGGCTAGAAAATTTTGCCTTATGAGTTGTTCTTTCCATTGCAGAGTTTCTTGGTCAATTAAGTTATCCACTGTGGTTTCCTGATCAAAGCTTGGACATGAGCTCCAACTCTTAAACCCGTTTTGATTAGGAAGCCACGGATCCCCCAAAATTCTAACTGACTTGTCTGTTCCTATTCTCCATAAACCCCCATTTGTATCACCCACTTTGCTCCCCAAATACTTCTCCAAGTGTAGCTTGGATTGTAGCCTAAATCCGATCTCAAAAAGTTTTTCCTGTTGTAATATCTAGCTTTGAGTATTTTGGCTGCCAAAGAGTCCGGGTTCTGAATAAGCCTCCAACCTTGCTTCGCCAAGATTGCTTGATTAAAAGCTTCGAAACTCCTGAAACCCCTACCGCCTTCTTCTTTCGATCTGTACAGCTTTGACCACTTTATCCAATGGATTTTTCTCTCTCCATTTTTGCTTCCCCAGTAGAACCTGCTGACCATTCCTTCTATATGTTGGCAAAGACTCTTAGGAATTTGAAAACACCCCATAATATAAGAAGGTATGGATTGGATGATGGATTTAATTAACACTTCTTTACCAACCTTTGAGAGACATTTTTCCTTCCACCCTTTAAGCTTCTTCCAAATTTGATCTTGAACAAACTCAAATATTTGTTTCTTGGATCTTCCAACAAAGGTTGGAATTCCCAAATATTTTGAGTGATTTTCCCCTGCCTTAATTCCAATCCAATCTTCGATGAGCGTCTGTCTGATAGGAGGCACGTTTCGGCTAAAGGAGAGTTTCGATTTATCCAAGTTGACTCTTTGGCCGGAGGCTTGTTGGTAGATTTGAAGAATGTCTTTGACTTCTTGAATGTCACTGTCTGATGTTCTTGTGAAAATAATGCTGTCGTCTGCAAAGAAAAGGTGAGAAACCTCAGGTGCTTCTCTAGATATTCTGATCCCGTGAATCAGCTTCCTTTCCTGAGCTCTGATAAGTAGTCCGGACAACACTTTTGCGCAAAGAATAAACAGGTAAGGGGATAATGGATTCCCTTGCCTTATTCCTCTTGATGGCTTAAATTTTGTGGAGGGGATACCATTAATGAGAACCGAAAAGGAAACAATGCTAACACACTTACCAATCAGGTTGATCCATTTTCGGGGAAAACCCATAGCTTTGAGAACTTCCAAAAGAAAAGGCCATTCAATTCAGTCATACGCCTTTGCCATATGTAACTTTATACCAATGAATCCTCTTGCCCCCGTTTTCTTTTTCCTCATATAGTGGAAGATGTCAAAAGCCACTAAACCATTATCCGTAATCAGTCTTCCGGGAACGAAGGCACTCTGATATTCACCCACTATCCTTGGCAGAATTTGTTTCATCCTATTTGCAATGGTTTTTGTTGCTATCTTAAAAATCACATTGCAGAGGGATATTAGTCTGAACTCTTTTGTATGCTTGGGGTTTTTTATTTTGGGGATTAGGCAAATGTAGGTTTCATTCATCTTGGTTGGGTCACCTTCACCATTCAGGAAATTCAGCACCCAATTTGAAGTATCTTCTCCAACAATGTCCCATATTTTCTGATAAAAAAGGGCCGGCATGCCATCCGGTTCGGGGGCCTTTGTAGGGTGCATTTGATCGAGGGCCTTCTTAACTTCGTCTCTTGTAAATTCTTCTTCCAAAATGCTGTACTCCTCTTGTGTAATTCTTCCTATTACTACCTCTGTTGCTTGCTCTATGTCCATTGTTTCTTCAGATTTGAACAGCTTTTCATAGAAACTGACAATAATCTCTTCAATTTTTCCTTCTTCTTCATATAAGATCCCCGCATCATCACTGATTCTCTCTATTCGGTTCCTCTTGCTCCTTTGGGATGCTTTTTGGTGAAAATATCTTGTGTTCTTGTCTCCAAATTTCAACCAATTTGCCCCCGACCTTTGAGCCCACCAGATTTCCTCAAGTTTAAGCAATTCATCCAATTTTTCTTGGACCTCTTTTGTTTTCCTGATTGTTTCTTCAGATTGCTCCATTATTGTTAGCTGATCTAGTTTTCTCTGCTGATTTTTCATTTCCTTTGGTATATCCCCAAAATTCTCCTGCCCTCATTCATCTAATACCTTGCCGCAGTTTTTTAGCTTTCCCCAGATCTTGTTCTGTCTATTTGTCCATGCCCTGTTCACTATCTCTTTACATTCTGCCCGTTCCAACCACATTTCTTTGAACCTGAAGAGATGTGGCCTCTTCCTTCTTCTTACCCTTGTCCCTGCAACATCAACTAATATAGGACAATGATCAGACCTATACCTTTGTAGATGTTGTACCACTGCTTCCGAAAAGGCCTCTTGCCAATCTATAGTTGCTACAGCTCGATCTAGCCTCTCTTGGACATTAGAGTCACCTGGTTGGTTATTTGTCCAGGTGAAGGAATGCCCTACAAACCCCAAATCAAGGAGCTGGTTTAGTTGTAATGCTTCTTGAAAACCTCTTGTTTGGGTGAAAGTCACGGGCAGCCTTCCTTTTTTCTCCTTTTGTTCTAGAACTTGGTTAAAGTCCCCAAACACCATCCATGGTATACTTTGTGCTTGGCCTAGGGTGTTCAGTAGCTCCCAGGATTTTTGCTTGTTTGCTGAGTCTGGACAGCCGTAAAAACCAGTAACCCTCCACGGCTGGCCTCCGATCTTAGCCTGAATCACCATGTCTATGTGATTTAAGGACATAGAGTTAACACTCATGTCTATGCTATCGTCCCATAAAACTGCTAGTCCTCCTGCTCCATGTCTCGCTTCCCCTTCGCAGTCCACACCCACCACATTTTGTAAGCCTCCTTTGTTCCTTATCCTTCCTATTTCCGTTGCTTTTCTCCTTGTTTCCATTAGGAACACAAGGTTGGGAGCTTGTTGTTTCAAGAGCTTATTCAAAGCTCTAACTGCCCATGGGTTTCCAAGCCCACGACAGTTCCAACTTATAAGCCTCATTGATGGGGGCAGGGCTGCAAAGTAGCCTCTGCCATATTCTGTAGTGTGCCTCGTTGCTGTTTTTTGGTAGACATCTCCCCCTCTTTAATCCCTACTTCGCTGACTTCATCCATCTTCCTCTTTCCCAGTTCTTTTGTTTTTCCTCCTCTGTGGATGTTGTATTTGAGTTTTTCCTTGCCATCCTTTTCCATTTCTTGCAGTTGTTTTCATGGCTTTTATTTTTTTCTGGTTGTTGCTTCTGTTTGTTGTTGCTATCTTTGGTTGTTTCTATATTGTCCACCTTCTTGGAACTATCTATATCTTTTCCCTTTGGCCCCTTTATCTTCCCTTCCTCTTCTGTCTTTTGGTTCTGTTTGGTCTCTTCTCGGGCTTTCCTGTGCTCTTCCTCTCCTTGGTTTTGCTCTGCTTTCTTCTCAGTGCTAATAATGGGTTCTTTCACTGTTAGTTCAACCATTTTCTCTATGACATCTCTTTTCCCAGCTTGTGTTATTCCTTTTGCTCCAGCTACTAGTCGTCTTTCTTCCGTTTGCTTTTGTGGTCCTGACTGCTCCATTTTTGTTCCTGTTATCTCTGCCCTTAGCCATGGCCCTAGCTCCTTTGACTTCGCTCTACCACTATCCTCTTCAGCTTCACGCTTTTCACAACTTACCTCATCATGTCCTATTAAGCCACAGTAGTAACAAAAGGTTGGAAGCCTTTCAAACCTGAAATCCACCCAAGTTTGCCCGTCCTCCTTGCTTCCCATATAGATTCCTTTTCTCACCGGTTCAGCCAAGTTCATCTGAATATTTGCTTTGATGAAGCTACCTTTTCCTGGGCCTGCTGAATAGAGGTCGCATTCCTTTACTCTTCCCATTATGCTAGCTATCTTCCTTCCCAGAGTTGTTGTTTTGCAATGCTCGGGCATGTTCCAGATCTGAATCTGTATTTTAGCACTTGAGAAATCCATGTCCATGGGGTTTATGCTCCTTTCCCATTTCTTGACAAGCAACCATGCATTTCGGAATGTCCAAGGGTTGCCTTTGAGTACTCTCCTCATGTCAGCCTCTCTTTCAAAAAAGAACTGGTATAGTTTGGGTCTGATCTCTATCATATTAAAACCCACAGGCTTTCTCCAGATGTTGTTCATGGCTGTATGGACCCACACAGGGTTAATGGTTTTTGTAGTTATCAACTTACCTACCACGCTGTGCTTGCACTTTTGTACCCCTTCTTCTACATCTCTTTCTTCACATTCAATGTATTCCTCTGTTCATTCTTTTACCTCAGTTGTTTGAACGTTTTCCTTTATTGGTTCTGACGTTGCAGCTTCCATTTTTCAGGATTGTACCGCTGTCTCAGCACGAATGGCGAATCTATTCACGATTTGCTAAAGAAACGGTACTGTTCGCTACTCTCTTTGTGCCCTAGCAGAACGACAAGGAGAGAGGATTTTGTTCCCGTATGAGTGATGGATCAATACTACTTTATATTCAAACATAAAGCTACAAATATCCTTCGATACTTGGTTGAGATAACACATTGCCAATGAACCTTAATTCAAGTAATTTATGATTTTTTTTATCAAGAGGTCTTAGATTCAAGTCTCATATAATATAAATTTGATTAAAAAAAAATATTATATGTGTGAGAGTGTGACGCGTGTGAATATATAACTACTAATAATAATAATAATAATAATAATAATAATAATAATAATAATAATAATAATAATAATATCCCCGCAGAAAATTGCAACAAATATTCTTCTTTTATATTTAATGGAACAACATCTAAATTGTTTAGAAATGTTCTTGTTACAATGATTGTGTTAATGTTGCAAGTGTGAGAAGTGTTGAAGTTAGTCACACATAAAAAAAATAAGAAAAAGTGAAGAGTTTATAAAATGAGAAATCCATTAATTTAACACCTTAAGATTTTGAGTTGGATATAGTGTCTTCTCATCTTATGTTATCTCGTTTAATTCTTCTCCAAAATCTCTCCGATATTCGAAAGCTCTCCACGGTTAGTGTACATATATTAATGCTAGTATTCTATTGATGCATTTTTAAGGTTTTTTTTAAATAAATATAATATTTACAATTATATATACATTCTAAAGATTCACAATTTTTTTCTATTATTTATTTTGGCAGTACAAATGAGATACTTCGTAATTACTTATCTTGTTTTATTTTTACTATATTGTATAAAATTCCTTGTATATAAGAAAATTACCAAATATTATTGTTAATACGATAAAAATATTTATATATGTTTTGTGTATAAATATATATAATTTATTATATTTTTAATATATATTTTATATTAATAATTAATTTTAATGTACATTTAAGATAAATAAGATGAGAATCACCTCTTGACATGGTACTGAGAAACTAAAATGTGCTAGAGTAATCCTTAATTACTCATGTAATTTTTCACTTTTTTTTTAGTCATATAGTGTGCATTTATGAGAGCGAAAATTCGGATATTAATATAAAATTATTAGTTAAAAATTATTAAATAATATTAAAAATTGATATAATTATTTTTTTGTGATTTATAATTAATTTTATTTAAAATTGATAAGTGAGAGCTGATAAATAAAAATTTACTGAAATATTTCAAATTATTTAACACCACTCTCAAAACAAAACACTAAAATAGTGAAGGAAGCGGTGTCGTTTTGGCCTTTCCTAAACCCAAAACGCTAACCAATCTAAATTCTGAAACCCCTTTCTCCTGACTCACTCTCCGCCGGAGATGCCGTTTGCACCACTCACACTCCATCGCCACACCACCACCATACAAAATGTTCAACTCCTCCGGTGATGCGCCGCCGCCGCCGCCGCAGCAAGAACAGCAAGAGCAGAACAACGACCAGTCGCAGCAAGAATGGGAGACGATGGCGCGTGCATGGCTGAGCTCGTTCGCGGAGGCGAAAGAAGTGACGATGCCGGAGGTTGAGGCATGGCTCGACGCCAACCTCGCTTCTCTCCCCGAAGGTCTCCGATCCATGCCTCGCTCCGATCTCTGCCTCAGACTCATCTCCATTCAGAACTGCATGAGGCTCCCTTCCCAAAACCCCGAGGTAGTTACCGCAGTTTCGATAATTACATCGCTTTTTGTTCTTTTTAAACTTTGGAAGGAATTAATTACGAGATTTTTTAATTAATTTTGTTGATGATTTTGGATTTAATGAAACGATTTGTTCCCCAAGTTAGATGAGCTCATTAATTAGGACCAGGAGTTTTGTAACGTATAGAAGCTTCTTCATTACCTAAGAAAACTTATGGCTTTTACTTTTGTGTTTCTATTTTCATTTTTATATTCGTTTTTATTTTGAGTGTTTTCTGTATTTATGATTTTAGGAAACGAAGAACGAAAACAGGAAAAAGAAGATAGAAAACAATATTTTAATGTTTTGTCTATTCTCAAATAGAAAATGATTTTCCAAACCAAACAGGCCTTTATATTTGTTCATTAGAATAAATTGTCGGAAAGAGTCACCGAAGTTGTGGGGTTGGTTGTCGAAAAAAATGAATGAATTTGAGGAATTGCTTAAGAGTGTGATATTGGGATGCCATGTTCTTATCTAATTATTTTATTTGATTTTGAATATGCCGCAAAAGTATCTCTATATGTGTAATAAGGTAAGGAATGTCTTGAATTTTTATGGTCTTTGTTGTTCTTTATTATTGGTTGTCCTTTCATGCTGTACATGTTAGAGTTAGAAAGAAACTAAGAAAAATTACAGAGGGATTGTTAAGAAGTACATAAATGTTACAGGACATAATGTAATCATTTGATTTAGGTAAATGACGCCACTAATGGGAGAAGGCTTTGTTTTAGTTGTTGAATACAAAGAATGTGCACCGGGATTTAGTTGGTTACTTGGGGTTTGGGGACACAACACTTTGGCTCTATAGGTGTCTGTTTTAGCTGAATGCAGAGCAAACATGGCTGATCTATGATTTCAAATGCTCCCCAACCCTCTATTTGCTTTAGTAACTGACTAGTCATGTATCAGACCCCTGTTCATTGAAGATGCTCATTGTTGGAAACTACAATCTTCTATTGGTCAATATCATTTTTTTCCCAATAAATAGAACCCCCTCCCCCCTTTTCTTTCTCCCAGTCCCAAACAACTAGGAGATTTATAGTATGTAGGTTGCTTGCCTTTGGGTGATCTACGTATAAGCTTTTGCTTCTTGAAAAGATTCCTTTAACATAAAACCGGACAACTTTGTAATTTTCTACACTTGACGTTGTTTAATCTTTCAAATGTGGCAGGAAAAGGAAGTAAATCAGCTTGATCTTCCAAATGCACGGTTTCAACGCACGGATCAATGGTTACCAGTTTATTCATGGTTAGAAACTTTGGATAAGGATGAGGTGGTTAAGTCCAAGGATATTTCTGAGTGGTTAACAGAGAACCCCAAGGTCCAAGAACAGTTATGCTCAAGACATTCTAAATATCATTTGATGCACTACATCAAAAAATGCCATTTAAAGATATTGAAAAGAAGGGAAAAGAAAAAGGTATTCAATCTTATTTATTCATTTCTAAATATTGGGGAGGGGACCTTGGTTGCTTTGCACTTTGAGTTAAGTGGGTACTGTTTTGGCATATCCATGTTCGAAGGCAGCTTCATCCTTCCCATTCTTAATTTCTTGTATCTAATTTAATTTGGTTGTGTTCGTCTGCCATCTCCCATGTCTATAGCCATTTAAAAGGTTTCATATTCAGTTCAAGTGGTATTTCCCCTAGTTATCATGAGCTGTGTGGAGATGTTATTGGTTTCAATCCATCACATCCCCATTGTCAATTTACAAACCACACCCAAATAAAAAGGGGAGAGAGTTGGCATTGGTGGAAGTTTCTAAGTTAGATACTGTGTAAATTTAATGGCTTTGCCAGCTAGTGGTTACCTATGTGTGAAAACAGTTGATTCCTCGCAATACTGTACACTTGGTAATGCTTTTATATAATATATATATCACATGCTACTTGTTAACTTGGACAGGGTATAGAAAAGCTTGAGAAAGACACTTCATTGATGGTTCATAAAGATGTAGCGATGAAACACGCATCCCCGGTTCCAAGTATGCTCTATCCCTCTTATCTTTTAAGTTTTCTCTGGTACTGTACAGAAGAATGTTTCACTTTCAGTCAGCCAAAATTGACTCATTTCTGTGAATTAGCCTATATGTAGGACAGAAGGAGCATAGTGGGCCATGACTTAGTTTGGGGGAAAGGGAAGAGGTTAGGGATCAATTATGAGACTTTTGAAAAGTAATGCAAAATGTAATTATTAATTTGCTATTTGTGATCAAATTTATTTTATTGTCTATACATTGTGGGTTGAGCTACACTGTCGACGAGGATGATTACTATTCACTCTAAATTACTCCTTTTTTCTTTTAACATTTAATTTTCACTCTCCTGTAGCCTTTGCAGCCCTCAATGTGTAGGTCTGTGAGCTGTAGTGGGAAAGAGTTCTATGGTTTTGAGTTTATTTCTTTATTCTGGATAGGGAGATTTAGTTGGCTTTGCGGTGTTTAGTTCAAGATCTTAATTGTACTCATAGGTCTAACCCATTTCTAAATATGTTGGTTGGAAGCGATTCATCTCAATTGTCTCGTAATGGGAAACAAATAGCATACTAGCAGACCATTTTAAACTCGCATTATATCTGAGTTAGGCTTCTTCAATTTGTTGAATAGTTAGGCTTTTTTCTCATGCGATCTAAACTGGAAATCTCTGCAGTACTATAACGAAAGCTTCTTCCTTCATCTCGATTTTGCAGGTTGTTCCATAAATAATCTGCCCAAAGATAGCGATTTGTACGTGGCCAAAAGAAACGAAGCCTATCAGAAATACGAGATGTAAGTGAAATAGCAGGTTTTCTTAATGTGGTTTAGGTGCGAAATCTTTATCATCGTACTTCAGTTTACATTATGCTGATTTGGTTTCAGTTTAGTGGAGTTGGAGAAGTTGCTCTCCCCAATATTCCCGAAGCAGCATACTATGGTATAAACTAGAGAAACAGTCGCGGAACAATGACCGGGAACTTCCTTCTGTGTCCCCACTCCAGTGGTAGGCTTGAAGCAATGCTGCTGCTCCACAACATTTATCTTTGAAGGTAAGAAAACCATTCGCCACAGGGAGTGATGGTAGTTCATATTTGCTGTAGTCTTATTTGTAGCAAATTTATATTTCTATCGGATGACCACTACATCAACTTAGGAAATCATGGATCAGCATTAATCTACGTTGTAAGTAATTCATCATTTTCATCAACTTAGGTAATGAATGAATGATGCGTCTCAGGTTTAACCGGGTCAATTGCATGATTCATTACCCTGGGTATCTTGTGCAATGTTTTCTAAGTTTTTATTTTACACTTAACCTTCACTTTAGATGATTTAAATCGGACTTAGCAAATTCTAAGTTTTTCACTGAATCCAATCATGTGCTAACTGCTAAATATATTGCAGTGGATATCTTAGAATACTGATATTAAAAAAAAAAAAACTCAAAATAAGAGTTTTAAATGAGTTTTATTAGAGTAATGTAATGGTGAAAAGTAAAGATTGTGTTCTTTTCATTACAATAGAAAAAAAAAAAGATATTAAGTTTAATGCACACTTTTCTAAACCCTTTTCTCAATGAGGTATATTTGTTTTAATTAAGGAGCTTATTAGTTTTTATTTTAGAAAATTATTTTCACTTAACATTTATACCTGACTGACACTTTAGGTCACTATTTGACAATCAGTTACAAATGTGGTTTAGACTAATTACTTAGATGGTTAGAGACTCCTTCGTATAAATGGTCAAGGATCAAAACGGACATTTTCTCTATTTATCTGTATTGAACTTCTGTTTGCGATGAGGTAGTTTTTTCATTTGTAGTCATTGTAATTTAAAAAAGATATGGTCTTGATGTGTAAAAAGGAATTTCAAGAATCAATTTTGAATATAACTTTTAAACTTGAGACCATTATAAGTCCAAAACTACTATGAACCAACTGAAAATACACCACGAAAATGAAACTCAACTTTAGCAGCATAGCTGCACGGGACACTAAATAAAAGGGAGAGGAAGACAATAAAAGAAAATAAAATAAAATAAAACTAAAATAGCAAAGTACATGAATATTCTCATCTTCTTCCTCTTGTCAACAATCACCATGTGGTCTGATTATTACCATAGCTAACACACACCACTTATTGTCCAACATCAACCTCATTATACATGGTGAAAATCCACATGTGATTTTTACGTAAATTTAATAGTTAAAAGTAATTAGATAATAATTATTTAGTTCTCAATAAATAATTTCACATGAAAATAATTATAGGTGAATGTCCACCATTGAACATAGGAAAAGAAAAAGAGAGCCATAAAACAGTGCCACCAATCACCATCGTGTATCCATGAGCCAAAATAACACAAGAACGAAATAGAGCGATCTAACTTTTCACCGTTTGTGAGTTCTTTTTTGTCATCATTTTTTTGTGCTAGCGACCAATTTTTTGTCTCGATTCGCTTTTCCCATAGCCTTTTCTATAGTTAGAAATGAACTGAAATTATTTTCAAATCTCTCAACTATATGGCTTATTATGGAGTAACAGTGGTGATTGACAAAGCAAGGGTTGCGTTTTAAGTAGAGGGCATATTGAGAAAAAGAAAAAAAAATGAATGTAAATTAAATAATCTTTTAATTTAAACTGTTCGTCACAATTTTTAGTGGTTAGAATAGAATAATTTACAACATTTTAGTGCTCAAGTGAGTTGTAAGACATTATTTGTTCTGTTCAGGTCAGCTAGAGAATACATATTACATTGTACATAAAAAGTTGGTCATAAAATATTCCAGGGTCACAGAAGACGTCAAAATATTAAATATTAACCATAATAGCTTTTGGTTGAAAATATATGTGATTTCAACTTAATTACATTTCATACTTAATGCATGTTTTAAATCAAGACGATTTGGTTGTCCAGGAGTTTAATCGTGTTATATTAAGATAACATATTAATTTTTTTTTCGTGTACAAACAAAGTGCTATATCTAGAAAATCTTATAGTTGTGTGAATATTTTTTTTTAGATTTATACACACATGTAAAATGGATCATTGGGACAATTAAATTTTAATTTTTAAAGGGCTCCGTCTTTTTCCTTTGTAGATATTCAAGAATCAAGATTCGGCTAATTTTTTTGGATATTATAAAGTGAGGAGTATAATACGTTAATATTATATTAATTTGGTGTAATATACTGTTGAAAGTTGTCAACGTCACAAAAAACGTGATTAATGATTTTAGGAAGGGATAAAAAATATCAAAATGAGACTAACGATTTGAAGTAGGATATATATTTTTTTTTTGAAATATCTGTCACTATAAAATCGGTAGTCTTAATTTTATAAATTGATCCCAGCCGTTGATCAATGATCCAACGGTTCCTGATTTTTTTTCACCTTCTCTCTCTTCTCTTCAGTGAGATCGTTATTAACAATTTCTTCAAATTGAAGTTATCACTTTTTGTAGGCACCATTATAAATTCCATATCTATATATTACACACCCAAAATTTTATTTTTACGTATTACACAAATCTAATTGGCATATTAAAAATTAAAAAACGTCAAGGACTGACTGCTTTTTTCAATTTTGTACGCTATATTTCATTTTTTTCTGGAAATTCACGTGAATTTCACATAAAATTATCATTATACGAAATTATTAATTAAAAATTTTTAAATAATAATTTAATAACTTTACATAAAAATAACTATATGTAAGTTTTCGCTTTTTACAATACCAAATTATCAAGGTGAGACGTACCACGTTGTTGCAAAATTTATATGTGCGACCTACGAAGCATGGAATGGGAGGGTGATATGATATGAGATATGACACGCTATGCGAATATATTAATTTTAATATTTGTATGAGATACATATATAAAACATAAATTAGTTGTATCAAACTAATTTTAAAAATATTTTAACGTTTTTTTTAATTATAAGAATTATATAAAATAATTTTTTATATTAACAAATAATAATATATATACTTTTAAATTTTATTTTAAGAATAAAAATTTACATAGACATATGATGATATTTAATTATATCTTAACATATTTAAAAAAATATTTTTAATTTTTATTAAGATATATTTAGAGACAAAAAATACATGTATTAGACTAATGTTAGAGAAATATTATATTTGAAATGTATTAGATATACAAACAGATGCTTTGTTGATGAAGATTGTCCTCATTTTCGCATAAAAAAATTAAGAGTCTTAATTGATTCTTCTAATTATTTTTTAATTTTTAAATGATTTAAATTTTTTATGTAATGTGATGTTTTCAAAAAAACATATATTTAAATTTTTTATTTACTTAAGTATTAAAAAAAATAAATTAGAACTCCTACTTATTATTCTTTAACACATCATGTATAATCAAATCAACTAAAAAAAGTATTTTAATTAGCATTTAATTGTTCATAGAAGAATTGCATTGAAATTTGATTTATAAAATTCAATTATATATATAAAGGCAAGCCTAAGTTAGCGCCGTTAAAATGGGCTAAATCCATCGAGTCAGCCTATTTTATCCGTTTAAATGAGTAGGCTTTACCTCTAAAATTAAGACCGTTTAAATTTCGGGTTAAACGGGCTGAACCCGATTAACTCGAAAAAAAAAAGACGGGTTAAACGGACTAGTCCGCGAACTAAATAGGTGGCCCGTTTAAATTTTTTTTTACATTTTTTTAAAAAAATAGCACTTTTAGCTAATATTTCTTCCGATCCGACTCGAAAATCTGACTCATCAATTAAAAAAATTATCTTTTAATTATTTTTGACCTAAAAATATTATTTTTTGTTAAAATATTTTTTAAAAAATAAAATAAAATGATAAATAGACTGGTCCGTTTAATTCATTGGACTTACCATAAACAGTCGAGACTAAAAAATCTTGACCCACAAATAAAACGAACTTAAACGAACCAGTCCGTTTAACCCTCAAACTTAACGGTCCAAACCTAAATGAGTCGAAATAGTCCGTTTGACAGCCTAAGCCTAACCTAATGTTTGGTGGAAAATACAATTTAAAACAAAAAGTAATCGACCACTTAAAACAAGAGGCTCTGTCTAGAGTGGTAAACAGAATACTGCCAAAAATCTAAAGCTTGCTCAAAACTTAGTCCATTTCCATTGAAGTAAATCTTTTCAATTGAGAGAGGCTCTATTTAGTGTAGTTTGAAAATAATTCTTCTAAAAAAATTTATTGGACACATTTTTTTTCTATAAACTTTTATCTAAGTAGATTTTATGGATAATATTGCGTACATTCATAAAATTCTATATCCTGCTCTTTTAAATCCTTAATCAAACCGGTATGATTTAATTAGATATCTTAAAATATTGATGTTGCAAAATTATTTCAGTTCTTTTTTTCTTTGTAATAGAATTATAAAAGAAAAAATAAAAAATAATATATTTTGTATTGATTGAAATTGATGATTAATTGTTTTTTTATTGAATTAAAAATTATAAAAATAAATTTAAATATATCTAGAATATTATTTATAAAAAATAAAAATAAATAAAAATAAGATAAAAACAAAGGTTTAATATTTTACATTCTCTTTCCTCAATGATGAGGGTTAGTTGTTCTTCATCTCAATACGTACGGTGATTATATATCTAGCCATTTAATTAAGTGAAACATAGAGTAATAATAATACTTTACTTTTATAGCTACGTTTTGATGTCAATGTCATTGAGCACTGAAATTTGCCGATTAAAAATTTGCCACGAGAAGAGTGCGCTACAAATTTTTTTTCCCTTATGGGTTTAGCTATTAAAAAAAAACTAAAGTTAATTGAATATTTTTTTATAAATTAAAGATATTTATAATTAAAATTTTAATTATATTTAAAAAAAATATTTTGTGATATAAAAAAATTTAATTATAAAATTAAAAATAATTTAAAAATATAATTAAAAATAAAAAAATATACAAATTTAATTAAAAATTTAATAAAATTATAAAGTTTAACAGAATAATTAAACTATTAATTAAGAACACTTATTACATATTTTAATAGGAGAAAATTCAAACTTTTTTTTATATTTTTTAATTTATTTTTTTAATTAAAAATAAATTTTTAATTTGGTCCTTATTCATATAACATAGGGCAAAAAATCCAAATAAATCAGGCTGAGAAGTTTTCTACCCAAATCAGCCAAAACCAAAATTTTATCAGCAATCAACCAATGACCATTTTAATGTAATTCGAATCAACATTATTCGAACTCAAAATGCAAGTAATTCGAAACAACTTGCTTCGAATTACATATAAAAGAAATTGTATGTAATTCGAATCAACATGGTTCAAATTATGCATTGTTAAATCGAATCTAGTCGATTCGAACTATTAGGAAAAATGACCTAAACAGAATTCAAATTAGGTCGATTCGAATTACTAAGAAACAAGAAGCAATCCTTAATTCGAGTTGACTTGATTCGAATATATATATATATATATATATATATATATATATATATATATATATATAGTGCGAATTAGGTTGTTTCGAATTAGTGTGTTCGAGACCTGTATATATATGTGATGAACGTGAGTTGCTCTCATTATTGAGGGGTCATATGGCTGGTGAGGACAGTTTTATATTGTTGGTACACCACAGAGGATCGATTAAGAGGAAAACTCGTTCCGGTGTCAAGTTCACCGATAAGGATCCTCTCTGTATTATCGTGAGTTCTACGACAAGCTATTATGACCTTGCTAGGTCTGTACTGCTGAAACTTGGTCTGGATGGTGTGAAAAGGGTTAAGAAGTTTTTCTATCGCATTCCAATCTCGGTGCTCCAAGATAGCGTGAAGTATGATTGTTTCACGATCGGGAGTGATGAGGACTTGCAGGTCATGTTTCTTTGTCGCCGGCAGTTTTTCGAAGTGAGGACACCAGAGCTATTGGCAAAGCTGGTTGATGTGGTGTCCAACTCGGGGGGTTCGAACTGGAATACCAACACTTTAGCGACGGTTGCCGGTTCTAGCTCAAGACCTGCCGTGGCATCTTCCTCAGTCTCTGCGTACGAGCCACCCGCCCCGCCTGTCGCCTCCCCTTCGTTTGCTGTTGATCTCAACGGCAGTGTTGGCGACGAGGTTGGAACAGTGGAACTTCTACCTACCTCTGTACAGTGTGTTGCACCGGCTGGGGCTGGAGATGGATTGTTTGATGATCTAGAGGATGATGATGTAGAGCCGGATATGATTGCTGATGACAGTGGCGATGATATTACAGCGAGTGAGCCTGCCGGTGCAGGTGGTGGTTCTAGCTCTGGCACACAGCAATACCCTTCTCATTTTTCATCTTTGGACCTGGATGCCATGAGGGAGGCGGGGGTACCTGGGGAGCCTACTGGATTTGGCGCTAGAGATGCAGAAGGGTCAGCTGGTATGACAGAGTTTCAGGTTGGTCAGCAATTTCAGGATAAGGAGGATGCCCTGTCAAGTGTGAAGACTTACAGCATCCGCCGAGGTGTACAGTACAAGGTAGTGGAGTCTGATTATTGTCGTTATATTGGCAAGTGTTCTGAGTTCGGGAATGGGTGCACATGGTTGATTAGGCTGAGTCTCCGGCAGCGTAAGGGCATTTGGGAGGTCAAACGGTACAATGGACTGCATACTTGTCTGGCCAGCTCTATCTCCAGCGATCACAGGAGTTTGGATTATCATGTGATATCGGCATTCATTATGCCAATGGTTAGAGCCAATGCATCCGTCAGCATCAAGGTGCTCCTAAATGCGACTGCCTCACACTATGGGTTTAGGCATACCTACAGGAGGGTCTGGATGGCGAAGCAGAAGGCTGTGGCCGTCATTTATGGTGACTGGGATGAGTCTTACAATGAGCTCCCAATGTGGGTGTTAGGAGTGCAGCTGACCATGCCTGGTTCTATTGCAGTTCTTCGAACTAGCCCTGTTCGAGTTGGGGGACAGCTGGACGAATCTCAAGCTTATTTTCACATACTGTTCTGGACTTTTCCACCGTATATCGAGGCATTTCGTCTTTGCAAGTCATTGGTGAGTATTGATGAGACCCATCTATATGGCAAATATGGGGGTACTTTACTTGTTGCGATTGCACAGGACGGGAACTGCAACATACTCCCTGTTGCATTCGCACTAGTCGAGGGTGAGAATGCTGAGTCCTGGTCATTCTTTCTCTCCCAACTGGTACGTCACGTCCTAAAGTGTGATGGTGCACTTCCCGAACGGCATGTGAAAAGTGTGCGTCTCCGGACACCACCTCTCGACGAATGCACTCACAAGCGGCTCTGCTAATCGGAACCATCTGTCGTTCAGTCTCGCAAGATGGTATAATTCGGCCATCTGCAAGTATGAAACGTATCGCTCATCAAGTCGCATTCCCTGCTGGCGCCGCATACTCGAAATGCAACGCCGGGGCTGCGTAATACATGGACCACATGATTAGAACAGATTCAAAAACCGGTTACAAATACAAATCAGGACATAAACAGCTAATAAATACCACTTGAAAAACGATATGTATCAAACCACTAGCAAAAACCCATTGTCAAATCGCATCCAAATAACCACTAGAAACACAGCAGCCTAAAACCGCATACAAAAAACAACTAGCATAAACCAAGGGCAACTCCACTTACAAAAACCACCGGCCAAAACCGCTCAATATAACAACTACCTATACCACCTACGTAAACCGCTAGCATAAACCATCAACAAAACCGCATAGAAAATCACTATACAAAACCGCATGCAAAACCTCTTATATAAACCACTAGCAATACCACCATAATAAACCACTAGCAACACCACTTTAATAAACCATTAACATATAGTAACAACAAAAACCACTAAACATATACCACTATCAAAAACCACTAACCTCGTCGTTGATCACCCCGGCGATATGAGCGACTCCATCCAAACGATACAACCTTCCCGGATCGTCCCCCATCGCGTCAATATGCCTCTCGACTCTTTGCCGAACAGATTCTGGATCGTTTTCTCTAGGATTTGGTGGGGTATGAGGAAGGAAAACTGATTCGAATGAGCTTGGTTCGAACTCCTTATATAAGCAACTCACTAATAATTCGAATCAACTAAATTCGAATTACCAAATGTCACCAACAATGAATAATTCGAATCAATATGATTCCAACTCCATAAAGTAACGTAAGCCTACTAATTAGAATCGAGACAATTCGATTTATGCTTGACTAATTCGATACTACTTGATTCGAATTACATGCAATTCCTTTTATATGTAATTCGAAGCAAGTTATTTCGAATTACTTGCATTTTAAGTTCGACTCATGTTGATTCGAATTACATTAAAATGGTCATTGGTGAAATGCTGAAAAAATTTTCATTTTGAGTGATTTGGGTAAACAAAATCTCTCCTTGATTTATTTGGATTTTTTGCCCTATAACATATGAAGGACAACATAACTTTTAAAAATATTTTTAATATTTAATTTATTTCAATTTAGTCTCCCAAGCTTTTGATTAGTTTTAAATCTACTTCTATTGTTAATTGACAATCGATGTATGGTTAACTTTTTTTTTTCAATTTTACTTTTCTTATATAATTATTAGACCGGAGAAGAAATTACTATCTAAATTATTAGCCAGCAATAAAAATGATCAAGAAGATTAGTAATGCTTCGTAGACAACAAATCCAAATCAATAAAAACAAAAGATTTATAACACAACATATAACAGTCACATATGAAACACGTGTGTATTACATCTGTTATTAAATAAAACAGATTTCACATTTTAATTCGAATTTTGGATGTTACGTACGTAGTTGTTAATTGTTATGGTTCACGAATTTTGGATGTTAACTATATATGACATTGAGTGCCATTATTATAAGTGCATTCAAGAGATATAATAATGTATCTATTGTGAATTTATAAGGTAAGGATTCATTAGATATAACATTAAGAAAAAATAGCATAATTTAGGATAAATGTTCTCTTAGTATTTATAATGTATCTATTGTGAATTTAGAAAATAATTTGAACTAGATTTTTGTTAAATTTAAAGTGTTGATTGTTTAAATTCTATTTTGTACATGTAACAATATATTAACTAACAATAAATCTTTAAATAAAGTTCAAATTCACGAGTTAGGTATATTTTATATATCTCATAACCTAATTATACTTCTAAAAAATTATATTTGGACCGAGTGGATGTCTTAGTCCGATGTTAGAGATATTTGATCACAAAAACATATTTGAGAATAACAAAACGAAAAAAAAAGCATTTATAAATAAAAAATAAATAAGTTGGATTGGTCGAGTGATTAATTCACTCGTTCGCTTAAATAAATGTTTAGAATTTAAATTCTGCTTTATATATGTAGCAATTCATTGGCCAACAATAAACTCTTAAATAGAGCTTAATATTACGACGGATTAGTCATTAGCCTACTAAACTAAAAGATACCATAAAAAACCAAAAAAAGAAAATCACACGTACATATATTTGCTCTCCTAACTCGCTTAATTATAACATGTAATGTCAAAAATACCCCTCTATTCGTGCTTCTCTACCAACACACATCCCACTTTAGGTTTCTTCTCTGATCTCCACCTCCACTACACCTTATTGGGATGAAGATGACAAAAGCTTCGGAGTTATTTGTTGGAATAGTAAGGTTGTTCTTCTAAATATAGTTCTTAGAAAGTTAGAATGATGCTTAGGAAATTAATTTAGTGGGATCCAAAAGATGACAAGTTTGATAGTCACAGGAACGGACCCATATTGAAATTTAAGGAGGCATTTGCCCCACTAAAATTTTGCAAAGCAAATGATAATTATATATGAATGTATATCTTTGTCTCTATCACTATATTATTTTTGTCCCATAATAAATTATAATATTCTTTTAGTTTCATGTTAAAAAAATTGTTTTATTAAACTTAACATACAAAAATATTTATGTTGTTAAATTTAATTTAGTATTAAAATTATAAATAAATAATTAAATCAATTCAATAAAAAAAATAATTAGTAGTGATAATGTATTTTTTGAAACTAAACAATTAATTAATTACTAAATTGAAACTTAGTTTTTTAAATATAAGTGAAATTATTAGTGTTTTTCTTTCAAAAATTAGTTAAGATAAAATAATTTATTAACTATATTAAAATATATAGTGTTTTTTATTTTAAATTTTTAAAATTATATAATATTTTTTATTTTAACTCTTAAATAATTTTGCTTGTAATATATTTTTAGTTGAAAACGTTTTTAATACCATAAATATTATAACAAATGGATTTTTTTTAATTGAGTGAGATTTTGGGAGGTAATCAATAGTTAAAAATTGTAATTAGTAGTAAAGTAATTATTTAAGAGCATATAATTTAATTTTAATATATTGAGAATATAAACTTTTATATGTAGTTATTCAATCACATTTTTTTTATAATTATTCACAATGAATATAAAAGATTTTTTTTTATTTGACCATACATAATTGACTAGACGTATAAAAATCTTTAAGTTAATAATGTATAAAAATTAAATTAAAAAATATTAAGTTATTTTGAAAATAAAGAAAAAAATTATTATAAATTAAGTTTTTTTATTTTATATAAATATATTTTTTATATATAAGTTTAATTTTTTTTTAGTATATTTATCTTCACTATTAAAATTTTTTGGATATGTGACTGTTGGTATATGTTGATTGAACGCTATTTGAAGAGAAATTTAAAGTGTTCTTTGGATTCATGGGGAGAAAGGGATATTTTTTACATTTTATATTTGTGAGTGTATGTTGGATAATTAAGATGAGGTAACTTAAATTTTAGGATAAGTTATATATATATATATATATATATATATATATATATATTTTACACAACAGCAGCTTTGGCCTGATGGCAAATGCACAAAGAGAAGAACTTAAAACCTTGAACTCTTATTGGATTCCCTCTTCTAATAATTATGACTAATAGTTACTATGCTATAATTATATATTATTAAAACATATATAATGAGAAAAAACAGTATTTTTTTTATTAAAGATAGACTCGAACTCCCAACCTCTTAATTGAGTGTGAAAAAATTATCTCATTTGAACTATTATTTATTGGTAGAAAAAACAGTACTTTAATTTCAAGAATAATTATAATCACATTGTTAAAGAAAACAAATTCGTTAGTTCTCATTATTAAAATTTTATTTTATTTTTTAGAAATAAGATTTGTTATACTTGTTTTTTTTTTTAAATTAGTTATGCTAGTCAGAAGTCCATAAAAAAATTTAAAATTTAAAATTCTGTTAATTTGTTAACGTAATTTAAAATTCAAAATTCTATTAATTTATTTTATTTTTATGTATATATATAATTAATCATTCTTCTCTATTTTCATTTAAATAAAAAATACATAAATTCTCTTTTAAAAAAATAAATATAAGAATTTAATACTGTGAGTATAAGTCACCAAAAAAAAAATACTGTGAGTATAAAAATTGTATACGGTAATTTGATGTATTTAAATAATTTTATAAGTAATAGATTAAAAAATTTATTACTTTTGCTGATGTTATACAATATATTATTTGTCTAAAATTCTTTTACACTGTTATAATATAAAATTTAAACTTATTTTTTAATTGTTAAAAATAAAAAAGTAAGAATCATAACTATTTTTTAGAACAAATATTAGATAGATGTGTTTTAAAATAATAAAATTCATCATTATTACTTATTATTAGTTGTTTTTCAACGGATTGGACTCTATAAATACGAAGACAAGGTCTCTTTCTAAGCGAAAACAAGTTCCATTGCGCAAATCCCTTTTTGCTTCTTAGTCTCTATTCAGAAAAAAAAAAAAAAAAAACCATATTATTGAACTATATAGTATATCATCACTTGCTTCTTTTTATTTTTCATCATTTGGATATAGATTAGATAAATGAAAGGGAGTAGTAGTGTTAGTAATCATTTATTGAAGCAGCAAAACATGATTATGATTTTGATTCTATTTTGGTTCACCAAGTTGGGCATGGTTTTAGGGCATAATCATGTTTTGGGAGTGCAGCCATTGTCAAAGATTGCCATTCATAAAACCGTTCTTGCACTTAACAATATGGCCGCCGTTGCAGCAGCTCCTACAGTGCTGGGCATTTCGGTAATATCCAATCTAATCATTCTTAATGTTGATTTTGATTTATGTATTTTATTTTATTTTAGTTGTTTCTCATCATTAATATATTCAATTATTAATTTAGATTTATTATTTGAGTTAAATTTTGATACACTCACTGTATAAAAAAAGAAAATATTAAAAAATGTGAACAATAGATATATCGGATGTTCATTTTACTAGGTATACGGATGATTATTTTAATATTAAGATTTAGATGGTTAATTTGAAAGTGTAGTGTGTTTTTATTTGATTGGTGGTTGTTCATGTTGTTCAAGATGGTCATTGTTTACTCAACACTCGCCAATATTTTATATAATCGTAAAATCTTTTGAATGATCATTCACGTGGTCAATAAAAATAGTAATTTTTTTCAATAAGATGACCTTACGTGATACATGTGTAAAATTGGTTTACATACTACGTTAAAATTAAAAATTATATTTTATATCAATGATTTAAAATTAAAAATTTATAACTTAAAATTTAAAATTTATAATTTATAATTTATAATTTAAAATTAAAAAAATGCTACCATCTTTATATTTTTCGAAATGCAATAACATTCGTTCCTACTTACTTTAATTTGGTGGTTGGCTTGTTGCATCTCTTGGATCCTACTTTGTTAATGGAAAATGCTTATTGGATGTTGGTTTAATTTAGGGAAAAAAACATAGAAGGAATGAACAGCTAATTATATTCAATTATTAATTATTCCTGTTAGTATTCTCACTACTCACTATTCACTATAAAAATCTAAAAGTAAAATCTTATTTAGGATAATAATATTCTCGATGTCGGGTCCATGCTAGTTTGGTCTTTTCTATAAATTATGATATTTTAACCCTTAATAAATTAATCAATAACCGGAGCAGGTAGAAAGCCTTTGCTATTTTATTTTAAGCATCATCATGTGTTAATATAAAATATTATTATCACCAGGAAATTAAAGTGGTATGATACATTATTAAAAAAAATCCAACTAGACATATCTAATAATCTAATAAATAAGTTTTGTTTTCTCCTGATAGAGTCAAGTCTAAATCAATAATGCTTCAATAACTGTGTATAAATATATATTAATTTAACAATAGGGATATTTTTATGTATTTATTATTCTCTGATATTAAATTAACGTAGCTTTTTACTTATTAGTGGATAAAAAGCATGAGTCATATAACATGAGTCACGCATAGAAAAGATATACAATATGTCACTACTCACTAGCAAGAAAATAAGTTATATTTAATTTTTTGAAAATTATACAGATGTTAATGTATATAAACCTTATTAGCTTCAGATTTTATATATGTAGGTTTAATTTTAGCATTGAGAATTTTTATTATTACTTATTTCTCTTAAAATTTTAAATAAATATAGTGGAATTTATAATTATTGTCACTATAATAGTTACGCTGATTATACAATTTTGAGAATATTAAAGTGTTATTAAAATTAAATTTATATTTTTTATTTTTTAACACATTTTTTCAAATCTATTTAATAAGCATTTATAATATGGTTGCAGGGCGAGGATACAGCATGGGTGACTGTGAAAGTTCTAAATCCAATGCCATCAAATGATGACTGGGTTGGAGTTTTTTCTCCTGCAAAATTCAGGTAATGCAGGGAAAATATTTTCTTCAATTTTTTTATATTTAAAAAAATAAAATATGATCTCTTCTTATCTTTTGAATAAAAGTTAGTAATTTAGTCAGTATTATTGGTAATAATTATTAAATTAAAAAAACAAATAAATCTTTAAATTTTTAATTTGAATATATAAAATTTTTTAATTAATTAAAATACAAAATTCTTTAATTTTTAAAATATAAGGTATTTAAATTTTTCTATTTAAAATATACAAAGATAAATTAATTTTAAAAAAAATTTAAATATCTTATTTTAAAAAGTGAATCACGTTTTTGTATTTTTAGTTAATCAAAAATTTATTAATAACCACTCTGAAAACGTTTATTTAATAATACTTTCTCTATTTCATAAATGGAATCAATGGATACATTGTATAATGACTAAATTTTAGTCATAAAATTCAAAAATAAAAAAGTGAGTCCCATTTTTTTTCATTTCTACTTTTAAACACAAAAATTATAAAAAATATTCCCTTCATGATAAGGGCATCTTTCAGTACGTTTTAAATTTAGTGACAAATTTATATTTAGTTTGGTAAAACTTTTATTTTTGAAAAGTAGCTTATAAAAGTTAATTTTTAAAAGATGAGTTTTTAAAAGTTATAATATTTATGTTTGGTAAATAAAATCAGAAATAGCTTTTAATAAACGTGTAGTATTAGAGAGACAATAGTTTAAGCGTACAATGTATATAATGGATTAAATCTTTAATTCATAAATAAAATGAATAACCATCTAGTAACACTAATGGTCATATCTCTAATACTTCCTAAACCTACATTGTACGCATTGTACATTTAGGCCATTAGCTCCCTATACTTTCTCTTAATAAACACAAGCAACATCAATTGTGTTTGGTAAAATAGTTTTTAAAATTTTAAAATATTTTAATAGACATAAATGTAAGTATTAAATTTAAAAATTAGTTAATATATGAAATTATATTAGACTTTTAAATTTTAAAAAATACAAGTCAACTTTAAAAAATTCTATCTTAAGTGTTTTCAAAAGTACCTCAATTTTTTAAAAGTTAAAAGCACATAATCTTTTTTATGTATCAAATATAAAATGAGGAGTTTGAACTTTTAAAACGTACAACCACCTCTTAGTATCTGATTATACGAAAAGGTTATTATGATTATGGTGACTATGAGATTACGATGCATATGAAATTTTTGCCAATATTTAACAAGTGCAGTTAAAATTAATGTGATATTGTTCTATTATTTAGTAATAATTTTTAATTTAAAAAAATAAAAAATGATTAAATTTAAAAATTGGTTAAATAATAAAAAAATATGACCTAAATTTAAATTATATTCTTTTAATGTTGATAAAATTTTATAGCCACTATAATTGAGTCATATATATAAATCCGATGTAACCTAGTATATATACAACTCCAAAAATAAAATACAATAATCATTCGTGCAACTCAAATGTTCATCCCATGTTTATAAGATTGGTTAGAGTATAATAATAATAATAATAATAATAATAATAATAATAATAATAATAATAATTTCTGGATATGTCATTCAAAGATATATGAACATGTGAATGAACAAAATAAATGAAAGTAAATTTATTATGAGATGCAGTTCAGGAAATTGTCCACCAGCACCAGACAGCATTGGCTGGCAAGAAACTCCATACATTTGCCAAGCTCCAATAAAGGTTAGCTAAGCTAATAAATCAGTGATATATATTATTAATACTTCAATTAGGAACTCAACTTTTTTTAGCCAATATTAGTATTTTTTAATTTTAATATACTCTAAATTCTTTAAAAAATATTTAAAAATAATTTACAATAAAAAATTGACTAATACTAGCTACTTCAGAGTTGGTTTATTATACTTTTTTATTAATTACTACCTCCATCCACAAATAATTGTTGTTTTTAGAGGATTTTTCCCAAATAAACAAAAATGGTGCTGTTCAAAAAAAGGATAATTACACAATAAACCCTACTTAACTTTCTATCTTTATTTAGAGGTTTTGGAATTTGAGTCTCACTCCTAACTTTAAAAAACGATATGGCATATATACTTTAATATTATTCGAATTATTGTAATGTAAAAAATGACTTGAATGAATGCATGTGACAGTACAAGTTTGCAAATCACGATAATTCAAACTATCTTAAGACTGGGGCAGCTGTTTTGAAGTTCCAGTTGATTAATCAACGTGAAGATTTCTCCTTTGCACTCTTTTCTGGAGGATTATCATCGGTAATGATTATTAAATACCATTTCATCAATTAATTAAGCATGCTAATAATATTCAAAATATAAGATGAATTGAAATGCTGACTGGAATTCATGAGATTGATCACTGCAGCCAAAGCTTGTGGCGGTTTCAAAAAACGTAAGATTTTTGAACCCTAAAGCACCTGTGTATCCGCGTCTTGCTCTTGGCAAGTCTTGGGATGAAGTAAGTTCTTGAATAACATCCTTCAAATAGTTCATTTTGATGCAAAATCTATTGTATGTTTGAACATTAATTTTATATTTTGATGTGTGTATTAGTAAATGTAAATATCTAGATAATTCGTTTTGATTGGGATAAAAGGCCAGTTTGGCTAAACTTTTTAAATAAGTTCTTTTGAAAAATGAGTTTAAAATATAAGGACTTTTATTAATAATAACTTTTAAATAAGTTATTTTGAGTTTGGATAATTATTATAGAAGTTCTTGTTTTAAAGTTGTGCATTAAATAAGAGTGATAAAATAACTTTTGAAAATAGGAGAAATCACATTTTTTAACTTCTTCAAAAGCTCTTAAATAACTTTTTGAAAAGTTAAAAATTTATCTACACATTAATGTAACTTTCTATAAGTCAAAAGTTGAAAAAAAGTAGATTTTTGGTGTTTCCCAAACGGACCCAAAGTATTCAGCCTGTTTTTATGACTATTCACACATGAAATATTAAAAAGTAGTTATATTTATTATGATAATATGTAATTAAATTCATGTGTTAGATATCGGTACACCCTTAGCACATCAAAATGAATCCTATTTTTATTATCAAATATTTTACACAGATATCTAATTACATATTTACATGTTCTTATGTTAATAAAAATAATTTTTTACTACACTACTTAAATGATCATTAAAAAAAAATAAAAAATGATTGAATTATTGTGCTATAATTAATGCTGGGGTTATGGAAAATGGTGCATGAGTAATATAAATTAAGCATTGATAGATGCTAACAATGTAAAGAAATGTTTAAACAAGTGTAGATGACAGTCACATGGACAAGTGGATATGACCATAGAGATGCCATACCCTTTGTTGAATATGTTTCTAATGGAGGAGAGGTTAGACGTGCTCCTGCTGGAACATTGACATTTAATCGAAACAGCATGTGTGGTATGAATTTAATTATTCATGATCTTTTTGAAATTGATTAATACTTAATTACTGATACAATTATTTAAATTAACGAATAAGTATGTGATTAATTTCGAAAATTCTTACAGGTGAACCTGCACGAACTGTTGGGTGGCGTGACCCAGGTTTCATACACACAAGCTTCCTTAAGAACTTGTGGCCTAATTTGAGGTTTGCATGCATTCAACTATCATTATTTGCATGTTCATGGCATTACCACTATTTACCATTGTTTGTTCTAATTTGTTTTTTCTTTTTTCTTATTAAAAATAAAAACACAGGTACACTTACACGTTGGGGCATTTTCTGACTAATGGCTCTTACGTTTGGAGTAGGACTTTTTCATTCAAGGCACCACCATTTCCTGGACAGAATTCATTGCAACGTGTTATTATATTTGGTGACATGGGAAAGGTAGTACCAACTATTAGAATTTCTTTTAACCAAAACTTAATAGTAGTGAACTCCAAACCTTTTTCTTCTCATGCAATCTTTCAGGCTGAGCGTGATGGTTCAAATGAATATGCTGATTATCAACCTGGATCACTTAACACCACTGATCGACTCATTGAGGATTTGGCAAATTATGATATTGTTTTCCATATTGGGGACATGCCATATGCCAATGGTTACATCTCACAGTGGGACCAATTCACAGCTCAAGTGCAAGAAATTTCATCAAGAGTACCATACATGATTGCAAGGTTAGTTGGCTTCTTGGCATGTCCCTTGATTACATTTCATTGAAGTTATCATTTTCTACATTCTTATGAGACTGAAAAAATATCTGGTTCAGTGGAAACCATGAACGTGATTGGCCAAACACAGGATCATTTTATGATACTCCGGATTCAGGTGGTGAATGCGGGGTTCCAGCAGAAACCATGTATTATTATCCTGCTGAGAACAAAGCCAAATTCTGGTAAAATTCCTTCATTATAAATACAAAATATGATGAGGCATCATTACCTTTCTCGATTTGATTTCAGATTTTGGATGAAAAATTGGAATAATGCAGGTACAAAGCAGATTATGGCATGTTCCGGTTCTGTATAGCAGACAGTGAGCATGACTGGAGAGAGGGAACAGAACAGTACAAATTCATTGAGCATTGTCTTGCAACAGTTGACAGAAAGCAGCAACCATGGCTGATATTTGCGGCTCATCGTCCACTTGGGTACTCCTCTAATTCTTGGTATGGCATGGAGGGCTCATTTGAAGAACCCATGGGACGGGAATCTCTCCAAAAGCTTTGGCAGAAGTACAAAGTAGACATTGCATTTTATGGACATGTCCATAACTATGAAAGAGTATGCCCAATTTATCAGGTAAATAAAGCATGACTTGACATACCATTGTTCCATTGCTTCATGATATATATATATCATGAGTAAAAATGACAAAGCTAGAATGCTAATTATCTAAATGGCTATGATATGATGCAGAATCAATGTGTCAACGAAGAAAAAACACATTATTCTGGCACTGTGAATGGTACAATCCATGTTGTTGTTGGCGGTGGAGGAAGCCACTTGTCCGACTTCGTGGCGTCACCCCCTGTCTGGAGTATTTACAGGGACCATGACTACGGCTTTGGCAAGTTGACAGCATTCAACCATTCATATCTCATGTTTGAGTACAAGAAGAGTAGTGATGGTTTGGTCTATGACTATTTCACCATTCATAGGGACTACAGGGATGTCTTGGCCTGTGTGCATGATGGTTGTGAGAAAATCACTTTAGCAACCTGAGCGTTAGACTGTTATGTCTCTATGAACTTGTAGTGATTTTTAATGATCTTGTAGTGGAATGGAATAAAACACTCAAAATAATAAGGGCCTTCTTACATATTTACTCTCCCTGTAAGATAGAGGAAGACTGGCACATAACTTCCAATATATGAGTGGAAATCACTCCACTAAAACTTTATAGCCTGTACTATACATTCATGTGCTCCCTATCTATGTTGCTTAATGGTAGAAAACTACATAAGATATATTACATCAGCATCAAATGAACCATAGACAAAATGAAATCGAATATGCACACCTGCTACCATCTTGGTTAAAGAAACTTTGTTGGCATTTGGCAAATTGCACTCTTAGACATGACAAATACAACTCCCTCTCTCTGAACGTGTGGGAAGCTAGCAATTTTGCAAATCCTTCATATAAGTTATGGAAGCCATCAAAAAGCATAAACATCATTGCAAACCAAAACTTTAGGTGAAACTTGTTAAAATTGGACTCAGTGCAAGATACTGACACTTGAAAGCCTTTATACATTTCTATCAACCATCCATTTCAATATCACAAACTTTGTTACTTTCATCAGCTGCTGAGTTGACAGATCCTAACAAATCATCAATTCTTAGAGGAGAGTGTCGAACACTGTATTGGAACATAACCTGTAAAATTGACAATTGGATTAAGACTACTACACTCAAAATTTCCATAAAAAAGAATGATAAAAAAATTAATATGAATCAATAATTTTTCCTGAGATTGTTGAACCAATAATTATCTATAGTGATTGTGTTAAATAGGATAAGTAGTGTTTCCCCTGGCAATCAAATGGTATACCTTGTGATTGCATTCCCTTTAAAAATTAAAATAGCTACAATAATGATATATGTTTCATATGGATTTGTCATCCATCCGTACCCAAATATTGGTGTTTTAATGAAATGAGAAGTTGTGGTTAGTTTAAGAAGGTTGCTAGAATACTCCTTTACTACCTTAGAGAAACTATCAGCAGAAGCACGAGCACGGTTGGCCTTGCCTAGATAATTTAGATCAGCTTTCTCAAGTTTTCCATCCACCAAAACCAGTCCCCCTTCTCCAATTGCAAACCGTACAAGAAATCCTGAATGCAACTCTGACTGCAAATAGAAGAAAGTTGTATAAAAATTACTTGGTAAAACATTGGAAAAAAAAGTGAATTTTGATGGTTAATCTACTTGTCTTTGCTTTTACATTTCATGATTGAAAGGTTGTCATACTATTCGACCCAAATGATTATTTTTCCCATCAATTGAATGATGTTCAAAAGAAAATCAGTTTTCTAGAATCCTTGTAAAGATACATTATATATAGTGGCAGAGATGCAGAATTTGTTTATTTTCACAATTAATTCAAGTAAAAGAAACAGGAGCACAATTATTTCCTCTTTCAAACAAACCTCATGCATAAAGCCTCCATCTAAACATCCAAATACTACAGGAGGATCATCGGAAGTGCACAGCTTTCCACCTTCTTGTAGCTCCAAAACCACCTGGTTTGGTAAGCCAGAAAATTGATCGATCATCATTGGACCATCAGCACTCATTAAAATTATCATATAAGGAAATAATGAATGAGTATGCAGACTTGAAGAATATACTTTATTTAATTTCATGATTTCATCTACCCAGTACTGTTGCTACCAGGAGAAAAAAAGTGTATCGGGAGACATGCAAAATCACACTATATCTATACATGGTAAAACTCCAACAGAGCAAGCATATACTTCACAATGAGGTTGTCTTATGAGATATACACTTTTTCTTGAAAATCAAATTTGTACAACTCTCAAAGAAATATAAACTATAAACTATAAAGCAAGAAAATTGTTTCATAGAGTGCATAAAAAGATATACAAACAGTCAATCCATACATGCAATATTCAATTTATGTCACAAGGGCCGGAAATCCATAAACACGAGACAAAACTGAAATATATACACAACAAAGAAATGGCATGACAACGCAAACAACGAAAATATAAAAAGGAAGCATGAACAGCACCTGCTGATGATTTGGAACCTGTCCTTTGCTATCTGTGTCCATGACATACTGACTGCAGTTCTCATCCTTCCAAACCAATGCTAGTGGTGTAATTCCTGTCTGATAGTGTGCATGCCTAAGAAATAAACCAAATCAAAAGGAATCATCAAAAAGAAAAAACAGCGCATAACAAATGAAAATGGAAAATAAATTTAACAAAAAGCTCATTATTAGACACCACAAGTAATATGTGAGAAAAGGCCCAGACACTGTTATTAATTCACTGCATATTATTTCTCAAGCATTAGGAATGCCAGTTGAGAAGACTACATTTCTCAACAAATATGCAAAACAATCCATTTGCAAAATCTGTTAAGATGCATTCTGACCTAGGTTAGCATAGTCGGAACGAATGTGTTTTGATATTGAAAGTTCTTACGAAATTCTCTCAACATCCACAGCAGTAGCACATAAAACAATACAAAAATTGAACAATACGTTGTAAGGAAGGCTTGTAATTACTTGTTATAAAACAGAAGACCATCTTTTACATAAGGCACAGATCCAGTATAGGCAGCACATAAACCGCTCTGGTCGCAGCAGTACACTGGAACCAAACTGAACCTGTACTTGTGATAATGCGAGGGAGGTTCACAAGCGCCAGTCTCAGCAAGCTTGGAATTCAACCAGAAAAACCTAAATTCTGCAGCGCAATCATAAAGCGAGTAGCCACGCCAGCAAACCATGTCAATCACATAGTAAGTCTGATCCACCTGATAACCCAAAACAAATGAAGTTTTTCAAGAACAAGATAGTGCAGAGAGAACAAGTGAAAGACACAAATTATCAAATTGCTAAGCAATACAAATAAAGGAGATGCCTATTATCACAATATTTATAGCATTTTATTTGTTTTCACATGTAAAAGTAACATCCCCCAAACTCAAAACTCTTGGAAACCTACACAACGGTGCACAAGAATCAAACTCTTATATATATCTTGTTTTGCTTATAAATGGAACAGTTGCATTAACAAGTAAAACTAGAGGATCAAAATTGAAAATAAATAAATAAAATTAAAGAAAACTCAGCAACGAAATAACTAACCTCGTGAAAAATGCAGTCCAAAATGGAGTAAGACTGAGCAGGACCAGAGGAATCCTTTCTTCTCGCACCATTCGGCAACTCCGACGGAAAACGGTGCAGTATCGAACCGTTCCTTAAACGACTTATCGTCGTGCCGTTGCACGAAACCACAAAGCATCGTTTTCCAGAAGGCCTAGCAAACACAAACCTGCAAAACAATAAACAAACAATCAAATTGGAAATTCAAATTTATTTGAAACGAAAACTTCTAGAAGATTCAATTAGGAACGAGAGTAAGTAAGAACTACGAACCAGTCTTGTGAGAGATTTTCGGGAATGTCGATCATCCATTCGGGATGCATCAGCTGTTTCGCGAACCATTTCCGAGCCTCCGCGCCTTTCAGCTTCGACGCTTCAACCACGTCAAGCTCCTTCGGTGACTCGGGAGCTTCGGAGTCAGGTATAAGTTCGTCGTGAAGTTCGGGTGCTGATTCGGGTTCGGGTTCGAGTTCGTGCGGTTGTTCGAGCGATAAGGCGGTGGAGGCGAGGAATCGAGCATGGTTCTGGGCGTCGCGTCGATTCTGTGCCTGCCGGAGCAGGGACTGCTGCCTGCGCTTCTCTTGATCAGAGATCAACGGTCGTTTGAATGGACGGCGGAGATCGTGCGGTGCCATGGCTAGAGCCGCTCCTTCAGCTTCTCTCAAATCACAACACAAAATAATATATTGAACACATACACAGTTTGGCGCTTTCCCCGTCGTTTTGAACGTTTTTTCTTTTTCTTTCTTTCTCTTTTTGCTACACAGAAAAGAATCGTTTAATGGACCATCTTCAGGCCCAAAATGGGCATAACTAAAAGTTCTAAATTTTTATAAGCCCAAAAATAAACAAGAGCAAAAACAAACCTACATCCGAATGCAACTCAATCCATTATTTATCTTATGACCAAAAAATCATATCTATTATTTATTTTTTCATTTGGTCAAAAACAAAAAACACAAACACACACAACTCAATTGTTGACAGAAGCCATCATCTGAGCAAAAATACTTCATGCAGAATAATGGAAGAACAAGCAAAATCTATTTCCCCATACACAAAGCAGGTTTAAAGGCAAGGGATTTGCATGATAGATGGTTAGGCTTTTGAAGAGGAAAATAGTAAAACGCAGTGATATATGGTTGGGATTTTGAAGGATTTAGAGATAGTTACTAGTTAGTATAATCTGAACCGGGTTTTTGAACTCTTAATTTTGTTAACACATAATTTGACATTCGGCTGAACCGGTCATGAAGAGAGAACAGTTGAAGTTGAACAGCGCTACGAAGAAGTGTGTTGAGTGGTGAGTATGGAGCAATCGCTGTGGGGTCATTTGTCGCTTCTTCTGAGGGCCAACACAAAGGAATCCGTTGAATACATTCTTGAATCACTCTGGCGAACGCGAAAGTGCGGTCTCGACTCTTCAGAACGACGTGTCATCCAAGACATCCTCCAGCTTCAAAACGACACCGACCTCGACCCCGTTAGCTGCCGTTTTAATCTTCCTTCAATTTCAACTCACCAACTGTTTGTAATAATGCTTAGCTGAATTCTTTTTCTTCTCTTCTCTTCTATTTCCAGCTTCTGGTGTGTCTTCGAATGTTGATTCGGAGGTGCGTCTATGAGAACACGAGCAAGGACGAAATCACCAAGCTCTTTCCGAATGAAGTGTTGCCGGAACTGCAGAAGCTGTTGACGATTCTGTTGCACAAGTTTCAGCCATTGTGGCAACAAGATGTGCTCAAAGATAAGGTTCGTTCATTTACTTATTCTGATTTTGATTATGAGTGCGATTTTTTCTAAGGATTGTTGTAATTTGGAGTGTGTGTGTGTGTGTGTGTGTGTGTGTGTGTGTGTGGTGTGTTTCAGAATGTTGTGCCTAGGTTAAAGGCAATGACATGGAATATGGCAAATGCTGATGAAGATTCAACAGACCCTGCAGCTGTTATTAATTTGAAGGTATATAGGCATATAGCACCTATTCAACTGTAGTAAGATCAATCTCTTTAAATACTCTTTTCTTTTTTAGGGAGAATCACTAATTTCGTCCATGGAAGATTGAAATACTGATAAATTAATCACAAGTAGAGATGAAATTATTAGCAATTGATCTTTTAGGGGCTATTTTGTTAGTTTTTTTTTTTTTTATATTTTAGAGACTAATTTGCCAAAGCTGTGCCTGTAAGGGTTTTGTTAGTTTTTTATATCTTTGAGGGTAAAACATTTTTGCTAATATGGATTATAGAAAATGTATGGTTGAATGTCAATGCATATAACTTTGTTTTTGTTGCTGGTCATACAATAAAATTAAATTCTAAAGTTGCACATATGGTATTCAATGTATAATGGTCAAGTTCAACTTTATGATTTTCAGCTTCAAAATGATTCTCAACTTCACTCTGGAGAGCTTGATGTTAAGTTCCGGTTGGCTACGGACACTCTAGAGATGATGCTGAAATCAATGCACAGTATTAGAGACCAATTTTCAACCTCAGTAAATATTTTCCTGAAATTTGTTCTTTAATATAGTATTGGATAGGAATAGAATTCTATTTTTATTTTGGCTTTGTGATATTTTAATTAGCCTGTCTTATGTTGTTAGGAGGAGGTACCAAATGGCCATTAGTAACAGTAAACCAGTGGAGTTTCACACGAGATGTGTCATAAAGAATGGTATGCATGACTAACTTGGTGTGCTGCTTTTCTTAGTGTTTGTTTGGTTGTCAAGGTAAAAATTAAGTAGAATTTGTGGGTGAGTTCCGTGTAATTTTACACATTAAAATCAAAATGAAAATTTCCTTCTTATGTTCACTCTGCAACCAAACATACCCTTAGTAGACTAAAGCTGGCCAAATTTTTTGTGGCAAAAAATAATCTGATTGATATTTTAACCTAATCAAATTGCATTCTTGACATATTTGAAATTTTCTTTCAGCGAGGGATGCAACTATATTGTGTTGTGTTTCTACCCAAGTTGTTAAAAGTTTTTATTAGATGTAATCTTCTATGAGAAACAGTTCATAACATGTTTAATAGCGCTTCAATGGCCAAGTGATTAAGAGAAATGGAAATAAAATTGCCAGGTCGACTCTAGACTCCCCAGACCATTACATGTAAAACTGTAAACATCTGTTAGATTTTGAGTATATATATATGGCTGATCCTTAAACACTCTGTACTAAGTAAAGAGTGCTGTATTTACCTACTAAACCAATCTTAGCTCTTCATTTATTTTTTTTATATCAATGATTAAAATTTATAATTTATAATTTATAATTTAGGATTTAGAATTCATAGTTTAAATTTTAGGGTTTATATCAAGGGGCGTCCTTACTTTCTCCAAAGCGCATTAGCATTTGCCTATATATATTGGTATGTGATTTAGTTTCAAATTCTCTAATTTGTCACTTCTGATATCTTGCAGATAAAAGAAGTGTGTAATATCTGCCAAATATTGATGCTGTGTCTGTATTTATAAAGTTAATACTTGATGGTGATTTCAACTTGATCTGAGTTTTGGATCTTTGCGTATTTGAAGGGGGCATTCAAGCTGCATTGACATTTGTGGTGGTGGTGAGGGAGTAGTTGAAGCATGATTCGGACTGATCCTTAAAAACTGACCAAACCTTTGGCATTTGATGATTGGTTTGGTATTTATTATTATTTTTAAATGTTTATATAGTCATGCTTTTTAGATGAGAACATTCTAATCTGATACAACTTGCGTTAATATAACGTCATAGTTTAATGGATAGAGTAGTTTCCTTCCCTTGATGGAAGCTATTCTATTGCGTAATTCATGGATGTGACAACCCCATTTGTAATGGGAATATAGAAGTTTCAACTTTCAACAAATAAATATGCATACTTAATTACTTAGCATTTTTTTATTAAACGCGAAAATAAAAATAGTACATAAAAGTTTAGATTGGTTTGGCGCTAGTCATCGCACTGAAAAAAAAAAATAATGCATAAAATTTTCGGCTTTTTTAACTGCAAATACAGATATCTATGGATCATTTACTAAACTGACTTTTGTATTAGCAGCAAAAATTAACAGGTAATTGTAAAATATGAAATTCTTTTTACTGATCAAGACACATAATAGTTGTGCGATATGCAGACTATAAACTTTTGTTAAATAGTGATGTTTAAAATTTAGTGAGAATGGTGCCTCCTATTATTTATTTATTTATTTATTTATTTTGTTTGGTTCCATCAAGTTCAATCTTGTTACCTCTTTGTTGAACAAAGTTCCGTTGGATTTTCTGAAAAATCTAAGTATCTAATCTTACCAGCTGTGTAGGGATCCAGTGAACTCTTCCACCTGTTTTGGTTCTGTTCTTTTCTTGTTGGCAAAGACATAGTGATAATGTGTAACTATGTAAGTAACAGAAATATTTTGGTTTTTTTGACAGTGGGAATGTGGCAGTCTCGTGAGGGATGTCATGTGATGTGTATTTCATTGGTTAAATGATCACAATATTCTTCCCTTTTTTTTCTTTTTCTTTTTTTCCCCCTTTGGGTATAATCACAATAATATTCTTCTTTGTCATCAACAATCAAGTGTCTGGAATAAAGTTACCAATCTATACAGCCAGTTAGGGCGTGATTGAAACTGAAAGCGCCTGACCAAAAAAAAAAAAAAAGAAGAAACTGAAAGAGTATATTTTTTCGTTTTCTTTTTTCTTTTTTTTTTTTAAATCCAAATTCAAATATAACTATTGATTGATTAATTAAATTAACTAAGGAAGAGTAATACAATGACTTGTGTACAATGTCGAGAATTGGAATTCTGGAAAAAAAATTAAAATCGTACTTTGATAGCGACTTTATCTAATTATTATAGATATAGTTAATAGATTATTATCACTGACTCATATTTTGTATGCAAAGTTACTGATATATTAAAAATAAATAAATAAATAAACGCAAACTAATAGTGGAATACAATTTATTCTGGTAAATTTTTAGGATTAAGTACTATTTTGGTTTTTATAGTTTTAGTCGAAAATCAAAATTATTTTAAAATTTTTTTTATTGCATTCGAAATCATTCCGAAAATTGAACTTTATTTTAAAATTATTTTTCGCTCAAAAAATTCTTTATATTTATTATTCTCTCTCCTTCTTATCATACTTTTCTGCTCTTCATTCTCACAAAAAATTTTTCTATTAAAAAAATTTTGTACATATAAAATCATGTTTGACATTAAATTGAAAAATTAATAAATTAATCAAACAAATTAACAAAGAAAAATTATGAAAAAACAATGCTAATTGTGAACAATGAATTTAAAAAAAGGTAAAATTAAAATTAAAAATTAGATCATTAATTAATTATTTAATTTTAGAGTAAAGTATTATTTTTGTCCCCAACGTTTAGGGTAAGTCTTATTTATGTCCCTAACGTTTAAATCGTCCTAATTGTATCCCTAACATTTATAAAAGTGATTCAATGTTATCCTACTATCAATTATACTAACAAATCATATTATATTTTTTAATTATTCTCACTTGGATGTATTCATTTCAATTAGGTCTCACTTGGATGTGTTCGATTTTAATATTATACCCACTATTTGTGTTTAGATTCAATTGTGTTCCTAGAAAAGTGAATTATGTAAATGTTGTAGAAATTAGTTTTAACTTTTGATGAGCTATTTTTCGAAGTGGATCATCGATTCTATCCCAGACATTTGTATTCTAACTTCAAGAAGAGATTTTTAAAACTCAAACTAAAGTGTTCATGATATGTAATTGACGGCAGGATAACATTGAATCACTTTTACCAATGTTAGGGATATAAATAGGACGATTTAAACGTTAGGGACACAAATAGGATTTACCCCAAACGTTGGGACAAAAACAATACTTTACTCTAAATTTTAAATTTTAAAATTTGAAAAATTAGGATTAGTATTTAAACTCATTCACACTACGTGAGATTAGTTCCTAATCTCACTATAACCTTCAATACACGTTTAAAACTCGCTGTCATCTTCTTCGGTCCTCACCTCACGCCACTGCACTCCCCGTCGGCCATACCAACGCTGTCGCAGCCTCCCGCCAACACCGCCACCACCTCCGCCGGAGAGCCCGATGCGCCTCGCCCTCCGGCGCTCAACCCAACGTTGCTGCCGCTGTTTCGCGCCACTCTCCCATGGGCGCGTTGTTGCGGTGTTGCGCAACCCTCTCGTGGAGTTGCTACTGCATCGTACCGGTTTGTCATTTTGAGACGCCGTAATTTCCGATAAAAGTCACTGGAGAATAAACCATCGATGGAGCCATCAATTCGTTCATCCCGTCGTCCAGGTTGCCGTTGCCGAATGTGACATGGTAACATTCCAGCTTTTTTTCAGGTAATCTTCCTTATTCACTTTTCATTCTCGTAACCCTTCCATAAATTTCATATTTTTATTTAGCTAGTGATTGGAAAAACATGGTAACATGCATGTACATGACATGACATACAGGAAGCTGGGAAATAAGATAGTATTTGAAGGCATAAAGAATACGGGTCACCTAGTTCACATGGAGAAACCTTGTGCATTTAATACCTCTCAACCATTTAATAATAATTTAATGGCTAGTTTAGAATTGTCATTTTAGTAGGTATGCGGATAATTATTTTAATTGTTATGTGGATTGTTATTTTGATTGGATTTGTTTAGCTATATATAATTAAAATATGTTGGATGTTCAATTTATTAGGTAGGCGAATGATTATTTTTATTCTTAAGTAGAAGGTTATTTTCACTATGGGTGAGCAACGGCGGTGACGAAGTGTGGCAAGCCAATCAGCGATGGCGAAGTAGGATGATTATTGATGAAGGTGGGGGTGGCAACCGGTTGGGAAAGAAAAGGGCATTAGAGTGAAAGGCTTTGATAAATTAGGGTTTGAGATGGTTATTTTTTTGGAATAACTGAGAGGATTTTTTATTTAGGTCATTTGTGGAGTGTTTTTTTATTTTTTATATGTATTTAGGCTAAATTTGCAGTCTATTGTTCACATTATTTAGATTTTTCATTGTCTCCCTAGCGGAATTGATTAACAAATCAATAAGAGAGGACTCAATTCACCTACCAGAATTTCAGCGACAACCTCGAAAAGCAGAGCAGCACGGCCGAGACCAAGACGACGAGGGTGAGAGGCAGCTCGACAACCATGGCAGAGCAGCACGGCGAGAATGACGAGAAACAAAGAAGCATAATGAGATTGGAGAGAAGCGGCGCAACACTCCTCCCACACCCCACCACTACCCTTGTACTTTCGCTCTTCTTTTTCCAAAAGCACGAGTCTGAGCTTTTGTTCAAAAGGGATGGACATCCATAGCTATTAAGGCAAGCTTGGTGGCTGTGGAGATTCGTTTAAGTAAACAGCTGCAGTTCGTCAAAAAATGGAGGCAGCACTTGGTGGCAGAGTGGCAGAAACGGAGGCACGACCAAAGAGTTCACCAGTGCAAAAGTAAGGGTAATGGGATAGGTGCAACGAGAACCACAGAAAATCCCAGAAGTGGTGACAAGCCGCTAGTTTAGTTGGTTGATGAGCTATGTTGTATTGAGAAAGTAGATGAGGACAAATAATCTCTTGTCTTTTTTGGAAAAGATGTATTTTTTGGGAAGATGAGAGTACTTGTATCTAGAAATTAAGAAAATGATGATATTAAAATAAAGTTTAATGTTGGAGATAATTTTAAACGCAAAAAAAAATTTGAAGATGATTTTAATTTTCGACTAAAATCATAAAAATTAAAATCGTACTTAATCTAAAATTTTTATTTTTTTAGTACATTTTTTACGAGCATTTTCTCTTATTTGTACGGACAATTTACATAATTAGATCAAATTAGTTTTGAATTTACGTAATTGCAATTTTTTGAAATAGGTTACATCTTTGTTCTGTTTTAAATTTATGTAAACCGCTATAGGGTGTAGTAGTTTACAATTTACACGTAATTCGCTATAGGATAGTGCAAATTACATTGAAAAGCGCGCAATGCAAAAACCGCTACAGGATGTCGCGATTTCTGAAGGAATTCGGTCATGCATAAATTACTATAGGGTCTAGCAGTTTATGTGAAAATAGGTCTGTGGCAAATTATGTATATATCCGTGGAAAACAATTGTAAAAAAGTATAGTGTCATTTTCACAATGGAGAGTGAGGAGAGTTTTTTAGTTTTAGTGCATTACTCTAAAAAAAAATTCAAAAAAGTAAAAGGCACGGTGTTAAGTTTATTGATAGAGAACTACTGAGTATTTTTATTCGGTCATCGAATACCTTTCAGAGCTAAAAATCAGTACATTGCAAAAGCTTGGAGTGTATGGGATCAAGTGGGCGAAGAAGTTATTTTACAAGACCCCTATTGCTGTTGTGTTAACTAGTGTGAAGTATGATACATTTGTGATAGGGTCCGATGAAGATATGCAATTTTTGTTTCACTGTCAACGAAATTTTTCAGTAGTGAGAATACACGAGTTGTATGCCAAGTTGGAAGATAGTGTCGACAGTTTTGGGCATCAGCTCCGAATCCCCAGTCGACTTCGTTGGAGGTGCTTCTACCTCGATGCTTGTGGTTGCACTTTCTTGTCTGGTGATTGAACCCCATCTATTGCAGTTTAGATGGCTAGTTCACCTTGTTTGATTCCTGATTTTGCAGGCAAGGGTGAACCAGATCGAGTTGAAAATTGATGCGAGATGATGATTCGGACAAAGAGTCTGTTGACATACTTGGGGACAGTAATAAGAGTACTCGGAGTAATCCACATACACAACATGACCCATCAACTTCCGGCACACAGCAACATCCTCCACATTTTTTAACCTTGAATTTGGAAGCCATCGACCAACAGCCGGACGTAGATCCTACCTTTAGGGGATCAAGAATTGCATGATGGAATCACTCCTACGAAATTTCAGATTGGCCAATCTTTCTAGAGTAAAGAGGAAGCTATGTTGAGTGTAAAGGATTATAGCACCCGTCGTAGAATTGAGTACAGGATACAAGCAATTTTCGTCCGCCATGATCCTACTTGAATATGGCCTCTCCTAATTTTCCAAACTCTCCCCCAGCTCATCCTCCCTCTCTCAAACTACAACTTTCTCTCTCAAAACAAAATTTTTCCTCTCTACTAAATGAATAATTCGTTGCTGGCTATTGCAGTTTTATAGCCAAGCTCCACATAAACAGTGGCACCCTCTAACAGATTAAAGTAGCTGTTGTTTTCACAGAGATTATTAAACTTTATAGTGGTTTATGCATGAGCCAATTCTTTCAAAAACTACAGCAACATGTAGCGATTTTTACATTGCACATTTCCAATGTAATTCGTGCTATTTTATAGCAGATTTCGTACAAATTGTAAATCATTACATTTTGTAGTGGTTTATATAAATTTAAAATAGAACAAAGATATAACCTATTTCAAAAGTTATAAATACATAAATTCAAAACTAATTTATTAAGTGTTCTATTATTTACATATACGATAAGTGTTCTATTATTCTTACAAAGCTAAATCGATAAAAAATTCAATTGTCGCACCTGAAATCATTTTTAGTAAAATAAAATACTAAAAACAAGACCATAATAATTCCAAAAATAATATTTTATATATTTTTTGGTTATAAATTAAATTATAAGTTAACAAGGAATTTTGATACTTAAATTAGTATTGGCCAATTTTGTATAAATTAAAGTTAAAAAATATTTGAAATTAATAAAGTATTTATATAGTATAAAAATATAACTTATTCACCTATCTTAATGGATGGTTATTCTCCTATTTTATCTAAGAGTTATTACGATCTCAGAATTAAATATGTAGATATGTTTGTAGAAATAATTAGACCCTAGGTACTAAGTCAAACTTATAGTCAGATACACTACTAGAGTGTGTTTGGATTCTACAAGTTGGATTTTATGTGCTTTTAAGTTGCTGAATTGTGGGTCAAGGCATCAATACTTCTTATGTTATGGTTAAAAAAATTATGCTACTTTTTTGAATAAATTATGTACAATTTAAAATTTTTCATCCTCTTTATTATTATCTTCTTTTTCTTTTCTATCTTCTTTTTTTTATTTCATTTATTCATAATTTTTATTGTTTTACCCTTAAAAAAAAATATGTCGTAACAAACATGAGAAGAAAGAGAAAATGAAATAAAAAAATGCAGTAACATAAAAACGATAATAATAAAAAAATGCATGAAAAATAAATTAAAGAACGCAAAGTGTGTGATTCACACATACAAATAATTTTATTAAATTTAAATTAATTTAATTAAATTTAATTGATAAAAATATTTAAATATATAACATTATTTTTTTAATTATAAAATAAGACCAACAGATATTCTTTGTATGCAAAATAGTTTACATTTTCTTTAAGCAGCGAATTCTTCAAAATTAATTTTGTAGTTAAATTATTTCTATTAAGAACGAATATTTTAGTTTCTAATAAATCCGATTTTTATTAAGGTTTAAATTATTCAAATACATTTTTATCCAAAAAATCAATGACTATAATAATTTTTATAAAATAAAATAAATTGATAAAAATATAAAAATAATGACATGTACTAGAAGGATAAAAAATAAAAAATAAAAAATAAAAAATAAATTATGAAAAAGGAAAAAAAATGAAAGAAAGGGAGATAGAAAGTTGACATGGGAATGGGATCCAAAGACAAACGCAGGTTGGAGAGGAGAATATGGAGTCCAATAAGGCAATAACGCAACCCGTCACAATGAGTCTCAGTCAATGATTATTATAAACAACACAATGCAAATAGGAAATATTAAAATTAAAAATGTTTTATTTACAAATTTTAATTTTAACCCAAACTAATCTCATATCCAAAACAAAATATCTTATGCCTAAAAGAGTTCATCGTGTGTGAATCAAAGAAAAAGAGAGGAGTGTAACGTGTCTCAAACAAATGTACAAAACAAATTTCAACTTCACATTCCCCTTGTTATATTAATATATTAATATTAATCTTATATATTTTATTAGAGAAATACTAAGAGTTATAAGAACTTATTAATTTTGATTATGACTTAATTATTAATCTAATTATTTTAATTTAATAATTTTATAACATATTTTATTTTATATTTTTAAATATTAATAACTAATAAACAAAATAGTAAATTTTAATAATTTTTTAGTATTTTTTATTTTATTATAAATCTAATAAATTATATAAGTACAAGAGTTAGGATAGATTTTTTCAAACAATTATTCAATTATATTTGACTATATTAACTATTATACTCAATTTTTTATTAACTAATTAAATAATTATGCAAACAAAAAGATTTTATTAAATTAAAATAATTCAACTAAATTTTAATATGAAGAAAAAAAATTTTTCATTAAGGAAGAAAGTTACTATTGTATCCCCAGTCAGACAACCCAAGGCAAAACCCATAACCCTCTTTCACTCTTTACTTCTTGGATTTTCCTTAACAAAAATTGAAAAGTAAAAAAAAAAAAAAAATCTTAAGAATAATGTTCTTGGTTTTGCCTTGTTCTCCTAATCCTTTTCCACTTCCATTCTTCTGATTCATCAACACTTCAATCTTCTCTTATTTATTTATTTTTTTTGTGTGCTTTCAACTTACCAAAGTGAATGGCGGCAACAACCACCACTGATGGCGGAGGAGGCGGCGGAGGAGGAGAGGATAGGGTTCTTGCGACCGCACAGCAGATCCTCAAGAGCCTGAACACTCCCAAAGATGTTCGTGAAGACATGCTCCTCATCTTCTCCAGCTTCGACAACCGTCTCTCTAACATCACCGATATTGTCCACCGTGACGACGACGGCGCCGCTGCCATCGCCGCCGAGGAGCTTGAACGATTCGAGGCTGCTGAGAAGCTCATCCTCCGCTGGGACTCTTCCCTCTCCAGCGACCCCCACTCCGCCTCATCGCTCCTCCTCGATTCCGCCGATGATGCCGCCGATTATTTCTCCGCAGTCGATGACGTCATCCACTGGATGGAACAGCTCAACCTTGCCCCTCCACCTCCGCCGTCGTCCTCCGCTGGTAACCGCCACCGGATTGAGATGGACCGCGCCGAGAACGCGATCCAGCTCGCTATGACGCGCCTCGAGGACGAGCTCCGCCACCTCCTCGTCAGGAACACCGTTCCTCTTGACGCGGAGAGCCTCCACGGTTCCATCCGCCGTGTCTCCCTCTCCTTCACTGACGGCGGCACCGTCGACGAAAATCTCGAGAGCTTCGGTGAGGTCAACGACCAAGGCGGCGACTCCCAGCGGTTCCACGAGCGCGGCGCCAGCCTCGGCGACGACATCTCTGTCGATCTCCTCCGCGCTGACGCGGTGGCGGAACTTAGAGAAATCGCTGATCGCATGGTTAGGTCAGGTTACGAGAAAGAGTGCCTTCAGGTATATAGTAGTGTTCGTCGTGATGTTTTGGATGAATATTTATCAACTCTTGGTGTTGAGAAATTGAGCATTGAAGAGGTTCAAAGAGTTGAATGGAAGAGTTTAGATGAAAAAATGAAGAAATGGATTCAGGCTGTTAAGATTTCTGTTAGGGTTCTTCTCACTGGAGAGAAGAGGATTTGTGATAGCGTTTTTGGTGAATTAGATGAGATTAGAGAGATCTGTTTCAATGAGACTGCCAAAGGTTGTGTTATGCAGTTGCTGAATTTCGGTGAGGCCGTCGCAATTTGCAAGCGGTCGCCGGAGAAATTGTTTAGGATCTTGGACATGTATGAGGCATTGAAGGATGCCCTGCCTGAACTTGAGAATATGATCACTGATGGGTTTGTGATTGATGAGGCCAATGGGGTGTTGAAGATGCTTGGTGAGGCTGTTAAGGGGACTTTTGCTGAGTTTGAGAATTGTCTTAGAAATGAGAGTTCTAAGAAGCCGGTTATAACCGGGGACGTTCATCCATTGCCCCGGTATGTGATGAATTACTTGAAGTTGCTTGTGGATTATGGTGAGCCTATGGACTCGCTTTTAGTGATTAGCGACGAGGATCTTATCCGGTTACAAGATAGTTTTGGCGACAATAGCTCTCAGACAGAGAACATCTCACCCTTGGGGTGCCGAATGGTATTGTTGATTTCAGAGCTTGAGAATAACCTTGAGGAGAAATCTAAGCTTTATGAAGATAGCGCGTTACAATGTATATTTTTGATGAATAACATCCATTACCTGGTGAGAAAGGTGAAGGGACCGGATCCTCGGAAGGACTCAGATCTTCGGAAGTACTCGGATCTTCAGAATGTCTTGGGAGACGATTGGGTTCGCAAGCGGCGCGGTCAGGTGCGCCAGTATGCAACGGGGTACCTGAGAGCCTCTTGGACCAAGGCTTTGTCCTGTTTGAAGGATGAAGGGATTGGAGGAAGCTCTAACAATGCATCAAAGATGGCTTTGAAGGAGAGGTTCAAGAACTTCAATGCATGCTTTGAGGAAATATATAGGATTCAGACAGCGTGGAAGGTACCGGACCCACAACTCCGGGAAGAACTCAGAATCTCTATATCAGAGAAGGTGATTCCGGCATACCGGTCATTCGTGGGGCGGTTTCGGAGTCAGCTCGAGGGAAGACATGCCGGGAAGTACATTAAATATACACCAGAGGACTTGGAGGCCTATTTATCGGATTTGTTTGAAGGATCACCTGCTGTACTGCACCATATAAGGAGGAAGAGTCAATAGGGTATAGGATCTTCATAACAGGTGAAGTTCATTTTGTGAAGGATTAGATGATAAAATATCCTGTGTCATATGTATCTTATTGTATCTGGATAGGTGTTTATTACCTGTGTTAATGTTAAAAAGAATGGGATTTTTGTGAATTTCAAATCTGCTCCCAAACCCCATCCCCTAACAGAAAAAAAAAATGAAAAAGAATTGTTTTTTGTCCTGCATCACACATTGTAACATTTGTTTTTTCTGTCATGTATATTTGCACATAAAAAAATGTATTTTATTGTCATTAATCACCAAACGTTTTGAAATGCCACCCTTCACCTATAACTTGACTCAAATTCTGGTTTTGTTTATCTTCATGTCTACAATTTTAGTTATCAGGTTTCAATTTGTTGAAGTTGAGGAATAGGTTTCATAGCTGGAAAACTATATCTGATATGAACTCGAGGCCTGCTCAACAAGGTTATCAAACTCTCGATTTAACTTGTGAACTTTGATGAGTTTACTAGTTTGAATCCCCAAATTGAGTTTTCGAGTTCATAAGTTGAACATGTTTTGAAATGTTAATATGATGATCAGATGAACAAAGAGATAGTTATATTGAGTCTTGATATTGTGAGAGACAATGAGGTTAGAACTGAGCTGGTTGTGTTGGTTGTTGCAAATTACTTCATAACATAATTGCATCCAACACTTTTTATTGCAAATTTTTTTTTTCTTTTACCCCAAATATTACAACTACTATTTCACAATGGGCAAATGTGATTTGGTGGTCGAACAATATTTAGACTATTAAGTATTTTTAATAACAAAATATATTTTTTAAATTTTTTAATAATTGTCAAATATTCTTTATTTAATTTTAATTATTAGCGTCTCAAGAGACACTGTCGTGCTTGTTTTTTCTATTGAGTTAAAAAAATTATTTTTATATTTTTATTTTTAAAATTATAAATTTAATATCAATAATTAAAAATTATATTATAAAAAAATAAAAAATTTAAATTATTTAATATGTAGAAAATATAAAATAAATAAATTTAAATAAAAAAAAGAATTACGCTATTATTATATATTATAGGTAACAAAATCAACATAAAAGGTTTACTAACATTATCTACAAATGAATTATTTTACTAAAAAAATTGTGTAGTTGCCTACAAAAATCATATGCTTGTATCATCCAAAAATAAACAGTATATACAAATTATATTTCATGATAAGGAGAAACTATTCATAATTTGTATTTGTGAATTGTGAGATCTAAACTAGGTTGGCATGTTTACAATAATAATTTTAAAACCTAGATGAATGTCTGTGATATTTCATTTATCAAGAGAAACTATTTAATGCTCAAAGAAATGAGACTCTTTTATGTACACTTGCTGAAAATTTATAACAAATAATAAGTACCATGTTTATGTTTAGGTAGGTAACTTAAATTTATACAACAGAATTTTATGTTTATTATTAGATGCATAGTACATTACAGTATTCCATAATTTACAACAAAACATCAAGAACATTGCATATGTGATTCCAGTTCTAGCATCATTTAAAATTGGACTTGGTGCATTAAAATGTTCAAGGCTTAACATAGAAAGAGTAAATGCGAGCATGCTTATATTTCCCAGGTTCTCATTACCAATTTCTAAAATTTTGATTTTGTTCTCTGTTGCACAAACAGCAAGTAATGTGCTTCTTCTATTAAAACAAATGCATGGATATTCCTGAAAATAAAATGCATGGTTAGGTGTGGAGATTTTTCTGGGTAGTTAAGATGGCAGAGATGTGCTTGGGCCGCGTTATATTTGGGCCTGTTAAGGCCCGGATGCCAGGTCTGAAACAAATCTCATTACAGTTTTACAATGTATTCTATGATTACACATGTATGAACCATCATTCCTTAAAAAAAGTGAGCTTTATTGTTTATGTCACAACATCTAAACTCAAATTCGGTGTATGATATAATTTTTTATATCACTACTTTTTCTAACATTCTTTGTAGCTAGGGTGGTTCAAATCTTATTAAACTATTAAAAATTGAATTGGATTTGGATATTATGATTACTCTTATTCAAAAGAAAATATGATACAAAACTCAGTACGATTCCATCAGCACTTTTACATTTACACAAAATCTCACAAAAGTTAAAAATGGATTTATCTGCTTAAGTTCAAGTAACATGCAAAATGTTCTTAACCCTAAAATTAAACCCTACTATTTGGAGGCATGGGAAGAACGCCATCAAAGAAATCACCAAAGTAGCCACGTGGCTCGTGTACAAGCCTCGAGATTATGTCTCTTAGAGTGACGAGTCCTTCAAGATTTCCATCATCATCCACAACATAGACCCTGTGAATCTTTTCATGATCTAGCAATTGGATCAACTCTTTTATTGTACAATCCTTTTTGCAAGTAATCAAACCCCTTGACATAGGAACAACCTTTTCATGCTTCTTCAAGTAGCTTTTAACAGCTGTTAGGAAATCCTTGGCAGTAATTGCTCTATTATACAATGTAAATATGCAATTAATATATAATAGATAGAACAGGATAATAAAAATGAAAAATAATATCTAAGAGTATATTTGGTTTGCGTTTTCATTTTCCGTGTTTTCTGTTTCCTAGATTTTGTGAAGGAAAAAGTGAAAACGTAACACAAGATTCTATTATTTTTACTCGACTTCACGTGAAGTTGATATCTGAGAACCGTTAGATGAAAATTTAGTCAAATCAGTCAAATCATCTAACGACTTTCAAATATTAACTTCACGTGAAGTCGACTGTTCCTGAGTTTACACCATATATATATAGAGATATTACCAACTAACCTCATCAATATTCATCTACTAACTTCTAACTCTCAACTGCTTATAATTACTCTAATAAAAGTTACCTATAATCATGGTATATTTCTGGGGCAGTAAGCAAGAACTGAACATCATGGAGGCTTATATTACCCACTGGATTGTTGCCACCCCTTTCCACTACAGGCACACCTCCAATCCTCTTTTTTCTCATCAATCTAAAGGCTTGAAGCACTGGTTCATCCTCATATACCTGAAAAATATGAATTATAAAGAAACATTCATAATTACCTAATGGAGAGGTCAATTAGTAGATACCTTGATGATATGATTTGGTGTGACTAGAGGAAGACCAACTTCAGATATTTTCTTGGTTCCCCAGCTCTCAAACCATTGAAGACCAGCACATTCACCTAACATGTGTATCACAGCAGATTGAGTAATGATTTGATCAATTCTTCCAGCACCTAAGTCCACCACAGGAATACTCTTCATCTTGTACTTTGAGAGTAGCAATAGCATGGTCAAGAATGAGTTTGACCTCTCCAGTGCAAGAAATGGGGCCCACCGAAATGATCCTGAGATATCTCTAACCTGTGTTTGCTAAACTGGTAAGAATTAAGATAGCAACCTTGGGATATACACACTTGAAATCTATCAAAAAACTAGTCAAATGTTTATATTTAGAGGGAAAAAAAAGACACAATCTTTTAACACTGTTTTTGTCTCTGTCCCTGTCTTAGTTTCTCTGTATTTTTCTTCTAAGACTTGTCCAAGACTATCTTAAAATTAAGTTATACTACTCTTAATGATTTTTGACATACTTAAACTAACCTCCCTTCACACATTATAGAAAAATAACAAAAGTATACAACCTTGGTATTCTTATAAAGTTCAGAAGAAGTGAGATCCTCAAAGAAGTTCCCTGAAGTTGTTGTAGAAGATCCAAGGTCCTTGCCCTCAAGTTGTAGAGAAGCCATGCCATTAGTTGCAGCTTCAATTGCAGTTCCATTGGATCTACTTGATGGACTCTTAGGAGATGTAGGATCAGACTGCAATGTCACCAACATCAATTCTCACATTAATTAGCTTAGTGTGAATAATGAAGCACCCCAAGGAAAAAAAAAAAAAAACTTCAAGAATAACCAAGTCCAAGGTATGATGTATATCAGTCATAAGTTTTACTTCCTCCAACAAATTTCTCAACATTCAGCTACCAAATCATTTTTAATGCAATATTCTTTCCCTTTGTGGGAAGAAAACTTGCCATTCAATTCAAGTAAGGATAAGATAACTTGATGAAAATCTCACATGCTAACCTGATGAAGAATCCACACAACAATTCCTGCAAACTCAACTATCCCTATGTATCTGTCAATCCAGCTGGCATCTTCAGGTGCATCAACATCCACCACAGGTGCACTCAGGATGTTGTGTTCTGCTAGAATTTCAACTGCCTCAGCTAAGGTAGCATCTGATTTTATCTCAATTTCTGAAAACATCAAAAAGTAACACTCTCACTCTCACTATCAATTCAAACTGAAAACATGAAAAACTCTATTTGATAAGTGTCTCCTAATTTAAGTAAACTACTAATACAAAAGCAGAGATAAGCATCAACATCTTGGATGATCAAAATACTAAATTAATCTTCATCTGGGTATAATCAAAATCCTTTTTTTAAAAATTTAAATGTGAATTGAACAGAAAAGAGAAAATACAAAGTTAGAAAACAATATCTGAATATCACACAACCTTGGTTTGAAGGAGGTGGAGGGAAAGCAGAGACAGGTATGCTTTCAAAACAAGCATTGAGCTTCTCATTAGGACTTAGTTGTGGTTCTTGAACATCCCAAAGATCTTCTACTCTCATTCCAAGCTTTGCCTCTGGACTTCTTGGACTATCTTCCATTGTAGCAGCCATAACCAACACTCAAGTTTCTCACTCTCTTTCTCTTTCTGCAATTATGAATTTCAATGCTGACAAGCTTAGGATCTATAATCAGTTTCACTTTACTCATTCCAATGCAATAAAATAACTGAATACAAGGATTCTAGATTCTACTGACACTTCACTATGCACTATCTTATACTTTAGATTTTAACCGTTGGATTTGAACACTATGATCTCTTTTCTGTTGACTATATGCCACGTGGAATATTGTACGGCTACAGATGAGGTTGGCGCATTGTGTGTGATAAACTGCACTGGTCAATGACTCAATTGTCATTGTCTTTTCCTATGTAGCAATCCATATCAAGAGGCCAATCATGCTTATCCAAACAACAAATGTCACACCAAATTTTTTGTATATAATATCTCTTGAAGTCATGAGTATAAGTTTTAATTTTTGAGATAGTCATCGCAATTTAAATTAGTCTTTAAAATTTTATAATGTAAATTATTATTTTTGAAATCTCAAAAACTAATTACAAAAAATATATATAATAATTTCTAGTGCTGAAATGAAGTTCTACTCTACATCTCAGATTTTGTAACATCAGACACATAGCTTAGCTAGCTCTTATCCAAAATTATATTACCTCGTGAAAAAAAAAATCCTCATCCTGTGCTTACTATGGGCTAACTTTGTGTGCTGTGCTAACGTGCGCTATATGATGTTGGTGCACTTAACTCGTAGATCAAACTCTTTTAAAATGATCAGACGATGAAGTATAAACACTTTGTTAAATTATAGTATTTATATATCGAACATATTTTGGATAGAATATTTATTACACTTATTTAATATGCGTATTTTTTTTATTTAATCATATTTTAATAAAAAATAAAAAAATTAGATATATTTAAATAATTTAATTATTATATATTAATGTGTCTAATCTTTTTATTAATATATATTTTTAAAATAAATTTAAAAATAATATATATTATTATTTATTAAATAAAAAATTTTAAATATTTTATATAGTATACTAAGAATAATTAAAAATTAATTTATTTTTTTATATCAATAAAATATTAAAATTTATCTAAAATATATTTTTTGTATATGTTATGTCTGCATACTTTATAAGAATTTAAAATTTTGGCATGTCCTGTGAGTGTAGTATTCTGTATCTATATTAATATCTGTGCATTATAGGATTAGATTAATAGAGTAAGAAAGTAACCAATTTAAGTTGGTCTAATTGTTAATTTATTTGTCGGTTTAAATAGAATTTGAATTTTATTTTGTGTATATAATGGTTCATTGATCAGCAACAAATTTTTAAATAAAATTCAGATTCATGACAAATTAATCCTTAATCTACCGTACTAAAAGATTTTGTAAAAAATAAAAAAGTTAGAATGAAAATGTAAAAATTTGAGTTCTATCAAATTAAAATAATAAGATAATATTACAAAATTAATAATAGTTAATTTTTTTATTTTATAAATTTTTTTACTTTAGAAATTTTGTTTTCTTTGCTTCATGCTACATCCGCAATATTTGATTTTTTGTTTGTCTCTGTTTGTTAGTAAATTAGTAATAGTTGAGCTTCACTTTGATTTTTAAGATTGACGAATTATACCAAAATTATTTTTAAGATTTTAATTGCACTAATTATATTTTTGAGATTAACAAAAATAATGCAGCACATTAGTCCTTACTCCTTAATCTTAATGATGTGATGATATAGACTGTTAGTGAATGTGTCATTCCATTATTTGGCCACATGTAATGGTATAATGATGTGTTAGCTAGATATTGTGGACGTTTGTATCACGTGTTATAATCCTATTTGGCCCGTGTCACAACAGTATTCGTCCATGTGGCACCTGTTATGTCATCGTTGTAGATGCACTAAATTGGTTCCTAAATTTATATTAAGTGATTCATTTTAGTTCTTAAAATTGAATATTGTGCACTAAACTAGTCCCTTCACCAATTTATTTTTTTTAATAAATTCAAAATTCTCACATATTGTTTAAATACAAGTGTTTTTATAAAATATTTTTAAGATCTTAATTTTAATTATACAATTTTTCTATAATAATTTAAAATCGATAAAGTTTGTAATATATAAGTATGTTATTATAAAAAAGAATTATATGATTGATTAGTCACATTTTTTCATTTAAAAATAGGTGTTTTTAATAAAAAAAACCAAGAATTAAAATACACATTCTTTATTTTTTCGGTTTTTATATTTTTTGAATAACATGATCGTTGTTACGAAGCGTATCTAAAACTGATTGTGTGTAAATGACTAGACGAAAGATGCCATAGATATTAGTGAGAGTGCTTGAAGTACTTGAAGTGTTTTCACGTTAGAAATAATAGAGTAAAACTAATTAGTTAAATTTAGGGGGTTTAGAAATAGAGTAGAACTAGTTAGTTTAAAAATTCTGAATTTTTTAATATTAATAATATGCTTTGTTTTGAAATGAAATGTATGACTAGTTATTATTATGTTTTCGCTAGTTTGGATGAATGAAATCAAATTATTATTATTATTATTTTTTTTTGTTGGAATAAATTTTGAATTAATTATTATTATTATTATTATTATTATTATTATTATTATTATTATTATTAGGATTTTTCAGTGGTCTGAACCTAACTTTGTATACCCTTTGAACTTGGTCCATTTTGTAAACGTCATGAATGTACACTTGCCAGTTCAACCGTTGATTTGCACAACAAGCAAATACATGTCGACATGAAATTCTGTCAACCTGAAATTCACCACAGTCGCAACATTGTCGGCGTGGGTCAACTGTATACTCAATCCCACTAGGCATCTCACGTACTTCAAAGACTTCATTTTCTCTGTCAAAACAACTAACTTGTATATTTTCTGATGCTCGTTGATTTGCATGCAACTTAGAGGTCACAAGCTCGGATAACACATGTCCAACATTAATGCGAGTCTCAGCCTCGTCTCTCTTCCTAGTGAACAACTCATTCAGTTTGTAAAATGTAGCCTTCACAAGTCGGTGACTGGGAGATTGCGAGCCCCCTTCAAAACGGAATTGATGCACTCCACAAGGTTGGTGGTCATATGACCCCATCTATATCTACCGTCAAATGCCAACGCATACTGCTCACGCGGATCAGGTCAAGCCAGTTGGTGTAAGCCTCACCCCGTTCGTGTAGTCGTTCATAGCGCATCTGATACTCTTGAATCGTCCTCGAATATCCTATGATAAAAAATATTGAACCATGAACAACATTCTATTCTATCGTATTTATAATTTTAAAAGAGTGCCTGTAATTCAAACTTACCGATATTGACGATAAGTTTCTGCAGGTAAGGTACCTTGAACTTTCTCAAGAAATTCGACTCAATATACTTGATACAAAACATATGGAAAGTTCTAGGAGGAGACCAAGTCTCATTACTGTGAACAATAGCTGACCTGATGGAATCGTGTCGATCAGAGATAAGTCCTATACCATCACGTGTCACCACATGTTAGCGTAAGTTACTTAGAAGAAAGTACCACGCTTCAGAAGTCTCTCCCTCCACTATGGCAAATGCAATAGGCACAATATTGTTATTTCCATCTTGTGAAACTGCTACCAATAAACAACCCTTATATTTTTCGTACTGGGAAGTTTTCAAGGTAACTTTTATGTATATGGCAGCAACAAGCAAATCAGACGGTCTGACTGCGTCTTCACATTTCAAATTTTTCAACAACACTAATTGGACCATCCGATTAGTTTTAAGCAATTTTCTCTGTCCTGAAATCGCTGGGACCGATTTCAGTACCCCCAATGCTCTGCCTCGCACAAATCGGACCATCTGATTTGTTCCCTCTCTATCCGCAATGAAATCGGACGGTCCAATTTCTTCACACTAAAAAACAAAACTTTAACGCCGTCACACCACCATAAATCCCCCAACACTCCATAATTGAGGCTAACTCACATATGAAACTCATAAAAAAAAATTAGCCTACATCTACAATTCTCTTTGAAGATTAAATTTGTAATTTTCTTTTTAAAAGACAAAGGAACTTGACATAATAAGTAGAGTAAAGAACTAAAAATAACTAAAAAGTACAAAGTAATACGATCTAATACACTTATTCTATTGTTATTTTTGACATTGTCATCAACAACAAAAATAATCTACTTTTTTTCCCTCTTTGTAACATTGTAAAGATGTATTAATGATTTCCTGCACACATCATTTTTTATTTTAAAAAATTCTTTTATTCATTCTCAACTAGACATTCCAACCAATCTCAAAAGTTCATAAACCATTTTTTATGTTCATCCTTTCTATTATACGACCTTGTTTCCAACTCTCAAAATGATCATTCACACGGTACTTGAAATGGACCACATCCTCCCAAAATCCAAAAGTCATGCGCACACACTTCCTAAGTTAAATCATTATATTAGAAAAAAATAATATAAAAGTCTAAAGCCCAATTTAAATAAATAACTTAATTAAGTTTTTTAAAAAAATTTAAATAATAAATATTTATATTAGAAATAACTTATATGATAAATGCAATTGTTATATAATTGCCTGTACCTATCAAGGATAAGAAGGTGGATTCCATGCCAGAGTCTAGAGCACGTTACTTATAAAAAGTCATATTATGCGTGTTGGATATAATTTTTTAAAGTTATTTTATCTCTCCTATTAAAAAAAATTAACTTTAAAATAAAAGAAACCATTGTGTTACTTTCATTCTTGGCTCTATAACAAATGTTTTATGTTTTTGCTAGATTGTTTCATCTGTTAAAAGTACCATTTTCACGCATCATCATTTTCAAGTAATGTTTTATTTGATGAAAGTACTAACTCTTTACTACCATTTTCACACAATATTCTATATGAAACACCTATTACGTGATACATCTCTTCCAGATATTTTTTTATTGTCATTCTACTACTTTATTTCTGTTATTGTGTGTGGTATGAAATCTCAATTTTAATTCTATTTTTTTTCACATTTGATTTTTTTTATATAACTTATTTATTTTATAGTTGTTACTTGTTATAACAAATTTTTGACCCAATAAAAGAGAAAAGAGTTATAGTAGGAATAACAAAAATAAAAGAGTAACAAAATATACATAACACACATTTTATATTTATTTTTTTATTATTACCTATTATATCATGCATAATAAAATACCAAAATCTAACTACACCATAATTTCTTTGTCATTGTCACTAAAATTATTGTGAATTAGAATTTTATAATGAGGTTATGTAGAATTAACATTTAAGATTTGAAAATATTTATTATCATTGTTATTTTAATATCCATTTCTTATAAAAAATGGTATTTTTTATGTCATTTATTCAAATACTATAATTTTAAAATAAATATTTCTATAACTAAAAAGTCAACATAAAATAATTTATTTATAAACTACTATTTATATTTTAATTTTTTTTTGAAAAAAATTATTTAAATTGTTTATCCATTTTTCTTTTATCTTGCTCATGATAGGTCTTCATCCCTTTCAAATTGGATGCACCCAAACATTTCCCTTTTGCTAGACTATGGATGCACCATCATCATCTACTTTTTCTATTATTCTATACAAAAGAGATGAGAGAACAGACACTCTCCATTCCTTCCAATCACCGCCGCAGCACAGTTAGGAAAATGGGTTTATGATAGAATTTTACCTATGAATTTTTATCTTTTGTTAGTTCCTCAAAATACAATAGAAATGAAATCATTTTCAAATATGACAAAGATTTGTATTTAATAGGAGTCGAATTCAATTCTAATATTTTAATTATGGTTGATTTCACCTCTGAAAAAAAAAAAAAGGCAAAACCGCCACTCAATCCCACTAATGAAACCGCAATTTGTTGTTGCACTACATTTTTCTGTTTTACTCCAGCAACCTATGCTGTCCTTTGTGCCTTTTCTCCATTGATCATACCATGATTTGCATAACCAATTCTCTTGGTATCATGATTCTGATTTATCTTATTATCTATATTGGACTGAAACATTGATTTTGAGCATTGTAAATGTTTGCTGATATATACATCATCAAGTACTAGGCCTGCATCACTAATAAACTTATTAGCACACTTTTTAGACTTTTAACCACACAGAAAATATTTGTCATCACATTGTCTTAACGAAATCAATTCTAACTCGACAATTTGGAAGAATTTGACCTACCTCAGCATCTTGTTGCGATTATCATGGCGTGTATCGGAGGAATTTTCGGAGACTCACTCATGAAAAAAAATGCTTAATGGGCAAAAACGTTATATAGCTTGTATGAGAGGAATCAAGATCCTATAATTCATATGAGTACCAAGAATATTTAATAAAAAATGTCATTAGCCAAAAGAAAATTTAATTATTCATACTGTGGAACGAAAAAACAAAATACTAATTTTATTTCAATTTTTTTGTTACATTCAAGTATCTCATGAAATCAAATGCAACCTAACTTATGCCGAATGTTGAGTTGTGTGCAGTTCCCAAGCAAAGCATGAGTTGAAGGTGAATAACGTGACGGTGAGACCAAGCTCTCATGGCAAAGGAATATAGTTATCGAATGATAACCGTGAGACACCTGAGAAACTAGTTTGTTTTGACGTAAATTATACACAAGAAATTTGCGATAGGATTCATCTAGTCCCAAAAGATTATGATCTTCTGAAATATAGACCGAAACACATGGCGAGATCATTCCAACACATGGGATTTCGAACAATTTAATCCAAGACTCTTTAACTCCATACTCCTTCATTATCCAAAGAGTGCAAATAATTGGCATATTCGGAGTGCCATAACAAACAGAAAGACGGTTATTGTGGAGTTGCAAGCGAGGCATGTGGACGACGTCAGAGCGCGTTCTAGTAATCGGCAGACACAATCCACCAAACGACTCCGTTTTCAAGTCGAAGGTAAGAACGAACCACTCCAATTCAAAATAATCTATAGTAGGATGATACACAATCCAATTCAGAGTGCCGCTCACAAATATTCCATTCCTTGTGCCAACAAAATCGTACGGAAACACTGGAGGATTAATAGTTTTCCAAGAAGGATTTGCTCCAAAAGTGAAAACTAAAGCGCCAGATCTGACCTTGGAATAAGTTATAAGAGACGAGGCAGAACAACCCATAACAAACTTGTACTGGTCATGTAGAATATCATAGCCAAAGCCACAGAAAACATCGTCTCCGCACTCGTGCGAGCACCCGAACGGAACGGATGGGGATACCGAACGGGTACTGGGATTGAAAAGAGTAAGAGTTTCAAAGGGAAAACCTTGCGACAAGCAGAGCAATCCGTTGCAAGATCCCTGGATGACTATTCCGTCAGCCGGATGTAACTCGAATGCAGTTGGCTGATGCTGGCGATAAAGAATAAGAGATAATGAAGAGCAATGCATGATGTCGCCCCTCCGTCCCGCTTCCTTCCAACATAGCAATGGCGGCGGCTGAATTAGGGTTGAGCGATGAAGGTGGTGGTTGGCGAATTCAGGGCTGGAGATTAGGGAGTTCCATGAACGGCATACAATCCTCAGTTGCAGGAGAAGCCTCACTGGAAGCCTCGCCAAGATTTCTCTAATCAGATCTCCCGGAAGATTATCAAGGTGTTTCATTCTCGTAGTCATCAAACAATAAGGCTTTGCGTCTTTGAAGAAGGTGAGGTGAAGTATATATATTGAAATTGAGAAAGTATAGCGGAAGCGGATTAAAAAAGAAGGCTAAATTAATTTTAAATTTTTTATTTTTAATTAATTATATCAGATTTTGAAATTTAAAAAAGTAGGTATTAGTCAAAAGTAAATAAATTTGAAAGAGAAGGTTATTTAAAATTCTACATTCGTTACATGATCATGTAAAAGAGAAGGAATGGTTACTTGCATTTTTTATATATGGGAGATTTTCATTTTAAATTGATCAGTTTAAAAAATGGTTATAAATACTAAAAGGCTCAAAGTCACTAGAATTGAAACTTAAAACGGTTCATCCTTAAACGCTCCTTACTAAGTATGGAGTGCCACACACCTTGTGAATTCGTTAAATCTAAACTCTTCATTTATTATATTTTATTTGAATTGTCTGAATTTAAAAAGGTAACCTATTAATCAGGTTAATTATTTTTTTTATAAATTTTAGATATTTTTGGCAAGTCTCAGATATTGGGATGAAGTTCAAAATAAAAAATTAGTATATAAATATTAAAAATAATATGTCTGTAAAAAAAAAGTTATTGGACTTTAGAATTAAAATAAATAATACATAAAAAATAAGTTAAAAATTCATGTACTAAATCCAAAAAAAGATATATTAGAATCTTAAAAAATAATATTAAATATATTATGTATATAATTTAAATTTAAATAATTTTGTTTTATGTGAAATAAAATTATAATATTAAATAAATACAATGATAAAAAAACTTGTATTATATATATATATATACAATTTATTTTGTGTGAAACAAAATTAAACATTAAATATGAATAAATGATAAAAGATTTAGTACTATATAAATTTAATTAAAAAAATATTTATACAAGGTAAAAAGCAAACAAATATATAATAATTTTATTTTGTGCGAAAAAATATTTATGTAAAAAAAAATTTATATAATTTTTTATTAGCAATTTTTTTATTGAATATGTTATTTTACTATATTTATAATATATTATTTGGGATAATTATATTATTTAGTTAATATATATTTAAAAAAATATTTAAAATTTATTATTTTGTATTAAAAATATTAAAAAAAATATTTTATTTTTCTTAAATAACTTTTCTTTTCTTTGGTTCAAATACTATGACAACAAAATGTTTTGTGTAATTACTTCTACTCAATAAATTTTATATTCATTTATTTTTATATTGCATGTAAAATAAATAATTAATGTTTAAAAAAGTTAATAAAGGAAAGAAGTATTTTTTTTTACAAATTCTTAGGTGAATATAAAGAGATTATGTCATTTGAACTATAATTCGTTGGCAAAGAAATAAATATTCTTAATTATATATTAAATAGAATAATTATTTATTAGGCTCATTTTTATACAAATAAAAATTTTTCTTAGTTTTATATCTGTAATATTTTATACCAATTAGCTTCAGAATTTAATTATTTTTTGAATAAATTAATAAAAAAATAATACAAATAATTGTTTAAATATAACTGTATTTTAATTTTTCATTCTATTACGTACACATTGAGGTTAATTTGAAATAAAAATAATGGACTTGTTATAACTGCCATGTATTTTGTGCTTCGACTGCGTCGTTATCTGAGAATCATGCGCCTTCATGGCGCGATTCTTCTACAGAATCCGTTTTGCGTTTGGAATTAGCTAACCAGCCGTGGCGACAGACATGCATCTTCCTTTTCTATGGCAGCAATTTTTCGACTTTGATGGTCATTTATGGTAAAAATAGGGTGGGTTAAAGAGCGTCAAAATCTATAACTAGCTAAAACGATAGTGGAAGCACCTGCCAGCAAACAAAACAATAAAAATATTTGAAGACATCACATTGATAATAACAGAGGAATTAGTTTTTTTGTTAGTGCTGGTTTGTTTGTTCAACCCACGACAAAAAAAATAATAACAAATTTGAGTTCCTTCTATGTTTTTATCGTTTCAATTTATAATTTCTGCAAAGATTTTACTTTTTATGTTCAATTTATTTTTTAAGCAACTTTAATTTTTCTATCAAATTTACATTTCATCATTTTTAATTCCTATGTCAAAAGGCTTTCGATTCAGTCGAATGCATTTTATCGCTTTATTTAAATTCAATACAAACCATTTCAATTTCAATCAGTTTTACTTTCAAAATCTTTATTTAACGCCTTTTTTTAGTCTTTCCTTTTAAATCTTGTCTAATTTAAAGATTTTTGATGCACTTTTAAAAAGGAATAAATTTTGCTTACAAACTATTAGAATTGAATCACCATTAATTTGCTAAAAATCGATAAAACAGTAGAATTAATACTTTTAAATAGATTCACATTACATATGGTTTTTGGTGGAAAATTTTGAGCAGGGATGCGGCAATGTGCCTTGGAATAAATAAGGGTGCAACAACAATTTTTCAAGAGGCAATTCAGCACAACACTGTTAGCTTGATGGGGAAGAGGCTTGGCGGCAGTGAAACTGGTTAGTGAGGGAGGGAATGTCAGTGCAATTAGGGTTTGAAAAGTTAGTGTGTGACGATAAAAAGATTAGAAAATGAATGATTAAAGTGTCAAAAGTGAAAATAATATTTTTAAGAAGGTAATTTAGAGTGATTTTTTTTTCATTTTTTATGGATCAAAAGTACAATTGATTGTTCAAGTTATTCATAATTTCTTTTTTTATCTAACAATTAAATTTTAAATTAATTTTCTTCTCTTGGATTTAAGCCTATTTTAATACCAGAAAAAATAATAAAAGTCAATATTTTTCACTCGTTTCATCTTTTTCTTCTTTAAAAAAGAATTAAAATAAGTTTCTTTGTTATCCAAAATCCTTAATTCCTCTAGATGTCTCTAGATGGAAAAAATTGTAGCCTTCAACGTGCTACTAGTGAAAACACAATTCATATAATTTTACAAGAACACTACTTAATTTCTACTTGTCTTTCTCTAAAAATGAGAGAATCTTGTTGTCCTCTACTATACCTCTCCACTTTTTATACTACAATTGAGTAGCATTGGCTGCCATATTTAATTTCTAATGACAATGACAATATCACCAATCAAAATAATCATCTTTATTAGTAAATTTTGAAAATTAGAATTACCTGTTAAATTGCAGTTTATCACAAAAAAAATTTTAGTTTGACAATTCTTTTTCTCTTAAAGACACTCAATAAAAATAATAATATAATAAATTTGCATTTAAAATTTTAAATATTTAGAATTTGTATTATATAGAGTGTATTTAATGAATAAAAAACTTTAAAATATTGTAATAAAAAGTGTCATTAGCCAAAAGAAAATTTAATTATTCATACTGTCTAACAAAAATACAAAATACTAATTTCTAATTCAATTTTTTTGTTATATCCAAATATCTCGTGAAATCAAATGCTACGTAACTTATGCCGAATGTTGAGTTGTGTCCAGTTCTCAAGCAACGGATGAGTTGAAGGTGAGTGGAGGTGAATAATGTGACGGTGAGACCAAGCTCTCATGGCAAAAGAATATAATCATACAATTATACCCGCCGTGAGCCACCTGAGAAACTAGTTGGTTTTGACTTAAATTATATACAAGAAATTTGCGATAAGATTCATCTATTGCAAAAAGATTATGATCTTGTGAGATATACAACAGGGGTGCTACCCAATCACATGGCGCGTTCATTCCAACACCGAATGGGATTTCGATCAATTTAATCCAAGACTCTTCAACTCCATACTCCTTCATTATCCAAAGAGTGCAAATAATTTGCATATCCGGAGTGCTATAACAAACAGAAAGACAGTTTTCGTGGAGTTGCAAGCGAGGCATGTGGATGACGTCAGAGCGCGTTCTAGCAAAAGGCAGACACAATCGACCAAACAACTCCGTTTCCAAGTCGAAGGTAAGAACGAACCACTCCAATTCATCATAATCTATAGTAGGATTATACACAATCCAATTCAGAGTGCCGCTCACAAATATTCCGTTTCTTATGCCGAGAAAATCATACGGAAACACCGGATGATCAACCGTTTTCCAAAAAGGATTTGCACCAAAAGTAAAAACTATAGCCCCAGATCTGACTTTGGAATCAGTTATAAGAGACGAGACAGAACAACCCATAACAAACTTGTACTGGTCATGTAGAGTATATAGCCAAAGCCACAGAAAACATCGTCTCCACACTCGTGGGCGCACTCGAATGGAACGGATGGGGATACCGAACGGGTACAGGGGTTGAAAAGAGTAAGAGTTTCAAAGGGAAAGCCTCGAGACAAGCAGAGCAATCCGTTGCAAGATCCATCGATGAATAATCCGTCAGCCGGATATGACTCGAATGTAGGTGGCTGATGCTGGCGATCAGGAATAAGAGATTGTGAAGAGCAATGCATGATGTCGCCCCTCTGTCTGGCTTCCTTCCAACATAGCAATGGCGGCGGATGAGTTAGGGTTGAGCATTGAAGGTGGTGCATGGCGAATTCGGGGCTGAAGATTAGGGAGTTCCATGAACGGCATACAATCCTCAGTTGCAGAAGAAGCCTCACTGGTAGCCTCAGCAAAATTTCTCTAATCAGATGTCCTGGAAGATTGTCTTCGTATAGGTCTTTCATTCTCGTCGGCATAACTCATAAGATAATAAGGATTTGCGTCTTTCAAGGAGCTGAGGTGAAGTATATATTGATATTGAGTAGGTAAACCGGTTTAAAAAAGAAGGCTAAATCAATTTTAAATTTTAGATTTTTAGTTAGTTATTATAGATTTTGAAAAAAAAGTTTGATAACAAAAAATTTTTAGGCATAATTAGTAAAAAATTTTTATAATTTATTTTATTTATGTTATTTAATAACAATTTTATTTTTTATCTCACTTTCTTATCACTTCACTTCTTATATTCTTATCAATTCTACTTATTAATAATATTAATTATAATATTATATTCTTTATTATTAGGCATTCTTATAATCAATACTTAATATTCCTTTTATAATTTAATTTTTATATTTAAGAATACATTAGACGATAATGATAATATACATTAATTAAGTTAATTACACTTGATTCTTTGTTTTCCTTAAGGCATTTAATATCAATCAATGAAAATACGAAAAAATCATTAATTCTTTGTTTCCGTTCAAACATTTACTTATACTTGATTCTTTGTAATATATACCTTCCATTAATTTAATTATGATCATTCAAAAATCACGACTATAATACCATTGCAAGCAGAATAGTGTATAAGTTAAGAAATTTTACAAGAAGTAGCATTTATCGTTGCAAATAGTATGGCATTTGAATTCAACTTTAATAGATACCTGTAGTAGAAGGTGCTAATAAAAAATTTGAACAATAAACAGACTCACCCGACAAGGTTGCATTTAAAATTTTAATTATATTTATATTTTATTCTTATTATAATAACATTACTATTTAATAAAAATGCTACTAACAGGTTCATGTAATAACGATAATAATTTTATTTAAAAACTTAAATAGAAAGATAATAAGTAATACTCAACAAGTATGCCGTGGTTGTGGTCAAATCTGTTTCTATACTATCACCGTCTACACTATCAGTACTCAACATTTTAAGTTAGATAATTGTTAGGATTTATAATTTAAATTTATTTATTTTATCTATACATTCAAATCAAATTTAAAATAGTGACAAAAAAAAATCAAATTTAAAATAAAATCGATCAGGTTTTAAATTATTTTTTATATAGGTCAACTATAAAAGTACGAGTTAAAAATACATAACATAATACTTCATTTAAAAAAAATTTTTGTGTCTTAATTTATGAATTTACTAAGAGAAAAAAAGTTTATTAGATTATATATTTTGATGTTGAGTACAATATTAATAATTTTTAAGATTACGCCTTATAAGTATGTGGTAAATTTAAATCAATAGACTGATGCGTGTAGACTTTTGAAATGGTCAAATATTTCACAGTATAAATTTAATTTTGTGAGTTTTAAAATTTTGAGTTCAATTATACCTATTTAGTTGATATTTTTAAAAAAAAATAAATTCAGTGATAAATTTATTTAATTTATTAATAATTTTGATTGATTTTTTTTCTTAACAAACTTATGGACAATAAATTCTTTTTATTTTAATTTATTTTAAATGTTATTAAATATTTTATTGAAATCAGGATTTAGGAATAAAGACTCTTGAAAAGGATAACAAGTTTACCAAATATAGTTTTGTTGAATTAAAAAACCATGAATAATTAATTATTTTTTTAAAATATAAACACTTATACATAATAGATGAATAAAACAAAATCTAAAAAATTTAATATTAATTTCTATGTAAATTTATTTATTTGGGTTTGTTTTAAAATTTTATTCTATAAATTTAAATTTATTTATTTTAGTATTTTTTATTTAAATTATTATTTTAATTTTATTTTATTATAAATATTTTTGTAATATTAAATTTTTTTAGTGCTTGAAGGATTTTAATTTGTTAAACAAAATCTGTTTTCGGTGAATATTGAATAAATTTATTATATAGTGTATGCTCCATGTAGTCACATCTTAAATATGAAACCTCAAACCCAAAATGAATAACTAGGCTCTTTTTCCTTGTGCTTGCTTCCGCCACTTTTTTACTGCTCTTTACCAAATTAATTAATTTGTTGATAGTGATTGATATTTGTAAAACTAAAATAATTAATTAATTAATTTTTAAATTATAACTATTTTTTAACAAAAAATAATTTATAAATTGTGTTAAAATTTTTATGAGATTGTTAATTTTAAATTTTAAATTTAAATATGAACAATTACATATAATAAATGAGTAAAACAAATCTATAACAATTTAATATTGAGTTCTATCGTTCTAAGTGAATTTATTTATTTAAATTTATTTAAAGATTTTATTCTATAAACTCAAATTTATTTGTTTTAGTATTTTTTATTTAAATTGCTATTTTAACTTTATTTTGTTATAAATTATTATCTTACAATTTGTTAGAATAAAGTTATTTAACCGTAATATTCATCTATAATGTTCTCAAAATATGTTTTTTATGTGAATTTTTATTCATCGTATATTAAATTAAATTTTTTTAAAAAATTATTTTACAAAATTCTATGTATGGCATAAACATTCTTCAATCTTAAAATAAAAATATCGTTCAATTTATGAACAGGTGTGTATGTTTTTTATTTAATTTCTTAGGTTTATGACTATATATGTGTTATCTAATGGAATTTTTTTTTTCTTTACTTATTTAGCTTTCCAAAATCTAAAAAACCTAGGAGTAATATCATCAACTTTGACTTTTTTTTATCTATCTCTTTGTCTTTTTCTACTCATGGTTTTTTTCGTATTTCTCACTTCACCATAATAGTATATGAGCAATGCGGGCCAGCAATTTTTGTAATTGTTAACCATCAATTAGCTATGAATAATGATTTGATGGTGTGAGATTGGTGTGAGATTTTATCCACTGGCTCACCTTCTTCTGTTGATTACATGATGGCCAAAATTCAATAAAACTGCTAACCTCCTAAACTTTTCCATAGTATATTCCTTGCACTCCAAAATACTTCACTGCCTCTTCATTTTTGCGGTTGATTATGCCTGTTGCAGCAATCCTTGGCGTGCCTTGTTTTTTCATTTAATTTTTCTCCACTACTTCTATTATCCTTTGCATTGCACCAACCTCTGCTGTCCTTTGTGCAGTGTTTGGTATCATGATTCTGATTTATCTCATTATTTACACTGGACTGAAACTTTGATTTTCAACATTGTGAATGTTTGCTGATATATGCATCATCAAGTATTGGACCTGCATCACTAATAAAATTATTAGCACACTTTTGGACTTTTAACCCAACGGAAAATATTTGTCATCACATTGTCTTAACAAAATCAATTATAACTCAACAATTTGGAAGAAGTTGGCCTACCTCAACATCTTGTTGCGATTATCATGGTTTGTATCACATCGGTTTCATACAGAATTTTCTGGAACGGTTGTCAAACTGAGGAAAAAACGTTATATATATATATATAGCTTGTATGAGAGGAATCAAGAATTCAAGATCCTATAATTCAGATCATCAGATGAGTACCAAGACAACTTATATAACTATAGTGAGGCACAAGACCATGTCTGGAACTAGATGGAGAATTCGGAGGGTGCTACTAGATGGAGAAAATTGTAGCATTGGCTGCCATATTTAATTTCATATCACAATATCACTAATCAAAATAACCATCTTTAGTGAATTTTGAAAATCAGAATCACCTGTTACATTGTAGTTTATCACAAGAAAATTCCTAGGCTGACAATTTTTTTTCCTCTGAAGACACTTGATAAGGATAATAATATAATAAATATTTATAATTTGTAATATATATAGTGTATTTAATGAATAAAAAGCTTTAAAATGTTTTAATAAAAAATGTCATTAGCCAAAAGAAAATTTAATTATTCATACTGTCGAACGAAAATACAAAATACTAATTTTTATTTTAATTTTTTGTTATATTCAAGTATCTCATGAAATCAAATACAGGCCGAATGTTGAGTTGTGTCCAGTTCCCAAGCAATGCATGAGTTGAAGGTGAATAATGTGACGGTGAGACCAAGCTCTCATGGCATAGGAATATAGCTGTCGAATGATACCCGTGAGGCACCTGAAAAACTACTAGTTGGTTTTGACGTAAATTATACACAAGAAATTTGCGATAAGATTTATCTAGTGCCAAAAGATTATGATCTTCTGAGATATACAGGGGTGCTGCCGAAACATATGGAGAAATCATTTCATCACCGAATGGGATTTCGAACAATTTAATCCAAGACTTTTCAACTCCATACTCCTTCATTATCCAGAAAGTGCAAATAATTGGCATATTCGGAGTGCGATAGCAAACAGAAAGACAGTTATTGTGGAGTTGCAAGTGAGGCATGTGGATGAGGTTGCGCATTGTAGTAAGAGGCATACACAATTGACCAAACAACTCCGTTTCCAAGTCGAAGGTAAGAACGAACCACTCCAATTCATCATAATCCATAGTACTAGTAGGATCATACACAATCCAATTGAGAGTGCCGCTCACAAATATTCCGTTTCTTGTGCCAAGAAAATAATACGGAAACACCGGATGATCAACAGTTTTCCAAGAAGGATTTGCACTAAAAGTGAAAACTATAGCCCCAGATCTGACCTTGGAATCCGTTATAAGAGACGAGTCAGAACAACCCATAACAAACTTGTACTGGTCATGTAGAGTATCATAGCCAAAGCCACAAAAAACATCCCATCCGCACTCGTGGGAGCACTCGAATGGAACGGATGGGGATACCGAACGAGTACTGGGATTGAAAAGAGTGAGAGTTTCAAAGGAATAACCTTGAGACAAGCAGAGCAATCCGTTGCAAGATCCCTGGATGACTAATCCATCAGCCGGATGTGACTCTAATGTAATTGGCTGATGCTGGCGATCAGGAATAAGAGATTGTGAAGAGCAATGCATGATGTCGCCCGTCCGTCCCGGTTCCTTCCAACATAGCAATGGCGGCGGCTGAATTAGGGTTGAGCGTTGAAGGTGGTAAATGGCGAATTCAGGGCTGGAGATTAGGGAGTTCCATGAACGGCATACAATCCTCAGTTGCTGGAGAATCCTCACCGGAAGCCTCACAAAGATTTCTCTAATCAGATCTCCTGGAAGATTGTTTTCGTATTCATGGTGTTTCATTCTCGTAGTCATAAGACAATAAGGCGTTGCGTCTTTCAAGAAGCTGAGGTGAAGTATATATATTGTATTGGTATTGAGAAAGTATAACAGGATTATTAAAAGAAGGCTAAATTAATTTCAAATTTTAGATTTTTGTTTAACTATTATTAGAAGTTGAAATTTGAAAAATTAGAATTAAGACCGTTTGGAAATCTTTAAAATTTAAAGTAATTTTTTTGAGTTTTGATTTACCAAAAGTAGTAATATTAATATGTGGTACAATTTTTAAAATTAAATTACGATTTTTTAAAAAGTTATTTAAAAATTTATAAAAAAATTTAAAAATATAATTTTTCTTGTAATATAATTATTTTTTTATTATATTTCTATAAATTAAATATTTTTAAAATTAAAAATCTAAAAATAAAATAATTTATTTATAAATTATTTTTAATATAATTATTTATTGTTTAACCTATTTATTCGAAAAAAACTTAATTAAATTAATAAGTTGTTTATCCAAACAGTATCTAAAACTCTTCACATATTAAAACCATTATGATTTTTGGAAAAAAAATTTGAATAGGGATGCGACAACGTGGGTGTGACAACAATTTTCGATAGGCAAGTCGGCACCCTACCAACAGCTTGATGGGAAAGAAGCTTGGGGGTGGTGAGAGACGAAACGGCGGCTAGCGAGGGAGAGAACGACGGCCCAATCAGGATTTGGAGAGTTGGAGTGTGGGGATAAAGAAATTAGAAAGTGAATGGTTAAAATGTCAAAACTAAAAATAAATTTTTTGAAAAGAATAATTTGGGGGTGAACTATTTTTTTTTCATTCTCTATTGATCAGAAACGCAACTCATTGTGTCACGTTGGCAACCATTCTCTATTGGTGTATTTTGTGTTTATTTTAATAAAAAAATTAAAAAATACTAATAAAAATAAAATTTATTTTTTATTTATTTTTGTTAAATTTTTATAATTATATATATATTTTTAAAATTTTTAAATAAAAAATAGAATAAATTAAATTTTTATAATTTATTCTACTTTATTATTAAACAAAATATAAAAATATTAAATTATGTATTTCTATTTTTAATATTTTATTCTATTTTCAGAAATAAATGTAATTATTGTTTATAATTTTTGATGTCTATCTAACAAAATAAAATTTTAAATTAATTTTTTTCTTTTAGATTTAAGCCTCATTTTAATACCAAAAAAATAATACCAGTCATTATTTTCAATTGTTTTATTGTAGCCTTCAACGTGCTGCTAGTGAAAACACAATCTATAAAGAGTTGATCGAATTTTTACAAGAACACTATTTAATTCTTGTATATCTTTCTCTAAAAATGAGATAATTTTCTCCTCCTTTACTATATTTCTCCACTTTTTATACTCCGATTGGGTAGTATTGGCTGCCATATTTAATTCTAATGACAATATCACTAATCAAAATAACCTGTTAAATTGTAGTTTATCACAAGAAAATTTTGTCTGATAATGTTTTTTCTCTTAAGACACTTGAGAAGGATAATAATATAATAAATTTGCATTTACAATTTTAAATATTTAGAATTTGTAATATATAGTGTATTTAATGAATAAAAAGCTTTAAAGTATTTTAATAAAAAGTGTCATTACTCATTAGCCTAAACCTAAAGAAAATTTAATTATTCATACTGTCAAACGAAAATACAAAATACTAATTTTTAGTTTTTTTTTTTTAGTTTTTTTAAAATATTCAAGTATCTCGTGAAATCAAATGCAACCGAACTTATGCCGAATGTTGAGTTGTGTCCAGTTCCCAAGCAAGCACAACATTATTAATTTTATTATTATTTTTTCTTTTAAATAAAACGGCAAAGACTAAAGAACAAATTAATCTGACAAAATAAATAAATAGCAAATATTTAAAAAAAAAAAACATAAAAGCATTTCATAATTCATGTCGCTCATTTTCTTTTTCACACCCTTCTATCTTCTTCTTCTGCTTGAATCGTTGGAGAAGCCAAAAAACAAAAACGAAGAACAATAGAAAAGGGAAATAGACAAGAAACAAAGGAAAAGAAAGGGAATAAGAAGCATGGTTTCAACGAGACGCAACAGTGGATCTCTCTCCGCAAAACGACCTTCTTCTTCTTCCGACGACAAACCTCCTTCTCCTTCTTCTAAACGCCAAAAGGTTCGTCTTATTCCCCTCACTTTTTCTTCTAAATTTCAATTCCCCAAACGCATGCCGTTTATATCCCTTTATTTTGTTAAAAATCCCCTTGAAGTTCATCGTTTTATGGGATTAGGGTTTTTGAAGTTTTTAATTTGGGTAATTTCCTTAATTTCAGGGTGACAGTGGTGGTAGTGGTGGTGCGTCGGAGAAACCGGTGACGGCGGCGGAGGATTCCAAGGAATTGCGTGCTCCAGAGGCCGCCGCCGATCCCGGAGAATGCGGCACTGCTAATGACGCTCAGATCGCCGGCAACGATGGCAAAGCTGATGCCCCACCAGCCGTACCAGTGGCAGCGCCGATCGCCGATGGTGCGTGCTTCACACTTGTGGTTTTTCGGATCAACTTTGTTTTTGTTCATTTTAGACACTGAATGGTTACTTGTAGAGAAAAAAAATTGATTTTTTTAAATTGGTTTTAAGGGTCTACGCCAAGTTTGGTGGCTGATAAACCAAAGAGTTCGTTCTCTTCGTGGTTTTATCAGAAGCAAAATCCCAACTCTGAGGGTGTTCCCTGGTGCAGGCTCTTATCCCAGTCTTCACAGGTAATTCAATTGTGATTTTGAGTATTTAATTCAAGTTGCATTTGACCATTTTTTATTTGAAGTGATAAAGCTTGTTTATTTGGGAATTGGAATGTGATGTTATTATTGCTTCAGAATCCGAATGTTCCTATTTCCACATCGAACTTCACAATTGGTTCTAGTAGAAATTCCAACTTCCCGCTGAAGGATCATACTGCAAGTGGAACTTTGTGCAAGATCAAGCAATCCCAGGTACATATTAGGGCCAATGTAAATTTTCAATGGGGTTTTGGAATTTATATTTGATGTGGTTGTGTGAGGTATGTCATGTCCGGGGTTTTTTTGTGTTTTTTTTTTGTTGTTCCTCCATGCACACCCCTTAGAACTTGCTAGTGGATTGTTTTGCCCGATTACTATTTTAGAGACTTCTAAGCACAGTAAATGCTTATCTGTAGTCGTGTGCATGGTTGCGTTGCTTTGTTTCCCCCATTTTCTTGGTTTCCAGTTGCTTGAGGTGAATATCTTAGGAAGTATATGTGCAGTATGGTTACTGTTGTTTCTGGAAATGACCAGCGTGAGGGGAATGCTGTAGCTGTGCTTGAAAGTACTGGCAGCAAAGGATCTGTGCTAGTAAATGGAACGCTCGTCAAGAAGAGTACCAGCTGTGTGCTTAACTCGGGTGATGAGGTGGTTTTTGGTTTGCTGGGAAATCATGCTTATGTATCCTTTTCAGTTAATTCTAGTTGAATTCCATCCCCATATTTTCTGTTTCCAGTGTGTCTGTGTATTTTCCTTGATTTATTTTGATCTAGGTTTTTCAGCAACTGCATCCTGAAACCGCAGTTAAGGGTGCAGAAGTTCAGAGTGGTGGTGGGAAGTTACTGCAGATTGAAAAGAGAACAGGTGACCCTTCAGCCGTAGCTGGGGCTTCTATTTTGGCTTCTTTGTCTAGCTTTAGGCAGGATCTTACAAGATGGAAGTCTCCATCTCAGTCTGCCAGTAAGCCTCACCAGGGTACTGACGTTTCAGAGAGTGAGCTTGATGGCATGGAAGGCAACTCAACTCCAAATGAAGGGACTGACAAAGCCACTGATACTGGAGCAAGCGACAAGAATTCTCCTATGGATTGCGAACCAGATGATGCAGTCACAGAGGCAGGCAATGTAAAAATCTCTGGGGTGAATGATTTCCTAAGGCCTTTCTTCCGGGTCCTTGCTGGATCTAGTTGTAAACTGAAATTGAGCAAAAGTATCTGTAAACAGGTGTTGGAAGAAAGAAACGGAGCGAGGGATACACAAGCTGCATCATCTTCGGGTACATCTGTGCGCTGTGCAGTTTTTAAAGAAGATCTTCATGCTGCAATACTGGACGGGAAAAACCTAGATGTGTCCTTTGACAACTTCCCATATTATTTGAGGTATAGTTCTCTTGTAATGTAGAAGACTCTACTTTTGAATTTGATACCAAGGATGGTCAATGTCATTTTTTGCTGGCTTCATTCTTTCACTTGGTTGCCGTTTCCACACACGATGTCCGTTGCTAGGACTTGTCATGCATAAAACTAGGCATTTTGTTTTGAAGATTTTACTATTTGATAGAATTGTTATTTTCAAAAACAAAATCAATACTGCTTGTCACGCGGGCGTTTTGATTTGAGTCTTCCCTGCCTTTCACCTGAACTCATCTTTATAATCTTATCTTTTCTTATAAAGGATTATTGATTCTTTAACTGCATTTCTGATCATGCTTACCTCTTTTTGCAGTGAGAATACAAAAAATGTCTTGGTTGCAGCTTGCTTTATACACCTTAAAAATAAGGAACATGTAAAGTACACAACAGATTTTACAACCATAAACCCCCGAGTTCTGCTCTCAGGACCTGCAGGTTTGTGGATGTTCCATTGATAATATCCGTTGTCATCCTTCTCTTTTTTTGTGTCTTTGGGTGAAGTGGAGCAGGGTGATCAATTCCTTATTTAACTCTTTACCTTCTCTAAAAAGTTAAGCAATATTATTATCACAAAGCGATTGATATTATATAGACGCCTTATTTAACTTTAACTCTCTATTTCCTTAAATTGCCAATTTCTTTTGTTTGCAGGATCAGAAATATATCAGGAAATGTTGGCAAAAGCACTTGCAAAATATTTTGGAGCTAAATTGCTTATATTTGATAGCCATTTACTTCTGGGTGTAAGAAAAAAGTCCTCTTTGCTGAGTCTATGTTGGGATTATTCCAATCATACCTCCCTTGCAGATTGCCATTGTAGCGTTTCTGGTGTAAATTCTGATAATAAATCTTTGCTGCTTGTGCATTCATAGGGTTTATCTTCCAAGGAAGCCGAGTTGCTCAAAGAGGGATCCAATGCTGAGAAATCATGCATCTGCACTAAACAAAGTCCTACAGCTACAGACGGGGCTCGTAGTATGGATCCATCAACTAGTGAACCTGATACGCCTAGCTCCTCAAATGCACCTACATTTGGCGTTGAGTCTCAACCTAAGATGGAAATTGATAGCGCACCTTCTACCTCCGGAGCCTCTAAGAGTGGTACATTTAAGCTGGGTACGTGCTCTCCTTTTTCCCTAATTTTTCCTATCTAAAAAGGGCCTTGAGCCTTAAATTTATCATAAAAAGTTTGATGTTTTCCATTACAATCCTGCAGGGGATCGGGTAAAATATAGCTTTTCATCTTCTGGTAGCCTTTATCAGACATCTTCAAGGTACAGGTTTGCCTACAACTACAATTACACTGTTTTAAACTGGTTTCTGTGAACAGCTTACAGTTGTATCCTTTTCCCTTTATCAGAATAACTTGAGTTTTCTCATCAATCGGCACCACCTATGCCAGTCCTACTTCTTATATATGATATAGATGTGTAATGGATAAGATAGTACCTCTTTCACCCAAATTGAAAGTTCATATGCACTATGGTTATTGCAATCCAACATGTAATGGTTTCATTTTAATTAAAAGTAATACAAAATTTATGATTGATTGCCATTGTGCTGTAGTAATCATTAGAAATCAGGTAAATTTGCCATTCTTTTGAATGCCTGGATGTGTGTTAAGGTGACCCATGGTACCTTAGGCGGTTAGGCATCACCCGTGCATAAGTGGTTTCTTTTATATCTGTTTGGGTAGTTGTATAGATGAATGGAAAGGAAATCAAGATTTTGAAATTTTTTATTAACTCAAAATTAACATTTCTTCTATGGAATCCAGATCTAGACAAAGTAATGCAACTTCCACCTCAAATTTTCATTTCTTCGATGGATATTTCGTCCATTTCACTCATACCCAACTAAGTGCTAGTGTTTTTTCTTGTACTTATAAGTTTTCTTGCCAATTGCACCTACCTATAGGGGGCCATCTAATGGAAGTCGGGGGAAGGTTGTCTTACTTTTTGATGATAATCCCTTGTCAAAAATTGGTGTAAGATTTGATAAACCCATAACTGATGGAGTTGATCTTGGAGGTGCCTGTGAGGCTGGTCAAGGATTTTTCTGCAACGGTAACAAGCTGCCTTTTCTATTACTACTGCTACTACTATTATTATTATTTCCAAAATATACTACATTCTACTTTTTATCTTTATCTTGGTTGCGGATTTTGAGGTGGTGTTTTCTTTTTTCCAGCAAGTGATCTTCGTTTGGAAAACACTATTGTTGAAGAACTGGACAAATTACTTATTAATACATTGTTTGAGGTTGCCATTTACTCCACTCTTGGTTGTACACAAGAATTTCTTCTCATATATATTGCTTTGGTCTTAAATAAGAACTTGTAATCTTTGTTTCAGGTTGTGAATAGTGAGAGCCGAAGTACGCCTTTCATTTTGTTCATGAAGGACGCAGAAAAGTCTATAGTAGTTAACGGGGATCCATATTACTTTAAAAGTAAGCTTGAAAAGCTTCCTGACAACGTGGTCGTAATAGGTGCACACACGCACACTGACAGCCGAAAGGAGAAGGTAAGAAATGATTTGTTGACACTGACCATTTTCTAATGATAAAATGAAATGCACATTGAGACATTAGAAACTTCTAATATGTACACACATTGCAGGTAAAAAGGTTATAACAGCCCTTGTCAAGATAATCTGTTTTCAATTTTTATTTACAAACCATTATTTGGTTTAGGTTCTTTGTTCAAAGGATGACTTTATTAGGAGTCCAAAAGTAGGTGCTTTTTATTTACCTGGTTTCATTTTAGAAACTGGATAGGAGCTTTATGTATTTCATGGTAATGTTCGGTTTTTGCAGTGCGTCGGTATATTTGGTTTGAAAAGAATTCTAGGTTTCTTTTGTTTGATTCCTTTTCCACAAACGATTTTGTTATGGATAGAATTACCTACTTGGCATCCCTTTCATGCTAAGCTAATGGCTGTTTAAGGGTGTTTCTATAACTGATATTCAAAGGGACCGGCATTCCTACCTTGTTATTGGTTATCTGGTTGATCTCTTTTTCTTGGATATCTTTGTATCTTTCTGAGGATAACTTATCTTCCTTTGTGCACTTGCTTTTCTTATAGTACAATTTTTCTACCAAAATATAAAAAAATAACATGAGGAGCTAAGAGAAGTTTGTGTATAATGGCAGAAATAGGATGCAAAATGGATATCCTAGTATTATTTCTTTGAATTTCCTTTCTTGCTGTCCAATTAAATTTGTATTAGTGGTTATGATCTTTATATTCTGGTTTTGTTTTATGAACTGAGAAACCAAGATAGTTGTGTATAATGGATGGAGATTTGGGTTATCCTATCTATTCAATCCTGCAAATTCCCTGATCTAAATGAATTTTTTTATGAATGTTTGCCATTGCAGTCACATCCTGGAGGTTTGCTTTTTACAAAGTTTGGGAGCAATCAGACTGCACTACTTGACTTGGCTTTCCCTGTAAGAATCACCAAATCCTAGTTCATTCTTCTTTTGGAAAAGGGGCCAGAATTGCTTACATATGCTAATGTCGTGGATATCTTATTTGCAACCCACAATTTTTCTTTGGTCTTCTCAGATTTTTTAAGGTTATGTCTATGAACTCATTTCAGGATAGTTTTGGAAGATTACATGACAGAGGCAAAGAAGTACCTAAACCAAACAAAACTTTGACTAAGCTTTTCCCAAATAAAGTTACAATTCATATGCCACAGGTATATGCAGTGGATTGGCTATATTATTGTATTTTTGGTTTCTTTATTTGTTTTGTGTTTTTCCTTATAATATATCCATGTTATGTTTTTTGTAGGATGAGGCACTTCTAGCATCTTGGAAGCAGCAACTTGATCGAGACGTTGAGACACTCAAAATCAAAGGAAATTTGCATCAATTGCGCTCTGTAAGTATCCTGTATCTGATTGTAATATTAATTTAAACTACACATTTAACCATGTTGTACTGTGTAGTGATGTAAATATTTTATTATGAAATTATCAACTGATTTGTCTAATTCTATTTGTAGGTTTTGAGCCGTTGTGGGATGGAGTGTGAAGGACTTGAGACCGTGTGCATTAAGGATCAGACACTTACAAATGAAAGTATGTTCTGCCACTGCTACGTCACTTAAAGATTTCTTGTTTAAATCTCTCCCCTATGACATGATGTTTTCTATACTGCAGATGCAGAAAAGATAGTTGGTTGGGCTTTGAGCCATCACCTCATGCAGAATTCTGAAGCTGATCCTGATGCAAAGCTTGTTCTATCTTGTGAGAGGTAATTTAGTGCTTGCTTGTTCTATCTTGTGAGATGTAATTTAGTGCTTGCTACATGTTATATGATGTATACTCAATTTTAAGATTCTAACCTTCATAGTTGTTAACTTGTACTTATTAATTATTATGTTATTTTACCAGCATCCAGTATGGTATTGGGATCTTACAGTCTATCCAAAATGAGTCAAAGAGCCTAAAGAAGTCTCTTAAGGTGATTGTTATGAAGTTTTGCTACTTAAATTGTACTTTTATCTTCCTGTGCTGGTAGTCTGTTTCCACTTTATTTAGAAAAAAAGGCAGCCCGGTATACAAGCATCCTGCCGTAACTTAGGGTCCAGGAAAGGGCCGCACCCAAAGAGTGTAATGTACGCAGTCTAATTTAGAATCTTGCAATTTATGAACACTTGATTCTGAATCATCCCCCTTCTTCTGTTGTCTGATTTCAGGACATTGTAACAGAAAATGAGTTTGAAAAGAGGCTTTTAGCTGATGTTATTCCACCTAGTGATATTGGTGTTACTTTTGATGATATTGGAGCTCTTGAAAATGTCAAGGATACGCTGAAGGAGTTAGTGATGCTTCCTTTACAAAGGCCTGAGCTCTTTTGCAAGGGGCAATTAACCAAGGTTTACCTAACTTACATATTCAAATGCATTCTGTTGCTTAACTTGTATTTTTGCTATAGATGTCTGTTCGAAGTTAGAGTTATCATTGGTCCTATTATTTCTTGCTTTTTCTTCGGTTGAATTGCTGATTGGTTGATGTATGACGCCTTTAATGCCCTTCTCCTTTTCCTACCCTCAAAGAAGAGAGGAAAAGAGGAGAGAAGGGGGTGGCGTGTAGACTTTACTGACTTGATTCTTGTGATTTCTTAATTTTGGCAAGAATGTAGCTTGTTTGTGTTAGAATTTACTCCCTTCTTCCCAAATTATCGATCGATTTGGAAAACTTGGTACCTTCAAAACTCTATCTGGATTCAATTTTGGGATGGAGGGAGTATCATGAAACTAAAAGCAACTTTGGAGAAGTTGTTTTAGGATATTTTTGGAGTTTTTCTTCTAGTAATATTGAAATACACCTTTATTTTTGTGAAAAAATTAATATTAAAGTTGGTGATATTTTCCCACATGAAATTGGAAACTGTTCTGATTACTTGCCTCAAATGACCTTTTTGTGCAGCCGTGCAAGGGCATCTTATTATTTGGGCCCCCTGGAACAGGTAAGACAATGCTTGCAAAGGCAGTTGCTACTGAAGCTGGTGCAAACTTCATCAACATTTCCATGTCAAGCATCACATCCAAGGTTATATTTGCTTAATGAGAGTATTTTAATCTCTCCTTTATCAATTCGTTTTGCATGTTAACTAGTGGTATTCCCCTTAATTTCTTCAGTGGTTTGGTGAGGGTGAGAAATATGTAAAAGCTGTTTTCTCCCTGGCAAGTAAAATTGCACCTAGTGTTATATTTGTTGATGAGGTAAGGCTCCTTCATAAAATGATGGTATTTTTTATTGATTTATTAGATAGGGAAAAAAGGTGATCCGATATGGTTTTGTGCATAGGTTGATAGCATGTTGGGCCGAAGGGAAAATCCTGGGGAGCATGAGGCCATGCGAAAAATGAAAAATGAATTTATGGTGAACTGGGATGGCTTACGTACAAAGGATACCGAGCGAGTTCTTGTGCTTGCAGCCACTAATAGGCCTTTTGACCTTGATGAGGCTGTCATAAGGAGGCTGCCACGAAGGTGAATGCCATGTTCAACTGCACTTGAATTTCCCTTTTTCTCCTTTTTCTTCTATTCCCTTTTCTTTATTATCATTATTATTGTTTTTATAGTCTTTATTTATGAGTATTTGGGTGGTTAGGAGGGCTTTTAGAAATGTTAAAACTTTTCTCATCTCTGGTTTTGTGCAGATTAATGGTAAATTTGCCAGATGCTCCTAATAGAGCAAAGATATTGAAAGTTATTTTGGCAAAAGAGGACTTGTCTTCCGATATTGATTTTGATGCAATCGCAAATATGACCGAGGGGTATTCTGGAAGTGATCTTAAGGTTAGGGTCATTGTTTTTTGCTTTTATTGGTGACACTGCTGTTAATAACTGTGGTGCCTTCATGCTTGCTCTTGCATTGCAGAATTTGTGTGTAACTGCTGCGCACCGTCCGATTAAAGAGATATTAGAAAAGGAGAAAAAGGTAAAACCCTTCCGAACAGTTTCTAGCAGTATGCTAGTGATTATGTCATTGTTGTTGGCTATGAAGTTACCAGAATCGATGTTACCTTGATTTTAATATTTGTGATTCATTCATGACAGGAGCATGCTGCTGCTCTGGCAGAGGGTAGACCTGCTCCAGCATTAAGTGGAAGTTCCGATATCAGGTCACTAAACATGGAAGACTTTAAACATGCTCATCAACAGGTATATAAAAAAGCAATCAAGCCCCTTTTCTTGCTCTCGAGGTCACTAAAACAAAACAAAATTAACTTTATATATCATATGGTGGCAGGTATGTGCAAGTGTGTCCTCTGAATCCATAAATATGACCGAGCTTTCGCAATGGAATGATCTATACGGTGAAGGTGGTTCAAGAGTAAAGAAAGCACTTAGTTACTTCATGTGAGAGTTTCTCCATTGTACAAATGTTCCCCACCGGCGACCCTCCTTGATGCCCCTTTGAAGCCTGCGTATTCACTTGTCGTTGCTCTGGTCTGCTGAGGCTAGCAGGAGTTGGTGCTGAGCCCCATTTCCTTTGTAAAATGAAATATAGATTTCTAAGTAATTTGATTTGTTATGGATGATGGGATTATGGTGGGTTTTGAAAGAAAGTGGAGATTTTTGGCCAGGCTCTGTTGCTTTTTGTTTTGTTCCTCAACCACTTTGCCACCAGCACAGAAGAAGATCATGTTGATTTCTTATTATTTTTCTTTTAATTGCAGTATTAGAGGAGAAAGATAAAGAGAGTCATATATGATTATGACCCTTATTATAAGAGTAGTTGTCACACTCCTAAGTCCTAATGTCAAAAATAATGATTTTAGATCATGGACACAAGGTCACTATTTTCTATTTTATATTTTTTTGTATATACCATCATATGCATGACACAGCTATGTCTTTCTGAATCTATAAGTCCACTACTTATTTGAAAGATTTCTTTTATTCGACATGTGTCAAGATACAATTCTTTCAGTATTATTGATTGCACTTTATGGCGTTGGAATTTTTAGTTGTATAAGCTCTGCATTTGTAATAGTATGCTATGGAATGGATTGGACAATTTTTCTTTTAATGAATTTTGCTAATCAATGCTTTGTTAGAAATGTAAAGAAGTAGGAGTTTTATTTTATTTTGTTTTATTTTTATTATTAATTCATTGAATATATTGGTGGAAGTTTCATAATGTTCCACTTCTACGCAGCTAAATAGTAAAGACACTAGCTTTTCCGTTTCATACTCTTTTATACAAGAAATTTAGTGTTGGGGGATTGCAAGTTTTCTCAGTTAATTCTTGTTAAATATGTTGATAATATTTGAACTGATATATTTTTTTATTTTAGGGTAAAATATATTTTTTGTCTTTGAAGTTTAGTAAAAGTTTTAAAAATATTTTTAAGTTTTATTTTGTTTTAATTTTGTCTAAAATTTTTTTATTTGTATCAAATATATTTTCGATAGTTAAATTTTTAAAAAATTTAAGATCAATTCATCAAAAATATATGAAAATTGTGTTTGATTTATTTGTATTGAAGGTTGCTCTTATGAAATTGTTGTTGAATTGGTCCTAAATTTTTTAAAAAATTAGTTGTCAGAAATATATTTGATGCAAATCGAAAACTTTTGCGATAAAATTAAAACAAAATAAAACTTAATAATATTTTTAAAATTTTTGCTAAACTTCAAAAACAAAAAAAAATATACTTTATTCTTTTCTTTAAATATATTGATATTTGTATTGGGGATTGTCCGAAACGATAAGTTAACAATTAGGACATTTTGTCATAAGGAATAAAAATATAAAATAAACAAATATTGGGATTTGTTTTGTCAAAATCAAAATCTTTTAAGTGTCAAAATGGTTATTTACTTATGAAAGCTGTTCGCAACCACAACTATGAATTGTGACTCATGCTCACTAAGTAGAAAATATCTTTGTTGTAAAAAGGTCATAAATTTATTAATTTAGAATTGAGTAATAATGAGAATTTCAATTCATCTTCTTCAATTCATTATTTGTCTAATATTTAAATAAATATTGGATAAAATATTCAAAATATTTTTTAATCTAGATATTAGAAAAATATGTTAGAATTTCTAATTATTTTTATTTAGTATTTACACTCGAATTATGGACTGTTTTTAAAAAATTGACATATTTATACATATTTTTGTCTCAATACATTAAGCTTTAATAAATAAAGAAGTAAAAAAAGGGTTAATTTGAAAAAGGATTATTTCCGTGCTAGTATAGTTGAAAATTAAAACTATTGAATATCCAATTCCAATTATATCCACTAATAAATTTATGCCATGGAAAATCAGCCAATTATGTATTATGTACAAATACATGTATTATTTAATTTATTTTTAATATATATTTTATTTTTTATTGTATATTTTATATTAATGACTGATTTTGGTCATTAATTTTAATGTACACTTAACATGGTTGCTAGTTGACATGTAGGCACAAATCATCAAGGTGCATTTAAGACCTAATACTTGACAAAACTTGCAATGGAAGTAATTACTAGACTAAGAGTAAGAGATGTGAGTCTTACCAAAACTTCTGCATTAACCTTTGAATGAAATACAAAATTCAAATAATCACCAATTTGAAGGAAATTCTAGCAGCAATTACTCAGCAGTTAACCCTTTTAACTACTATTGCTGAAGAAGAGTTACCTTTTCTAGACCTTGAAGAAGAGCAGTTTTGAATTGTCGAACGCCACTAGACATCGGATCTAATCTATGAGTCTTTTCGAAGGCGTAAGGTCGTTATTCGAATTCAGAAAGCATCTCAATGCTGCGTCACAAACTCAGCAAAATTAAGACAAAAAAGCGGGACAGCAGTCTCAGATACAAAGCAAGTAACTAATATACAATCAATAAGTTGATAGAATTAACAAATTGTGCAAAATTTTCAAATTTCTGGTGCATCTAATTATATAACATCACATCAGTAAAAATAATTATCTTTCACATTGATCGCTTGAATGGTCATCCAAAAAAAACGGATATGATTATATGACTATGTAAATCGCTTTATACTGTCAGTATATCAGAATTAAACTCTAAAAAAAAAATGATAGAAATTTTGAAGCAGAATTTTATAGGAAAGCTAAGAAAAACTGCCTACATGACAACACCCTCTGACAATAATTCACAACTCATAACCCCATGAAAAATATCACTAATTATAAAAAAAAAAATGGGGTGACTTAGAGTGAACTTAAAACTTGGAGGAAATAGCATAAACAAAAACGTTACATCTTTAGCCTTAACAAAATGATTGTATATACTCTCTCAAATATACATGAATCCCTTAACATTATTTTTTATGAGAAAGCATGACAGGAGTTGCATTATGTACAAATAAATCAATGGAATCAATATACAGAAGAAAAAAAAAAACAGGCAGAATCATCATTCATCACTGCATCATTATTCTGAATTCTTCAAAGCTAAGCACACCATCTCCATTCAAATCAAACTGATTAATCATAACCTTGCATTCATCAATGGACTTTTTCTCACCCATTTTCTTGAACATCTTCCTCAAGCTTTTAGGTGTTATGAATCCACACCCTTCAGTATCATACATCTCAAATGCTTTCTTCAAGTCCTTGATCTTCTCTTCTTCTCCACCACCTTCCATCAAAGCAACAAAGTCCTCCATACTCAGCAATCCATCGCCGTCCGAATCCAACTCCTCAATCACCATTTCCACTTCCTTCAACAATATCTCTCCTCCCATCTTGCTTACCCTCTGCTTTAGCTCCGACGGCGAAACCTTCCCGTCGCCGTCTTCATCAAAATATCTAAGAACACGCTCATATTTCATGTCCCTTCCCATGTTTCAAAACACAGAATCTGCTCTTCGAATTGAGATCTTTTAACAAACAAAAAAAAAACACTTTGTAATGATCAAATTCAACACTCTTTATGGTGCTCAACTACAAAGTGATCAAATTTTTGGAAAATGAGAAATTGTACTATCTAGTGTGATCTTTGGCTAAGTGTGTGAAACATTTTGTTTGGCAACCCGAGCCTTTTATAGATTATTATGAAGTCGGTAAAAGATAAGAATATAGTAAGTACCGCGTTGAGGATGTGTTTAGAAAAAAATATATATTTTATGATATAAATATCATAAGATATAAATAAAAATCTACTTATTATTAACAAGTTGCTACGAATGTTCCAAGCGATAGATGAGGCCACGACATATGTTGGTGTCACAATAATTTATGTCATAATGGGACCAACTTATATTAATAGTAAATTGGAAAATGTTGAGAAATGGAATTTGAATATAAATCTTAGAATCTTAGGATATAAATATATATAACGCGCAAAAACCACGAGTAACGGTCAACCGCTTCCTGGGGGTTACGTGGCGGAAACGTTTTGAGGCACGGCCCAGTGAAAATTCAACACGTGTTATAGTGTGTGCCGTACCACGATTTTTTTGTAAATTGACCTTTTTTATATTATGATTATATCACTATGTTATATACTTATATTATATTCTCCCATCATTGTCACATTAGCCATGTAATAGTGTGTACATATTATTTTTATTCATTTGAGTAATCAAAATATTAATAATAAAAAATATTAAAATTTATTTTTTTAGTTTATTTAATATATTTTGCAATAAATAAAGAGTTTAATTTTGATACACTGATAGTTATTATACAATTATATTTGTTTTTTTGGATGACCATTTACGTGATTAATATGAAAGATAATTATTTTTAATGATGTGATATTATGTAATTAGATATATGTATAAAACTACTCTACACTATCAGCGTATCAAAATTAATTTTATAAATAAATATTAAATAAGATAAATTTATATTATGTAGATTGATTTTTTTTTAACATTATTGGGTACTCTTAGGTGTACTTTTAGTTTATGTTAATGATTCTTAGGTGTATGTTTCAGTTCTTTTTATTAATTTGTGTTTAATGGTTGCTAACATGTTAGTACAACTGGAGTTAGCATAGATGGGTTCCTTCATAGTGCAAGGTAATTCATAAAAAATTAACAGGGTATTTAAAAAAAAAGTCATAAAATAGTTATTCTTCTTCACGAACTTTGAGATTCTAGACGTGGTTTACTTGCACAACTTCAATTTTAGCTTTTCAATAAAAAGAAGTGTTTAGTTTGAATTTGATTAGCATGATGGTTGTTATTGATTTATTAAGTATGGAGTAGAGATTTAAGCGTGGTTTCATCTTAAAGCAACTATATATTATCACTTTGATTTTGTTGGTTTTTAAAATAAAATTACTGTATTTAGTTTGAGAAAACATAATTAAAAAAAATAAAATAATAATATCATTATTACCAACAATTGTGATGAATAAAAACAAAATTAGAATTTACATGTAGTTCTTAATAACTGACTGAATTATATTTCCCTGTAAGAGATATATAAATCAGTAAAAAAAACGTAGACAGGAATACTTAATTTTAATAATTTAATAATTTAATAACATAATTTGATTTTGTAATTAATATTTATAAAAATATTTAATTTAAATGCACCAATAATCTAATATATTATCATCTAATTATTCATTGCTATGGCAATCATTATATTTGATTCTCTCTTTGCTACTTAGATAATGAAAATAGATTAAATAAAATATTTTTTATATATGTATATAAATATATTGTTAGGGATTCCAAATTAAAGTGAAAGAAAATTTAATGTCTCATTAAAAAATTATAATTTTAAAAGTCGATACCAAATTTTGGGGGGGGGGGGGGGACCAATTTGTTAGGGCCATGTTTCTCCACGTGATACTAATACTGATAGAATTCACAAGGATTTCCTAAAAGGAACTTTTCTTAAAAATATCCTTTGACTTTTGACTTTTTTTTTTTTTTTTTTTATACTAGCACATATAAATTATGGTCATCCACTCATCCAAACCCTGATAAAGCATTTGTGCTTACCATATTATGTGTTCAATTAATGATTATAACGAAGATGTCTATGCGTCAAAACAACCCATTCCGTGCATGTAACCACGTAGTACTAATTATGTCTTGACTAAGCAACTCAATCCTTTTTGTTTTCCATGTGCTCACTAAGAAACAACTATGAAAACACAGAAGCGAGAAATTTCCTTTTAAGAAGGATAATGATTGACCTACAACTCTCTAGTCTGTAGTCTCTACTACACTACTCTACTAGATGGCCGCAAATTAGAGTAGGAAATAGTTTAAACTTCACTCTAATCTAATTCGCAAGTTTAAACTCTCTTATTTGAACTCTATCCACACTCTAAACTTCTGCACCCAATCCTCTCAATGTGACTCAAAATAGAAATTATTCTCACTTAAATCCAATATTTAATACTTCCATATTTCACACTGTCAAATATTATTTGTTATTAGCAAATTGAATTACTAATTTGGTAGCAACAAGTATTTGTTTAAAAGAAAAATTTTGATTCAAATCTCTACTAGTTAAACACATATATATATATATATATACTCATTGTATATTAAGAATTGTTAAAATATATATTACCTTTGCAGAGAGAAAATGTGGAAAATATAAATATTGGATCTGCATATATTATGAAAGTGACAATTCTTTACTCTAGTCATCTAGTGATAAGTAGGATTACACTATTAGCTAACAAAAATAAAAACACATCACCAAATGTGATGGATTTTACTTGGTCGATTAATTATCAATATGACGAAGATAAACCACCACATTCAATATTATCTAGTATGAATTTCAGGAATGGCAATGAAAACCATAACTCACAAGATGGCAACATTTTTGTCTGACGTGCTTTCATATTTACCAACTTCGAAACAAGTGGCTTACTTAATCCTTACTTTTCGATGCTAAATTTTCCTTAATCTCAAGTCTAAACACATCATAAAGGGGCAGCAATTGTACACATCAAACGAATGCCATATTTCAAAATAAAATAATTAGTCTCACACAGTTGATTGAGAATATGAAGGCAAAGAAGAAACTAAGAAACATATCCATGAGTTACTTCTTTTATTAAGCTCCTGTTGCCTCGGCCATTTCTTGTTCCACAGTGCTTGGGACAACAGGGTAGTATTGGTAATGTAGGTCCCCAACATCATCACCAGTCCATTTCTTCCATCCTTCTGGTCCCACATGGTAAACTGAAATCACATCAATCCCCAAGTTAGTGATTTATAGCTATAAACTGGGACTGAAATAGCTGCTGCAAAATGCTGGCCATGAAGATTTAGTGGTTTGAAAAAAAAAAAAAGTATATTTTCTATGATTTCATTTTAACAATTTTCTTTAAGTTGACAGAGTAAAATCAATGGGAGTTTAGGTGTTTTGTGAGTGTGTTTCCAGATAGTTTCATATGTAGAAGTAGCTGTGGAGTGTGGAGTCAATCAACGCAGGAGAGAGAAAAATTACCGCTAACAACTCCACCACTAGCTCCATCACGGAATGTTGCATGATATATTGCTCGTCGACCTAGTTCAACAGCTTCCTCAACTGACAGGTCATATCGGTACCTAGGATGAGAAGAGAACTGTTGATAAATATTGGTGAAAGGCATTGTTATACCATGTAGAAGTTAAATGAAAAGACTTACTCACCCATTGTCCAATACACCATAAGCATATGGTGAACCAGATCCAACAGAGAATCTAGTGCCTTTCAATCTTCCTCCTTCACTATCAACATAATATAGACTAGGACCCTAAAAGAGATCATCCATTAGAAATTGCAACAGCACTAGCTGAGCAAAAGCCATATGGTAGTTGGACATGTGAATTACCGTTTCATCCCATCCAGCAATCATGGTACCGACTGATAAACCCATTCCACGATAAGAGTATAAAATATTTGCAAGTAGCTTTGAGGCTCCGGTTACTGATATCCTCCTTTTATTTGCCAACTCGTGCAACCGACACTACACATGATATGGACCAGATTAGACAAACGATTTGCATCCCCATATTTGTAGAAGTAAAGAAAATCCTACATTGTTAAGCAAAAGCTAGATATTTGTCTTGTTTTACTTCGTACAGGTAGAACCATTTAGTTCTTGTATTTCCTACGTGGACTGAACTCAAGGATCTAAAATCCATATAGAATGAGGTATATGTGAAGGTCAACTAAGTCAAACTTCTCAAGACAGCTTATAACAAAATAATAAGCATCAAATGAGAAATCGAGTATAATAACCACAACGGAAGGTCAGGAACAAAAGATGTATGTTGAAAATAAGAAAAGCAGCAGAATGGGACTCATAAAACATGAAACCATTATATTAAAAAATATATCCATTCTCAAAAAATCCCAACAATAATCCTAGCATTAGAGTAATAGAGAAAGCTAGAGAATAGTCTAAACGGTTTAGGAATACTACTGAAGGCATCCAAACTAATGTGATTTCGCTAATATAAGGCTAAGGATGGTAACACATATAACAAAAATATCCATATTCAAACAAACGGGTCATGAGTAGTTATCACTTCAACTAATGTGCATGCATGATAAATTAGAATAGAAGTTGAGGCAAAGCATCACAACTTGCAACTAGAACTCCAACAACAATGATCAAAGCAAAAACCAAGGAATCACCAGCAGTTGGAGAGAAGAGTAGGGCAAAGGAGGAACCTCAGTAGGAGAACCATAACAGCACTACAAAAAGCAATAATTCAAGATAAAAGGACTTCAAAAATTACCTTTATCCCAAGATTTCTGTGCCAAAATTGGCAATCAGCGGCACCTCCGGCCATTGTTCCAAGCATATATGGATTAATTTCAATAATCTTCTTTACAGACTGTGAAGCTGGAAATTTCCATTACTCATCAGTAATAATTGAAAAGTAATAATAATTCAAAGACAAACTAAACAAGTAGATTAAACCCTAAACAACATTAATCAATTAGAAGCAACACTTTTCAAATTTGACAAAATAAACATAAAATCAACTCACATATATATCCTCCCATGCTAGCTCTAGAATCAGCAGCTACAATGACACCGTCCTTAAATATAAAAGCAAGCGTTGTAGTACCCTTTGCAGGCTTCACCATCTGAATAGCTTCTTTCACAAAGCCATCGAACTAAAACCACAAATACAAACACAAAATTTCGTATTAAACCAAGGTTTCAACCTGCTCTATAGAACAATACCCTAATTTCCTTTATTTACTACTCATAAATTAAAAAATAAAAAACTAAAACAATTTTTTTTCAGACTCGAAAAATTGAGAAGTTGAAAAATCACTCACATCATTGGAATTAGGAAGCTGGAATGACGGCGGGGCAGAAAACTCTCCAACGACGTCGTCTCCGGGTGCAGTAAGTGTAGAGAACGATTCGAGACCAGAAGTATCGAGCTTCATGATTTCAGATTTTAGACCTAACCGATAAAAACAAAAAAAAAATTATTACCATAAAATCCAAACGGCATTAAAAATAATAATTAGAAGAAGAAAAAATCGATGTAAAATTGAAAATAGAAATGGATGATGAACTTGGCGCACTGATTCAAGTGAAGTGGGATCTGCGTGTGTGAGGTATCGTTGAGGTTGAAGCAATGAGAAAAGAAGAACGGGAGATTCAGTGAAGAAGGAACTGTTTTCAAGTGTTGATGCCTTGTTCAGAAAGGCGGAACTTTATTTGGGCTAGGCCTGCTGACTTGTCTGGGAAGTTGGACCTTAATTGGGCCAGGCCATTTTTAACCAAAAAATTGGCCCATTTGTTTCATTTCCTTTTTCATTGCTTTGCATTTCATTTGATATAGGATATCAGACCAACAATCAGATGTTTCAAAAGGCAAGAGTCCAAAACAATGACCTCAAAACCAAAAAAAAAATGCAAAATAAAAAATAAAACAAAGCAAACACAATTTTATTTTATTTTATTTATTTAATTTTCACTCCTTAATTAGTGAACCGCATTACTTAAAAATGGAAAAATAATTCATCCTAAACCATGATGTGCGAGGCATGCCCCTTGCATTGCTCTTTTAGGTAACATACTAACATCACAGCTCCCTTTTTTTTACCCCTATTGGAGGAACCTTTTTTTTTTTAGCATCAAGGTTATATTGGTGGCATTACTCTCTTAGCACTTATTAGTCATTAGCTAGGACTCAATTGTTGGCTAAGAGGACTTGAAAGTTGAATCCTTGATAGGACTACAATGTGCTTTTACCGTTATCCCAACACATGTTACTCAATTCTAATACTAGTCATTTAGATTTTGTCATTGCTACTACAGTCAATAAGAAACATCAAAGATTTCTCCCTTCACTATTTAACTGTTGTCCATGGTTGCTTATTGCGCCGATGTTCCCATATAAAAATAATAATAATAATGAAATTAGATATGATACATCATTAGGGAAAGGGATATAAATAAGTGGGAGGGTAACTAAGGTGGGATATTATATCAGCAGTCCCCCAAACAAAAATACTACCCTCATTGGCTTCCCTTTAATGTTGTCTATATCTTCAGCTCTCACAAAAACTATGGATCTTGAATGCCATGAGTCCATACCACAAATCATGCAACTGATGCAACTTTCAGCACTGTTAACATCCACACACTTGGTATCAATCTTCATGTGGAAACCTCCCCAAAGTGTTTCTTTTTTATATATATGTTCTTTTTATCATGTTCCTTCCTTTACCAAATTTTTCATCATTTTGTTGCCATTGCTTCACTATCAGGCATTATCTTTTCCATGTCCTCAAGATATTGCCAACTGCTCTTGCTACTATCCTTCTCGTTCTTGGTCTCCTGCATTAAATATAAATTGTTATTAGTCAGAATAATAACCATATCATGCCCTTCTATTTTGTTCACTCTATAAAGCTATTGGATTTTACCATACACATTATTTACAAGTGAAATGCAACCCCTTCTTATGTAATAAACAAAATACAAACTGTACAAATTAATTGAATTTTCTCTTTTGGATCCTTACTATGTTTCTATCTCATAAAAATATTTAACATCAAGAGAGAGATAGGTGACTGTTTCTTTATCATCATAACCTATTAAAACAGGACTGTATTATACAATGTACAGATTTACCAAGGCATTAAACAACAAAAATTATGTGATTATTAATGACTTAATGACTAGCTTTACAATATTAACATCAGGTTTTTTTGAAAGAAGAAACATACCTGATATTTCTGTACCAAAGATGTCCAAAGCGATTTACACTGTCCAGGACTTCTGCTGATCCCATCAGCCAACAAGCTCTGAGATATCTCTTCCCATAAAGCCATCCTTCCCTTCACAATTTGAAATCTATCGTGTAGTTTCCCGCGCATATTAATCAACTTCTTAATTTCTTCAGGTTTCCATTTATTCCTCTTCCCTGACTTCGACGACTTGAGTTCAGAACTGGATGCTTTCACAAAGTTGGCTTCACCAATGTCTTCGGAATCATCTTTCTTAATATTAGACTTGTGCTCCTTTCGTGGAACATAACCGTTGTTAGCTTTGATTGACTTCTCAACTGGTGAGGATGCAATAAATGGCTTCCAAAATTCCTCTGAATCCGATAAATCACCCTCAGCTTCTTCGGTTGGTGGACCAGTGTCTTCCTCAGGTAGAAGTCCTTCAACATCATTGGCATCATCTGCATTAACTAATAGAACGAAGGTAAACTTAAACACGATCTATAAGCTTAAAATATTTTACACCAGAAGAAATATGTTAAAAGCCAATTATACATCAAGTATGGGGGATTCATTGCTTTCTGATGTCATTTTATTACATAAGAAACAAAATAATCTAATTTATAAAGAACATGCATTAAACAGTCATATCATAAATTGTTTAACAAATAACGTTCATCTACAATATTTTTAGTTACTTTATCATTATCAGAATTCACACCAAAGGGACCCAAGCTCAGACTTCAGAGCAATCAAAATTCTGAGTTAACCAAGTTAACTTTTAACGTTTAATCAGTACGTGAAACAAACTGCTTGAATGAAACCACAGTTAGCACGGTTTCCATATATAAACATCCATAAGTTTCACAAAACATAGACAAGGTGAAAGCAAGAACCGGAGTGGTATGTACCAAATCACTAATAATAAAGAAATAAGACTGAAGTGTTTTCTAAAAGAATAAAAGAATTGTGATCATCGCATACACGGTGAAATGCAAATACAATCACAAAAATATATAAACCTTAACTCCACAATTTGATATGTATTTCTAAAAAGTAAAAAATACATTGCTGTTACCTCTTATTTGCGTTGTGTCTGGCTGATTTTCCTTCCCGTGCCCATCGACTATTTTTCTTAATGTTGATGTTCCATGATCCACATGTGATTTGCCAGATAACTTTGTGTTTATCTCCTCAGCAAGAACAGCAGCTGGATTTTCTATGGCAATAACAATAACTTCAGGCCGTTTACCACTGTACTTCCTCACCATCTTCCTCAAGACCTCGGCCACAGTTCTTTCCATGTGAGCCAGTGGACACTTTACAGGGCAGCTTGAAAGAGCAGCATGAGCAGCTTTATGCAGTGCATCCAATAACTTTCCCTTGTCAAGCCATAGGCATCTTGTCGTAATCCTTATCTTCCCTTTTAAGGTGTTTTCAGCCAAACTGTCTGCTCTTTGGGGGCGAAAAACTTCCATGCTGTAAAAGATAGAAGTTCGGATGTTAGTTGACATGTTATAGCTCTCTAACTTGCTTTAAAAACTGAAACATCTACCTAACCACGATGATGCCATCTAATGCAATTTTCAATCTTTCATCAATGAAGAGGTCGCTTGATGTACCAAATGCTTTGTCGCCATCACTGTACTTCAACTGCATGAGGGAAACCCAAAGAGGGGTGAAAAGAACTCATAGATTATCACATAGTTTCCAATAAGTGACCAGCAGAGAAATGAGAGGAGCACCAACCTGTAAATTCTCTCTTCCAAGGGAAATGAAACCATTAGAAAGGACTCTCCTATTTCTCAAATGTGAAACACCAAGCATCTCTCCATTTTTAATAACCTAATGCATATTTCTTATCAGTTTCTTCAACATTTTATGTAACAATTCACATGAAATGTTTGTATAAATTTCATCGTCAGAAGCCAGTGGTCTTTTTTCCAAAAAAAAAAAATTAAATTTAGTAAGGAGGCAATAACTCACAGCAGTGTGCCGAATGCCATTTGATTTTCCAAGTAATTCATGCTCCTTCAAGAACAAGAGTTCTCCATGTATGGGAAGAAAATGTTGCGGCTTCACAATTCGAAGTACTTCCTCCTGCAAAAATATACATCACCATTTTTCCTTAATGACATGTCATATCCAAGACAAAAAGACTAGAAATCACATTAGAAGCCATGCCACATGGAAAAGAAAACTGAAATGACATAAGAACAAAATAAATAATAACTATTTTGATGATGTATGATAACCTATGTCAAATCTCACTACATGGATATCTAACCGAGAAAAGGCATATAGTTAAGTTTTCTTTCACCAAAAACTAACAAAATAATTACTTTCAAAAGTGAAATTTAAGATGTAAACATTCCCCTGTCAAAATTATGGATATTTATACACTCTCCTCGGTTAGTAGTACAGTAATAATGATTTGACAATTACTGTTCTTTTGGAGAAACATTGAACAGACAAGGATGAGAACATAAAATAATAATGATAAAAGTGAATAAAAACAGAGAAAAGAAATACTTGCCAATTCCCCACGATAAGCATGACCAGATGTGTGGAGACCTTCATTTTTACCCATTATTATTGTTGATCCAATCTCTGATATGCGGTTCAGCATTTTCATCACACGAGACTCATTACCAGGGATAACCTAACAGTTTGATGAAGCAGAGCACAAATTAAGCAACACAAACTTGTTTGGATAAATATTTTAAGAATTCTAAGTTGTCAATCTATGAATTGAAAGCAAAAATAGCATACTGCAACTTCATATGTATGGTTTCATTCCAACTGATTTAGTTAGTTATATATATCAGACGTGTTTTAGCCTTTAGACAAAACAAAATGCAAATACTTTAAACAGCTTTACTTTTTATCATACCTTGGCCGAATACAAAACAATATCTTCCTTAGTTAGTTTGAAAGCATGACTACTTCCATATGATGCAAGATTCAAGGCAGCACGTGGTTCTGCCTGACACAATAGCACACATTTCATTACATGCCTTAATCTCATCCATATTCCGTGCGATTCACGGGTAAGAAAATCATTAGAGGATTCTGAAAGTAACTCACTTGAGATCCTGTTGTTACAATTAGCAGATCCTTTGGAGCATAAGCATCAATATCCTCTGCTTTCACCTATGTAAAATCATAAATAATGAAAAACAAGGTAACAGACATGAAAGACACAAAGTCATTACAAATAAAAGATAAAGATAAAGATGAATAGGTGCTATCATAAATTCCTACACACAAGTAGTGCGCAAATAACAAATCAAATGAGTGATTATAGCATATTAGATTTAGATGCATACAGTTAGACAAATAGGTAATGGTCCAGTTGTCAATCTATCATTTTCATTCTTCTGAATATATACAAATATATCAATAAAAATAACAAATCTTGTCCTAATAAGCAGGTCAGCTACATGAAAAAAATAGCATGCATTCAAACTATTAAAATCTGTATCACTGTTTAATACATATGTTTGTGAAAATTTAGTCCAGCAACTTAGGCAGAGTGTTGGAGTAAAGGCTCCGAAGTCCAAAGATTTATTACCAGAGTGGAGGGATCAATTGGAGCCTTTCCATCCTTCCAAGCTGCATCTAAATATGTCCTCAAAGACATGCCAACGAATACCTAACGCAATTAAATTGCAATCATTAAACATTTATTCATAATTCCAAACAAGAAAATCATTTTCAACTGCATTGTATTTATATACAACATAGAGAATATTACCAACTTTCGGCCAGTTAAATCAGCAGCAGCTTTCACACTTCCAAGTCGATGCAGATTTGATGCAAATTGGGTGGTAATAACCCTTCCTTTAGAAGCTGAAATATGCCTCAATAATGCATCTTTAACAACAGATTCACTTATTGTCCTTCCAGGTGAGAGTACATTGGTTGAATCACTCATCATCTGAAAAACCATGCCCAAACCAAAGTTTACTTTTGTCCCTTAACAAAATTAAGGGAAAAAGCAAGAGAGGCTACATATTTGAATTTTTTAATTTAAAAAAAAAATACAAGATCACCCTATAAGTGACTTACCAGTGTTACTCCTTCTTTAGAGAGTTCCTCTAAAGCCTCGCGATCAAAAACTTTCCCGTCCAGAGGTGTCTCGTCGATCTATTGAATCAACTTATTCAAAAAGAGTAGATTCAAGGTAAACAAAAATGGAAAATGCACTGATAAATTCTGACCTTCCAGTCCCCAGTGTGAAGAATAGTACCATCAGAACAGCGAAGAACCAATCCACAACAATCAGGAATAGAATGGGTCACCCTGATAGGTTCTATCTCAAATGGCCCAGCCATAAACTTCTTTCTTGTTCTGAATATCTTGAGTCTAGATGGAAGAAAAATACCATGCTCCTTCAGACGTTTTTTTATAAGCTGTTACAAAGTAAAAAAGCATTGGAAACAAATAAGCAGTGGAAGGAACATATCAAGTTCATTGAATAGCAGTGAAAGAAAATAAGCAGTAAAAAGAACAGATATTTGATGAAAAAATTGTGACACAGATATTTAGTATTAATATATCAACATGGTGACACAAAATGAAAAATTCAAGAGCACGTTAGACATCTTAAGCTATGTTGCAAAGCATGTAACCTCTATCACTTTCTACAAAACATCATTGCTGATCCATATTCGATCCAAGTTAAACATAGCATTTAGGAAGAAATATTCTTGCTAAATTACCTCCATTGTAAAGGAAGATGCAAAAATTGGTGTATTGGAATCCAATGCTGGAATGACCTGAGGGATCATGCAAAAATTATGTTTAGTGCAGATACAAATAACAGACCAAACTCATTGTTAAGAATAAATAAATTATCAATGAGAATGAACATCAATGGAATAAAATATATTATACAAGGCACAAAGTTAAAAACTAATATATATTTATTTAAGGACTGTAGGTATCCTAATTGCTTCCAGGCATGACTGATTGAATACTACATACAATGCATCAAACATTGAGCCTTCTCATCAACAACCCAAGCACAAAGTTCAAATGTGAAGTAGGCCTTACCCAAGGCAACGCTCCAATGTGATCCTCATGACCATGTGTTATAACAAGTGCTTCAATTTTGTGGCTCCATTTTCTTATAAATGTTGTATCAGGTATGATCTTTTGGACTCCAAGTTCATCATAGCTGAAATATTTACCATATATAAAAATAAATTTCAGCTACCTAATAAAGGAAAGCAAACCAACAATAATTTTTCAAGCAGTAACTTGATATGACTTCAAAGTGTAATTATGATTTTTGAATTTTCAAGTGTCCTTCATATAGCAAAGATTAAACAATCTTGAATTTCAGATTCAATGCTAACTTTAGTTGATGCTTAATCAGCAGAGTCTTTTAATAGGGAAATTACCTACATAACAACAGTTCAGGCTAAGTGAGTAGGGTAATTGAGGGAGGTTATTTGGGGCAATAAGACCTACTCTGGAAACATAACTCCGGCATCAATGAGGATATAGCGATCATGGTTCCCAACCAGCATGCAGTTCATCCCAATTTCACCCAGCCCACCAATCGGAAGAACACGGAGAGGTGGCCCATCTTTCCCTTCATAAAACTGCTCCATTTTGCGCTGAACTGAATCTTCCATGCTTTTCCGAGGACCCTCCATTCTTCTTGTTCTCTTGTGGGGTGCTTGAGATCCATCAGTAGCTACATTTAAACAAACAGCTTAAACACAATTGAACAAAGAACCATACAGATTGCATGAGATTTAACAAGAAGTGACATTACACCTATCAAATTTATAGTGATATTCATGCAATAAAATTAGTTCTATTCAACTCAAGAATTAAACCACATTAGCTATTACAGATTTTTTTCTTTTCCTTTAGTAAGCCATTAGTATTCCAAGTCTACTCAAACCTAGGAACCTTCTTAATTAGTAAACCAATTCCAAAAGCACATTTTGCTTTTGTCAAAATCACAAGTATTTTTCTATCAGAAGCAATATATTCAAGTATCACAGATATCCCACAGAGGGAATGACTCTCCCAACCCAAGACCACTATTAAGAAAAGGGGTATCTGCCACTACACTCCAACAAACATTGAATCTCAAAGAAATTGAACCTACTAAACATTGACATACAGATAATATATATCACTGCAGATAAAAACCCTTTCCAAATAGCTAAAATCCAACACCAAGTTGGTCTTGAATTCAAATTCTAGTATAAAATAAACCCATGCTAGGCCAGCAAACTAAAGTCCTTCAGTTTGTTTGTTGTTTCTTTTTTCTCTTCTAATACAAACACATATCAAAGTAGACAACTTAATCTACTGAGGGACTATGAAGCATGAAGTAAGTTCAATTCAAGCAATGAATGTGGAGTAGTAGTAGGAGGGAGGTAGTGGTTCACCTGGGAGCACAGAAGAGTGAATGGAGCGAAAAGCGGGAAGAGAAGTTGTTGGTTTTGGTCGGAAAGCGGGGTTGTAAAGAGGGAGTAAGAGAGAAGCAAAAGAAGTAGAAGAAGCCATTTTGAATCCGAAGGTGTTTGATTAAATGCCTCACAGAGAGGGTGTTGTTATTAATATTATGAATGAATGTTATATAACATGCAGCAGCTTCTTCAGCTTCGAAGGGAAAGGAGGGTGATGGTGGTGGTGGCGGTTGCGGCGGCGGTGGTGGTGATGGTTGAGTATGGCAGCGGGAAAAGCATAACAAAAGAATGAATGAGATACTTGAGAAATATCCTTCCTTATCGATATCAATTTCTGCATGAAGACACCTTAACGGCACGTGCTAAACCACACGTGTGCCATCATATTGATAACATATTTCTTAATTTATAAAAATGTATATATTTTTGTATATGTTTATATATATTGATTCACAAATTTTTTTAACTAAATAATCAAATATATTATAATAAAATAATAAATTCTATAATAAATAAATAATCAAACTTGTTTAAAATAACATAATAAAAAATTATTACATGTCAAATATGCATTTCTATGCTTATATCTAATTGATAGCATGATTGATACATTTACTAATTAACTAGTAACTAGTAAACACTATATTTTTGCTAATCAAATATATGTAATCCATTTTAAATTAGAAAAAAGATAGTACAATCAACAATTTTTTTATTTAAAAAAATATTTTTCATTTTATATCATTATAAAAGAAATTACGTTTTGTGCTAGTAAAAATGGTAAACCTTAGATGTAGCAGCCACATACTCTCCAAGTGACAATAGCTAATTCATTTGGGACATCAATTTTGAGGCATTGTGATTTGTGAACAACGTTTCATTGCTGGGTTCAACGGGTAATTTGCCATATCTGTGTTTTAGCAACAAGAGTAAACCACATTCTTTCGTGGAGAACTAAGTTTCAAATTCTCCAAAATATATTTATTTGTTAAGAGAGCCTCTAAAGAACAACAAACAGGAACTAGATATATTAAGTTCAATTGTCACATACTACAAGTTCAACCATGTTAACTTGATGCATCAATACAAAACATTGGGGAAGATCAAGCATTGGACAGTGCAAGCATTACAACAAGGATTTCCTCTGCAGACCATAATCTGTGTCTGGATTACATTACTATGTCACGGAAATATAATCATTCCATTTCGTAGTTCAATCGTGGTAGACTCTCATGTTAGATTGGCATGTCTTGAAAACCAGGGTAAACCGGATTGAGGACACTGTTTGGCATCTGGGATGGGAACAATAGGTCCCAAAAAGATGCGCCACAAGTCGAGTATTATTGTGACCAGCATCGCAGCGCCTAAAGCATCAACTGCAACTCTAGCCAAGTCCCATTTATCCCCAGGTTTCTCATCAATCCTGCATATTCACATGAATCACCGTCAATGACAATAACATTAGTAGAACAACAAACTAAGTCTCATCCCACTAAGTAGGTTGAGTTTAAGTTGTCTTAGGTCTAAGGACAGAAAATTAGACTAATTTTGACTGGGTCAGAAACATTTTGTCCATTTATCTATCTGTCTCGTTTTCAAAATAGCTTTGTGCCTTCCAATGTCTTTATATTTCTGTCCTAGGATAGCTACCAAATAGGACATTATAGATTAGATGACATCATCGAGTCCGGTCATAATCACATTTACGTTCAATATTAAAACATTCACATATTTCCCTCTTTTTAATGGCATGGTATGCAAGTACTAATCTCCCAGGAAATAAAGGGGCATATATTTAAAGCAATGCAAACATAGAAAGAGCCAACTTGATTAAATCTTACCTTAGAAACATTGGAAAGCTTACGATAAAGTAGATTGCATAAAATAAAGATCCAACTTTGTACATGGAATCCCGATCCACAAATGAATAATAAGGGAACTGCATACAGCCAATACAAAACATCATTCTCAGAGACATACATTCCGTATTTGAAGACCACGTGAACAACTATAAATAAAAGAATTCACCAAGGCTATTTTACAAAGTGGATACACAAATTTTGCAATAAAACGGGGAGGCAAAATTTTACGCAGTGCACATGGGAGCCATGACTGAAATGAAGCACGCAAAATGTAAGCACCAAATGAAAATGTGGATTCCATACAAAAATGCATTGAAAGTTATTGTGAGGGTAAGACTTTGGGACTATTCATTCTTATAAATAAAATGTTAGAAGAATAACATGGAATATTGAATATCTAATGGCTTTGAACTTCAAACTCAATGACAGCAATGAATGATTAATATAAAAACCAATGCATGACTAAACAATGATCCTAATAATAAACAATTAGTAATTTGGTTTGTTCATAGCATACATTGGAAATAGCCAGTGTCTCCAGGTATGCGATAAAATAAGAGAGAGCAAGAATCCATGCTGCTTCAGTAGCCCATCGAATCGTTTCTGGCAAATCAGCAGTAAAATGTCGCAGTCGACGTAGTGTCATGTTTGATGCAACATGGTAAAAGAGGAAGCAAACATGAGTGAGCAAGAACGTTGTGTGTGGTACCTGCCACCACCAAATAAAGAAATTCAGCATAGAGCCCGGACTCCCTAAGAGATAATTTCAAGGCCTTGGCTTACATCGTTCATTCTCCATGATGGGAAAGTATAAGATGCACCGAGAACGGTGAAAAAATAATGAGTCCAGAAATAATTCCCAACATAACTGAAGAGTACTATCCAGAGGCTGGCCTGTCAGAATAAGGCATGTTCATGTTAGGCTGAAATTGATTAAAGATAAGTTATACAATAAGGTTGGCCCAATAAATCCATAGTACATTTCATTATAACTATTCTTTTTCTTTCTCTTTTTTTTTTTTTTCATTTTCAGGGTACACATACAATATTAAAATAAGTAAAACTTTTGTGTATCATGGAACAAATAGATCTGAATATTCAAATAAAAGGAAACAGCCAAGTGCAAGGCCCTATATCAAGAAATGAGAAATTCTATCCAAGTCATCTCCCATTTCTTTTCTACATCTAGACTTGGAAGGTAAGAAATCAAGGGTACTCAGAAGCCCTACACACTTAACACTTGCCTTAACCCAATAGCGATCCTTCCAATGCAAGTTTCTATCAGCCTGCAAATTTTATATTATGGGAAACAGAATCACTCCACAATCATATAAACTGTATCAGCAGGAAGATAAATTACATTTTGGATGCATCAGTATCAAATCAAATCACATAGTGTGGCACTAACACACTGAACAAGTGAAACATGCACTTGTTTAGCCCACAAAATGTAGTTGAATGCAATATCCAAAATAAGGATTGCAATTAACACCATAAGATAATTTGAGTATACCTTACCAACTAGCAGCATTGGTATCAAGAATGAAGGAACAGCTGAGACCAATCCAAGAAGCAAATACTCCAACTCTGTGAAGTTCTGCCAAGTACCATGGTTTTCTTCTTCAATATCACACAAACTATATTTATATACACATACACCAGAATAGAAAAATAATAATAACCAAAATCATTCTTACAGCGGAAAGTATCCAAATTTCAAATCCACTGCTTAAAACTCATCTAACACATTAATCTGACTGGATCAACATGTATACATCAATTCTTAAACAAAGAGAGTGATAGGAAGTTCGAAAATGGAAAGAGTAGGGTTACCTCGTAGAGTTTGAGGGGAACAACAATGCCGAGACAGAGTGTGAGCCAGAACGGTGTGTACAAGAGAAAGAAGTGTTCTCCCCATCGTTTGCTTTCGTTCGGTGACAGCCACAAACTCGAAGAACAAGAAGATGATGATGAATCTTTTTCTAAACAGAGAAAAGAGAGAGTGTGTGTATCAGATTAAATTATTAGGATTATTAGGGATTGAGATGAGAAATGGAGGATCGTTCTTACCGTGAACCATTATGGATCTGTGTGGTTTGTTCCTTGTTGACTCTTCACACTTCACTCACTCTCTAGAATGATGATGAAGACGCTTCTCTCTACTAACTTGAGGTAACCGTAGCATATCTTCGATTTGAGGATTTGGCTTCCATGGAAACACTTCTGTTTTTTAGTATATAAAAAAAAAAATATATATATATATATATATATATATAATATATATATATATATATATATATATAAAACCGGAAGAAGTTAAAGTTTGATTTCTTGGTAAATAAAAATTTAGTTAAATTATTTAATTATTTTTAATTATTAATTTTGTGTATAATTGATTGTATTTGAAATTTTATTTATAAAAAATTAAAAATATAAAAAATTTAGTTAATATAATATGAATTCATTAAATTGGGTGCGTTTAAGCTTTAAAATGAGAGTGGTAATTTTGTGCGCTAAATAAGTAAATATGTAACTCTTTATAAATAATTACATTTTATTAAATAAAAATCAAATCAAATATTATTATAAAATACCGATAGATTTTGATAAATATAAAATACGTTAATAAATAGATAAGTAAATACCTTTTATGTTTTAAAATATAACATTTTAATTTATAAATATAATTTTTTTAATTTTAAATAGAATATCTAAATATACAAAAGTATAAAATATTTTTATTCATTAAAATCAATAATTGTGTAGTAAAATTTTTATAATATAAAAAATTTATATTAAAATAATATTTTAAATTATAACATAAAAATATAAAATAATTAAATTTTATTTTGAGTATTTATTCATTTTGATCTCTAAAAAATTTTGGACCGGACACTTTAGTCTCCAACCAAAATTAATTACCTAATTGGTCCCTCTCCGTTCGTTAGTCACTTAAGTCATTTGCTCCGTCAACTCTAACGGATGAAAAAATAGTTCCTAACAACTCTAGCAGGGGGCAAAATGGTTCCTAACCCCCTTTGTTAAAAAATGACACTGTTCTTCCCCAATTTTCATCATATCTCGCAAAATCCTGACAGTCTAACACTACAACTTCAAACTACATGTGCACACTCTGCAACTTCAATGTTCACAAGAAGAAAAATCCTCAACTTGTTCTCAACCAATTCATACTCAAAAAACTAATAACTATGTTTCTCAAATACTTGTCGTCTTCGATAGATCTCATGAATCTAGACAGCAAGTCCGATTTGTTAAGATCCGTCATCCTCGTCACCATCTCCCTCCTCCTTTGCCCTATCATCTCCATGGCCGCATTGCCCACCGCTTTGATTGCTTTCTTCATCTTCTTCTCTGGACTAATGTTCAGTAATCGCTTTAGTTTCCTTATGAGTGGTGACGACGATATTGCTCATTGTACTAATAACTTGGATGTGAGGTCGAAACTGTCTGCCAGCTTGAACTCCAGAAGGAAAGGAATGGAGCACTCGGGGTCCATTCTAAATGAGAGTTTCATATGATGTCGAAGGAGAATCTTCTCGTGATATTCTAATGTCCAACAATCTATATTGCTTGCTGGAGAATGAAGAAAGACGTTCTCCTTGGGATAGTTGTAAAACTTGATCTTGAGGATGCGGTAAACATTGTCGGGGTTAGAGATGATGCTTTTATTGAGAACGTGGAGGTGGATGCTTCTAGTGAGGGAAGTGCCGAAGAGGTGGGTGTACCAGTCACAAAAATTTAGAAAGTATGTGGTTTATGACATATTGAGGTAGGTGCGACACACGTGACAGTTACACCATGACTTGATTTTGGAGTTATAGAGGAAGAAGGAGAAGATGGAGAAAAAGAACGTAAAAGTGAAGAAGAAGAGTATGAATGTTAGAGTTATATGAGATATGATGAAAATTTGGGAAGAACGGCGTCGTTTCCGAACAAAGGAGATCAGGGACTATTTTGTCTCCTATTAGAATTGTCAGAGAATATTTTGTCTTCGGTTAGAGTTGACAGAACAAAGAATCTAAGTGACTGACGGAATTAATTGTTAGAAATCAATCGAGTAATTAATTTTAGTTGAAGACTAAAATGTCTGGTTCAAAATTCTTTAATGATCAAAATGGGTAAATACTCTTTTATTTTTTATTACTTGACAAATAATTAGATTATTTTATTAAATTTTTTTTATCTAACTATTTTTTTGTTAAAAATAATATTATATAATATAATTTTTATGAAAATGTAATTTATTTAAAATATTATATATAAGGTTCTAAGAACCGGACCGATTATCAAACCGTCTATTGGTTTATTGGTTTATTAATCCAACCGGTCCAACCAATAGTTCAACTAGAAAAACCATTTATAAATAGAATAATAAATAAATTATAAATAAGCATCCTAAAATATAATTATAGTCTAATATAAATCTTAAAATATATTCAAAATTTAAAACACTACATAAAATATTATCAACCAAATTTACATGATCTTATCAAAATACAAACTCAAAAGTTAAATAATAAAAAAAATACCTAAATATTAAATGCCAACATGAAGACGCCCTTAGTATATATTACATTATGGAGTACAAAAGAAATTTATAACAAATTGAAAACGAGAAAAATATAAAAAGGTACTACTAAACAGATACGGTAAGCAATAATAATAATAATAATAGAAAAAAATTGCTTAGGTTGTAAATACTAAATATACAAATCTAAAAAGCCAAGCCTTATCCCAAATGCATGGCTCTGGTTTTTCTCAAGTTGTCATGTATGTTAAATAAATGGTCCACACATGTGCACTGGCTGCAGCAATTGTAAAAGCAATACCAAACCATTTACAGATCACCAAGAAAAATAGTGACTGAATTGAAGTTATATATCAATTAAAAATCCCATAAAAGCAAAAGAAACATAGAAGGTATTAACAAAGGCAACTTCATCCGTGTTTATGAACCTGTAAATGGACTGGATCGAATTTGAAAGTAACAAAATCAAAATAGGAGGATTGGTAGGCAAGTTATTAACAAATCATACACAAAATTAAAAACAGCAGCAGTACAAATTATCATTCAGCAACAAACATTATTACATTACAAAACAGCAACAAGTAATCCCTAATCACACTGAACCTGAAATTTCAACAGCGGCAAGTAATCCCTAATCACACTAAACCTGAAATTTCAACAAACATTACAAAACAGCAACATTAATCCCTAATCACACTGAACCTGAAATTTCAACAGTAGCAAGTAATCCTAATCATACTAAACCTGAAATTTCAACAAACATTACAAAACAGCAGCAAGTAATCTCTAATCCCTAAACAAAAATTTCAATAATGATTTTATTTTCATTTTTAGCAGCAGCAAGAAATTTTCAACTAAAATTTCAGGAAGTAAAGAAAGAGCAGCAGCACAAAATCAGCAAAAAATAGCAATTTCACAATTTCCCATTAAAAATCAGCAAACAGAGGCAGGCTCTGGGGAGAGAAGACGGAGACACGAACAAGAACTGAAGAAGTGAAAGCAGTGACACTAACCTTCGACGGAGATACGGACGGCGACCGGGGAGACGACGAGCAGCGCACCGCGAGCTGCTCCAAGCCAAGAAAAGCGAGCACGGAGGACCGACGGAGGACAGGGGGAAGGAGGACGCCGAGCTACAAGAGAGAGCTTGGCCACGGACGGCGGCAGCACTGCGGCAGAAACGTTGTAGGGAGAACCTAGGGTTTTGATTTGAGGATTTAACTTTGCTTCAGAGTTCAGACTTCAGAGTGATTCATGAATTGTTAGTGGGGTGTTGGGGGAAGGGGGTGAGGCCGTGAGGGAGTAAAGGCTAGGCAACGCTACGGGGGTTTTTTTTTTTTCCCCTCAAAAAATCCAAAACGGCGCCGTTTATCAAGAACCGGCCGGTTATAAGTCCGGTCCAACTGACCGGTTCTCGGCCGGTCGACAATTTTGTAGTGGTTTGCAAGAGAACGGTTATTAGAAGCAGACCGAACCGTTTTTATCACCAGTTTTCGGTTAGACCAGTTCAATTGGCCAGTCTGATTCGGTTTTTAGAACATATAAAAAATATTGAGCTTTTTCATTTTTCCATTTTTTAAAAACCTTTTGAATTGTATTTTTTTTAATTACAAGTTTATAACATATAAATTTTGATATTTTACAATTTAATTTGATTTGAAAGTTAAGTTTGTATTTTAATTAGAGGAGTGTTAGTGAGCAGTAAATTTTGTGATTTATAATCATTAATTAGTTTTTATTAGTATTTTTAATGCTGTGAGATTACATCTAATGATGTGAAATTACTCACTTTTCTTTTACTAGTTAAGTAGTGGCTAAATTTTAATAAAAATACTGGTTCATATTTTTTTTAATTATTATGTCTAAGCGTAATCTGATAAAAATTTATTATTAGATGTTTAAGTCTAATTTGTTTAAAAATTTGTCTTAAAATTGATAACAAATGAAAATTTTAAATTGAACTAAAAATTTAAATAGATTAAAATCTAATAAGATACAAATATTTTTTATATATTTATTAAAACATATTTAATAAATAAATAATAGATAATAAAATCTTTAACTTTAGGTCAAGCAAGTCAACTAGTCCAATTTAACCCTTACTTTCTATATCATTGACGCACTTCATGATCATTAATATTTTCATAAACCTATCACTTGTAACTTATTTCGTCGAAAAAATAATATTTATATCATTTTTTTATGACAATAGACAATTTTTTATCTTTATTTATCTTTATCATCATTTTTAATACTAAAAATAAAATATGTATAGAAAAAATTAATTCATGTAATATTCTCTATTTACAGGACCTAGCAAAGAACATAAAACATCTCTCTTTTAGTTATGTCAGTATCTGTACACAGTACACTTGACATGATTTAAGAATGAAAAATAAATTTTGTGGATTAAAATAGTATTGACACATACAATATTATAATATATTCCAAGAATTTTTCAATAAAATACTTATCCAATGAACTTTAAATTAGGAGATTGCTTTCTCTATTTCTCACTCTTTTTTTTCATGGCATTAGCTATGCAAATATATATATATATATATATATATATATATATATATATATATATATATATATATATATATTATATATATATATAACAATATATAAAGCCAATACAGAGAGTTGACCATGACTTTGGTGTCCAATTTTTTTGGACTATATTAACCCTACAATAAACTATTTAATAAAGCAATTATAAGGACAAAATACATAAAATTTGTTTTAAAAATCTAATACTTCCCACTACAATAAAAACAGTTTTGTTACTTCTATTAACTTTCCACTAAAATGAAAACAGTTTTGTTACTTCTATAAATATAACAATGCATCTTCCATTGCCTCCATCCACTGCAGTTTGGATTTTACTTTTCTATATTTTTCTTGCTGTTCTGTTCTTCTCCTTTCTTCAACACTCTCGCCTCCATCCTCTTCCATTGCATTAATCCATTGCAGTTGCAAATTTCATTGAGTTACTACTTTTACGCATAACATTCACTTATATCTCTTCTCTTTAGTTTACTTATCTAATCTATATTTTCAGTCATTTCTCTACTTTTTTTAATTTATTCCCAACTTTTGACGTATGAAAATAGTACTGTATCTCCTTTTATTTTTATCAATTTAATGTAAAAAAAAAAATTTTTTTGTCTTATCAATTTGATGCAGAAAGAAAACAGTTTCTTTTTATTTGATATCTGCTTTTATTTTTTATATGTCTTTGACTATTAATGATTGAATGAAAAGTTTCATAAATATTTTGTTAATTATTTTTAAATGCTTTGTAATAATTTTTTTTTTATTTTCTAAAATATTGATTATGTAGAGTATTATGTTCGAAATTTGAATACATAAATATTTACTTTAAAACTAAATTAAATTATTAATTTTGTCTACCACAATATTAATTTTTATTAATTATTAGTTTGACAGATAACACAATAAATGTAGCAATATAAAAACTTTGTTAATTAATTTTTCAAATAATTTGGCGACCTAAAATAAGAATTTTGTTAATTGATTTTATTAATTTCTTTTTTATTTTTAACCTATTTTACATTAGATAATATTATTTTTTATTAATTATTAGATTGACATATAACATTTAAATGTGGCAAGATAAAAACTATGGTATACATTTTTTATTGTTTCAACCTTTATGATTATTTTCTTCTCTTTATTTTTCTATTTCATGAGCCATGTAAGTTTTAATTTATTATTCTCTCTCTCTCTATCTATATATATATATATATATATATATATATATATATATATTATACGTCTAACAACAATATATAGAGCCAATACAGAGAGTTGACTATGATTTTGGTGTCCAATTTTTTGGACTATATTAATCCTACAATAAACTATTTTGGAAACTAAATTATAATGACAAAATAGACATAAAATTTATTTTGAAAAATCCAATAACTTCCCACTAAAATGATAGTTTTAAAAACTGTAAGACAGTCTGTAAATTGCTAATAAATAAAAAGAAAATAGACTGGTATGAATATCAATATCTTCACATTCTTCATCATCTTCATGCTTTGTTTAATTCTATGTTAGTTTTAGTTTATATCGTTTGTTCTGTCATTGTCTTCATTCTTTATCATGTTCATATTTTGTTTAATCTTATATTAATTTTAATTTATATCCTTTTGTTTTGAGTACGTTATCCTTTCAGTGGTTTAGTTTTTACTTTTCTGTATTTTTCTTGCTATTCTATTATTCTTCTTTCTTCAACACTCTCGCCTTCGTCTTCTTTCATTGCTTTCATCCACTTATATCTTTTCTTCTCTTTAGTTTACTTATCTAATCTATATTTTCAATCATTCATCTGCCTTTTTAATTTATTCTCAATTTTTGACATATGAAAATACTACTATGTCTTTTTTTTATCAATTTAACGTAGAAAGAAATATTTTTTTTGTCTTATCAATTTGATGCAGAAAGAAAACAGTTTCTTTTTATTTGATATGTGTTTTATGTTTTTTATATGTCCTTACCTATCAGTAATTGAATGAAAGAGTTCTATAAATATTTTGTTAACTTATTTTTTTTAAATTACTTTGTAATAATATTTTTTTAATTTTTTTAAATATTGATTATGTAGATTATTATGTTCAAAATTTGAATACATAAATATTTATTTTGAAAATAAATTAAATTATTAATTTTGTCTACCACAATATTATTTATTTTACATATTGGCTAAGTTATTTGATTGGCATATATATAGGACGCAAGAAAATTCGCACCCATCAAACATTCGTTAAAAACATTAATATGTTAATTTCCTAAACTATCTAAGCTATTAATTATGTAGAGTACTGGATTTGATATTTAATTATATAGAGTACTATGGTTGACATTTATTAATTTTCTAAATTGTATTGCAAAAAAATCAGTTAATTTTATATTATTTATTTGTCACATAATTAACATATAAAAGATAAAAAAAAAAAAAAGCCTACACCTATCAGTAGAATGAAAATTTCTCACACATATTTTGTTAACTTCTTTTTTTTTATTTGTATTCTTTTTTACATTGGATAATATTATTTTTATTAATTATTAGTTCGACATATAACACAACAAATGTAGCAATATAAAAACTTTGTTAATTAATTTTTTAGAATTTTGTTAATTGATTTTGTTAATCTCTTTTTATTTTTAATCTATTTTACATTAGATAATATTATTTTTTATTAATTATTAGATTTACATATAATAACATTTAAATGTGACAAAATAAAAATTATGTTATACATTTTTTATTATTTCAACCTTTATAATTATTTTCTTCTCTTTATTTGTCTAACTCATGAGCCATGTAATGTAAGTTTTAATTTATTATTTTATATATATATATATATATTCTATTTTGTAAACCATTTTATTTTAATAGATTTTTTAATTAATTTATTTTATTGTATTTTTCTTTTACTTTAAAAACTTTAAGGGTCTAATGATCTTCCGTTTAAACGATTCTAATTATACGATCAAGAAGTAGTTTAAGAGAATAGGTTTGAATTTTGGTAATTTATTAAGTCTAACCTTTATACAAAAAGTTAAAAATATTCTAAAGTCTGAACTTAAAAAATTATTTAATAATAAAACTGAGTTTGTTCAAGATTGGAGAGAGAGAAAGAAAAAGTTAAAATTTTTTAACTAATTACAAAAATTCACCACCATCAAAGCCATTAAATTTGAGTATATTAAGTGAGGATTAATAAGAAGCAAACCAGAACGATAAATCTAAAAGTTTTTTTATCTCTCTTTATATAGTGTTTCACTTTAAGTAACTATTTTAAATAGATAGTATTCAAATAACAAACAAAATAATAAAAAGATTCGCATTAGATTATGAAAGTTAATCTCATCCTTATAATACAATGGCATTATTTCATAACATGTAAAATAAAATAATAAAGTACACTTAAATTAATGTGCACAATAAAATAAATGTAAAACTTAGATAATAGCAGTCAAATATGAATAGCAATGGTTGCCTTTTTGTCCCAATGTACTATATTAAATTGCGACTTAAATTTATAATTAGTAGTTTAAAAACTTACAATTATGTATTTTTTTATTATTTTAGTTAAAAGTAATATATTTTGATATTGTTTTTTAGGATTATTGACATCAAATTTTGATAATTTGAAAAAAAAATTTAAATGCTTTATGTCTTATTTCTTTTAACAAAACTTCAACAACTCATAAAAGTTATCAGAATAGATAGTTATAAATCAAAGTGATAGACAAGATTGAAAGTTGCGATAATAATACTTGGTGATAATTAATTACGGTCGGGTGAAGAGAAGGTGGAAGGAGAAGAAAAAAAATGAGAAAGGAGAATAAGGTAATATAATAATAGCGATGAGACCATGACAAGTATGTGTATAAAGAATAATAAGAAAAAAAAAAGTGTTTGATATAGTAAAGGGATATAATAAAAATATAAGTAATAATTTTGAAAAATAACAAAATTAAAGATAATTTAAAAAAATTAAATATAAAATTAAAAGAAAATTAAATATTTTTTATCAATTAGAAATATGCATGAAGATAAATAGTGTTTTAAATATAAATTTTTATCTCGACTTCAAATTAAATACTATTAAAAATAAATAACTAAACTTAATAACGTTTATAAATAGTTAATTTGTAAATAATGCTTTTAAATTTTTATTTTGATTTTGTTACCTATAATAACAACATACTAAATTTGTTTAATATCTTATTTAATTTAAATTTATAAATTTTATACGTTCTAAAAGTTAATTTGATAATTTGGATAAAAATTTTAAATGCTTATTTCTTACTTCTTTTAGCCAAATTTCAACAACTCATAAAAGTTAATATAATAGATGGTTATAAATCGAAGTGATAGACAAGATTAAAAGTTGCGATAATAATACTTGGTAATAATTAATTACGGTCGGGTGAAGAGAAGGTGGAAGGAGAAGGAAAAAATGAGAAAGGAAAACAAAGAAATATAATAATGGTGATGAGACAATGACAAGTATGTGTTTAGAGAAAGATAGTAAGAGAAAGAATAGTGTTTAATATAGTAAGGGGATATAATAAAAATATAAATTAAAAATTTAAAAAAATAATGAGATTAAAAAAATCTAAAAATTAAATATAAAATTTAAAAAAATAAAATATTTTTTAACAATTGGAATTATGCACGAAGATAAAGAGTCTTTTGAATATAAATTTTTATCTCGGTCTCAAATTAAATACTATTAAAAATAAATAATTAAACTTAATAAAGTTTATAAATATTAAATTTGTAAATAATATTTTTAAATTTATATTTTGATTTTGTTACACATAATTTTTAATTGAATAATATTGAGGCGGTTATATAATTATTTTTATGGTCAATAAATCTGATAGTTTTTCAAAACTCGAAAAGTTATTGATAAGAAGATGTATAATGAATTATGAATGATTTTTTCTAAATACACAATTTTTATACTCTCTTATTTTTTTTATTAATTATTCTTACAGTTTGGTATTTAAAACAAAAAAAATAAGCATTCATATTTCTTCTATCTTTCACTATTTATAAAAAAATTAAGGCATCTTCATATTTAGATTCATATTTTGACCTACCACTTAAAATATATGAAGACAAATATGAATATTCATGACATTTAAGTAAAAATTATTTTTTGTAAATAACTAACATATATTTTGGTTTATGTATACTCTTTTTAAATTAGGATAATGTTATTATCATTTTTTAAATTATATTTTTTCTGATAATATATATACCTCTCTATTGCAAGCTTTTATAATTTAATATTTAAAGATTTTTTATAGTAATTTTAATTTTAATAAAATATGATATAAATAAGATCACATCAATATTAAAATAAAAAAATACTTATCTAATAAATTTAAAAAGAAAATAATATATTAACAAAAAAATAAAATTAATTTCTTAAAAATAATAAAAAAGCGGCTGAACAGGCACGATAGTACCTGTTGAGCCGCTAGTATATATATATGCAAAAATCAACAACTAATTTAAATTTTGTCAGAATTCATCATCTTCTATTGAATAGAAATTAAAATTGGTCAAAAAATTTGTTGGATACACATCATCTTCTAAAAATAAATCCAACTATTAAAAACATAATAATTATTTTTTGTTAGACATGGAAAATATAACGATTAAGCTATCAAAAGTCAAAATAACTATGCCTTTTTTATTTTTTGAACAGTAAAATAACTATGTATTGAGTGTGATAAGTGATGATTAATTTTTTGTTTTGTGATGAAAATATCAAGCTCATATTTTTCTTTGGTTAATTTTCTAACTTCCTTTTTCGGTGAGATTCTCAACCCCAGCTGATTTTCTATTTTTCTATAAAATTTATAGAATTGTAGAAAATAAATTGTTGTTTAATGGGTCTCGATGATAGGTTTACAAAAATATCATTTCTTATTTTTAAATTTAGATCCAAAAAAAGAGTTTCACATTCAATTAAAGACCCTTTTTATATGACTAAAAACAAGCTCATTTCCATGAACAATGAATACAAAATGGGTCTTTCATTCAAACATTTAATTGTACCAACAAAATCAAGCACTTTAAACAAAAACCATTACCCAGCCCGAACAATAAAAAAAAAACAAAAACAAAAACCCTTAACATTGTGCATTGCAAATTTGCAATCACTACTTTAAAATTTTTAATAATAATTTTTTTTTAAGAGTGAGACTCAAACTCGCAACTTCTAAATGAGTAGAGAGAGATTATGTCATTTAAACTGTAACTCATCAGCTATTTGTTTTAGTATGTTCCTCAAACTAAGTCTATCTTTCACGTGGCTATTGCTATTGCCTATTCAATTGCCTTTTGGATCAATATGATGGTGAAAAAAAAAAAAACAAACACTGATTTTACTAAATATGTAAAATATAAAAAAAATATTATTATTGTTATATTTTATTATTATTATCAATAAAAAATATTAGGTAAATATCTCCGGTGTTAAGTGAGTGAGGTTGATTTTATTAATCTATATTTTTAAAATTTCACTTGGATTTGACTAAAATTTTTTTAAAAGAAAATATTATAAATAGGTCTATTTACTGTCTAAATAATAAAATTATAAAAATTAAATCTATCATTTGATTGATTTATCAATTTTTTGATATATTTTTTATTATTAATCTATTAATTTTTAATTATTTTTTTATCTTAAATCAGATCGATCTAATAGTTGATGTTTAATTAACCTGGTTAAATAAGTTGATTCGAAATTTAACCAAACAAATAAATCGATCTGATAATTAAAAAAGCAAACACTTATATATTACCGATTAACTAAATAATTATATACAAATCAAAGTTCATGTTCATGGCTGCTGAATAATTTGAGCAAATAGATACTTTCTCATCCTCTTATAATTTTCAAAGATATTATTATTGAGAAGTAATTTCTTTGGATGAAAATACTGTTATTTGTATATTAAAATTAGATATTTTTAGCTTACATAATACAGAGAAAAAAAACATGACAAAACATTTGATTAAGACTTTGCTTTGTCACTTCCTCTATTTCTAATATACAAATAACATTACGGAAATATTTTGAATTTGAAACAAAAATTCATAATTAAAACTATGTATAGTATGAAGAGTTAGAGATTAATACTAAGAGATTGAGATTAAGAGACAAAAATTAAATTAAATTTTTGTATTGTATTTTGTATAAAATATACTGGACTAAGTTATATTTTAGCATTATATTTAGTTGAAGATAAATATAAAAATTAAAGTGTAGACTTAAAATTTAAAAAATTAAATAAAGATATTTTTTTTTTAAAAAATATTATTAAAATTTTAGTCTTTATCTTAAAAAATTTCATTCTCCTATATTCACACTAAAATTTTGTATTCCAAAACTACCAAATACAATATCGAATTTCAATCCCAATTTCTGAAAACAAACTACCTTTGATCCCTAAACCCCATCAGCAGTTGCCTGAACTTGAGAAGCATATTGCAAGTTCCAAAGGACATCTTCAATGGATGGTCTGCTCCATGACTCAGGAGAAATGCATTTGTTGGATATAGATATCACAATGGATAGAGATTCTTTAGAACAAGTTGACATCACTATTGGATCCACAATCTGTTTCCACCAATCTTGACTATTGAATGATCCCTATAAAATTATATTAGTTAGCAACATTAACCCATCAATTTAATTTTTGATGCATAATAGTAGTTGAATATAGGTTTAATTATTCTGTGAATTCCTATAATTTCATTGAATTTTCAATTAGGTTCTTATATTTTTTTTCGATGGAGTCCTCATACTATATCGGATTTTGTAATTAAGTTTCTGTCGTGATAAAAATGTTAGAATTAACAGAATATTCTGTTAAACAAAACAAATATGCCTAACATTTGACTGAATATTTCCTATAGTTTAATAGAATATTCTGTTAGCTTTAATGTTTTTATCACGATAGATACTTAGTTACAAAATCTGATATGGTATAGGGATCTAATTAAAAATTAAAAAAAAAAAGTATAGAGACTTAATTAAAAGGTTTAATTACTCTATTGGTCCTTATAGTTTCGCAAAATTTTTAATTAGGTCCCTATACTTTTTTTCCTTTTAATTGAGTCTTTGCACCAAATTTTTTTTTTAATTGGGTCTCTACACTTTTTTTTTCTTTTATTTAGGTCCCTATACCAATTCTTTTTTTTAGTTGGGTCCCTATAAAATTAAGCTAATTACTACTAAGAGGGACTTAATTGAAAAAAAAATTTAGTGCAGGGATCCAATTAAAAAGAAAAAAAATAGGGACCTAATTGAAAATTTCACGAAACTATAGGGACCAACAGAATAATTAAACATAATTAAAAATTCGATAAAACTATAGGACTTAAATATATTATACCCATTGAAAACATCAGTTTTTAATTTGTCATGTTAATACTGATCAAATTAGATGAAAGATAAATAATATCATATTTTAAAATTTAAACCATAAATTCTAAACTCAATAATTTTACAATTTTTATTTAAGAAAGTGGATGTAAATTACTAAATTACTGATGAGACAATATATGGTTAAATGTATATTAAGTTGATAATGTATTAAAACTGAACTCATTTTAAACTTGTGTTTTTCAATGATTAGAAGACATTACAAATTCATCATGTAATTTAATCTGAAAATCTTTAATGCATACCCTTTCATGGAGCATAAGTGCTTCTCTTTTAGCAGATAATGAAGGTCCAACAAGTGCCTCAAGTATTATGAATCCAAAGCTATAGACATCATCCTCTAACCTTTTCATTTGCCTGAAAATTACACATGTATGTTTGGAGAGTCATGGACACTATAAACCTCAAGGAAAGTTTCACATATAAATAAATAAATAAATACTAAGTCACATGATCTACACAAATTCTTACATTGAATCAGGACTTTCTCCATTTACCTATAAACCATAAAATAAGTCAAATCATAGACATAGAAAAAATGTTATAATTTTACATTCTAATAATATCTAATTGTGATCTCATTTATTATATTTAAATATTAGTCTGAGTGATATTATCAAATCAATTGGTAATTTGTTAGATCAATATTAGAATGAGTATTAATACATTAGTTATTATTTTTATACGAAGATATCTTCATGTGGGTAATTAATATATGGCTAATATTTTCATTTGAAGAATTAAAAAGGGCAAAAAAGGAAACATACCCCACAAGCATCAGTTTCTTCAGATATAATGGACAATCCATAGTCACTCAACTTTGCCATCCAGTGCTCATTAATCAATATATTATTGGTCTTAAGTCTGTTCTTAAAGAAGCCAGGTATCATTCCAGTGTGTAAGAAGTGAATAGCCTTGGCAATACTAATTAGCACTGATAATCTCTCTGACCAATTGTAAACCTTCCCACCACTATCTTCTGCACATAATAATAATAATAATAATAATAATAATAATAATAATAATAATAACCAAAAAGTGTTGTCACTCATAAATTGGAACTTTCAAAGGTTTAGTTTCAACTTTCAATGGTTCTAATTTATGAAGTATACTATTATATTCCAATGTGAGTTTCTATGCATAAGCTTAGAGTAATTTTAATGAAATATTTTTGGAATATTATTTTTTATATTTTTAAGAAATAAATTGATTTAAAACTAAAATTTGTATTAGAGTTAATTGATGAAATAAAACTGATTTTACTTTAAAAAGACGATATCATTTTAATGAAAAATCAATAAAATTTCATCACTTGTATAACTATTTTGATGAAATAATTAAAAATAATATAAAATTTTAATTGAATTAATACTAAATATTAGAATGAAAAATTTTATTTTTAATTTTAAATAACTATTTATAATATATATATAGTCACATAAATACTATTATATCATTTTGTAAGACTCAAAATAAAATTAAACCTAATGGTCTAAAAGTCTAAAAAATTTACCAACTAAAGCTTGTTTAATTTTTTTGCAAATTTAAAGTTCCAAGTAGAAAGAAGAAAAAGTAGCACATGGCATTGAATAACGACAGAGAAAAAGAAGTCATAATGCTAAATTCTCTTGCTAGTATAAGCTGGATTGAATTGCATTGAGAAGTCCACTATATTATGTATTTGTTTGGATGTTATTATATGGATAGAAAAATATATTTTTTTATTTTTTTAATATATTTGTTAAATTTTTAATAATAAAAATAAAAATATTAAAAAAATAAAAAATTATCTTTTTAAGAATTTATAAAATTTACATCTTTTTTAAAAAATATTTTTTACATAATAAATAAAAAAATATTTTTATGTTATTATATACAAATATAATTAATAAATAAAATTTATATGAGATATTTAAATATAAAATTATTTTATTAAAAAAAATAACTAAAAAAAATCTTTTTTAAAAAACTCACCAAAATAAATCTTATATTTAAATAAAGGGAGGATATTATTTTTTAATATTTATTGTATAAATCCTTGCATATTATTTGTCAAAATAATGGCATTCATGTGAAAACCAGCACATTTGTCAGTATAAAATAAAAGTTTTCAACTTCAAAGTTAATGATTTCAGTATTAATAAGTGAAAAGTACTAACTAAACCGGAAGGAAAGAAGAGAATCTTTGACAACCAACATAAAACTCTAGCAAATCAAAATGACATGGATTAAATATATATTACTATGAAACATAATAAGTACACAACAAAACTTCTCTATGAAACAAGCTATTAGTTATCATATTAAAATTATATTCTTTATATTGGTACCTGAGAGATAGGTCTGAAAGCTCCCATTTGAGACAAATTCATAAACAAGGAAGACATTTGTGTCACTTTGATCTCCAATAACACCATCAATGCAATGTCCCAAGAGAGACACTAAATGAGGGTGACGAAGCTTTGCAAGCAAATCCAACCTTAGTTTGAAGTTCCTAATTGTGTATTTTTTTGACAAAGGCAAACACCTTATCACAACTTGTATTCCACTCTCTAGTTTTCCTCTGTAAAGCTGCAACATCATAGGAACAACTTATCAATTCTATTAGCATGCATTTTGAGTTATGATAAAAGAGTTTAATTTTTATGCACTAACGATTCAATTAAGTGCGGACACAAACAAATGCAAATAATTTTCATATCTATTATCTCAATAAAATTATTTTATGTATGATTTTAAAGAAAATTTAAATAAAACGGTCTAACTAAGCTTGTTAATAGATAAAAAATATGATTCAATTTAATAAAAAAAATCAATCAATCAAAAATCAGATAAAATTTCGAAAATTGACTGCAAATCAATGGATCGGACCAAATAAAAAATAACTTTTTTTTCATACAAAAGTGTCTATTAGTTTCCAAAAAAAAAAAAGTAGAGTTCCACTAAATTTATATTGTCAAATGTCAATGTATTTGGAAAAAAAAAATTATTTAGCAAAAACTCTTTTTTTAAAATATTTTTATTATAGTCTAGTTACTTAGAGGAAAAGTTAAAAGTTAATCCCTTAAAATAAAAGTAAAAAACAAAAGTTATAAAGAGTAGTGTTCTAACCTTCCCATATAAATTTTCACCCATAAAATTAGGGTTGTCAAAGTTATTTGTTGCTTCCTTCAACTCTTCCAAGGAATATGACCTACAAAAGGGAAGGTCTTCTCTGCCAAACTTTGCAGCTTCAGAAACATACCCTGAAATTTTAGTAACAAACAATAAAATTAAAATCTTTAGAATAACATTAGTAACAACAATATTCATATATATCATTTTGATGAATGAAAAGAAGTGAACACTCACGTACAATTGTCTTCATGTAAAGTTTATAGTTAAGAACCTTTAAATAATAATTTAAATAGATTTATCAAATATCAACTTCACATAAAGACAACTGTATATAAGTTTTTACTATGAAAAGAATACCTACTTGCATTTGTCACAATTTCAGATGACAAACTTGCTGAGTAGCTATCTTGAACTGATTTATGCAATAGGTGCTGTTCTGATACCCCTTTTGAATAATACCTTTTACAAACTATAACAATGCACAGAACAAAAACCATAACCATAACAAGAATTCCAACAATGACACCAACAACAAATAATGCTCCAACTTTATGTGATTCCTTCTTCAATTGAGGAACTTCTTCTTTGCAATATGACAATGCATGTTGATGCTGAAAATTCTTCCCAGACAAACAATTTCCATCACTCTTAACAACTCCATCATTTTCGGGTCCGGTTCGGATTAAACAATCAGGCAAGCCCCCCATTAGCTTGTTATTCGAAATGTCGACGAATCGAAGCTGAATGCTACATCTTAGGTTGTTCTTTATTGTTCCACTCAACATGTTTGATGAAATGTTCAAGAGACTTATGTTTGGCAAGTTGAAAATTTCAGCAGGAACAGTTCCTGTGAGCGAATTGAATGAAACATCAAGCATTTGAAGCATACTTAGTTTACCATATTGCTTTGGAATTTCACCTGAGAATGAGTTCCTGCTTAGGAAAAGATTCTTCAATCCTTTTGGCATTGGAGGAAGTGTTGAATCCAAGCTGTTCCAACTCAAATCCAAGTGTTCCAAGTTGCTCAAAGCATTGAAATCTTGCAATCCACCAGAAATATTGTTGTTTGAAATATCAATCTCATTGAGGGTGTTGATGCCAAGAATTGAATTTGGAAAGTGACCCTTCAACTTGTTGTTCTTCAAACTAAGATATGATAAATTACTTGATGAGTTGAAGAACAAGGTTGGAATAGTACCATTGAAGAAGTTATCACCCAAATTAAGAGTTTGGAGATTCACCATTGTTGAAATCTTTGGAGGGATTGATCCATAGAGAAAATTGGAACTCAAATCCAAGTGTTGAAGATCATAAAGCCTATGAATCCTATCAGGTAATGGACCCCAAATTCCCAAAGAAACAAGCTTCAGAACTCTAAGGTTAGTTAACCTTGCCAAAGTAGCAACAAAAGAATCCATTGAAAACCCTTGTGAAAGTGTTTGATCTTGAATTGCATAACCATCAAATCCTTCATGTTCTTCTCTAAATTTGCTCTGTGTCTTGTCACCAATAATCAGGAGTTCAGTGACAAAGTTCTCATTGCATGAAACATTCACTTGTTGTGTTGAAGAACAAAGATTTGTCCAACGATCTTTCCAAATATCCAATGGCTTTGGATATTCTAAGTGCTTTTTCAGTTGAAGAAGCACAAGTGTTTGAGAAGATTGTAACTGAGCATTGCAATTAACAGCATGAAAGACACACCAAACTGAACATAACAGCACAAGAACCAAGTCTTGGAAGGACCCCATTGACAAAAATTCTGTCTTCAAGTGGCTTCAAGGAGGAACAAAACAACTAGCATATATTAAGAAAAGAATCCAATGGAAAATCAGAACTTGTCCTTAAATCTTAATTTGCCATTAAGATGATACCTGAGACCTTTAAACCAATGTCAGAAAAAAGAAAAATAAATGGGGTGTGAGTATATGACTACATCATAGCTTAAAAAGCCCCCATAAAAACTATATCTATATAGAAACATTAAAAACACAATTGAAGATTTTGTAAAGAAAAAAGTGAAAATAGTAAAAATAATAATTTTTTTATTTTTTTCATTTTTTTTTCAAAATTCATAAAATAAAAAATATTAAAAATAAAAAATAATATAAACCAAACGCATTCTAAATAATTGGTTAGTATTTTTATATTCTATTTTTATTTTTCATATTTTTTAAATTTTATAAAAAATAAAAGATAAAAATAAAAATGCAAATTAGGTGCAGTTTAATATTTATTTATTTATTTTATGAGACACAAATTTTAAAAAGACATATTAATACATAAATATATAAAATATACCTATTTAATATCAATTATTAATGTGTATATTAAAAATTAACAATTAAATCAGTCATTAGTATATAACACATATTTATACATAATTGTATAATAATTAATTTAAGCAATTAATTTTTTATAATACATAACATTTTTTATTTAATATTTTGCAAAAAAATAGAACATATATTAAACATGAAACAGATTTTTATTATAATTTTATCCTTTCAAAAGAGTTAAGAGAAATACTATTTCTCATCTTCTGCAGAAGTGGTAGTTGTGGAAGCATTAATACAAAGATTGAAAAAAGCTGCTTCTAATAATGAAGAAAAAGAAGATACACACACCCCTATATATATGCAAATTGCAAACTGATCTCTCTGTTTCTGGATATCTGATTAATTAAATAACTATACAACCAATAACAAAACAAATGAAAGAAGAAGGAGATGCATTAGTAGCAATATATATTAGTATTTTTGCACAGAATCCAAAGATATGAAAGGTGGGGTACCTGAAATTTAATGCATTTACTCCTTCCACATGCTGCTATATGCAATTATGCACTTTCTTCAATCAATAACAAATGGGGTTGGTCCTGGTTTTCTTCTGAAAATGCAAAAAAGAAAACGTGAGGAAATTATTGAAACACTGTTGAAGAATTATGAACCAACTACCAACTATATGTGTGAATATAATGTTGTGTATAAAAACCTGTTTTTTTTTTTTCCCATTACATCTTGAAGATGCAACTATTTTGAAGGGTCAAGTGAAGAAAAATGGATATTGGTGAAAAGTGAAAGCATAAGAAGGTTGAGACTTGAGACTAGTTGTTCATCATTTAACCAAAGTTGTTAAGAACTAGGGGTGATGAATTGATGGGCCATGCATTTATTCATATTGTAATAGTATAATATTTATGGTATGAATATAATAAGTAATAACATTCATAGAGGTACCATATACGGTGGGGCCCACAATCATTGTTAGGGTATGTGTTTACATCAATTGGTTGATTTTTTTTTTATTTTTTTTTTCACTTTGCTCATCTATGCTCAAGAATTAACCGACTTTAAAAAAAATTAACTCTTTTTGGGTGGTTTATTTGTGTTTTTAGCAAGTGATAAAAGCTTCATAATATAAACAAATGAGTTTAATTTTGATATATTAAGAATGGTACACAATCCTATAATTATATTTGTTTTTTCGAACAATAATTTATATGATTAATGTGAAAAATAATTATTTTTTATTGATATAATATTATATAATTAGATACATATATAAAACTATATTACTACATCAAAATTAAATTCTAAACAAATTTAGTGTCCCCCCTAAATTCAGTGTCTCTTTAGATTATTACGAAAGAAGACTAATTTTTGTTTTAAAAAAAAATTGTGTATGATTAAATTACTTTTTCAATTTATATTATCTTATCTAAAAATGAAATCTATGGTTTCCTTCAAGCTTATGAGAATATGAGGTATATTTGCCCCTAATTGGTTAGTCTTTGATTATATAAGAAATACATATATTTTTATTTTTTCTACCTTGTACAAATGACAATAAGATTTTATTTTTAATTGAAAAAAAATGCTATCGATTCTCATCTTGGATACAGGACGAAAAAAACCCATAAGGACCTACCTGGTGTCTATAGTGAACAATAATGTTAGTTCCCTTGCTAGTACTATCCAATTTTAACTAGAGATAATAATTTTCAACATGATCACATTTTTTTATCAAAAATAAAATTAAAAAATAAAAAACTTAGTATTTGAGACAAAGATGAACAATTACTTTTTTCCCCAATATTTTCCAGCTTGATAGATATAATTGTATAAGAATAATATGTCTTGTAGTTGAATTATATTTAAAAATATGTAACTAGTTAATAAGTTATTATATACATAATGTCCAAAAAAATATCTTTTTTCGAGTTATCTTTTAATAAAAGATCTTATGTATAAATAATTTTATGTTTGGATATTTCATGTAAAAAGATTTTTTTTATCTATCAATTATGTTTAAGTATAATAATATAAAATTACTTTTTTGTTTATTTATTATATAAATTTTTTTTAAAAAATACCTTTTAAAAAAAGATGTAAATTATAACTTTTCAATAAAAAATAATTTTTTTAATATTTTTATTTTTATTATTAAAAATTTGTCAAACATACTAAAAAAATTCATAAAAAAAACTTTTTTTTATCAAGAAACAAGCACAAAATCTAAACTATTAATACTTAATTTAATAGACGAGTGCACCCATAATTCAACTTCAACCGACTAAGTTTGTTGAAGAATTACTATTCTAATAATAAAAATATATAAGTATTACCCAATTCTTAATTAAACCTATAGGTAATTGCCATAGTTAGAAATATTATTTGTCTACTCAAGATTCAAGTAGTGGAAAAAAAAAAAAAAACAGCTAATATTTTTACTCTCAATTTTTCTCTTTCTTTTTTTTTTTGTGTGGATATTATTTTACAATTTCCATTGCATGCAAGTTATTATTGATAACTGATAACAACATATGTGCAACCATATCTTGACAGGCTGTATTCTATATATTATGAAAAGCTCAAGATGCCTATTTGCATATATAGCCCTTTGTGCACCATCTTCAGATATATCATTATTTTATCTTGTATGAACTCTATAATAATAATTTCAGGGAAATATTTTTATATTCAAAAAGCTATTAGATTTATTGGGAGGAAAAGAAATGATATTTTTTTTTGTATTACATTATTTTTTTTTTGCGTAAAATCAGAAATAAAAAAGATGATCATTTATTTTTATTTCTGTCTTATAAAATTTTTAGTAATGATTATAGTTTAGCATAAAATTTATCTATATTTTTTTATTTAGTTTCAGATTTAATATGTAATCCATAATTTATAAATATTGTTTGAACGATAATTTTTCTTCCATGAAAAAATTTAATAATAATAATAATAATAATAATAATAATAATAATAATAATAATAATAATAATAATTTTTTGATGTCGATATAACTCAAGTGATATAATCTTTTCATTCTTACTTAAGAGTCTTGGGTTCGAATCTCACTCTTAATTTTAGAAAAAAAATTTTTTTTGATGTCTTTAATATTATTTCACTGAGTTACCTTGTTGTACTTGGAATTTTAAACATAAATAATGCAATAATTTTTCAAATAGAGGTAAATACTAAATAAAATCAGTTTATCAATGGAAGTTGATAAAAGTGGCAGAAATTAAAGCGAGTTTAGATATATTTTTATTCTCTACGATCTAAATATAAAAAAAAAGCATTGAGAATGGAAGAAGATTATTTATCATCACTTAATTAACCAAATATTTGTTCATTATATTATTGCATGGATCGAAAGAATTAATAATCCAATATAGTTTAATTTATTTCTTCATAGAAATACTTTATACTCATCAATACTTTGGGACAATACCTACAAGATATATAATAATTATATTTTTGGATTAATTTCTTTTAAAGTAAGAATATTAGTAAAATAAAAAAAGTAAATATCTAATTACTTTTTGAACTAAAATAATAATATTCACATATAATAAAAATTATAAATTTAATAATAATTAAACTTTTAGTTTATCACTTTACCTATCCCATTCTAATGTTGCATGAGGAATGATCTTTTAAACGTGATAGAGACTTATAAACTTTATAACCTTTTTCTTTAAATGTTATTGCCATCCTTTTCTAAAAACTAAAGTGCTGGCGCACTAGACACATACATGAACATTCAAGGAAGCCACCTGAGTAAAATTTATCCGATTTTAACTTTCATTCTCACATTACCATTTTATTAGCATGTCATGCTCTCGTCATCATATACAAACTAGGATTTTTTTATAGAAATAATTTAATTATTTTAATTATCAAAATAAATAATTTGTAACATATTTATCAATTTACACTATATTTATTTATCTTGTTTACACTGTAAACAAAATAATTTCACACGTATCTCGTTTTTGTTTAAAATGTAAACGAGATACATGAAAAAGTTATTTCATTTATAGTATAAACGAGATATATGAAAATTGAAAAAATATACGTATTTTGTTTACGCCGTAAATGAGATACGTACAAAATTATCTCGTTTACAGTATAAACGAGATAAATAAATATGATGTAAATTGATAAATATGCTACAAATAATTTATTTTAGTAATTAAAATAATTAAATTATTTATTTAAAAAAACCTACAAACTATAGTTCTAAAAATAAGATCGAAATGTCCAGCTTAATTAGATTAATTAAAAATTAATTACTAAATCAATTTTGTTCAAATAAAAAATCAATTTAAAATATACCAATAAAAAAATAAAAAATGATAAAAAAATTAATTAACTAATTAAACCAATATAATTTTTTAGCAGTTAACTAATTTAAAATAATAAAATATGAAAAATTATTTTTCGTAAAAAATATATATTATTTTATTATATATAATTTAATTCCAATTTAACTTCAATTAAACTTTTAACTCTTTAAATTTTATTTGACCAATTCAATTTTCAAAACCTTAATTCCAACAAATTTGAGAAACAACACAAATCAAAACTATGCAAGACTAATTGTGTTTAATTCTTTACTATTAATTAAAGAAATAAAATTCAAATATGACATTCTTTAAAAAAAGTTACTAATAAGAAATTACATATGACTAAATCATATAAAAAAATCACATTAAACGAATTATCCTAAAGATTAATAACATAAAGATTAGATTTGGTGAACAAAAAATGCTAACCGAGGGTGTTCTCAAAGTAACTTTCTCAAAAAGATTGCTTTATTCTTTTCTTAATAAGAACCATTAATATTGTAAAGCATAAATTAAGAATCAGTTAAAAACTTAAAACAAAGGTAAAAGGGTTACAATAGAAACTACTGAATAGTTGTGATATTATCCTTAATTTAAACTCAATGGAATATATTATCAGGAATAATGTTAGGAACACCAAATTTATAATTTATAGTTATTAATCAATTACTATTAAAATTTTTAATAATATAAAATTATATTTAATAATATAAAATTATTTATTTTTTTACTAATTAAATATTAATCAAATTTTAACAAAAATACTGGTTTTAAACTTTATATATATATATATATATATATATATATATATATATATATATAAAGCATAATGCATAGCTAGGAAACCCCACACTCTGTGTCTCAGAGACCTTTCCTAACTCAATAATTGCCCAATAGTCCATTTACCAAAGAAGGTTTTATTTGATTGCTGTCCACACATTTTCCTTCTTCATCCACGTTGATTTTATTCATTTTATGAAATTATTAAACAAATTTAATCTAATATAGAATATAAAATAGAAATGTGATAGAGTTGATAATGTTATTATGTCGTTTTGATTTGATATACTCATTTGAAATTGGTTTAGTTACTCTCTATAATTTTATTAAATTTTTAAATTAGATCTTCATATTTTATTTTTCAATTAAGTTTTTATATTATTTTTTGAAAATCTTAGTCTATAGACTATAAAGATACATGCAATCTTTAGTGAGCTCTAATCAAAATATTTTTATTAAAGGACGTTTAATTTTTGACAATATTTTTATAATTACTATCTAAAAACTAAAAAGACTTAGTTTTGATGAGTCTGAATTGACTATTAAATTAGACATAAATAAAATATATAACATAATTGAATAGAGATTTTTTTTATGGTTTATTATGGACAAACTTAATTTTAGAACAAGGTAGATTGACTATATTCAATGAACTTGTGGAAGAACAATCTTTTGGCTATTTAAGTCAGAAAAAAGTATTTGACAGAATGACCCTTTTTTTTTCTATCTTTTTTTATTATGTGCAAAAAAATTTTCTTTTTTACTATACAAAGCATAACAAAACAGACAGATTCTAGGTATTCAGGTTAATTGACGGTGTCTTACTATAAATCACTTATTATTTACAGAAGATTCCATTATTTTTTATAAAATTTAAGAGGATAACTGTGACAACATTCTTACCTTGCTAAACTCATATGAAGAGTTTATTGGTCAACAGATCAATTTAGATAAATCAATCGTATTCTTTAATAATAACACTCTTCTCCATTTGAGTTCATGTGACAAATAAACTAAATATCCACCATATTAGAGCTCAGGGCAAATATTTGGGACTTCTTTTTCATATTCACAAGTCTAAAAAAAAAACTTTTAGTAAAATTAAGGAGAAGGTAAGGAAGGAGATTTATGAATGGCAGCGAAATTTATTATCAACAGGAAGTAAGCAGGTTTTATTAAAAACAGTTGGTGAGGTAATGCCAATTTATACACTGTCTTATTTTAAATTACTGGACACTTTATTGTCTAAAATTCATGATATTTTGACAAATTTTTTGTGGGATAAAAAAGGTAACGAAAGGCGTATGGTTTGGATCAGTTAAAACCAAATGACACGGCCAAAGAAGGAGGGAAGTCTTGGTTTTCAAGATCTTAGAGCCCAAAACTTAACTTTACTAGGCAAGCAGTTTTGGCAAATCACAACAAAATCTCAATCTACTCCAACTCAGATATACAGAAAGAAGTACTATAGATATGATAATTCAATGAATACTGAATCAGAAAATTCACCTTCGTGAAAATGGCAGAGTATGTTGGAGGACACAAAAGTTATTGAGAAAGACCTTAATTGGAAAGTAGGTTCTAGCTCTACAATTCGAATAATTGCTAACCCGTGGCTACCTCCTCCATATCCAATTAGCATTGTTCTTGATTCTAACCCTGGTCAGCACATATGGGTTAGGGACTTAATGACAGAAAATAGAAAATGAAAATAAGACATATTAAATTAAGTTGTTTCCACCTGAAGTTAAAAGCAGAATTCAATCAATTAAGCTAGGAGAAGGGAAAGATGTTCTACAATGGTCCCTCAACAAATCCAGATTGTAGATTTTTTCATTCAAAACCAGAAATAGATCTTGAAAAGAATCTAAATACCTCAATTTGAAAAGATTTCCAAAACCGAAGACTTTCTCACAAAGTCCAAATTTTCATTTGGAAATGTCTTCACGAACGAATACTGGTATTATCTCTTCTTCACCAGCGATTTCCTTCCGCAAGTCCCATATGTCCAAGATGTTAAATGGAAGAAGAAATTATTAATCATTGCCTTGCCAATGCCCTAGATCGAGGATCTTCTGGGAGCATAGTCCTTTCGACCAATTATCAACCACAAGTTTACAAGCTTCTGTTAATGGTAGGAAGGGTCACTGTCAGCGTTGCAAGGTAGACATGGAGGTGGAAGAAAGATATAACTTTTAGCTTGTCTTTATTGGAATATTTAGAAAGCAAGAAATAAACTAATCTTTGGAAATCAAAATTCAAACTCAATAAAAATTTACACTGTTTCGTTGAGATTAATTGGAGAAAAACTAAGTCCATCTGTCAATTCTCTTTTATTCACTTTTTACTTTACTTTTTCTATTCTCTCTTTTTTTTGTTGTATTTTATCTTTTAATAGTATTGTCAATGTATTGAGGTAATTTAGTATTTATTGAGAGAACTTTACTTTTTTTTTTCTATTGTTCTATAACTTGGATAAATATTTATTTATTTTTTAATAAATAAATTTATTATTAAAAAAATATAAAATATAAAAATTTAATTATAAATTTAATAAAATTATATGAAATAATAGAATAATTAGACATTTTAAAACTTTAAATAGAAAAAAAGTGTTTTAACATTTAACATTTGGGAGCTTTTACCATGTACAAGTTAAACATGCTTAAGCTATTTTTGAGTGCCAGTTCCTTTTTTTTTTTTTTAACACACGATTTGTTTGACAGTCATTAATTGGTGAAAGAACCACACTAGAAGATGATTTTAATTATTTTGAGAGAAACTAAAAAAATGTGTCACTTGTGTAATTCAAATTATACAAAAAACTAAAAAGTGTGCTAATATATCATATGTCATTAATTAAAAAAAAAATGATTTACGGCTGTATATATCGGTTAATTTTTTTATATAAAAAAATATTGATATTTTTGTTAAAAATAATACTATTTAAAGTAATTATAGGAGAGTAAATTTTATAAATAAAAAATCAATATATAAAATGTATATTAAACATGTGTTAATATTCTAGTATATGTTAAATACGTATTGAACACGTGTTAATATTCTATCAATATATATGTTGTGTATTGGATATTGTCAAACTGCAGCAACACACTCCCTATATTTTGTATTGACATTTTCAACATATTTATAATAATATAATATATTTTAAATATCAATATTCAACCAAAATTTTATTGTCTTTATATTAAAAATAATTTTTGTATATATTTAAAGAATCAATTTAAAGTGTCTAATATTTCAATAACTAAATTAACGCACACCTGATTTTTTATGGAACATTTTGATTATTAAAAAAATGCGACAATAACAATAATAAAATATTGTCAGAGTAGTTATACAAATCAAACAACATTATTTAAGGATATCAATTTAATTCGTACAAATAGTCAAATACTAAGTAAAATTTTATTGAAATATTCTACTATAAATTGTACGGACAATTTATCGATTTTTAAGGAAAAACAATTAAAATGTGTCAAAAGAACAAATTAATTGCAACATGCTTCGGGACCAAATAATGGCAGGATTGTTATGCATTATGCATTGTTTAGAGTTTAATTTTGTTAATTACATTAACAATATAAACAGCTAATCAAAAGTTCAAAAATCAAAACTATTATTCCGATAAATAACTTTTTGGTCTTGAGATATTAACCTATTATTGTGGCCCAAACCTTACTGGATTGTTTTTATTGCATGTCCAATAATACGGCCAAAAATGAATTGGCCCAAATTCAATTTCCAAAAACAAACTGTCTGTAATGTTAGCTGTCAATTACATTGTTTTTGGTATGTAAAGTTGGAAACATGAGAAAAAGAAAAGGATTAATTTTTGGAAATTATTTTAAATTATGAACTAATTAAAAAAAAATATAGATGTTGCGAAATTGGTTATTTAATCTAACTGGACAACTTGGCTCCAGTAGTTTTGTCCGCGTTCATTGTACGCGTTTACTTTGTTATTCTCTCATCCAATTAAAAAAACGAAAGTAAAATTTATGTACAATCAACTTTATATGACGTTATTAATAAAAATTTATTTAATAATTTAATATTTTTATTAACTTTTGAATAATAAATTAATTAAATATATCAATCTAATAATTTAATCAAACATATTTTTAACTAATAACTTTACATAAACAAATTTTCACGTGAGTTTTCACCAAATAACAATAACAACACACACGAATAACGGAATAAGATACCCCAAAACCAAACGCAACCACTTGCGAATTCCCGAACCTCTTGAACCTCTTTAATCACCGTCCACGTGTACACAAAACTAATCTCAACCGTCCAAAAAACTTGTGGCCCTTACCACTTGGCACCGCCTTTCCCCTTTACGTCTACGCACTATATAAGGACATCAACCCGCTCCTTTTTTCTTCATTGTTTGATTGTTGTCTCAGTTCTCGAATTCTCTCGAAATCTTTCGTTGTCTACAGGTTCGTGTGTCTCTAATCATGCCGTTTCTTTTCAGAAAATTATAATTTAGGTTTCCTGTTTCCTTTGTTATGACGTGTTGTTGTTAGTTATGAAAATTTTGAAGTGATTAGGGTTTATTTTTCGTAAGATTCTTTTTTTGATCATCGTTGAGCTAGGAATTTTTTTGCCTCTGTTTTGAGATCGATTCTGTTAGCGGTGGCTATTTTTTCTTTGAATCGAAAGAAATCGAGTCTGATCAAGGCTGTGCTCTCGGCTTGATGTGTTGTTTCTATATATGTTGATCAGAGGTTTTTCTTTTGTTGATGATCGTTGAGCTAGGATTCTGTTAGTGATTGTTGTTTCTTATTTGAATCAAGAGAAATTTTGAGTTTGATCATGGCTTTGTTTTCGGCTTGATTTGTTGTTTCTGTATATGGTGATCAGAGGTTTTTCTTTTGTTGATAATCGTTGATCTAGGAATCTTTGGCCTCTGTTTTGAAATCGATTCTGTTAGTGGTGGTTGTTTCCTATTTGAATCAAAAGAAACTTTTGAGTTTGATCATGGCTATGTTCTCGCCTTGATTTCATGGAAATCCCAAAACTGAGCTAGGTATCTGTTGATAATTGTAGAGCTATGAAATCTTCAGTTCCATATGAAAATTGATTTACTTTATTTGGTGATTCCTTTGATATTCTTTGAGTAAATTAAATTTAAGCTCAATTAGGGTTATTCTTAATCTGGTTTGTTATATGTTCCGCAGTTTATTTGTTTAGGGTTGATAGGGCCTATAAAGATACGTTAATACTTAATAGGTTGTTTAGAGTTGCATGTGTTTGGCATCTTCTTGTATACTAAACCTTTGCATGATCTTTGCTTCCTTTGCAGATTCTTTTAGCGTTCGGAGTGTTATCAAGTCCACAACAACCCAAGTACATGGTTGATTTGGAAATCCAGGTCCCAACCCCCTTCGACCCTTTCGCCGAGGCCAAAGAATCGGATGCCCCCGGGGCCAAGGAGTATGTCCATATCCGCATCCAGCAAAGGAATGGGAAGAAGAGCCTGACCACAGTGCAAGGGCTGAAGAAGGAGTTCAGCTACGAGAAAATCCTCAAAGACCTTAAGAAAGAGTTCTGCTGCAACGGCAATGTCGTTCAGGACAAAGAGCTTGGCAAAATAATACAGCTTCAAGGGGATCAGCGCAAGAACGTATCTCAGTTTCTGGTTCAGGTTGGTCTGGTGAGGAAGGACCAAATCAAGATTCATGGTTTTTGAAGACCCTGCTCTTATATAATTTTTATTTGATATTAATTATTTTCAAGGTTGTGCTCAATTTAGTCTTGGTGGTTTGAATTATTATTATTTTTCCATAGTTGAGTTTTATGAGTGTTGAAATAAGTGTGGGTTAAAACATCCTTTAATATTTTGTCCATGTGTATATTCCATGGATACAGTTGTTGAACTTGGATGTATGTTGGATGATTCATATAATAAGAATAATAAGAATGATTTGTGTTTTCTTCATTTGGTGATAAACTTTCTTCTGAAAGCACAAACAGAATTGGGAGTGACCGAGTGAGCCCAATTCCCTTCTTTAATGGGTTTAAGTGCGGTTACATGTGCCATTTAGAACGTGATACACGAGTTTTTCTTCTTCTAAGGGTTAAGTATCAGACCAAAGTTGAATAAAGAAACGAGAATCCAGCATTCAAAAATTGTTTGCCAGAGAGACCGATAACTAATTCAGAAGGTTGAAGGAAAAGGAAGCATTTCAACTTCGAAGTTATAATCTCTTTCATATTTCTGACCGATTCAGAAAGAAAAGAAATTAATATAATATAGTTTCAATGGCAGTGCAAATCGAGCTTTAAATTGTTGTAGAATGCTTAGAAAATATTATTTGGCGGGGCCTAATATCTTTTTCGCAAGTGAAGAATCAAACTCAATTCATTGTGCTTATAAAAATATACTTCTTCATGAAATACAAAAAAAAATAAATAAATAAAAAACCCCTCGAACTCAATTTGCTTAACAACAAAATTCTAGAACTATCTATTTGTTCGTCTAATCAAGTTATCACAAAAATTACAAATAATCATGTCACGTTTCATCATCCAACTCAAATACTAAAACAACTATTATATTTTTTTTAGAGTTATGATACGTGTATATTAAAATTAGCCGTCAAAATTGGCCACTAGTATAAAATATAAATACACATGAAAAGTAAATTAAATTACATATATATTTATATATAAATACATTAATGGTTAGTTTTAGTGTATAAATAGTATTTTTTATTTTTTTTATATCATGATTTAGTTATATTTGTCTTCTGTTATGATTATTTATGTGATGATAGTAAAGAGTAGTTATTTTTAATTTTTTATTAATATTCAATACAGTAGATGCATATGTAAATTTTTTATACCAATTTTGTTTTAAAATTAAATTTTTTATTAAGCTTTTAATATTCTTTAGTTATTTAACAATTATTTACAAATATATTATAAATTAGTCATTTGAATAGAAAATATTTTTAAATATAAAATATATATTAAAAAGAAATATATAATATATGTATTTATATATAAATATATGATAATTGTTTTAGTAATTGATTTTTTGTGTATATAATTTTTTTATTTAATCAACTAAAGAGATGTCGATGTTCTCTTAAAAATTTGGTGGGTAAAATTAATTTTATTCATCTATGAATAAATTTTTTAGTGCTTTAATGTCATGGTATAAAATTATAAATAAAATTATAATAATATATTATAAAATATTTACTCTATTAATTTCTTTATTTATTTATTTTAACAAAAATATTATTTATATATTAAAATTAATTATTAAATATTTATATATAAATATATATTATTTAATTTGTTTTTGATATATATTTTATATTTTATATTTTAATAACTGATCTTAATATAGACTATCATATAAATATGTGATTATTTTAATTTTGTATTTATTCCCAAGTTCCAACCAAGGCAAAAGGGTAAATCTAGGTGAGTGTGTAAAAGAGTGCATTTGAGAATCCAAATAACTTACAGTAAGAAACTAGAATAAGCTTTCAGTGCTTTGGTTTTCTCTCTCACTCAAACACACAACAATGGCGGCAAGTGGTGCAGCTCCCAATTTGGAAGATGTGCCCTCCGTGGATCTCATGTCGGAGCTCCTCCGCCGCATGAAGTGTGCTTCCAAGCCCGACAAGCGCCTCATTCTCATCGGTACCAATTTCATTCAGTTTTTTTAAATTAGGGTTTCATTCAGCTTCACACACAAATTCTTTATTTTTTTTGTAATCTGTTTACTCCCGGTGAACCGAAATTTTATCATGTGTCAAAAGTTATAGAGATTATTGGATCTATTTAGCCCATTATTAATGTCTTCAATTATTAGTGAAGAAGAGAAGCTATATTTTTTAACAATCTAAATTAATTCATCCTTTTTTCAGGTTTTTTTTATGCGTGTGAGAATTAGTATTTTGAACTTTAAAACTTTTTTTATATCCCTATTTATTTGTTACCTGTTTTCATCCTATGATAATGTTCTTTATAATGCAAATCAGGATTCTTGAAACACAGTACTAATTTCTTCTTTCATAAACTAAAGTACTTTATTGTAGATTGTATGGCAATGGCTGAGATATGAATGATTGTTTAATTTTCCTATGTTAGCATGAGTTATTTTGTTTGTAACTTTAGCATTAAGGTAGAGTTATTTAACATAGCTTATTTTTAAACTTAAAATTGTTCATACAGGTCCACCTGGGTCAGGAAAGGGCACACAGTCACCAATTATAAAGGATGAGTACTGCTTGTGCCACTTGGCTACAGGTGATATGCTAAGGGCAGCAGTGGCAGCTAAAACTCCACTGGGTGTCAAGGCAAAAGAAGCTATGGATAAGGTAAGTGCATTATTTGCTATTTGATGTGTAAATTTTAGATCTTATATACCTTGTTTAACTAATATCATTTGATGAAATTTCAGGGAGAGCTTGTATCTGATGACTTGGTTGTTGGCATTATAGACGAAGCAATGAAGAAACCATCTTGTCAAAAAGGTTTCATTCTTGATGGTTTTCCAAGGACTGTAGTTCAAGCACAAAAGGTGTTATTTTGCTGTACATGAGTTTTTAGTTACATGCTCAATTTATAAATTTATAAATTGATCATTTTAGACAATGCTATGTTGGGATTCATTTGTTTTTTCTTACTTTACTTGCAGCTTGATGAGATGCTAGAAAAGCGGGGAGGCAAAGTAGATAAAGTGCTCAATTTTGCCATTGATGATGCAATCTTAGAGGAGCGAATTACCGGTAGATGGATACACCCATCCAGTGGCAGAACATACCATACAAAATATGCTCCTCCTAAAACTCCTGGAGTTGATGATGTAAGTTTGAATCTCGTGTTATATGTTTAAATATAATTTATGGACATCTATGAGATTTAAGCTTATTTCAAAAGTTTCTGTTGAATTTTTTAAAAATTTTTAGATTACTGGCGAACCTCTTATTCAACGCAAGGATGATACTGCAGCTGTTCTTAAATCAAGATTGGAAGCATTCCATAAACAAACCGAACCAGTATGATTTTGAATGCTAATGTTATTTTGGTTCTAAATCATCAATGATATACTTAATCTTTGTTTATACTCTAATACATTCTATAAAACAAATTTGTTTATTGGACCAGGTTATTGATTACTATGCAAAGAAGGGCATGGTTGCTAATCTTCGTGCCGAGAAGCCTCCAAAAGAGGTGACAGCTGAAGTTGAGAAGGTGCTTTCTTCTTAGGGATCCTATTGAGCATGATATATAATTGTTTTGCCGTTAAAAACTTATTTTTGCTAATTTTGTATTTTAAAATATTTTCTAAAACTCTAACCTTTCACCTTTTTTACTCATTTATTTTGGAAAAAAATCGAATACGGCTATTGTCAAACTCAAATCAAGAGAGTTACATTTTACTTGGATGAAATAAAGTTTAATTAACCGTGACTATTCTGGATATTTTTATGGAACCAATTCAGTGGTTTTGCATGATTTTTTTGTTTTTGAACGTTAGTGTTGCTTGAATGTTATCTGATGTTATTTACACCCAAGTATATTATTGGGTAGGTTGCTTGTGGAAACATGTTATTTCCAATGATTTCTTTATTTTTACTTTTTGGTCTTCAAATGAATTATAGCTTACCAGGCAGAGCTTGGTTGTGACGTGGATATGGGTAAATATAAGCAAATCCGAAGACTAACAAATAAAGTTGTTTAGCTTTAGATATTACATTGGAACATATATATTTTGTATCGCATTATGAGTTTACATTACCCACAAATCAGATCACTAAGGACTTGGAGATACCTGTCTTAGAAGTTAGAACATAAATCCAACCATAATTCACTTCAATCAAGATATTCAAGTTTATTTTCTAGACATCTGTTCTTGTTCAAGGATTACTTTTATAACATTGATTTGGTTCATAGGGCAAGTTTTCTAACTATTGGAGCCTATAGGCATTGAAAAACGCAGTGGCATAATGATTAATATTGCAAACGGGTTACATTTTGTGGTTAGCTCTTTAATTCTTTGAAGAACTCCAGCAATAAAAAGGAGATTGATTTATTGCCATTCAGGGTAAACTAGGATGTCTCGGATGGGAAAGGATTTTTTTTCCTGGTTATGTTGGGCCTGTGGGCTAAGCACATGACCCAAAAAACAGAAAAAGGCCATTGATTAAATGATTACTCACAACTATCAAGTGAAATCTTACCTCATCTGCCCCATGCATACTGTATTAAATTATCTACATCCTGAAATTTCAATATTAGCTCTGAACACTTTGTTTTTATGTATTAATCCCTTAAACATACATATATTACATCCAGACACTAGAATTAACTCTAATTATAAAAGAGCTCTCCTGTTAGAAAAAAAAAACCGCAAAAGCAAATAAATAAATAAGTCCACTGTAAATCATTAAAATCGCCAAAAAGAGAAGTGTAGGCGACAAGAATAATCTTATTTCCTCCAGAATTAAATGTTTTGTCGTACTAAAACTACAGCATACTTAAAAATTGATTATTCAATTAGAGTCCACGGCCACTTGTTCTCCAGAATTAAATGTTTTGTCGTACTAAAACTACAGCATACATAAAAATTGATTATTCAATTAGGGCCCACGGCCACTTGTACTTCAATAGAGGCCTTCAGTTACTCCTATCCTTAATACAACACCGTAATGGCTATCTGACGATTGTAAATTGAAAATTTTGTAAAAATTAGAAAATCTAGATATCATTTTTTAAAATTTTTTTATGTGCTTTTAAATATTTCAGAATAATTAGATCTAATGCATAAATTATTTACCATTTAAAAAAGTATATTTTGTTTAAATTAAAATGACATTTAAATTATCAAAATATTATTTTTTATTTTAAATTTAAAAAAGTATTTCATAAAATATGAAATCTTTTTAAAAAGTAAAATAATAATTTAGTGAACAAAAGAAAGAAAAAAACACGTGGGATATAGACAAAGGAACTTTTTTTTTTATTTTCTTCTATGCATATAGTTAAAGCGTTACTCAATGGCATGTTAAATGACACAAATACTACTTGTACTGCATTCTTTATTTTATGAAAAATAAATACTTTATATGCTCAATTTAATTAGGAAACAAACCCCTTTTTTCACTCATCAACTTATATATATAACACTTGATAAAATATTAACCATAATAAAAAAAATTATTCAATAAAATTGTTTTTTTTTTTTTACCATCAAATGTCCTGGTCAAACTCCCATTTTAATAAAATATTAGCAAATCCCACATTCCCATACTTTATTCCGCTCCCATTCGTAACACGATAATCAGTTAATCACGTCTCATCTCATAATCCAAACTTTAATCACTGTTCAAAAGACTGAAAGGAACACAAAGAAAAAACTCACACACCACCTCCTTTCTTCTCCTTCTTTTTCTTAACTCCAATAAAAATGGCCAACAGCCAAACACGCCCCAACTCCACCACGGTAGATCCAAACAGTGGTTTCAACCCACATTCCAGAACCTTCCACAGCCTCCGCCCTAACGTCCCCCTCCCTCCGCCCTCTCAGCCTCTCTCAATCACCGAATACGCACTCTCTCTCATCCCCTCCGCCGCCACCTCCACCGACGGCGCAACTACTGCTCTCATCGACGCCGCCGCGGACATCCGCCTCTCCTACCCTCTCCTCCTCCGCCGCATAAAATCCCTCTCAATCTCCCTCCAATCCTTCACACCACTCAAAAAAGGACACGTGGCAATCATACTCACCCCTCCTTCCGTACACGTTCCCGTTCTCTATTTTTCCCTCTTATCCCTCGGAATCGTTATTTCTCCCGCCAACCCTCTCAGCTCCCCGGCCGAGTTAACTCACCTCATCCAACTCGTGAACCCTAAAATCGCCTTCACAACTTCCAAAACTGCCGCGAAAATCCCCAAACTACCCCTCGGCACCATCCTCCTCGACTCGCCGGAGTTCCTCTCCATGCTCGAGAACAAAGAGTCAGTAACTAGCGAACTCGAACGAGTCGAGGTGAGTCAGTCAGAGCCAGCAGCGATTCTTTTCTCTTCCGGAACCACGGGAAGAGTAAAAGGGGTTCTCCTCACACACGGGAACCTCATCGCTCTAATTGGAGGGTTCTTCCACCTGAAACACATGACGGCGGCGCCAGAAGAGTCACCGGAGGAGGAGAACTGGGTGGCGCTGGTGACGGTGCCGTTGTTCCACGTGTTCGGGTTCTTCATGCTGATAAGAGGCTTAGCGATGGGTGAAACGATGGTTCTAATGGAGAGGTTCGATTTCGAAGGGATGCTGAGGGCGGTGGAGAAATACAAGGTGAATTACATGCCAGTGTCGCCGCCGCTGGTGGTGGCGCTGACGAAGTCGGAGGTGGCAAAAAAGTATGATCTGAGTTCGTTGCGGTTGTTAGGGTCCGGTGGAGCTCCGCTGGGAAAAGAGGTGGCGGAGAGTTTCGGTGCTAAGTTCCCCAACGTGGAAATTGTGGAGGTAAGGGTTACACACTTTTTGGCTCTTTTATTTTATTTTATTATTTGTTTTCTTTTCAAAATATCTACTATCATGCTCATCTTACAGTTTAATTAAGATTATGAATTTAATTTTGATATATTTTTAGTATAAAATAATTTTATGAAAAAAATGTATATAAAAAAGAATAGATGTAATTATATGATTGTATAAATATTTTATTATTATATTAAAATTAAATTTAGTATCTGATTATATTTCTAATATATTAAATATATGAAAAACTGAAAAACAAAATCATTCTTATTTTTCTAATTAGTGTTTTTAAGATATTTGTTAACTATAATGTATATTTTAAATTTTTAATATAGAAAAAACAAACGGAAGAGTTATTACTATATATCAGTTTTCATTTGAAGATTCGCATTAAATGTGATGATGACTTATAGTTAATATTATTACCATCGTTTTGACCAAAATAATTTACTGCTTATAAAGTAATCAACAAAAAAGAAAACGATATATCTTGCAACTCTAAATATTATAAGATTCTGGACAAAAAAAACTGGAAAAGTCTAGGGGTCAGCAATTTTATTGAATTTTGGCCAGCATGTAATCGGTAGAGAAAGATAAGCCATTGGATGAAATCTCACACCATCAAATCATCATTGATGGCTAATTGATGGCTAACAATCGCAAAAATTACTGTCCCTAGTATTGCTCAAAAAAACCCTCGAAAGCTTTAATTATTTTGAAATAGTGATTTTATAATAAACTGAAACAAATTAATGAAATTATAGTTGCTCTGATCTCAGTTACATGTCATTTATTAAATCAGTAATTAACCAGAGTATTTGATTTAATTAATTAATTTCTTTGTTTTATTTGTTAACATGATATCGATATTGAAAAGAGTTGTTTGACGTCAACCGGGCTCATATGTGTATATATTGGTGGTGCGAAAATATTGTTCTTACTTCTTATTAATTCTCTAAATTTTTTTTATGTGTATAAGAGGCTAAGAGCGAAGCACATGAAAAAGTGTAACTGTTAGGTGTGATTTTTATTGTTTACTTTACAATTACGATAAAAAAATATATATATATAAAATGCGTGTGATAAAAGATTATATTTAGTAAGATTAATTGACAAAGAATTTAGAAAATTCTGTTAAAAAAACCAAAATGGGTTTGACAAATGACAATATAATGTTTTTTTCAGTTATAGTGCGTTGCTTGTGGTTGAAGGTGGTGGGGGTTATATTTTTTCTTATATATGATGACGACGTATAATAGCCAATAGGACCACTAAGGGTGTGGTAATGGCCCTCCCTAATTTGCATGTGTCATGTGTGCTGATGAATATCTAGCTGACGTGCATGAGTATGATAACTGAATTGTGTAGTTTTGATTTTATTTTATTTTTTTATGGCAAACTATATTAACTAACTACCTACTAAGACTTTATGCCTTTATGGTTATATAAAATAATAATAATAATCAGAAGAAGGTCACAGGTGTGTGTGCGTGTGTCGGCGTTGATATAATCCAAATGCTCTTGTAGCTTGCAAATGTGAAATAAGCATTATTTTAGTTATTCAATTAGAAAAAAAGATTCTTTAACTGAGCTGAAGTTTAAGGCTGCACACGAATTGGATCGAATCGGATATAGTCTGAAATTCTATTTTATTTGATCCGCACTGTATTTATTGGATCGCATTAGATATGATATTTGCATTTTTTTAGAATAGATCTGATCCGATCTGATCTGCATACTTGCGGATTGGATATTGGATATATCCGCATAATTAAAAAAAATTATTTTAAGATTCTGTTTGGTTATTTTTACAAAAAAAAATCCAAAAAATTTATTTTTTATCTGTTTAAACTCATTTACTTCTAAAATATTATCAATAATAGTTCTTTGGAATAACAAAAACAAAAAAATAATACAAGATTTAAGTTTAATTATTTTAAGTTGGAAGTACAACATAAAAAATTAAAAACAAAATATCATAAAACTCATAAAATAACACACTAAAATTCATATCACATTAAGATTTACTTTCTTAAACTATGTTATTTATATGTGATGTGCGGATATGCGGATTTGCGAATCAAATCTGCGGACATCACTGTCGAATCCGCAATCCGATCCTACTATAGTACGGATCTAATCCAATCAGATGGCTCTGCGGATCGGATAATATCCACAAAATTCGAATCGGATGCAGTATACGGATATTATCCGATCCATGTAGAGCCTACTGCAAAAGCCAAAAATACCTTATATATTTCGGGAAAATGTATGTGTGTGTATATATAATATTCTCTTACACCGAGGACAGAATATTATTTTTGTTTATATCAACAAATTAGCATGCAAGTATGATCATACATTTTAATTTATTTAGTTTTTTATATTTTTTAAGGTATTACTAATCAGTATAAGAGTTGATTAGAAAAAATACTTAAGATGGATTATTTTCCGGTACAGACGTAAAGTGTATATGCTTTAGATAACTTAAACAGTTTCTTAATTATAATAGCCTAATAGGATCCAAAAAGCAAAAACTCTACTACTTTCCACCGAAAAGTGATGCAAAGTTGTGTAAGTTGATTACTTTAAGGGTATGGTTAACATGCAGTTTTAAAAATATATTTTAGAAGTACTATAAAAAGAAATAGAAAAATTATAGAGAATCAAGTAGTTATTATTAGTTAATCTTTTATTGTAAAATTATATTTTAAAAAATTTAAGATATAGAAATTAAAGTTTATGATTTAAATTTTTTATTTAGATTTAAAATTAAAAAATAGTTAATATTAATTGAAAAAATTAACTTCTTAATTGAATTTAAAGAAAGATTTTATTATAAGTTATTAAAAAGATCATTTCTTTCTACTTTTTTATACATTGAATATATTAAAATAATTTTAAAAATTATTATTTATACTATTAAAATATATTTAAAGACACTAGATAGTTAAATTTTTATCCATGAAATCACTCTTTGCTTTCAACAATTTTAAAAATCATTTAGAGATATATATTTGTACATAATATTTTATCATAAAAATTACAAATATACGTGAATGTGTATGTTTGTTATTTGAATAGTCTATTATAATATATTAAATTAAATTTTATTATTTTTCTATTACTAAAAATTTTAAAGTTCCAGGAAAGTATCAAACTTCTTACACACATATTAGCTGCATGCTCGTATAAATATGGTCAGCATTAGTTTATCAAGTGCCTGCCTTTTTTATAATTTTAGGTATATTAATACTTACCGAAAAATTTAAATTTAAGTGTATCAGACACATCAATGTTCTAATAATAATTCTAAATGTTAATCTTAATTATAAAAAATATATATTAATTAAAATTAACGATTAAGATTATTGAAATATTAGTGGTCTAGATATATTTAAAAATTTTCTAATACTTTATTTATTTAGTCTTTGTTCCTCTATTTTCAATTATTTTTGGACTGTCGATTGCTAGAATTAGAATAGAAAGTAAGCCGAATCATTTCAAATTCAAGTTCGACTTACAAAAATTGAACTCGACCCACAGTCTAACTTATTAATAATAAAAACTATTTATAAAATTTAAGATTGATTTACCAAAAAACTTATTAGCCGACTAAATTTCACGAGTTGACTCAAATAATATGAATATAACCTATAAATCTATATAAATAATAAAATAAATTAATAGTTTATTATTAAGGTATCAATTATTTATATTGTCTATCTCTTAATAATCATTTATGTCTTGTATCATAATTATATATTATAATTATAAAATATAATATAAAATACATAGTATATATTAATAGAAATAATTATAATAACTTATATATATATATATATATATATATATATATATTACGAGTTAATATGTTGAGTTTATCTAAGTTCAGACTCGATTCATTTAATATATAAGCTCAAATTTAGACTCAAGCTTAGTTTACAAACTCATAAGCCTTATCAAATTATTAACAAGCTTACTTGACTCTAATTAGAATATATGTATGCTTCTCTAAGGGAGCTTTTACTCCTGTTAAAAGGTACTAATATAGTAATAAGCATGCTTAAAGATGTCTCACAATTTCGTACTTTCATTATTGCACTATACTTGCTTTTTCAAGTTGAGTATAACACGCCAACTTAATGGAACAAATATTTTAATTAAAGGGGGTTATCATTGTTTAGCATTAATCATTGACTTTTGTTCCATAAATAAAATTAAAAAAAAAAAGCAATGACTTTAGTAACATTTGTTGTCATGGTCTTCCTTGTGGTATCCCATTTACCTGGATATATCTTTTTAAAAAAATTAACTTTTTTCTCATGCATTATATCAGGATACATTTACTTTATTTTATTATCTTTAGATTTTGGTGTGATGTGAATTTTCTATACTAATGTCTAAGCTTTTATTTGTCAGCCATGAAATGATTTGAAGGTTGATCAACATTCATATTTCTATGTATGTAACTGCATAATGATATTTCTTAAATTGGACTAGAAAGCATTGTCAACTTGCTAACTTGCTTTTTCAGTTTTTTTTTTTTTTTTCATTTCTTGTTAATTACAGTTTTGATTTAGTGTTAGTTACTGGGAATAGATTCTGCCAATTGAAAAATCCACTTGATCATTTTCACCGTTGATTCATTCCTTTTCATCTATTTATTTTTCATCATGTAGGGGTATGGTCTAACTGAAAGTTCAGGAGGAGCAGCAAGGATGATAGGACCTGATGAGGCGAAACGACATGGTTCTGTTGGTCGATTAGCTGAGCAAATGGAGGCTAGGATCGTTGATCCTATCACCGGCGAATCGTTGCCTCCAGGCTGCCGAGGAGAGCTATGGTTGCGCGGACCAACAATCATGAAAGGTTATGTGGGAGATGAAGATGCCACTGCTCAAACATTAGATTCAGAGGGATGGTTGAAGACTGGTGATCTTTGTTATTTTGATTCTGATGGTTTTCTCTACATTGTGGATAGACTCAAGGAATTGATCAAATACAAAGCTTATCAGGTTATGTATTTTAGTGTTATTTTTCCATTGTTGAATAAGAAATTCACCTTTTTTCCCTATACTTTCTCATTATTTATATATACTGAATTGATTTCTCAAATGAAAATGCAGGTTCCCCCTGCTGAATTGGAAAATATACTTCATAACAATCCTGAAATTGCTGATGCTGCTGTAGTACCGTATGTATCAATCCTCTGATCTCAAAAGAACATTTGAGGTCTAAAATTTTCCTACAAAAATGATATATGCATACTAAAAATCAACTACCAAATCAGTCACTATTTATATGTCTGACTTGTGGATATGGCAACTCAACTAATTGTCTATGCTTAGCTTAATGATATGCATGAATTGTTCTTACAAGAAGGTTTCTTGTCTTTTGAGGACAGGTATCCTGATGAAGAAGCAGGGCAAATTCCAATGGCATTTGTTGTAAGAAAGCCAGGAAGCAGCATCAATGCAGCTGAGGTCATGGAGTTTGTGGCAAAGCAGGTAAATATATACATGCTTAATAAACGTTTTGTCATGAAAAGAAGACAAATTTGAATGAATGATCCTTTTAAATATTGTTATTTATATAGGTTTCACCATACAAGAAGATACGGCGTGTTTCTTTTATTAACTCTATACCAAAATCTCCGGCTGGTAAAATTTTGAGAAGACAATTGGTTGATCTTGCTCTAACAAGTAGTTCTTCCAAGTTGTGATTAGCATTTGGGTGGAGATTAGAGAACACCAAATATTCTTCATACCAATTATCTTCCTTGTTTACCATATTTCTTTTTGGTCACCCATACTATATACTTGTTCTATTATTTTCTTTATCTATTATTGTCATTTTTTTGTTCTATCATATGTATATATAATACAATACATTTATCATAGAGCGACTGTAATAAACTAATAATCTAAGGAAAAGTATATGGAACCAACTAATAATCAGCCAAGAATGGAACAACATAATTAATTATAATTAGTTTTATTAATTTATAATTTAATTTGTTTTTTAAATTATTGTTGACCACGTTCAAAACATGAGGGAAGATACGCTAGTGATAGGAGAGAATTTAGGGAACAGATGCTTTGATCATTAATTAGTTGGTTCCATATAATTAATTATGTTTTATTAATGCGTAACACATGAAACATAGAAATTATATCCAAAACCATCCAATTTACAAGAAAAAGAAACATCCGTGTGCCTATCAGTAGCAACATCCGGTTAAAATCACCAGTGCCTCTGGTTTACCAGTTGGCTGATTCTTGGCTTATATAGAGTTGGTTCCCTAACATTATTGATAATCTAATAGATGAGAAACAGAACAAAGGGCATGTTTATTGATTATGGGGTTTTGGTTCATTTTGTACTCTTTCGTTCTTCCCGTTGTCAGAAATTTGATTACGGATTAGATTTTAGAATTCTGGTCGTCGAATAAATAAATAGATTTTTTTCATTTTTTTTTATTTTTTATAAAATATGATCTCTTATTATTTAATTTTTTTTTACATATTTTTTTTATTCTTTTTAAAGAGTGTATGGTAAGATATTATATTTTATAAAAAAATTTAAAAAAAAAATAGAACCAATTTCCGTTGAATAATATGACATGTTATGTTTTGTTAAGAGTAATGTTAGGGATCAGCAATTTTAGTATTTTGTAACCATCAATTGGCCATTAATAGTGTTTTTAATGGTGTGAGATTACATTCAATAATTACTCATTTTTCTTTTAATAATTAAGTACTGGTCAAAAAATACAAAAATTGCTGGCCCGTTAGACTTTTCCTTTTGTTAATGATATATAATAAGTTTGTTATAATTCAAGATTTGAGTTTATTTGGTTAGGTTTTGGAGTAAGTTTAGGTTTTTACGTTTATCATTTGTTATTCAATCAATTATGATCATAATCATTTTTGTTAAAATTATGTATAAGTATAATATCTATAATTAATTAGTTCTAGCATCACTCATTCACATAAATAACATATCATATTTATCATCTCTCTAGCTCACCAATACATACATAAAAAAAAAAAATCTTTAATAATTCAATACATTTTTATTCATATGGAGAATTGATTAAATACATGGAATTTAAGCTTTTATATACCTAAAGACATACTTAATTGTTAAAAAAAATTATTATAAATAACTAAGCATGAGTTGTAATGGAGATGATAAAATTTGTAAAAATTTCAACTTGTTACGCAAATTGTTTTGATAAGTTGAATGACTCGTGAATATAATTTACATTTAGCGGCTATTGATAAATTTGATGACTCATGAATATAATATCTATAATTAATTAGTCCTAGCATCACTCATTGACATAAATAATATATCATATTTATTATTGTTCTAACTCATCAATACACACACAAGGAGAAGAGAATCTTTAACATATATTACTAAAACATATATGAAGTATATATATTACTAATTTTTAATCAATTCTTCCTAAATTAACAATGGAAGCCCCCTTTCCAATCCTCCATTAGAGTAATAGGACTTTTAGACTTATCATCTTCACATTTTACAGTTTTTTCACGAGGCAAACGATCCGTTATTTTCTCATTGTAAAGCTCTGATAATGTTACTTTCATGTTGTACTCTGCATCCTGAGCCTCCAATATATCGAACATATGTTTCACAGCTCCGGAGATGACACCAGCATCACACAGTAGTTCGCCATTCTGCACAATGAAGAGCACAGAAGGATAATTGGATTTCAATACAAAACATTTGAGCATACATAAAACGCAGTTAAAATAGGAGAATATTGATTATCTTCTGCACCGCCGATATCCCGTACACCACTGGTATTTTCAGTTGGGGGTGTTTGATATGAATTTCTCAAAAAGGAGGAACATTTCAAGCAACGAATTTCCTGTAAAAAAATTAAGAACATTCATTACCAGCCAATACATGATTTCAAAAAAGGGTAAGTCAAGAGACATTATAACTACTCAGGCATCGAGTCATAAGCCCTGCACCACTCTCTCATGATATAAAGAGATTGATATACGATTCCAATGGTGGAATTGAATAATTGGTGATAGATTATTCACCAATTTATAATATTAATATTAAAGAAAAAATAATATTAGAGTATCTAAATTAAAATAAAGTCTTAAAAATTGAAGATAGAATTTTAAAGTTAAAGATAAATGAATAATAAGATAATAATTTATAAAAACGATAAGAAAATTGAAAACGGCGTAATACACAATTCAATCGATTGGGTAACATAACCAATCGATTGAATTGTGAGACCTCAAGTTATTTTGGAGCATTCAATCGATTGGGTAGTATAAGAACTCGATTGAATTTTAAAAAATCAACATTTTAGTCATCGTTCAATCGATTGGGTAATATGACCAATAGATTGATTTTTGCGAAAACTATGCTGCTTTGCAATTTTCAATCGATTATTTTGTGATAACCTGTAGTCCAATCGATTGAGTTATAGGAAACCTGAAATTCAATCGATTGTTTTGATAATCCAATCGATTGATTTTCAAATAAACACGATTTCACAGCCCTAGATGAACGTCACGGATCACATATAAACTTTTAATCGATTGGAATGGCCAAAAAATTTATTATGACCAATGGAAGATCTAATTCGTTATTATTTTTTATTTTGATTGTTAATAAACATAATAGATGAATGATAAAATAATAATTTATAAAATAAAAAAGTTTTTATAATTAAATAAAATATATGAGATTAATTTGTAATTAAAATTAGAAAAAAAACTATTTAACCGTTGTTAAAAAAACTTAAAAAATATATTTTATTATGGGACATTTAATGGTCCAAATATTCTGGAACCATCGAATCCAGTGCCGTTTAAGTTGTGTTTTGACTTTTAATCTCGACAGACACAATGTTTCTTAGTTCGTCTAGTATGATGGTGATTATGCAAGTTGATTTATATATTAATACTAACATTGTGACTGATTTATCTATATCTAAGAAGTTCGGATGTAATTCTTATTTGAATTCATCAAGTCTTTCATTCAAAATGTTGTCTTTTAAAAATTTTTTTATAGAAATGGATCTTTTCTTGTTTTTTTAACACTTGAGAAAATGAAGTGTGATCTCTTATCATTAATTTTATAAGTGAGACCAAATTTAAATATAAGAGAGAAAACGATAAAAAGTGAGAGATCATAATTGACACCATCCAATTTTTTCTTCACGAATCCACTCCCAAATTTTACAGCCTCTTTCAATGGTGAATGGTCCCTCCTCAAGTACGTAGAATATTTGATAAGAGTTTCAACCATGCTATTAATGGATCTATAGATTTTATTGACTTTAATGGAGACACTCTAACGCCACTTCCAATGATTCCTCCGAGACACGCACATCTCTGGAAGAGAAATTTCTCTATTAAAACCATTAAGTTGATGGGTCAAATTGGCTCTTGCCAAGCATCTCTCTCTACTTTGCGGGAGGATCATTGGAAGAGGCATTAGATTTTGTGATGTCATCCTTACGCAGGGACTATGCTAATCTTCTCTATATGGTTCCAATTTTATCAAATGTACCCGAAGGGACAGATTTTGTGATGTAAGTCATAACAAAATTTACAATCCTACTAGATAATCAAGAGAGGTTCAGCCAATTTTTGTTGGACTGATTCCAAAGCCCACCAAACTAAAACAACAGAAATAAGACGATAACCCTTACTCTAATTTAGAATTATTTTTCACCCTTTTCACCTACTCCTTTTTTTGAACCTCCCTCCACGCCGTTTCAAACACAATTTGCATATATATCATGACCAAAAGTGAAGGGCATGATGTACCACGTAGTTTGGCAGCACAACTAATATCCGGCAATTTTATCGTGTTTGGTGTGGGATGATCCCATCTCATGCTCGATTATCACGTGATAACTGTTTCTATCATGTATCCATGTGAAACTTTTATCTTAAAGCAGAATTTTGACAGAAACTGCGGAGCTTGTGGATAACCAAATTTATTTAGTGGTACCCAATCCCCTTGGATGGATAACCTCACACATTATATAACACGAGTGCTTTAGCAACCTTCACCATCTTTAATTTTATTTATATAAAATTATAAAAATAACCATTTATGATTTTATTTTATAGCTACTTTCTAAGTTTCTAGAACATTGAATATTTTAAGAATATTTGCCATTTTGTAACCTTTGATGAATTATCTAAAACTACTAAAGAATCTACACCATACCCATATGAGACACATAATCAAGTTTTGACCGTTTGTTCGCAGGTTGGAAATTTAAACCTTGTCAAATAATAACTTTTGGAGAGGGTTAGAAGACAACAAATTTTGTACTTCGTAATAATCAATTAATTGTTAACATTTTTAATAATGCAAAATTATTTCTAATAATATAAAATTACTTATTTTTATTTTACTGGTTAAATATTAACTAAATTTTAATAAAATAGATGACCTCAGAGACTTTCTCATAACTTTTTTCTCCGTTAATTTTTTTAAAAATAATTTAAAAATTTATTAGTTAGTCCATCCCATGCACTTCGTTTTTAATTTAAACCTTTTCTCCTCAAGTAAAACAGTTTAAAGGTAAAATTTTCCTTCCATTTATTTTTACCTAGGGGAAGACTCTGCAAAATTGTTTTCGTGTAAAGTTAAGAATTGAAAATCATTAAATAATTATTTAATCAAACTTATAAAAACATCTAACGATTCTCAATCAACTTTACATAAAACTACAGGTGAATTTCTACTTTTTACATATCTACAAAGACTTGGTTTTGTACAACATAGTCACATGTCAAATGTCAACCATAGATGGTAGTTAGGCAAAAAGAGAAATGAAAATAATTGTGGTTACAATGGGAGTATGGGACTGCTTGTGCTGACAGCTAACTCTTCATCTCATGAAGGAGAGAAGATAAATCCGGCAAGAAATATCAATGGAAATTAAACACAAAAAAGGGGGTTGGGACTTGCTTCATAATGGTTAGAGAACAGAATTGCGTTTTATGCCAGGTCATTTTCTTTGAAAAAGAAAACAATTATACACTAGATGAATTTAAAAATCCCTATCGGGTAATAAATCTTTATACAACAAAACTATGCGTGTCTGCTAGCCACAATACATGTCAAGCTATTCTAGAGAATGCAAAAACTTGTTTTATACTTTTATACGAACACAGAAAAGATAAATAAATATTTGCAAGGGATTTCTACACAGAATTGTAAGAACTAGAAAAATGGAGTCAATAGAAAGCCATCATCAGAGACGGACAAAGTTTCAACCTGTTTGCTTCTTTTGCTTCAGCCACTAAATCCTCTTCATCTTCCTCCTTCCCTAGTTAAAATAATAGTCTAAAGCTAAAACAAAAGCAAACGAAGTTAATCATTAGATTAACCATTTCAGTTTCATGTGTGTAAACGTGCATGTTTACTTATACGAGAATGTCTGCCGAGAAACCCATACAAGTCCACTGTTTTGTTGGCTCATGCAACACCAAACTTCCCTCAACCAGACTCTGCATGCTTAGTTTTGATCTATACAAGGCTCAATATCAAAATACTTTATCATGATCAAACACAACAATAAACTACCTGCGGGCAAATGATGCCATGACAGTTTACTTGTGTCTGCAGAGAATAACGTCCAAAAATAAAATTAAATGAAGTTGAGATTTCCTTGGGATAAAACGTGGTAATTTGCACAACATAAATTATAACAGTGACTCTCTACGAAATTTCATTACTGACCAAGTGGCCAGGAGCAAATCAGGCAAAACTAATAGCTTCAATTAAAACCAAACTCCATACCTTGGGGAGCACTGAAAGCAATAAATACGAATCCCCCACAGCCAGTAGAGCAGTACTGAAGGCTAAGCACCAAGCCATGTTACACCTCTACTATGAATTAAGAAATGATATTGGGGGAATAAAATGAGAAAAGAACATAGCGTCATAGCCTCCCCACATCAACCCCAAAAGCCAAAAAATAAAAAACCTCACCTTACTAAGTCAACCTTTGAAAGGTGTGCAACTAAGAACAGAGGAGATAACACAAAAAAAAAGAGGGGTTAAGAAAATACACTTATAAATATACACGAGAACCTGGCAAATGTAGAAGCAAGTGGAGAGTCCAAGATTCAGGACGCGGAGCCAGACTACATGTATTCCATTGTGTTCATCTTGGCTCATAATTTACATATGACCAATCTAAAACAAAACCAACACAATAATATGCATGAACACTATCACACCAAAAGAAATAACAATACTTGATGTAATTAATAGTGAATCTTTTACATCACAGCACAAGACATGATAATCAAAAGGGAAAGGAATGCAAAGGTAATGAATATTACCACAAGAAGAAATTCATCATTTATTATTGAGAATCCTGAAATATATGTACATACTTTAGCAAATGCAGAATACTGAGAGATAGTGTGCTTTAAACTCAGTCGAGAGAAATTTGTAAAAGTGAGGGAAAAAAAAAAGAAAAGAAAAACAGTTACAAAGCCACACCTTGTCAGGTGACTATGTATCAAGCAGCTGCTTCTAACGGTAAAAATCAGCACCTACTGAAGTGCAAGACACTGTCCTTGGAAATCACATCATACATCATGAGCCTTTTTTTGGGAATAATGAACATAAAAATTGAATTGTTCCTGTAAAGTTCCATTGCTTCGAGCAGAAGTACCTGTCCTAGCAACGAAAAGGGGAAATAGGCTTGAAATCAGAATTAGAAAGAGGGGCTTCATGGAACCAATCATGAAGGAGAGCATCTTTAGCTGTTATCCTCTGCAAAAGAATAGACAAAAGCAAACCACCGGTATAAGTCATATCATTCAATTTCATGTAAAACCCATCAGAACTTAATCAATGGTGATCACGTGTTACCTTTTCAGGGTCATAAGTTAGAAGCCTGCTCAACAAGTCAAATCCTGACTCTGATAAAACTGGCTGACCAGTAAAAGATGCGACTGGGAACTTCTTCCGGAGCATATTATACCTGAAATAGCAAATAGTTGGCAAATAATACCCGAGTTAAAATCAAGATGAATTATCTCATCATTTTATATAAAATCGTGACAATAGGAGGTCGTAGGAAATCTTAGTGAGAAGTAAAACCACAACAATTCAGGGAAAATAAGAGCTTACGGTTGCCTCACAAATTTTGCTTTAGACCCAGGCAATTTGGATAATCCGGGCCAAATATTCTCATCTGGGGTACCCAGAGTTCGAAAAATCTGCAACCAAATTAATACAACCAAAAACTATTAATAGGAGAGAGAGAGCATACTTTGCAGTCAACCTATTACAGAAGCAAAGTAATATTCAAGTGAATGTTGGTAATAAATAATAACCTGATCAAGTTGTTCAACTTCATTTTTACCCTTGAAAAGAGGCTCTCTGGCAACTAATTCGGCCATTATGCAACCAACAGACCACATGTCAATTGCTGTGGAGTATTCTTTAGAACCTAACAAAAGCTCAGGTGCTCTGCACAGAAAAGCAAGGATGTAATTCATGAGTTTCTCGCATCTGCCAGTACTTTGTCAATAGACACAATTGAAAAGGCACAAATTACGTCCACAGACACACATTCAAATTCAATGAAAGCTAGAATACTTATTTCATTCCATGTACCTGTAACGTAGAGTAACCACAAGAGGCGTATACGGCTTCGGTGGGCTCCCATACTGGCGAGACAATCCAAAATCACATATTTTCAGTTCTCCTTTGTTGTTCAGCAGAATGTTTGAAGACTTCAAATCTCTGTGAAGAACCCAATTATCGTGAAGATAGTCAACACCTTGAAGAAGTTGCCACATCAACGATTTTATTTCACCTATACTAAAAGGCTGCTTCATATCATCCATCAGCCCCTTAAGGTCATGCTCCATATACTCCATTACCATAAAAACACCGTCAAAATCATCAACTACTACTTCTTTAACATCTACAATGGACGGGTGATTAAAGGACAAAAGAATGTTCATTTCCCTCAAGGATGTCAAAGGAAAGCCTTCCTTATCTATGTTCATCTTCACCTTCTTCAATGCAACTATTTCCCCGGTCTTCTTATCCTTAGCTTTGTAGACAACGCCATAAGTTCCTTCATTTATCTTCTTAATCATTTCAAACTCAAACACACTTCTGCAGCTGTTGAGCATGTTTATATTCCTCTCCACCTTCCTGCAACCTCCAAGATTTTCATCAGAATCCGACACCAAACTATAAGCAGTTTTACCTTGTTCCTCATCCTCCTCCTCAATGGAATCAACAATATTATCCTCTTCAGTGTCAGTATCATCATCAGAAGAAAGGTCAAACTTACCTCTTTCACTACTCCCAGTTGATCTACTAACTTTCCCACCCGAGCTTCCTTCTAGGATCTCACCACTTTCAGTTGTTAAGCTCACTTTACCATCCTTGTCCTCATCATAAGATGCATCAACTGGTGAAAAATCAGCAGAAGCCCACCTCGACATTGCAATGTTCCATCCCTGCACCTTGTTTCCCTCGAAGCAATCCGCATCTGTATCACCATCACCTGACTGCTCTCCCGGCAGCACGAAAGACGAATCAGCCGGAGATGGAGTAGTAGGAGGCAGACCCACAACCTGGGTGACCCTGTTTTTCGAAGAAACTCTCACTTCGCTCTCTCCCATGTCCCATGCATTAGGAGAAACTTTCCTCCTCTTCTCTGCCCGAAGCAAAGCTTCACCACCATGAGAACTAGAGGCAGGTGAAGCTTCCACCATAGAAGAACCATCATTATAATATTTGCAGTCAAATTCCTTAATGGAGCCATATTTGTAAGATTCCCCCCTCTTCAAAACACCGCCTCTCCCAGCTGCCATGTGATCGAAAAATTACAAGCCCCGCTCGACAAATCAATAAAAGAATCTATCGGTCAAAATCCCTAAAAGAACCCTAATTGTTCAGCCTTCTGTCAACACAATTAACCCTAACGAAATCCAGAAGCTAAAACCGAACCGATTCAACTATACCTTCGTCAAATTTGTTTTCGCCAACCCCAATTATTACTAATTTTGTATAGAATTGCGCAATCGAAAGAGAATCGAACCAATTTATGATTGAGGAGGAAAAAATACAAAGGGTAATTTCGAAGAAAACAGAAAAAACCAACAGAATTGGGAGAAAGAATCAAAGAGGTGGTTGGAGCTGAATCTGAATTCAAAATTCTGAAGGAAAAAAAAAAGCCTTACCGGCACCACATAGAGAAAGAGATCGAAGAGAGTTTTGGTTTTGCAAACGAGCCGCCTTAGGGTTTTGATTTTCTATTCTGACTTGTATCTAACTATCTATCATCGCGAACAAACTTAAATATTTGATAAGCTTTTAAAAAATATCTTTTTTAAATTATCTTTTTCTAAAAGATATATTTTGATATTTTATAAAAAAAAATATTTATTAATTATTATAATTTTTTTTAAAAAATTTTTTTTTAATATTTTTATTTTTACTATTAAAAATTTGTCAAATTATAATTAATTTTTAATTTGATGAATGTTTCTGATCACATATACACCCATAGTTCTTCTATATTTAAAATCTTAGCTGCCTTTCTTTTATTTATTTATTTATTGTTTTTGATCTACTTTGGTTATATGGTAATATAGTTGTTACGTTGAGTAACTGGAGATTAATGGGCTGGACTCGATAGGTTGGCCCAATCGTCTGAGGAGGGAAGCCTTCGAGTGGGTTCGCACCTCTGTGGCCTCCGTCCAACTTGTGAGTGTGAGAGAATGGGGGTGGTACTTCCAAAGACACTCTGATACCTAAGTCAGCAAAGGTGTGAGCAGGTCTAAAGAGTATTAGGACTTAGAGATACTTGAAGGGTGTCAGTATGTATATTTATAGTGGTGAACCAATAACCACCATTAGCAGTTCCACCTTTTAAGATGGATAACCGTCCCTTCATCTTAGAGAGCTTACGATATGGCTCCTGGAAGTGGATTGAGAGATTTTAGGGTAATCTCTGCTTCCGACTTTGTTAGGGAGTCGTGGGGAGCACCGACTTCTTAGAGGAAGGTTGGTATAACCTTGTGGGTTGGGCCTGTCGTTTGGACTTGGGCCTTAGCGTTGGGCCAGGGTATGAACAATAGTATATATAGTTTTTGTTATGGCTTTTGGTGTATGTTTGGATTACGGTTTGTAAATGGGAGTTTGTATAAAATTGATTTTGCAAACTTGATTTTGATAAAAAGTAAGTTTGTGTTAAAGTGATTTATGTTTGATAATTTTTATTTCAAAATTGATTATAATAAAATAAATGTTGTTTGGCTTATACCATTCAAAATCACTTTTAGATAAAAAATTACTAAAATAGACCTCAACTTAAATATTTTTTTTATTTTCCTATACAACGTTTATAATTTTATTATTATCTATGATTAATTTTTTATTTAATTTATTTTTATAATAGAATCATAATATATATTATAAAAAAATTACACTAAAATATTTAAAAAAAATTAAGTATTTACTTTATAGTAATTGAAACAAATTTAAAAATTCTTGGTGATCTTTTTATATAGGATATTTTTAGTATTTTTAGTATTTTTTTTAATATGCTTATTATTTAAAGTTAATTTTTTGTTTAATTTACTTTACCTAAAAATAGTTGCTTCTTGTAAACGTTGGTTTTGGTAACAAAATCACTTCTATGTTCATGAAAAAAAATTGCCAAACAAAAAATTGAAGCTTTCAAAAAAGTTTAAACGTGTTTCTTCCTTCAAACGAGTTTCCAAACACATCCTTAGTGTTCTTGGTAAACAATACTGGACTTGTACCATCACGATTTGGAATCTAAATAGTACAACTAACCCAGCAAAAGCCCATTAAATAATTCTCAAACAACTAGCTAGGACAACAAGAAAACATGCTCTCAAACAAAATTCTCACAAGTCACGTCAAACAAAAAAAAACAAAAAAAAAGAGTTGAAGTATACTTATATACCAAGACCAAAGAAAAAAAAATATACTTATATACGTGTCATATTTTATTTCGATTCCTCTATAATTTTTGCTTTAGTTTTGAGATTTTTTAAATAAATAATTTGAATATTTTACTTACGATTTACGAGTACATACATTTTAGACCATGTTTACAAATTTATACTTTATTATTTATCCTATTTATAGTATAAATACAATAATTAAAAATGTATTTCATTTATAACAAGATAAGACATAATTAATATAAAATATTTCAAATACATACGGATTATGTCACCTAATCTATTTTATTAATTGTATAAACGAAATAAAAATTTTAATAAAATATTTTATATTTTAAATAAAATAGGTATTGTAACGCACTTTTATGGACTTGTTTGAGTGCTATTTTTAAAAAATATATTTTTTAAAATGATATTTTTAAAAAAAATCATTTGTAAAAATAAAAGTGATTTTATATTTAGATATCACATGTAAAAAGATCTTTTTATTTATTAATTATATTTAAATAAAATAAGATAAAAGTAATTTTTTGTTCATTTATTATAAGAAAAACATCTTTTTTTAAAGAAAAAATCTTTCAAAAAAATATGTAAATTGTAACTTCTCAAAAAAGATATTTTTTATTTTTCTATTACTTTTATTTTTACTACTAAAAATTTGTCAAACACATTAAAAAATAAAAAAAATCTTTTTTATTAAAAATTTTTGTTTATCGATTTAATGGCGTCCAAACAAACATTATATAAAATTTGTTGGCAGCATTTCTTTTACGTAATTTTGTCAATCTTTTTTAGATCCTTTTAGATTATGGCGCATTTGGATGTACAATTGAAAAAACCAACAAACTGAATGCCACATAATATAATTATGTTGTTGGGGTCTTTTATTGAGGATAATATTGTTAATTTTATTAATTTAAAGACAAACTTTAAAATATTTTTTATTCATATTATTTTAGTATGTATGATTAGAGTTAAATTTGTACTAAAAACATAATTTAGGATCCACAAGATAAAATCTAACTCATGCTAAGACACACAAAAAAAATTTGACTCATACTACACATCGTTGAGCTTCTCCTTTCGTGAGAGCATCATCGGTCATCACACTATCCAACACAATAAAAATTTAGTGTTTTAAACATTAGTAAATAAAAACCATAGTTTATCCAACATGTTATTTATGTAAAGATATCAGACTCAAAACAATGATAAACATAGATCATAAAAATCGAGAACGAGATGAAGAGGAGATGAACATTCTTGAGAAGAAAAAGAGTGTAAAAATTGTATTAATAGAAAACTAACTGAATTTATTATAGGATACAAATATTTATAGCAAAAGGAAAAAAAATTTCTAGTTTCTTTTGGTTGGCTGAGCTAACTGGACAATGGTTAATTAATTACAGTTGATTGGGCTTTTCTTCTTCAACATGCCTAACATTAGCCGTGTTGCTGGGTCTCCTGAGATTGACCTATGGACTTTACTTCTTTCAGCATACTTGTCATCAACCCTGTTGCTCGAGCTGCGAAGTGCTTGGCTCCCACTACCGTTTTTTCTACAAATCTCATCTTCATCTTACACTTGAGAAAACTGGGGCTATATAGGAATTTGGTGAGGCAGTCAGCTACTTGATCCTGAGTTGGGATGTAAATTATATTGACTCTCTTTTCAGAGACATAGTCTCTGACAAAGTGGAGATTGAGCTCAAAATGTTTGTTTTTATTCTGGAGGACAGGATTGACAGCCAGTAACACAACACTTTGGCCACTACAGTACACATTTGATTTTGCAATGCAGGATATCCTCATCTCATAGAGTATATTTTGGAGCCATATTACTTCAGTGAGCCCAACAGCCACTCATCTGTACTCTGTTTCGATGGAACTCCTTGACACTACATGTTGCTTATGACTTGACCATGAGACCAGATTTGGACCATAAAAGACACATAACCCACTTGTGAATTTTCTATCATCCATATCACTTCCCCAAACTGAGTCTGTGAATGCATAAATTTGACTTTCATCCGATTTTTAGAACTTCAATTCATGATGTGAGGTGCCTGCCAGGTACTTGAAGACACGCTTTACTGCTTTCTAGTGACTCTCTAAAGGTTGGTGCATTAACTGGAATACTGGATAACTTATTGACTGCATATGAAATTTCTGGCCTAGTAATTGTTGCATATTGAAGCCCGCCTACTATTGATTTGTAAAGGGCTGGATTTTGAATAGTCTCTCCACTATAAGCTGAGAGTTTTAGACTCGAGACCATTGGTGTGGGCATTGCCTTTGCATCTTGTATTCCAGCTTTAACTAGCAGGTCTTTGATATACTTTGTTTGTCATAAAGTCACCACATTATCACTGCTATTTACCGCTTCAATTTTTAGGAAGTAACTCATTTCCCCTAAGTCTTTTAGTGAGAATACTGAGTGTAGTTGACTGATGAGAGTTGCAATTTCTGACTGAGAGCTACCTATCATAAGGATGTCATCCACATACATAAGAACATAGGTGGAAGATGTTGAGGTTAATTTCGTGAATAAGGATGTGTCTGAACGAGTGTTACTGAAGCCAAATTTGTTGAGAGTGAGTTTTAGCTTGGTAAACCAAGCCTTGGGAGCTTGCTTTAGTCCATAGAGGGACCTCTGAAGCTTGCAAACACGATGGGGGTGGCAGATGAGACGAATCCTTTTGGTTGAGCCATGAACACCATTTCTTCGAGGTCTCCATTTAAGAGCACATTATTGAAGTCAAATTGCATATCTTTCAGCCTCTAGCTAGGGCTAAACTGAGCATCACTCTTACAATTGGAGGTCTCACCACAGCGTTGAACACTTAATAAAAATTGACGCCTTTCTTCTAGTGAAAGACCTTTGCTATGAGGTGCGCTTTGTATTTTTTAATTGTACCATTCGGGTGTCTTTTGATCCGAAAGACCCACTTGTTGCCAATAATTGGTGTTGTGCTGGGAAGCAGTTTTGGCACTAGGGTCTAGATGTTGTTTTTTATGAGTGCCTCATATTCTTCTAGCATTGCCCTCTTCCAATGGTCATTGGTCAAGGCTTGCCCCACTGTTTGAGAAAAGGTTTGAGAGAGGTCAATGTCAACCCCTTGATCTACTGCTACATAGATTCTGGGTTTTGTTATCCATTATTTGCTTCTTGTTTGCATCACATGTTGATTTCTGGTTAGTGCTGGTGGGGGCAGGGAGAACTGCTTCAATTCGAGGGGGCCTGTAGATGGGGGGAGCTACAAAGGAAGAGAGATTAGCAGTTGTATGATCAAGATCAACAGACACATAACGAGGTACGATAGATAATCGTTCATATATGGAATTGAAAACATTGGAAGTGCCATTTAATATATGCAATGCAGGGTGGGACGTAAGTGTAGGGAGGGAGGGAGGTGGCTGGTTGCATTGGGGGTGTGAGGCTGCTGTAGGGAGGGTGCTGTTTTACTTGTGCATTGAAACAGGTTGTTTTCTTATGACTTGTGTATTTGTTGGATTTGGAGTTATAGACTTTAATATTGGTCAAATATAAATTCCATCAAACTTGTAAAGTCCCTTTTTAAGTAATCCTTGAAGTAGGATTTTCTTTGAGATCTGACATTTGACATTGCACAAGTGAAGCCAGAACTCAAAAAATACATCATTGTCTAAAATAAATTTGACCACACTCATTGAGTTTTTCGGTATAGTAAGCACATGTAAAAGGTCTTGTAGTTTAAATTTTCTATGTGACAAGTATGCATGCATAAATGAGCTTTCAATGTGCTCAATTTTCATTGGCCATTGCCTCCATACACTTGGTCTGTGCCGGCATAATCTGATCTTGCGATGAGGTAATGTGGTGAGAGGCATCGGAGTCTGGATACCAGGCCGTATTCGGTAGTGTTGCAGGCCTGGTGAGATAGCTTGTGGATTGGGTGGCTAAGGCTTTGCTTCTTGCAGTCCTTGTTGATTGTTCTGAGGGGAGCTTGTTCCAATGTGGTAGGCTGCTGATGGTGGTTGTTCTGTACTGAGTTGTTGTGAATGTGGGCTTACAAAATCAGGATTGAATATGTGATAATACTACATGACGGTGTGGCCAATCTTTCCACAGAGTTGGCATTGAGGCTAACTTCCATGCCACCAAGATGATATTTCGAAACCTCTGGAGTAGCCTCTGCCTCTTGAACCTCTAAACCCTCCTCTATAATTGTTGTGTTGAATCCTTTTCCTTGTGTTCTTTCTTGAGTTTCTTCACTTTATACCAGACTTGCTTGAATCGGACCGAGATCTATTCTTCTGAATCTGTCAATGAGTTTTTCTTGAGTGAGCAATTGTGTTTCAAACTCGCTTTCTGTCATTCTATCGATTCTTGCTGTAGAGACTATGATGAAAGCATTGTATTCTTCACTGAGACATGCTAATGCGGCTTAAATGTACTCTTCTTTGTTCAATGGAGCGCCAAGTGCATTGAGTGCATACGCAACTTTTATTTTTTCATTATTCTTGTTTTTGATTTACTATCTTCCCTTTTTTTTCTTTATTCTTCTCCTTTCTCTCTTTTTTTCTTTTTCTTCTTTTATTTCTTCGCATTTCTAGTTCTACTTGTGTCTTTTTTTAGTCTTTTATAATATTTTATTTTCAGTCTTACATATAAATATCAATAATTTTCTAATAATTTATTTCTCTTCTTTGAGGTGTAATAATTTTATTTTATGGATGTTTTGATGTTGGTACTATAATTTTTTTAAATTTAAAAAAAAGATACTTAAAAAAATTTCTTATTCATAAAAACCTGGATAAATTTAGAAAGTACTCATATTTAGTCAAAGAAAAATAAAATATATTCAACTGTGGTGTAATATGTCTGTGTTAATTTAAAAACAAGAAATTTAGAGTTGTCTCTCTATTTTTTTTGTTAAAATTTGTTGTAATTAAATATTGCGCTCCCATCAGTTTATAATTTATCACATATGTTATTTATCTTTTTTTTTTTTATTTGTAAATGCCGTTTAGTTTTTTATGAATGAAAGTTTTTTCTTTGGTAAAAAAAGGAAAAAGTTAAATTGGTTTTGACAATAGAGCAAATTATCATTTAATAGAAGTGCAAATCTTAGTGTTGAGATTTTAATTTGAATTACTCAGATGTAATTATAAGAGAAATATGTATGAAATTATTTAAAGCAGAGTTTAGTGTGCATGGTAAAAAATGCATGGGGCAACAAGTTATCAACAAAAATAGCATAAACAGTTATTAATTAAATAGAAATTCAAGTGCAATTAATTTTATATGAATTAAGATTGATAGTTGAAAACTATTAAATAATAATTTAATCAAATTTATTAAATTATTTAAATATTTTTAATTATAAATTTCACATAAAATTATTTACATTTAAGTTTTTAATTATTAATTATTTCAATTTTGAAGACTGAGGCCATTTTGAGGTCTATCTTTAAGCAAACAAAGCATTAAAAGGGGTGCTCTCACGCAAAGCAACAAGTAATTATGGTGACAAATTAAAAAAAAATTAAAAACTAACAAAGCTATACAATAGACCAATTTGAATAGATTTATAAATAATTTTTTAATTTATAATTTATAAAAAGTTACAGTATTAGTATTTAATATAATTTTTAAAATTAATTTATAATTTTTAAAAAATTATTTAAAATATTTATAGACAAATTTTAAAAAATATTTTTTTTAAAATATAAAATTTTTATTTTTTTAAAATAAATATTTTTATAATTAAAAAATTAAATATAAAATATTTATAAATTATTTTTAATATAAATTTTTATATGTTAAACTCTCTTTTTTAAAAGAATTTAATTAAATTGTTTATCCAAAACCATTAATAAGAACACCATTGCTTACTTGCACGAGATTTTGGTTTAGCCTGTGATGATGATATGTATCTGAACCTTTATTTATTCTTCTTTTTATAGGGATATTTTATTTAATAAATAAAATAAATGTAATAATTACTGAAATAAATAATTTTAAAAGTTATTATCGAAATCTGTCAGCCTCTCTTATCTCGTTTATACTGTAAATGAGATATAGTGAAACAAATTTTTAGTAGCTATAAAATGAAATCTAATCCTTGATATTCTCTATATTCATTTCATATCTTCTTTTGTCCCTTTTTTTCACTAAAAAAAGACAATAATGACCAGTAATAACGTATACATAATTGTGTGTGTTTACTCAATTGCCGTATGAAAAATGAGAATCCGATTCTACCACGCACTTAGCGTGTGATGAGTTCGTTATTCGAGTTGAATAGTTTGATTTTGAGCAACCTTGGTGGCACTTAAGCGAGAGAGGTTGGAAGGGTGGGGTATAGGTTGCTGACGAAAATGGATTCTCTCTGGTTTTTTCAACACTTGAGGAAATGCAGTGTGATCTCTCACCGTTAATTTTATAAGTGGGGGCAAAATTAAACATGAGAGAGAGAGCAATGAAGGGTGAAAGATCACAATTGACACCATCCAGTTTTTTCTTCACTAGAGATGATCCACTCCCGGTTGCTGACACCGTTGGGTAATGGAGATTACACTGTATCCATTTACACGTATCTCGTTTATATTGTGAACGGTCGACGTGTCTTATCTCGTTTATACTGTAAATGAGATACATAGAAACTTATCTCGTTTACAGTATAAAAGAGGGTTACAGATTTCAGTAATAACTTTTAAAATTATTTATTTTAGTAATTATTATATTTATTTTATTTATTAAAAAATCCCTTTTTATAGTGTGTGTGAGTTTGACAAAAAAAAAAAAAGAATGAAATACTATTCTATACATAATATAATATTTATATTTAATTTCTATAATATAAATAATAGAATTTGTTGTTGAGTACCACAAAAATAGGCTTTAATTTTTCTATCAAAATCGCGGTTTAGAACCATAAATAAAAAGTTTCTTTTATTTTTTTCCTGATCTCCTATGTTCAAAAAATTGTTTTAAATTACATATTACGAATAAATTTTATCTAATCTTAAAAATTAAATTTTTCATTCTTTAAAGAAAATAGTGCATACAAACTTTGATTTAGTTTTGTATTAATATTTATTTATTAAGAATAAATATCTTTTAAAACATATTCATCTAGCTACACCATTCACACTACTCAATGTAAATTAGATTTTTATTAATATTTATTCATATATTCTATATAAATATAACCTTTTTTTTTTACCTTGAGAAGTTGGTAGAGATAATGATGATGAGTGGGCACCAAATTTGTGGTTCCTCTTCCAACATTGTTGATGTGATGATGATGAAAATGTTGTTTCATGTTAGGGATCATAAAATCACATGGGTGGTGGTTGCATTTTTTTGAAGAATTGGTTTGGTGCTTCATGCAAATGAAGTATGAGTCAAAATCCTTAGGTTTTATGATGATTACGATAGGATTCTGAAAATTTTGCCAATATGTGATGGCTACATTTTAATTAGCAACTATATATAGAGTGTGTTTAATTTTGATGCACTGACAGTGTAAAACGTTTTACACAGTCATATAATTATAACTGTTTTTTTTATAACTATTCACACAATTAATGTAAAAAATAGTTATTTTTGCTAATACGATGTTATGTGATTGAATACACGTATAAAATGAATTTTCACGTATTAAAATTAAATTTATATATATTATTCTTATAGAAGAAGGCTATACCTTTAGAACCACACAATCATCAAAATGTGGCCAAATCCTTAGACACGATTCTGAGGGAACACAGCTACAGTTTTAACAATGTGGTAGAACCAAAATACAATTTCCGAGATTGCCCTCCATAGCTGTACCTTAAAACAACATTACCATTTAAAAAGTGCATGTACAAAAAATTTGACCAAAATTCCATCTCTATATTTTTATCTCTTAAAAATATTTTTGGTCATTAACAAAAAAATTATAAAAAACTCACTTAATATAAAATTATTAAATTATATTTTAATTATACTGGTAAAAAATGACAACAAAATTTTTCTGTAAGATTCTTTTAAAAAAATATATTTCACAATCGAATACTTTTGTTGTTTTTTAAAATATTTAAGAATATTTTTATCGTTAATAAATTAAAAATAGTTTTATTAACAATTTAATAGTTTGAAGATATTTTTTATAATTTACTCAATTTCAAATAATACTAACAAGTAACAAGCCAATGATAGATTATATCCCTCTCATCTCACTCTCTTCCCCACATACGCGATGAAAATAAAACAACCAATACATAAGCATAAAAAGTTTAATCCTTATACATAATTAACAATACTATTATTAATAATGTAAAATAATTGATATTTATCTAATTAAATATTTCTAAATAAAATTGTTAATTTTATATTTATTATCGAAAGATAAATTCACTTATTATTTCTATATGATAATAATACTATATATATATTTAGTATATTCAAAGCATAGAAATTAATTTTTAAGGTAAAAAAGAAAACAAAAAGCAAACAATTTTATTAGAGAGAAACAACAAAAATTAGTCAATATTCATTTCATAACATAAAAAAATTAAAAATAATTTATAAAAAAGCTAAAAATTATATATTTAAAATTTTAAATTAATTATTATTATAAAATTACTCATCTTAAAAGTTTAAATTTATAAAAAAATAATATTAATAATTATATCTCTAACATTTTTTTTAAACAAATTTTTTTTTTAGTTTTGTTTGATTTTTTATATAAAATTTTTAAATTTATATAAGAAAAAAACTAATTTATCTAGTCTAGTCTAGTCTAGAAATATCTAAAAATAAAATAGCTAATATTATTGAAGAGATTACTCCAACCATAGAAGTAGAGGTTCACCATTAAATCGACACCGAAGCATTGGGTCATCATCACCATGCCCTAGCATCCTCTCTGTTTAACACAATAGTTGGCACCAATCAGAACCTATCAATGAATCCAACGGCTCTGATTGTTCCATCTGTGCCCCCTTCCATGCAACTGGGTCCCACACTTTATCCTTAATAATCCATTGCTGGAATAATTGAACTCCCTATAGTACTCCAAAATGTTCACACAAATCAATGCTAATATAAAAGGACACTATGCCCTACTCTTTAATGCTCCTAAGTCCTAAGCCAAAAGAAACAGTCCTAAATTAGGGTGGTCTTCCCTTTAGCCCGTTAGTTTCTCACACAACCCCATAAAGGGTGGAGAAAATTTAGAGTAATAAATTATTTTTAAAAAATTTAGAATATTTTAATTTATAATAATTTAAAAAAAAATTCAAACATTATTTTCGTCAAATAAATTAATTTTTTATTTTAATTAAATTTTTAATATTTGTATTGAATAAATAAATTTTCAATAAAATTTATTATAAAATAATTAAGTTAAAAAATATTACTAAGACAAATTACTCTATTTTAATAAGATAAAAAATAATTTGTTCAAAGAATTAATTTATTATGAATCTTAATTTTATTTAAAAATTTATCACTAATCAATGAATTATTATATATACAAAATAAAATTTAAATCGCTAAAATTTATCTACATAGACTAGTAAATTAATTAATAGATTAATCTAAATTGGTTAATGTTTTAATATAATTTTTTAATTAATCCCTATAAAAAAGGAGGGTTATAATTTGAAAAGAAGAAAAAGTAGGTATACGTGGAGTGATTCTAGAAGGCCAAAGGGGTTGCGTCCAAATATTGCAATGATTAAGAAATGGGATGTGTTGGAGTTATGTGATTGGGCAAGGTGTGTTCGTACGACAAGGGAATCCTAACCCTAACTCTTGTTTTGGGAACATTATTGCTTTTTTTAGTATTTGCTTTCTATTTTCAAACTTTGTAGTTTTCCACTCTCAACACTCACATGGGTTGGGAGTGGTGTGATTGGTTAACAATGAATAGGTTTCAGAGTTTATTATTTTTTATTTTTCAAAGCGGAAGTGGATGGCATTAATGCCGCACCTCTCTTAGCTTTGCTTGGTCAAAAAGGGTAATTAAGATCAAGCTATCTTAATTTTTTATGTGAGCATGGTAAATTTTTTGTGTATTTAAGTACGATTATATTTATATTTATACAGTATAACCATGAGGAACGGATAAGGGGTGAGTGGCGGTTTCGATCCCTAACTTTTTTTAATAGTAATAAATTATTATGTATAATTTAATTTTTTTAAACAAAATTATTTAGTATTTAATTTAGTATAAATAAAAGTCTAATCTAATTTAAATATTAATAATTTTTAATATTTAAAAAGTAAATAATAATATTAAAAAATTTAAAAAAGATATTATTACTAATATTTTTTAATTAAATAAAAATTTTCAAATTTCATAAAGTAAATTCTTTTTTTTGTTTTTTTTTTATTCATTTGGTATTAATTCTTTCTATTTCAACTGCTATAATTAAGATATCTTTTTCAACTATGAATATTGTGAAAAATAACTTAGAAACAAAATAAAAGATAAATTTCTTATTAATTATCTTTTAATTATATTAAAAAGAAAATTATTGAAAAATTTGACACAAATTCTATTATCGGTAAATTTTATGATACGATGAATCGACCACTTCGTTAGTAAAAAGTATACACATATTTTTTTACTTTAAAATATATTCTCTATCGATATATTTTTGTAATACATTATACATTTTATATTATATAATTTTTTTACATAATTTTTAATATTATATGTGTTATTGGCCCCCATAATATCATTTTTGGATCCGTACCTGACCATGGACTATATTTTCATAATAATTCTTGAGATTTATAATTTTTATTATTTAAATTTTTTATATTCAAATTTATTTGAAATTTAATTTCAAATATGATATTAGTCAGTGATTTTTTTAGAGTTGAGTTAACAAATAAAATGTTAAATTATTTTTGATTTGTCATATTAAACACAAGATAGAATGATGTATTTTTATTTTAACTCTTAAATAAGATAAAAATAAAATTATTTTAAAAAATAAAAAAATATAATAATTTATACATTATATAATAATTTTTTTTATTTTGTTTAAGTGTCAAAACAAAATAATATTATTTAATTTTATGTTCAACGTGATAAGTCAAGATTAGCTCAATATATACTTAATTTGCTGATTTAGTATTAAAAAAGATTAAAAAACTAATATAATGTCTAAAATTAATTCTCGAAGATTAATATAAATAATTTTAAATTTAAAGCACTAAAATAATGAAGAATTACCTTGAAATTTAATCTATAACAATGTTACAACGTATACATTTTTTGATAATAAATAGATTTTGACATAAATATTTTTTAATAATTAAATATGAATTTGCTTTGTTTTGTTAATTAAAAAATAATTGAAAATATATAATTAATTAATAATAATTATATGTTTATACAAATATAAAAAATATTTAATATATAAATAGCATTTTTTTCTAGCATACAATATGCAATGTATTAATTAAAGTATTTCTAATACTTTTTATTATATGTGGTATCAATTCACATGACGATTATTATTGAATTAAGGGGTGGACGGCACTCACCATGAATATAATAATAGAAGTTTGTTTGAAATCATTTAATACGAGAAAAGAATAAAATATTAGTTTTATTTTTTTTAAGAAAATAATTTATTTTTATTCAAAGCTTAATGGTATGATTTAGAATAATTATAATATACTAATAAAATAGAATAATTATAATATTATATAAAATAGAATTTAATAATTTTTTTTTCGATGATGAATTAATAAAACACACTTTCAGCTATCTTCTTGCAATCCTCAGCTGAAATATGATTCGACACAGATCGTTCTCCTGTATTTATAGGTTTTTTCAGCACATAAATTGTTTTACGATATCGGATATTGTATTTAACATGTAAATCGTCCAACGTGCCTTGTTCTAGTAATACATAACTCGTTCTGAGGTATTGAGGGATAAAAAATTCTATGTAAATTGTGTTAAGATATTGTGGGGCTTGGATTTGCATGTAAATCGTGCTAGGAGGTTGAGGGTTAGGAAGTAACACGTAAATCATGTCAGAATAGAGTGTTTTATGTTAAAATGCATTAACCATCTTAGCCTAGAACGATTTACGTGTTAGTTTTAATACACAGTGAATTAGGACAATTTATGTCTTTTTCAGCTATGCAATTCATGCATAAATCGTCCCAGAGTACAATGATTTATATATTGATTAAAACACACGAGTCTAGGACGATTTATATACTATATAGTTTAGGGTATTCACGTTCACGAAAACCAATTAGAAAAATCAGGTAATATAGGAAGCCAAATATTTTATTTAAATAAAAAAGCCTGAAAACAATGATATATAGTAGAGTTCAATTTTTATTTTCTTTTAAGTATAAAAAAATACTTATTAAAAATTTTTTTATTTTAGGACAAAAATTTTAGATAATTTTTATATATAAATAGACAAATATTAAGTGTTTTGGTATGTTTTGAATTAAATTTTCAATTAAGTTTACACATTTTTTCTCTTTTTTATATACATAAGCATTTTTTTTCTCTTTTTTATACACACGAATATTTCTTCTTTTTTGTTATTATCATTATTATCTTAATGTTGTTCATTTTTCTTCTTAATGTTGTTATTGTTATTTAATTTTTTTTCATCTTTTTTTATTATCATTATCATTATCTTGGTCATTTTCATATTCTTTTTCTTCTATAAATATTAAGATCGAAAATTAGAATATAAAAATTTTGATGCATAACACATAAATTTTAGTATACAACACATAAATTTTAATATATAGGACAAAAAATTTTGAAAGACCATTGATACTCAACTAATCAAACATGCACAAATAAAATTTGATATACAACACAAAAATTTTGGTATACATATAGCATATAAATTTTGATGTGTAGTACACAAATTTTTAAAAAGATTATATATTCAGAACATTAACTCACCTAATAAACAAAATATATTTACAGCAAATTTTGTGTGCTATATGTAAAAATTTATCTGTTGTATACAAAAATTTCTATACCATATCAATGAAATATGTATAACCTATAAATTTTAGTGTATAATACAAAAATTTTGGTACATAATACATAAATTTTGGTGCATAGTACAAATTTTTTTGGAAGATTATATACCAAAACATTGATTCACCCAACTAACAAAACACATTAGCAGCAAAAATTTGTGTGCTATATAAAAAAATTTGTATATTATATTAATAGATTTGTGTTATGTGCAAAATTTTGTGTGCTATATTAATAAATTTTTGTGCTTTCTAACAAAAATTTATGTACGACAAAAAGAGCAGAAGAGGAAAAATAATACGTATGTCTATACGCGCCATTTTTTTCACTAAATTTGTACCAATTTAATTGGACTTAATTACAAAAATATTTATACATATAACATCACTCATATAAATAGTTTAAAATAAATATAAGTAAATCCTCATAATTTTATAGTTATTAAAATTAATTTTTAATAAAAATTATTAGTTGACTAATATTTTTTTCTTATATTTGTCTTGTATTTAATTATTCATTTTTTATTAAAAATATTGACCTCTTAGTATTCTCCATTCCGATTACAAATAAACAAATAAACAGTAGATAACAAAAGTAAAGTACAAAAATTACCCATAAAATAATATATTGGTGCAAATTAAAATTAACATGAAAAACAAAACTGTCCATTTTTGTAGATTTGTCAAATAAATTAAACTTTCAAGGTATAGTGCACGATTTAATTTCTTTTTCCTTTTGTTAGTAATTTTATTTTCAGAGTTCTTCACGAAGCTATAATAAATAATAATATTAACAACAGAATATTTTGTGGGTAATTTAAATAGTTTACTCGAGTAACCATATGCATTCATCTAGTCACCCAAAAAAAAAAAAGCATTCATCTGATTCGAATAAGCCAGGTGATTTCTGTTGGATTTTATATTTGCTTAGATTCTATTCAAATCATACGGCACTACTCAGTAGTCACATCAACATAAAAATTGAAAGATATATTCCACTACTTTTTTTAAATATTTGTTAAACTTTTAATAGTTGAAAATTTCAAATATTCAATATATTAAAAATATTTATTAAATATCTTCCGTTCTCTTAAAATATTTTAAATTGAAAATTATTATTTTTTACTAATCTTGAAAACTTAATCAATAAAATGACCTTTTTACTTTAAATAAAATATAAAAATGTGTATTTAAGTAATTTTTTATTGTGTATGCTTAGTAAAATTATTTCTTCAAACTTCAAAGTATAAAATTGATTTAAAAATGATATTTAAAACAACTATTTATAATAAAAATTTATAAAACAACAACAACAACAAAGCCTTGTCCCACTAAGTGGGGTCGGCTACATAAATCAAACGACGTCATTGTGCTCTATCATGTATCATGTCTACAAAGATACCGTTTACATATAGATCTTGTTTGACCACCTCATGAATGGTCTTCTTAGGTCTTCCTTTGCCTTTCGTCCTTTGTCCATCTTCCATCTCATCCACCCTTTTGACTGGATATTCTATCGGTCTTCTTCTCACATGTCCAAACCACCGAGACGCGATTCAACCATATTTTCCACAATGGGTGCTACTCCAACTCTCTCCCTTATATATGCATTCCTTATTTTATCCAATCGCGTATGACCACTCATCCATCTCAACATCTTCGTCTCTGCTACACTCAGCTTATGTTCGTGCTCCCCTTTAGCCGCCCAACACTCCGTACCATACAGTATAGCCGGTCTTATAGCGGTGCGATAGAATTTACCTTTAAGTTTTAAAGGCACTTTTTGTCGCATATAAAACCAGATGCACTTCGCCATTTTGACCAACCTGCTTGAATCCTATGATTTACATCCTATGATTTACACTTGCGGTACATAGCCAGTCCCAAACCCGGATAAAAGAGGAGGATTGTGTTAGATTTTTGACAACCAACATAAAAATATAGCCGAACCCAATTACATAAAAATTTATAAAAACAATAATAAAATGTTAGTAGCAATAATATAATAGTAAAAGTATATCATTCTAATATAATTAAAGTAAAATGATGCGCGTTTCGTGTTTTTTAATAAAATCTCATTTTTTTTACTAATATATGAAATTTATCACAATAACTATCTTTGAATAAAGACTCAAAATAGTTATTTTTCTGAATAACAACACCTATAATATCTTTTGCCATGACTGAGATTACATATTTTCGTGAAAAATAATATTAAAAGGTTGAAACTTGAAAGTACACCACCTAATAAAAACACCCCCTTCCTAAATCCTAAGTTGCACTTTTACATTTTAATTAATGGCAAATTCTCTGATGCTTATAAATGTGGTGTCGAATTTGTCGAAGTTATCTTTTAAGGTAAGTTTTAAATATTTAAAAATTATTTATTTTTATATCTTTTAAATTAAATATTAATATTTATTCTTTTTTAGTAAATTAGACAACTTTCTATAGGCACCCAAACAAACACCTTAATTAATTCACAGAAATAAAGTTTTAAGGTCTTTTTTAATTATTATTATTTAAAGATGGAACTGAAAAGAAAACACAATCAAACTAATGGTTACAAATAACTCACCACTAGTAATAAAATATTTTTTTATCAATTTTTTTTATATTCTATCTGAATTTTTTTTGTTAAATATTGAGAATTAAATTTGACTAAGTCTTAATTTAAAAAATTAAATAAGTCCAAATATTAGCGTGATAAAGTTGGAATGTGTTTAGAACTGTGACATAATGCTCAGGTAAAAAAAACTTGCACCCGATTATACATTATTTTTTTGAATTTTTTAAATCATATTTTCAGTAATGAATCTAAATTAGTAAAATTAGATTCATATACATATTATTTAAATCTGTCACTAACTAGCACTAGCCCACTCTCTAGTGGCTTGATATCTTGGTTTGGTCAACTTTTATTTGCATTATAGTTTGATAATAAACCCTCGGATTTGTGGGGGTAGATACTATAATAATATTACTTTATTTTTGCTAAATCATTTAAAAAAAAAAGAAAATAAAAGTTGCTGCCCAAGCTAATGTCAGAACCAATATACAAGAAGAATAGACAAACAGCCATTAGAATCACAGCTAGTGTCATTTTTCAGTTAAATTATTTAATCAAATCAAATCAAAATATCATTCAATATTACAATCAATATATATCTCACACATTGTCCCTGTCTATTTCATCTTTTATTTAAAAAACTCCTCTAATTATTCACTAACATTGGTCGTCATTGTATGCTGTGCAAGAAAATAATAATAATAATAACGCCTGTCATTTCATGCAATAATGGATCGATTGGTAGATGAATTATATTGTACTTGTAACCTATGTGGTAACTAGTATACGTATATAATATACGAGAGTTTAATTAGGATCTGGATCTAGAGCACACGAATATAATATACAAAAATCTTTACATGCATTAAAATTATTAGTGTTTTAGTAATTTTGGTTATTTAAAATTTAAAATTTAAAATTTAAAATTAATTTATTAAATTAATTATTAAAACTCTTCATATTTCTAAAAGTAAATACTTAAAAATTTTTTATAAAAAAAAAGTTTAAGAATTAGTATAATTTATTACTTTTTATCAATATTTTTAACTATTAATTTAATTTTTTTAGTCCAATAATTTAATAATATATTTTTTATATTTTTAAAAATTATTAATTAACTGCTAATAAAAAATAATAAATTTTAATTATCCTTTTAATATTTTCCGTAACAAAATATTGGTGAGTTAAGCTTCATGTGGCAATTTAGCAATGGATAATTGGTTAGGAAGTGGAATACGCTATATACAACATTGAAAAGAAAAAACAATGCAAAATATATTCCAAATCAGAATTCCACATATGCACCTTGGCAAATGTCATTTTCAAGAATAATCCCCCATTGCATATTCTGGTGTTGAAATGTTATTATATTGTAATGTGATTATATTATATTTAAAATACATCTTTAAGAATTACAATGAAATAACTCCATCAACAAGCATGGTATATATATATATATATATATTATATAATATATATATATATATATATATATATATATATAAAGAAGTCATAGACAAAATACTTATATTGAATTAGAAAAATGGCATTTACTTGGTGTGTCGCTACAACTGGACCAGCTGATAGCAGCGGTTTTCTTAGGAATTTTGCAAATTGTCATTAAACGGTTTAATGGTGCTTGAAAAAGCTTCATCATATAAAATGTTAAAAAAAGAGGGTGATAATTTTCAACAACTCTTGATATAACCGCCGCTAAACCAACTATTGCGATAGTTTCTAACCACTGTCCTTTAATTTGTTAACATAAAATTTGTCATTATTTTTGTGATGGTTTCTAACCGTTGCAATTTTGGTAACTTGAAAATCTTCATTGTTTTTCGTGGCAGTTTTTAACCAATAAATCTTTAAAAATTTTGATCAATTCTCCTGTTTGAAACTTGTAAAGTTTGAGTTAATTTTATTTATTGTTATTTTTTAATTTAATTTTCTGAATTTTTGCCAAGTTTGTCATGATTATGAATAGAAATAAGTCAAGCAGCTTATTAAGAACCTATGAATTTATCGATATTAGACTTGACTTGTTTAATAAACAAGTCATGCTCAATTTTTTGTAAAAAGTTATTTATTTAGGTTCTTCATCAAATTTGTTTTGTAAACAAGCTTGTTTATGTATATATTTGTAAATAATAATCTTTTATATTTAAAAATTATATGGCTTTAATTTGTTAGAATTAGAATAAAGATTGATAGTTAATTATTATTAATTAAACTTATTTCTTATCTTTTAATACCCGTATCGAGTAAGTCATTTATACATAGTACTGAATAAATATATTTATAAATGTCGTAACATGCTAAGTAGAATATAGCGATATATAATAATTTATAGAAAAAGTTTAGGGGCGAGCAGATTTTGTAGTTTTTAACCATCAATTAGTCATCAATGATGTTTTTAATGGTGTGAGATTGTATCTAATGGTGTAAAATTATTCAATTTCCTTTTGATGGTTAAGTACTGACAAAAATTTAACAAAAGTGCTGACTTCTTAACACTCCTCTAAATTATATATATAGTATTTTATCCATGATGATGATTAACTTAGATGCATATTTCTAGACCTGTGTATTTTGTAAGGTTTAACCTATTTTAGTCGACTTAAAATAATGCATAAGTTTGATGGCATGCTAAAAGGCTTTGATATTTTTCATTTTAATGTGTTTTTTACTCTGGCTTCATCTGGTCGAGCCAAACTTCTCAAACAAGTCAGGTAAGGATGAAAATAAAGTCTTTAATACGTGATAGATTAGGTTTTGCCTCAATGATTATAACATAGACTTAGCATGTTTGACTGAATATTAGGTACTGAACTCATGCATATTATTCATAGTTTTGATTTTTTTTTTTTTTTTTTTGTGTGTAGTGATAAGGATTCAGGTTGGTTTTAGAAAGGCTCATCAAATATGGAGTATAAAATTAAGAATGATTGGTTGCTTAGTCAATATGTTAATTTTGATCGGTCTATAAATTGGTCTTAATTGTGAAAATTGAAGATTCTAAAGAAGGTTAGAATCTTTTTATGGCTAAGTCTTTAAAATTTTCTTCCAAACTAAAAACTTCAGGTATCGTGATGCCAACAAGATTGCAAACAAGATTGGTCTATAAATTGGTCTTAGTTTCTTTCTTATTCATCACGATGCCAACAAGATTACAGATACAATGGCTAAATTTGGGGTTCAAAATAACTGTGATCAGAGGATTTGACTTCAACCTGTTCTGAGACTTGGTTGCACCTATTGCAACGTGATTTAGCTTAGACTCTTTATTTTTCTTTTTCTTGTTTTTATTTTCAGCACTAAAAAAAAAAAATGACTAACCTATTTCCATGCCTAGTATTGATGGCTCAATATTTAGTCAATTTACTATTTTCTTCCCTCTTACATATGTTGTTATGTAAATTCTCTTATGTTTTTAAGCAAATTTATTATCAATAAGTTATATCTCAAATGATATAGTCGCTAATTTAAATCTCATTCTTAATTTAAAAAAAGTTATTACTTTTATATGGCAGATATATGTGGATACTAATTGACTAAAAGAAAAAATCTAAAAAAGCACACAAAATAATAAATATAACAGAATATAATTTAACTTAAAATATAAACATAAAATCCATTCATATCATTTCAAAGTTAAACCATTTAAATCATATAAAATTATTCATGTATTATATGTCATACTTTTATTATAATAATGTCTAAATCTTATATTACCAATATCAGTAGTAACTAGAACTATAATTTTATATAAGATAAATCAAGAATTATATTATAATTTTGCGTCATAAAAGATTTAGCAGGTCTGCATAGAGTAGAAATCTCTTTTCCTATTTACATTGTCTCTATTTTCATAGGAACTTAATCGAACTTTTATTATTTATCTCCATAAAAATTAATTCCTAAATATACTCAATTCAATAGGATTTTTGTTGCCATCCCTAAATATGTCCTTTGGTTCTAGCTTTTAATTAGTATCGTCTATCCGCTAGATATTGTAACTATATATATAAAGCAAAGTTTTAAAATTGTATATTTGCTTTTCAAATGATTACAACAACTAAGTTTTTTTTTTCTCCAAAGGTAATAAATTATATTTTATTAATTATTAAAAAATAAAATATAAAATTATTCAAAAATAGAACAATATAAAAATAATAAAAAATTTCTCAAAACAATATACTAAAAATATTTATCTAACAGAATATGGTCAAAAAACGAAAAAAAAAATAAGTTACTAAACAAATATTAGTGAAATAGCATTACCATTTTTATTTTTAATAATATCGCTTCACACTGTCCCTAAATTTTTCACATTACATAGTTGAATAAATTAAAGTTATAGAAAAAAGTAATATTATCAAAATAGAAATAAAAATATCTATTTCTTAAATATTATTACCCTAAATATTTGGTGAATTAAGTCGAATTGAATCGATTCTTTTTTAGTGTCTAAGAATTAAATCGATTTAAATAAACTAAAATAATTTTTATCTTTATTGTTTTATTAATTTAATCCACATATTTTTTGTCATTTAGTCCCACCAAATTTAATTCACTTCACCCCCTCTAATAGTTAATAATGTAATTGCTACCATAAAGTAATAATTTTGTATTTTTTCACAGTAAAGTACGATTAAAAACTAATAACTATATTAGGTATATACTAAAATTAATTATTAATATAAAATATATATTAAAATATAAAATATATATACAAATACATATATAATGACTAATTTAAATGATTGATTTTAATATGTAAATAATATTTTTATAAAAAAATAATAAATAACGTTTTAGTTTTGATCTAGTAAAATTAAATTCAAATATTAACACAAATACACTCTTTCGTTATCCAAAATATTAACACAAATATTTTAGTTTTGGTTCTTTGGGTTATGGTCGGGGAAATATTTTATCTCATTTCTTTATTTTTTCACAATCTCATTTTTTCTTCTATTCAATTAAGAATAAAATGATATAATAATGTTCCATTATTTTTCACCAATCCAAACAAGAGAAGAAAGAATCAATACTGAAAAAAGAAAAAAAAAAGAATGGAGAGTACACAAATAAGGGGGCAGATAAAATCTAAAGTGACGTAACAGAAATTGGAGGGAGATTCGTGTCGTTATCAAGCCGTCCACTTGGCGCCTATCCCCCCATCTCATTATGGGAACCCAAAACGACGCTCTTCTATTCGCCCACGTGCTCCATGCACCCTTTCACACCCGCCACGTCCACCCCTTCTCACGTGCCTCTCATGTGACTCACACCCATCAAGTCTTCAACCTCCTATAAAGTTATCCCTCCTCTTTCCCCAAACCCTTGCATTTAGGTGCTCACTAATGAACGCTACTCTCTACATTTCACTGTTTTTTCTTTCTCTCTGAATTATTTTTTTCAGTTTTCATCCCTTTCTCGTAACAGTTTTCAACAGAAAAAGAAATAAAAAAAATTGTAAGAAATAAAAGAGAAAAAGAAAAGGAAGAACTCACTGATAATGGGAGGTAAAGGTGGTTGTTGTGTAACGAGATATGCAACCGGTCCTTACGATATGTCCAAAATGGAGAAGATAATGCTTAGGTTTCGTCCTATAGCCCCTAAGCCAGTCGCCGGCGCCGCCGGTTCCGACGGTTCTTCATCGGAGAGCGGCGACGTTTTTTCCAGATCCGCCGGAAGAGCAGCCAAAAGAAAGTACACAAAGGGCGGAAGCGGAAGCAACCGTCGGAGGAGGAAAACCGCGGCGTCGGCTTCGGCTAAAGTTTCGCCGTTGTCGCCAGCGGTGACTCTGCCGTTGCTTCCGGAGACTCCGGATCCGAAGGAGGATATACTTCCGGTGGTGAAGGAGGACGCCGTGCCGGTGTCATGGTTTGGTTTCGGCGAGTCAACGTCACCGGCGAAGGGATCGGTAGTGGTGTTGACGGTGGAGTGTGTGACGGACACGTGGCAAAAGGAGAGAGGAAGTTCGAACGAGGAGACGATGAGAGTGAAGCTTAGTCAAGACACGTGTCCGGGTTTTATATCTGACGGTTACGGGAACGTGATGTGGACAAACGGCGCGTTTAACGGAATGGTTGGTGGTAGTGGTTGTGACGAGGGAAAGGGAAGAGTGTGGCTAGTGACGAACGTTGTTTCTGCAGCTGTTGCGAGTGCACCGTACTGCGGTGGGTTCACGTGCAGAGTACGGGTGCAGAGAGAAGATAGCAACACTGATCTGACGGTTCCCTGTGATGTTTGGAGAATAATCGACGGTTCTGGATTTGCATGGAGATTAGACGTTAACGCTGCACTTACCTTGAGCTTGGCCTTGTAATTCAGGTACCGAAAAGAAAAACGCGCAAAGAACGAAAAACGGTGCCGTTTGAGTTGCGGTTTTGGGATTTGATCTTGAAACCCTTGGTCTTGGTGGTGGCGAGGGCTAAAGTGACTTTGCTTGCTCGACACTGTATAACTGTAAATTAAATGCGTAATTTGCGTTTGGTGAGGTACTAGCTACTAATCTGCGTGAATCTGTAATTTTAATATATAATATATGTTTTGTTTTGTTGTGTTGGTTAACTTGCTACCATGACCAATTTTCACCGCTCCATTTCAGTAGCTACTTAATTAAACCTTTTTCTGTTGTTAATTTTGTGGTTAATTATGCTGTGTGTTGCTTATCCTTATACATGATTGCTTTATATAGATCAGATCTTGTTAATTAACTCGCTTGATTACATAAGATGAAGAAGGGGTAGGTCCTGGAATATTGTTTATATAGTTGTTAGTTAATTAGCTTGATAGTGGATAGTGGATCATGAAATTAGAATAGGATTCAATAATTATATATATCTTCGTTCTTTAAATCTGGATTATTGTTTTGTTTCTTTTGTATTCCTTAATTCATTTTGAAAAAGTCTAGGGGCTAGCAGTTTTATTGAATTTTGGCCTGTAATCAGTAGAGGAAGGTGAGCCATTGGATGAAATTTCACACCAATCTCACACCATCAAATCATCGTTGATAGCTAGTTAATGGCTAACAATCACAAAAATTGCTGCCCCCTAGCATTGCTCATTGATTTTTATTATTGTTGTTGTTGCTCTGGTAATGATCTGTGCACTTGAATGATAAACGAGCACATACAGAAATTTGAACTATACATGAAAAAAAAATCAGAAAACTTAAATTTAGCGAGATTGAAAGTTCAAATTTATTGAGATTAATGTTAAAAAAAATTGCATGAGAAGAAAGCTATGAGATCATGAAAAAAGATGCGAGAGATGGGGTAGCTAGCTAGCTAGCTAGGTGGGACAGGTGGATTTTGAATTGAAGGGAAAACTGTGACACAATAAAAACGCTGTTTAATTTGTGTGGTTGTTGGATGTGTATGTGGTCACTGGTTACTGGGTAGTAATAGTAATAGAAAAATAAAAATATTTGTATTTATTTGTTCGAAAAAGAAAAGGTATAAAAATACGGCACCATTAACCTCTTAACAAGTCTACGATTGCATCACGTAGCTGCATCTGAGCATAGCATGCATAATATACTTTTTTTTTTTAATTATGTTTTGGTGTCTTTAACCAAGTAAAATTCCTTGTCATCAGTGTCAGATTTATATATGTTATTATATTTTTTTTCTTAGTTATTACTTATTAATAAGCAAAAAGCAATTACCAGAAGCAGATGCTAGTAGCAAGTGCTGCTGACTCCTCCTCTGCTTATTCCATGGGAATAGAGAATGAGAATATGAAGAAAGATGAAAGCTTCGTTCTTAGCTTCCTATGTTATAGCTTCTGGTAAGTGACTTCCCCAGATTTCAACCACTCTTTAGCGATTGGAAAGAAAAAATAGACACACTTTTTGAGGACCTATCGAATGCGATAGAAATTTACCCAATTACCATGAGCTATTAAACTAACTTGTAGCACTTACTTACAAAGTACAAACCAAGAGAAGTAACCCTTTTGGTTTTTCACCTCAACAACCCTGATGTGTTTAACTTTAATGTTTACTATAAAATAGATATCTATCTCCCATAATGGAGATCTAATTATGAGTTATATATTTGGCTAATTTTTTTTGGAATGGACAAACATAATGTGTAATGTTACGGTAGGTTAGGAGTTTTTTTTTTTTTTAATGTGGAGATAGAAAATATGAGAATTATATTTCATGATCTGATTTTACGGATACATAAATCTGACTATCAAATTTCTGATTTTAAAAGAATAAAAAAATTATAAACACAAATTTGACTTTTAAATTTTTAGTACCCAAATCTGATTTTTAGATTTTTTTAATTGTTTTCTAGAATTTTGTGATACACTTTTTATCTTTATAATACAATAAAGTACATTTTTTTTTCAATATTAAAAATGAAAATTGTATATATTTAAAAAGCGTATATATTTAAAGTATTTAAGTTATTGGATTTTTTTATATATATTTTGTTTCTTTTTAAAATATTCAGAGAATTTAGATTAAGACTGCTGATTATGAAATTAAAAGAATTTATTTTGACTACTTTTGATAAATTATTATTCTTCATATTAGAAATACTATAAACATGAGAATAAATAAGTATTTATTAATTTATTAGTGGTATATGTTAAGATAGTGATGATTATAAGAATTAAATTTTGTGGATACGTAATTGTTGTGTATTCTTTAGGAAATCTTTTGTATGATATTTTTTTTAAATAAATTTTAAATTTAAATTTATAGATAGATTAGTTTCTATTATTATTTAATATAAATATAAAAGTTCTTTAAAATTTTAAAATTAATTTATCTATTTAGATAAATCATTTGATGTAAAGATTGTTCAATCTACGAAATAAAAAAAATAAAAAATAATTTAATAATTAAAATTTGTTGAAAATTAAAGTATCGAACAAAAAACATTTTGGGAATCTATTTGGGATATTTTTATTTATTTCTATAAGAGAATAGAATTTATATTATATATTTGAGTTGTTAATTTGACCGTTTTTTATTTAAATGTCTTAGTATAATCTTTTAATAATTAATAATTTGAATTAGCTAGTAAGCAATAAGCTTGACATAAAGAGCTAAAAATCAAAGTATTAATTCCTAATGGTATGGTTTAGTGTTCTTTTTCTTCCTAACCCTTCCTTAGTCCCTTGGGTCATGTTTGTTGGTGGAGTTATATTGATTTGTTACTGAGATGGAAAGTTACTACTACTTTTAGGGTTTATTTCTTTAAGATCACTATAATTATATGTTTAATTTTTATTAATTGATATGCCCCTTTCGTACCCTAAACTGTGGCAACTTCCCATTCGTTTGTACCATGAAATCTGTGACAAAGACGGAAACAGATCCTCCAATTAGATTGCAGTTTGAGCAATGGGAAAGAGACATATAAATGAGAATATTTTGATGATAAAAAAATAGACATGGTGTAAATAATATAGTACGAGATTTAAAAGATGGTAGGTTTGTGATGTTTTCTATTTTGGATTAAAATTTATATATTTGTTTTGAACATAACATGTTATGGACTTATGGTTATGTCATCTTCTTAGAGACAGAATTGATGGGCGCTTAAAATAGAGAGTATGAGAGTATATTTTTATCCGAAAAGTTCACTTAATTTAGCCATACATGATTTTATTACATATTTTTTTTTCCCTGAAAATTTGTCGGTATGAATTTATTTAAGGAGCTATGATTGTTTCAATATTAAATCTGAATACAGCATGGATGTATTTTTAAGTGGAGTTATAATCCCTAATCTTCTTGTAATTACTATTTTTGTATTTTTAATTCTTTCGTGCTCATTTTTTTATACATAACAAATGTGTTTAATAATTCTATTGCTCTTTATATTTCTACTAAATTTTTAATTAAATTGCAATAATCGTGGATATTTGTTTTTATATATAACATTTTATCACATTATATACAAAAGTAAATATTTAAAGAATTTTGTTAGGTAGACAATGACTTTTGTGAATAATAAACTCTAAAATTGGTCCAATAAAATAAAAATATACTACATTTTTTTAATAATAAACTAAAAAAATCTATATTTTTTCAAACATGATTTTTAGATTTTAATTCCGAAAATACGATTTTTTTTTTTTTTTACATTTAAGTAAGTTCACTGACTCCGGCGAACTCTATAAAAATTGGCATGTTCGTCCTGGTGAACTCCACTTTAAGTTTTTTGAAGCACGCACTTTTAATCTATATTATTTGTCTAGAAATAGTATAGATCTTATATAGGAGTACACAAAATACACGGACAACAAGCATGACTTCTTCAAGAATTTTTTTAATTATAAATTAAAAAAAAGCCATTTTAACAATAGCAACCATTGTTATCGTCTCTAAAAATACATAGGTACACTGGAATAAGCCATATTTAACAAAAAAAATTAATTATAAATTAAAAAATAATTATTTCCAAAAAATAATCCACTTCAAATGCAAAAAAAAAAAATTCGTGTTTTGAGAATTAAAGTCCAAAAATTATATTTGGGAAAATATGGATTTTTTTATTTTATTATTGAGAAAATCCCCTTTTAAATTATCCACCTAAATCTTAATGTTAGAATAACTATCCGCACACCTAATGAATTGAATATATTTATTATTTATATTGTTTAGTATTTTTATTATCTACTTATATTTTTTCATATTTTAAATGAACTTAATTAAAATGAGTAATATAAGGAGGCAACACTTATAATAAAAAATAAAAAATGTTAATATTAACTTGTAGAAGACAAATACGAGATTAAAAATTATTAATTAATTATACATGTTCTCTTGCTAATAGAATAATTATACCCAAAAAATTTTATCTAAACACAACTCACACCCCTGTTTCTCTTTTGGAAGTATTTTCATGTGAGCTGTACTTACCAAGATTACAAAACTCAGTCTTTCCACTTTGGAGTTTTAATTTCAAATCTTGCTTCCAGCAGAACTCTGATTTTCTTAAATTCCGTCATACAAATGTAGCTTGTAATGACATGTTAATTTGTTTTGCATTTTTCATCTGTTTTGTCGGGTGATATATTTTTTTCACCTCCCTTTGGAAAATAATATATTCAGGTGGTTTATATATGATGTCTAATTATTATCTATATATATCGTTAAAGAAATTTTAGTTACACAAACCGGAAGAGAAAATTGAACTTTATTTAATCTACTTTCGTGCTTAGAGGTTTAAATTCTTCATTGCGGTACACTATGAGTTGGTGTTGGTAACGTAATGTTTTCAATTCGCACTCTCTTTCTCTCTCGTTGTATTTCTTATAATTTCCTTTTTTTTTCTTTCCCTCTCCTTTTGATAGTTTTGTCTTCAATGTTTATCCTTTCTAATATTGTGTAGCTTGGCTTGAGCATTTTATATAGCTTGTCCTTTTCAGACTACTCTCAACTCAAGACCTTCAAGTAAGAAGAGTTATACCTTAACTTGTGGAAAAACATGGAGTATGAGTATCTTGTACAAGACACTTCCATCTTCAAATCAGTATATGAAATTTGTTTAAATCAAAGAGAATGGATTCATTCAACATACCTATGTCCTTTGTGTTTATGTCATTTTATAGTCTAAGTATATTTCATAGCCGTTTATCAATTATGAATCTGTAATCAATGGTAATGAAGTCCTTTCATTAGTTTGTAGAACATATCTTACGGAAATTTTAGTATTTGAATTATAGCGTGTAAAATATAACTAAGTTACAACGGATAGATCATCTTTAATTTTCTATTTTAGCTAAAGAGCAATGTTACGGGACCAATAACTTTTGTGATTGGTAGCCATCAAATAGTCATCAATGATGATTTAATGGTGTGAAATTAGTGTGAGATTGGTGTGAGATTTTATCCAATGACTCACATTTCTCTGCTGGTTACATGCTGACCAAAATTCAATAAAATTGCTGGCCCCTAGATTTTTCCTTAGCTAAAAGCCAATCTTTGAAAATTTTCTCTTACGAAAATTTTAGTATTTGAATTATAGCGGATTTATAGTGGATAATCGAATTATAAAATACAATTAAGTTACAATGGGTAGATCATCTTTAATTCCCCATTTTAGCTGAAAATCGATCCTCGAAAATTTAATGCCTATTTCCTCAACAACAACTTTAACGTAGACATAAAAGTTTCTAAAATTAGTTAAAGACCTAAAAAAAATATGGAGGTCACTTACCTAACTGATATAGGAAAAATCGTACTCAATAAACTAATACAAAGCATATTCAAGAGAGGAGAAGAGAGCAACATGATCTCCAAGCCACTCACGTAACTTCGATGAGGGCGAGAATAGAAGGATAGTCAAGAGACGCAGAGAGTGAGAAATAGAGAGAGATGATTTTCAACTAAAGTGGTCAATATTCAATAACACATTATTACATCCTAACCTAATCATATCATTGTGGATCGAGTTGTCAATTCGCTAAGACCAGGTGAAAGCGGGTTGGATACTCCCGGAGGCAAGTGATGCTACCAACCCATTAACCGAATTGTATAAGATCAAAACCAACAAAATGGCTCGTGCGTACATGATATGAACCATGAAGATATTGTCAAGGAGTCAAATTTGGGCTTACCATATGGGCTTCATATCAATAAGGAGGAAGGATCCCAAGTTAATGCAAACAAAAAAATTTGGGTTAAGATGTATGAGTGGGAATAAAGCCCAGGAAGAGGGAGAATCACTATCGGACCCGTTAGAACCACCAGGATTTGAGAATCTTAGATATGATGAAGAGCAGTGCAGCTATGGCAGTGAAGAATGATCTAAGAAGCCAGTAGACTTTCAATACTCATAATCCTGTCAGAAACACAATCAGAACAGAAGTTAGGTTCGCAATGCTACAGCATAATCAAAGGGCACAAAATCAAGCCAAAGGGGTTCCAATTCCAACCAACCAGCAAAGAAATCAAACAGAAGAGGAGCTACCTGAGGGGGTGGACATGGAAGATCGGGACATGCAAGAAGCTGAAGGGGGAGCGCAGCATCGACCCATGGCATCGCATAGGCCAACTGAAGAGAGGAGCAATCCAATTGGCGAAGCTTGGAGATTGGATCGAGGAGGGAGCGCCGAGGGGCCTAGTTCTATGCGGATTGCTTCGAGGCAGACGATCACTGCGGCCGAGACAGACCAAATGGATGCTCCAAGGCGGACCCACCATCAGAGGCTTCATTACCGGGCTATCGAGGAAAACGGCGGATGCGGGAGAACTCAGAAAGATACTTTGCAGATTGGACCGGAGGACACCAAAAGGGAAGGATGCTTCAGGCATCAAATCCATGCAACAAGTCGGTCTGGTAAGGGAGCTTCCGGCGGCAACATAAAGCGCTAACAGAGAGCAATGCAAGGAAGAGGACATTAGATTTAGGGTCGGGCACTAGCAGGATCGGGTTAGGGGTGAATCGGGTTCTGGTTGTGTGGCCGGGTCAGATCTCTGGCCCATGGCCCAGGTCCAAAAAAAAAAAAGAAGAGCAGTGCAGCAAGACAGAGGAGGGCAGAGAGATAACATGTGGTAAAACAATGGTGATGCGAAGAAGAAAAATAAAGAAAATTATTAAGAAGGAAAAAAAACGAGATGAAACCAAGAGTGTCATGCGAAAGAAAAAAACAGACAGAACTCGAGAAGAACAAGGCATAAGGGGCGATGAAGAGAACATTTCCTCAAGTGATGGCAATGAAGACAAACTAGAGAGAGGGATGCAAAAGACATGGGAAATAGGAAGCAAGCTTGGACTAGTTGTACAAGATGAAAAAAGAGCAACGAAATACCTTAGAAGATTGGAAGCCAAAGCTAGAAGGGACAAAGAAAACAGATTAGAAGTGGGCCACCGAAAACGATCAAAACGTAGCAAAAGGAAAGTAGGTGATTCTATCAATTTGTCTTAATAATTCTGCTATGAAGTTGTAGAGGATCGAAAGGAGCGAAAAAAATGGGGGTGATAAGAGAATTGGTGAGTAAAAATTGTGTGAAAATTATGTCTTGTTGAAACAAAAGCAACTACCATAAAAGATTATGAAATTAATAGATTATGGGGAAATGTTGAGTGTGGGTAGGATATGGTGCCAACAACTCAAAAATAGTGGAGGGCTGGTGTGTGTGTGTGTGGGAAAAAGGGTTTTTAGATGTTGAACAAGTAATTAAAGAAAATAGATGACTGTGCTTGGTGGGGACTGTAAAAAAATTAGAAGAAAAGATTTGGGTTATGTTACTGTATGCACCAAACTCAGTTACAGAGAGAAGAAAAGTTTGGGAGGAACTATTTTTTCTTAAGGGCCAGATCAATGTACCAGTAGTAGCATTTGGTGATTTCAATGAGGTTTTGCATACAAATGAAAGGAGTAGTGGAAGGGCTAGTACAACAGGTATGAGAGATTTTAGACAATGGTTACAGGATATGAAACTCGTGGATGTTCCGCTTGGGAGGGAGGAAATATACGTGGAGAAATGGTAAGACAGCAGCAAGATTAATCGATTCTGTTTAGACATGCTGTGGATACAAAGGTTCCCGAGTTTGAAAGCTAGAGCATTAAGATGTGCAAAATCAGATCATGTACCAATTATCTTAGAAGAAGAGACAAAGAACTGAGGACCAAAATCATTTAGGTCTATGGACATCTGGTTCTCACATCCCCAGTTCAAGAAAATGTTTGAAAAATTAGGATTTCCCCGCCCCTCCATTTCATTCTCACGTTGCTTTTCCTTCGATCAAACTACTAACCCCCCATCCCGAACGTGAACCCCTGTCTCCCCAAACCTCAGCCTTCCAATCCTCATGTCGAACATCGTCATCCATCCCACCACATCGCCAACCGTATATATCATTGGAAGCCGCCCCAACGCTCGCCATAACGCATCCGAAAGAAGTACCCGCGCCCTCAGTAACACCATTGACAGCGTCCCAAAGCTGCCAACAAAAATCCCGCATCCCCCGACCGCTTCGTTGATGGAACGCACATTTGGAGAAGAAGGAACGAATGTATTATCTATTGATGTGGGTGATGAGTATAATTGTACTGATGGCAATTATCAACATGTTCACGTGGTGTCTTTTGTCTTTCTTTTATGATTGTGTCTTTTAATAGACGTGTTTTTTTATACATGTATCTTCAAGAAGTGTCTTTTTATGCATGTGTCTTCTAATGGAAGTATTTTTTGTGGATGTGTCTTTTAAATAGAGATGTCTTCTCGAAAAGGGGCAGTGTTGGGGTTAGGGGATAAGGTTGGACTTGAACAGTGAAAAATAGGGTTAATTATATTTATGAGTGGTAATTGGGGGTGAATTAAGTTTATCATGAGTGATTGAACATGTGTTTTTTTTTTTTGAAATAGGCCCTGGAGTCTAGTGGTGCGGTATTTTATAACCACAGACTAACCGGCAAGTGCACCAAGTCGTACCAAGTAATACCTTACGTGAGTAAGGGTCTATCCCACAAGGATTGATGGATCAATCAACAATGATTGATTGATTGGCTTAGTTAGGCAAGCAGAAAAGGGTTTTGAGATATTCAAAAGATTTAAGTTCGAACTCAGAATATTAAAGATCGGCCGATAAATAAGTTGGAAATAAAATATTGAGAAAACAGTTAAGGCTTCAGAGTTATCTATTTTCCCGGATTGATTTTTCTTACTAACTATTTTAATCATGCAAGATTTAATTCATGGCAAACTATATGTGACTAGACCCTAATTCTTTAGACCTTTCTAGTCTCCTCTAAAATTCATTAACTGCCAATTCCTTGGTCAATTAATTCCAATTAGAAGGTGATGATCAAATTCCAGTTTATATACCACAAAAATCCTAATTATCCAAAAATAAGGGGATTATATGTCACATATCCCGTTAAATACAAACAATTAGAAATTCAAAAAAATATGTTTTCAAGCTGTTGTTCAAGTAAAGAGCTTTTTCAAGTTATACAAGAACTCAATTAGAACATGGGTCATACTTCCGTTCCACCCAAATTCATAAAATAAAGAACAAAAATAATTATTGAAATATAAATCAAAACATGAATTAAATTAGAAAGATCAAATGAATCAATCCATACAAATAGACAGAGCTTCTAACCTTAACAGTGGAGGTTTAGTTGCTCATAGAATGTGGAATGTAAATTTGTATAGAATTTTCTAATGGAATCCCCCTTATGGATCGTCTATAGAACCTCCAATAGAAGAGAAGTCTCTCCTTTTTATAACTAATCCTAATTAATTTAAAATTTAATTTCTAAAATTAAAATAATATCTTTTCCTATTTTCAAATTTAAATTTGAATTTAAATCAGAATTAATTAACTACTCCGCGTCTTGTAACGTGGGGACCACTTGGCTTCACTGGATCTGCGCCTAACTTGGGTGCTAAAATGGGGCCCAGAAATCACCCCAGCGTTTTCTGCATTTTCTGCACGAGGCGTATGTCACGCGTACGCGTCGATGGTCTTTTCGCAAGTCACGCGGACGCGTCGGTCACGCGTACGCGTCGCTGTGCAATTCTTCAAATCACGCGTACGCGTCGCTCCTCGCTGCCATCTCCTTTTGTTCTTGTGCTGCAGAAGCTCCATCAAATCCAGCCGAATGCTACCTAAAATAAATAAAATTGCAAAAGACTCAAAGTAGCATCCATATTGGCTAAAAGATAATTAATTCTTTATTAAACTCAACAAATTAGATACAAATTCACTAGGAAAAGATAGGAAAGATGCTCACGCATCATCTAGCCCAATGAAAGTTGGCAGGATTTGGCAAAATTTCTGTTGGTAACATAGCAGAATTAATAAATTTAAGTGTGTTATTTGCCTGTGAAAAAACCGGTCACAGTCCACTCACGAGTAATTAATATTTTCACGGCTATAACTTAGTACCTAGGTTTCTCCTCCTTTGTAGTTGTAGATAGTTAGATTGAAATTGAACATCTCTTATCTAACAAAAAAAAAAAAACATATGTGGTTTAGAACCACAGACACAAATGTATAATAATAAGATGCTAAAAAAATGAAAGACAAATAGAAAAAAAACACATATCTTGACCACCAAAATATGGACAATCTTAAATAAGTTTAAGGATGAAAAAATCACTCAATACAACTTTATTATTTTTCCAATTCGCTTTATTACCACCTCTTTCTTCTTGTCACTTTAACTTTGTTTCCCTCGTTACTTCACCACCTTCTTCATATAATCACTTCTTTCACCTCTTTCTTCTAGAATCATTTCTTTCACCTTCGCCCTTTATATCAATAGAGTTGTCATCATCACCTAAGGATAACCCTTTTTTCTCCCAGCAATGCTTGTTCTTGAAAAAATCAGAAACCAACCTAATAAATAAATTATATTTCTTATTGTCTTTCTCTTATTTTGTCTGTTCACATTTCAACTTACTTCACTGTTATCATTATCACCACTACCACCAAGAATTATTTTTCAATGCCAATAATTCGTAGTTGTGATGCATGCTAGATTTTCAAGAATCATTCTTTATCATAACTTAAGGCTATGCAAGCAGTAGAGGAGAAATAAATTCACCAACAGATGCCGCAACAACACTAGTAAATGAAAAATATCAAGATATCCTTACAAGATTCACAATAGGAAATAGTTTTGAACTTAAAGAAGTAGATGCTTCAGTGAACACGAAAAGTGAGAATGCATGGGGTCTCAATAAGTTCTGACAAGGACTTTTAACTTGCAAAAATTCAAGAAGTCTTTATTGTCGTGAGACACAATGTAACAACTTAGGTAGTCATGCAAATTATGCACACCCACAAATAAAGACAAAGATAACTCTCAAGGAATGATTGTCATGATACTAATTCTCCCAAAAACTTAAGTTGATAAGAGAGGACAACATGAATGTTTATATCTCTAATCTACCCCTCAATAAATTCACACAATGTGGGATCTCAATAAATTCACACATAGACTTTTAACTTGTAAAAATTCAAGAGGTCTTTATTGTCACAAAACACAACGTAATGGCTTAGGTAGTTATTGCAATTTATGCACACCGGAGAGGACATACAAAGATAATACTCGAGGAATGATTGACATGATGGCCTCTTTTGAATTTGATTGATTTTTATTGTATAAGTCTTTTTTTAATTTGTCTTATGTTATTTTTGTTTTCTTTTGGAGTTTACTAAGAATTGAACTCTAGACCTTTTAAACATAGAGCTCTGATACTATATTATGATTCTACTTCTCCCAAAAGTTTAGGTTGAAGAGGTAATATAAATGATTATATCTCTAATAACCGTGAGTAATACCAAAGTAAGTATGCCGAGAGAAACTATTATACTAAAACCTAAAAATAAAAGGGGTTTTATTGTAGTCGGTGACACTTTGTTCATAGGGTTAATATCATCGGCCTATGACCTTTTCCGAAAAAAGATGCATAAACGCATGATGGTCTTTACCATAAATCTTGATACCAAATTTATATGAAGTCCTGAAATACAATGAGCAAAATTTATTCAGTAAACTTTTATTTTTCTCCCAATGTCATTGTGCTTTTAAACCCTTATCGACTTTTTCGTATCGAGAAGATTTCGATGTGTTTAGCTTTTAGGAATATGAAGAGGATGATACTTCAATATTTGGTAATTTTCAAATAACAAATTTTGAAGTTGGATATGATGTTTTTAGTGGAATTTCATTTAAGTCCATAGAATATTTGGTATAGTGGTTGATGTTTAAACATGTAATTTGTTAAAAAGATATTTTTATATAACTCGTCCTTTTCAATGTACTCTCAAGGATTTAAAAAAAAAAAGTTATACTTCGAATTGTGAAAGAATATAGTCCGTAAATATTTATACAAAATATTTCGATATTCAAATCAGAATATGAAATACTTGTTTAAATCAAACAGAATAGATTCATTCAACATATATTTTTTGTGTTTATGTCATTTTATAGGGTAAGTATATTTCATAGCCGCTTATCAGTTATGATTTTGTAATCAATGATAACGAAGTTCTATCATTAGTTTGTAACATATATCTTATGACAGTTTTGGTATCCAAGTATAAAATAGAAACGTTTGTGTTTATATGATTCCTTGATAATGTTTGTGCCTAATTTTGGTTGCGGACTTCTTGATAAATCACTAAATTTGGAGGGCGTGATTATTACATCCATTATATTTGACACTATGTGGAGTGTTGTATGCATTTTTTAGCCTTCTTAATTAATTAAACAACCGATGCAAGTAATTGGAGATGTATGACACATGGTGGTATATAGGCCACTAGTGCTAATTAATTTCATTGATCAAATGTGTGATGATAGGTCACTAGTTTTAAATTTTTAATGCATAGCAAGACTTGGATTGTTGGATTATTATTGATGTGCCATGCAGCATACTTAGTCAAGTCACAAAGTGTACCACTTAGTGTAATATAAATATATGAAATTATTTTGATATTTTACTTATCTTTTCCTATAGAGTTAGTTTCATTCATTGATTGTTACCGTGTAGATGTTTTACACATATATTTTAATTAAAAAAAATCACCTTAAAGTCTTAAACGCTCCTAGTTAAATATTTGTTAATTTATTTTTTTGAAACAAATATTGGGTATATAAAAATGATTTTAAGGTACGAGTAGATCATTTTTTAAAAAGATATTTATTTTTTCACTTAATTACTATAAGATTGATGATAATATTCTTTTAAGATATCATAAAATCTAAGAATTTTTTAATTAGCAATAATAAAAAATTCTCAACGAGTCACCTAAAAAAAATAAAAAATTCTCAACTCTCTTAAACAAATAAAATCTCTTAATAATTAAGTAAAATATACGCTTAATACTTGTGTGTTTTGAAATAGTGGACAATAACTTATTTATACATATTACACGTAGCAATTATAATTTATATACATAAATGGTTGTGTCTTTTCTATTGCTAATAGATACAATATTTTGAACACATACATAGTTCTTAAAAAGTTGTGTTCTTTTAGCCAATAAATACAATATTTTGAATATACATAATTCTTAAAAAGTTGGGTCTCTTTAGTCAAATAGTACTAAATGGTTAGGAACCTTTTATTAATATTAATTAATCAAATTTATAAATACCCTTCAATCTTTTACTATTTATAAAATTTAAATGCCATACAAGTATATGCATAAAGAATGTGCCACTAAGACTAAACATTCTTTTAGTGTAAATTTTAAAGTTCTAACGAAATAATAGGTGTCTAATCGATTAAACCTATACTCTATATTCTAGTACAAAAAATCACACACGTTACTTATACCCTCAAAGTTTAAGAGTTTATAATTTTAAACACTTATATGATATTGTACTCATCTTGGTTTCATGAATATTTACGAGAATAAAACTTCTAAAATTCTCGATTAGAGCGGAACCACTCCTATATTCATATATGTGGAATATTTTGATAAATAATATTATCATTCCATTAAGAGTTTTAACTCGCCCTCCTAATTTATTGTAAATAGCACTAAATTCTATACCTTGGTGCTCCAATTCCTAAATAACTTGTTATTACCCATTAAACCTTGAAACTAGTGGTCTACTAGAATAAGGTTGGGTTCTCATCATTTAGCAATAATAGATTTTAATCTCATTTTAGCAGTAGTCTCTTTGATTTTATCCCTTGACAAACCTTTAGTCAAAGAGTCTGCTAAATTTTCTTGAGATCTTATATAAGTGATGGTAATTACACCATCATCTATTAGTTGCCTCACAAACTCATGTCTCAAACTTATGTGTCTAGACTTTCCATTATAAATCTTATTATATGTTCGAGACATGGTTAATTCACTATCACAAAAGATTGAAATGGTTGTCGTCTGCTGTGGCCACAGCTTTATATCATACAATAAATTTCTTAACCATTCCACTTCTCTATCTGTGGCAGATAAAGCTACAAACTCAACCTCTATAATAGAATGTGTAATATATGTTTGTTTCTTTGAGACCCAACTTATTGCTCCACCACCTATGGTGAAAATCCATCTTGAAATGAATTCGTTATCACTAAGATTTGTAATCTAACTTGCGTCGAAATAACCTTCTAAAACTGCGAGAAAATCACTACAATGTAATCCCAAGTTTATGATTTTCTTAAAATAACCAAGAACTCTTGTTATAATTTTTCAATGTTAATTGCTAGGTTTTTTTTTGTAAATTTTGATAATTTGTACACAGCAAATGCTATATTAGGTCTAGTACAATGCATTGCATACATTAAACTTTTCTAATACTTTTTTGATAATAATGAGATTGACTTAAAGTAAAACCAACTTCATTCTTATGTACCTTTATGCCTAATGTTATATCAACTTCATTCAAATCCTTCATCTTGAACATAGAAGTTAGATACTCCTTCGTTACATGAATTTCTTCTAAATTTGTTCCGATGATTAACATATCATCAACATATAGACAAATGATTACTCTATAATTTTTAGTAAATTTTGAGTAAATACATTTGTCTGCACTATTATGTGAGAAGCCATTTGATAATATCACTGAATAAACTTCTTATGTCATTGTTTAGGCGCTTGTTTTAGGCCATACAAAGACTTAATTAATTTGCAAGCTTTTTTTTTTTCATTTTCGGGTAGCACATAGCCTTTCGTTTGCTCCATATAAAATTTTTCATTAAAATATCCATTTAAAAAAGTCGTTTTAACATCCATTTGATGTATAGGAAGCTTGTGAATGGATGATAACATTATAAGAGTCCTAATAGAAGTCATTCTTACCACAGGTGCATAGGTATCAAAATAGTCTAGACCTTCTTATTGTCTAAACTCCTTGTCCACTAACCTTACTTTAAGGTTTGTAATGAACTATCAGTGTTATACTTTTTTCTAAATACCTACTTACATCCTATAGGCTTTGATCCTGGAGGTAAATCAAGCAAGACCCAAGTATTATTTGATAATATTGAGTTCATTTCATCATTTGTTGCTTCTTTCTAAAAGATAGAATTTCTTGAAGCCATAGTCTCTTTGAACGTTTGAGGATCACCCTCTATGTTCATCACAATAGGAATCTTGTTTGTCATAGAACTTCTAGTTCCTTCTACGAAAAAGGTGATAGCCTGAGAAGAAATAAAATTTGGACCCAAGTCCTTTTCTTTTTTTACTCTCAAACTCTTCTTTGGTTCAATCAATTCTTTGTCACTTAGACATTTATTATTTTGATTATTTATTTCTTGTAAAATATTAGTATCATTTTAAGGATATTCTGAATTAAAAATTGAATCATTGATAAATTTATTTTTTAAAAATTCTACCTCTCTTGATTCAACATCTATATTAGACACTAAGTTTAATATTCTATATGCTTTAGAATATTCTAAACACCCCCACACTTTTAGATAATTTAAATTAGATTTTCTTCCTTTCTAAATTTCATAAGGAGAAAAGTTTTTATGTCTTGATGGTATCCTATTATGGATATGACATGATGTTAATAATGATTTACCCCACAAATTATAAAGTAATTATGCATTTAGTAACATTGAATTAACCATATTCACTAAGGTACCATTTATTTTTTCTTCTTATTGATTTTGTCTTCTCCAATATGATTCACTTTAGAACTTTAAGAGAGATACACAACATTATGTTTTCGAGTTTCCTCCTCTATACGTATATGCCTTAGTAATTTCTCAATTGTGAAGTTCTCACCAAGATATAAAATTTTCTTCCAATAACCATTCCATGATGAAGACAATTTTAAAATAATTGCTCCAACTTGTGATGATTCAGAGATCACCACTTGTAGATCACGAAGTCTACTTATAAGGATTTGTAATTCATGAATTTGATCCATAACAGGCATAGTATCATTCATAATAAATTCGAAATATATCATCATAATAAATTTATCTATTACTTGTCGTTTAGTATTGTACTTTTCTTCAAAAAATGTTTAAATCTTTAATGGTGATTGAATTGACATATAGAGATCATAAAGTCAGTTGGATAAAGTATTGAGAATATGATCTCGACATGCAAAAGTATCTTCATCATATTTCTTCTTCAATTGAACAATCTTTTCTTTCTCTTCCGGTGTGGAATTTTCAGCGGTATCGGCAATTGGTGTAGTCTTTGGGTCAATCACATATGCAAGATTGAGAACTGAAAGAAGAAACATCATCTTGTCCTTTCAACGGTTGGAGTTCGTTCCATTAAAATGATCTAACTTGACAAACTTTTGATTCATGACTTTGAACGTTGTGTTTTGATCTTGTGCCATCTTCAAATATCTCTCTAAAAATTGTTGGGTATATAAAGATGATTTTTAAGGCACGATTAGATCGTTTTCTTTAGAGAGACATTTGTCTCCTCACTTAGTTGTTATAGGATTGATAATACTTTTTCCAAGATACAATGAAACCTAAGAATTTCATAATTAGCAATAGTAAGAAATTCTCAACTCTCTTGAACAAAGAAAATCTCTTAATAATTAAGTAAAATGTACACTTAGTACTTGTGTATTTGAAATAGTGGACAATGACTTATTTATACATATTGCACGTATCAATTATAATTTATGTACACAAATGGTTGTGTCTTTTTTATTACTGATAGATACAATATTTTGAACATACACAATTTTTAAAGAGTTGTGTTCCTTTAGTTAATAGATACAATGTTTTGAATATACACAATTTTTAAAAGGTTATGTCCCTTTAGACAAATGGTACTAAACGGTTAGTAACCGTTTATTAATATTAATAATAATAATAATAATTAATCAAATTTATAAATACCCTTCAACAAAAAACTCAACACATTAAGGTAGAGGATCAATGGAAAAGTACTAGATAGATAAAATAAATTAATCTCTAATCATCTTCGATAATGTCATCAACAACCCAAAAGATCAAATATCATTCCACTCTTTGTAACTCCTCATCAACCCGTTGACAACTTTCGCAACACCTGTTTTTTTATTCATGAAAATTTAGTCATTCCTTACTAACCAAGTGCTCCAAAGTCCAAATGATAACCAAAAAACCAAGCTCACTAACATTCTATCAATTCGACTGAAAGATTGTCCCCTTAACCACGTAAATTTACGGTCATTCAGTTCTATATCCACCAGTTTCATATTGTGTATCCATGTTTTAAAATCTTTTGCGGTTGTTGTTAACACACTAGCGCCTTTCCTTTCTTCCAACTGCACAACTTCATTGAAGTCACCCATATAGTAAAGAGGAACTTGACATATCCCCGATAAAAAAACTCAACTCTTCCTACACATCAAGTTTCTCTTCTCTTGCATGCACAATAAAAATTATTGTTTGTCAATTCTCCTTCTATATACAACATCTCTCCTCTTTATAACAATTACTTAACCTAAACATCATATCATTTCACATTATTAATAAACCTTCGGAAGCACCTTCCGATCCCACAAATTCCCAACCCACTACATTATTATCCCAAATTTACACTACATCAAACTTAGCAATCATATCTTTTTTTTGTCTCTATCAATCCTAACATATTCACATTATTTTTATGCTTAATTTTTTTTACCATTCTCCACTTTCTAACACTCTCTAAACTCTTCATATTTCATGAACTAAAAATTATTTAAAAATTTTATTACACATCTTATTGCAATTTTGGAGCAATTCTTTCTTATTTTCTTTTTCTGTTTTGTTTACCTTCTTTTATGTGCTAATGTCTAATTTTTTTATTTAGGTCCGTTAGAATGTCTCTCAATTATAGTTAATGTCTGATTTTTGCATACATGTCCATGAGAATTGAATTTAAAATATGATGTTTAAAGAACTACTAGCTATGCTACGTTGCATCTATTTGTTTGATTGTTTTTATGTTATTGGAATTTTTCAGTCAATCGTTTACATAGACGAAAACCAAAGCAAGAATTTCCTACTTTTACATTGACATATTGTCGCTACAAGAGTAAAATAAAATAAATTCCGCTACATATATACCTCGCTCTTATATATATAAAAAAAAAATCAGTTTTAACATTATTTTTTAATAATCAAATACGTATTTTCTTTATTTAATTAATTAAAAATTTTAAACTAATAATTAATAACAATTGTATTTTTATATAAGTATCAAGAATGTTTTGTGTATAAATAGTATTTTCAAATACAATATGCATATTCTAACTACCAATTTCACCACTAAAAAATTGTTGTTTTGTTCTAACATACAAAATTAATAAATATTTAAATAAAACAGTACAAAATATATTTTTTATTTCTAAAAGATTAATACTTAAATCCAAGAATATTAGTTAAAAAGTCAAAGCATTATATTACAAAATATTAATTTGAGAAGTATTTTTAAATAATTTATCTGATAAGAAAATAATAGTAATATAATTATTCTAATTATTGATGTGATTTATTTAAATTGAAAAATATGAATTACAGTTAATATTTAAAAAAATCAAATGTCCTTTTCAATAGTCATATACACCCAACAGAATTTTAGTTAATCTGATTCATTTTCATGAAATTATATTAGACAAAATATTATCCAAAGACAAATAGAAGACTATATGTATACTATAAATCAGCCACCACTTTAACTATTTTATATAAATATATATATTGTTTAACTTTTTTATGTTTATTTTGTATTTTTTATATATTTTATATAAATAACATATTCTTAATATATATGTAACATGATTATAAATCACATTGACACCAATCTAATTTTTGTAAAATTCATTTTACAAAAGCAAGTTGATACCAAGATCTGTCTACAAACATTAATACATAAACATTTAATATTTTTATTTTTTATTTTTGGATTGGACGGAGAAAATATAAAAAATTTTTAAGCAAATATAAAATTCAACCATTCCAAATTTTATACATATTAATAAATTAGAAAATAAAAAACAAAGTTCAAATTAAAATTAAAAATAATAAAATCTTAAAAAAATCCAAGATAAAATTACAAATAATATGATCATCAACTAGCTTAGTGGTTATTTCAAGTTTTTATAAGAAAAAGATTGTGAGTTCAACACTCACTTTCTTCACTACATACATAACTTATATATATATATATATATATATATATATATATATTAGGGATGCGGGTAGGGTAGGGTATACCCTAAACCCATACCCTACCCTATCCGCAGACAAATTCGTACCCTATCCTACCCTACCCGCAACGAGTAGGATACACAACCTACTCGAACGGATTGGTCTGGGTTGGATACCTGTGGATAGGATATATATTGCCAATCCTAGATACAATTTTCAAAGGTGAGTCTCTCTATAGCAGGTTCAAAGCCATTTGCTTTGTTTACCAGGAAAAAAACATTTGTTTTTTATTTTTAGGACCCGCTATTTGTTTTTTTTTGTCTTTCTTTTGTTGGATCAGGCTTTTTTTTTACAAAGTGTCCGATATTGGTCTAAGAGTCTAACTCTAAACTATGTTTATAACCCAAATATTGGAAAAATAAAAATAGCCCTCGAATAAGAAATTGGGATTATAACCTCCCAGCCTAGAAAAAGAAATAAGCAATTTATTGAGAACCAATTTGGATAGGTTGAATGGTTTGTTTAAGCAAGTATCTAAGAGTTTAAATCCGTCTTGTATATGCAGTAACTTATCGACCAACAATACACCCTTAAATGGAGTTCAAATCTTATCGTGCATAATTTTTTAATCAGTATTATAACGCTCATAATTCCCTTCATACCTCATTGCGTATCGGGAAGTCAATGTTCAACGAAACAGATCAGCTGTTTCATTTTTTTTTGTCCAAAAACTCAACTAGTATTATTGCTCACTTTTTCTTAAAATATTTTCGATTCGGGCATTTACATTATGATAATGCTACTTGTTCTTTAAAATTTAGTCTTTGGTAAACTTTTTTAAGAATTTATTATTATTTAAAATAATTTAAATACCCACTTTCATGTTCCTGTTATTTATAAAATCAAGAAAATTACTTACTTTTTATTTTCTTTCTCTTCTAAAAGTTGAATAAAGGACAATATTTAAAAGATATCTAATTACACTGCTTACGTTATATGCCTGCTACTCACATCAATTCACTGGATAACAAAAAGCCTAACCCAAATAGCTTTTTTTGGCTAAATGATACATTTCAAAACAAAAAATTTCTACGGGTCTACAAATGATGAGTCCATTACTCCAATATTTAATTACAAAACTAATTATCACCGAATGACTCTTACACGCGAAATAGGACACCTCCAATTCTCCATTTCACACCACTCTCATGCCCATGCATAAAGACAGCATACCATGCGGAAAACATACGTTAGCAGGATAAAATTTTTCATATAATGACTCTCACATGCAAAATGGGACACCTCTACTTCTCTGTTCCACAACCATTCTCATGCCCATGCGTCGTCCTCTCATATTGCTACGTAAAGACAACATACCATGCTGAAAAAATACGTCAGCATGATAGAATTTTTCAAAAAAAATATTAATAGATTGTGTACCTATCAATCTAACTTTTTCTATTTTTAGTATAAATTTAAATTAAATTTTAAGAAAATAACTATGCATTAATGAGTCATAGTAGTTAATAGATAGTTTTGTATGGAAATACAATATCGTGAGAATGATATGATAATATTTAAAAGATATCTAATTGCACTGTTTACATTATACACCTTCTACTCTCACGTCAATTCATAAGATAACAAAAAGCCTAATTCGAATAGCTATTTTTGGTTAAACTATATATTTTAAAACAAACAAATTCCTAAGAGTCCACAAATGATCGGCCCATTACTTCAACATCTAGTTACAAAATTAATTAGTACATAATGACTCTCACAAGCAAAAGGAGATACCTCTGCTTTTCATTTTCACAACTACTCTCATATCCATGCGTCGTCTTCTGATACTGCCACTTAAAGACAGCATACTATGCTGAAAACATATGTCAGCATAATAGAATATTTTTAAAAAATATCAATAGAGTATCTACTTATCAATCTAACTTTTGTTGGAATTTTCTCAAAATTTCTTAACCCAAAGATCATCCATGTAAAATTATTAAGAAAGAAAATACTTGAATACAGAAGCGTACCTGAATTCATAAACATGAATCATGATTGGAAGAGTTAGGATCTTCTGGTTCTTTCAATCTTCCTCAACCAAAGGCTTCTATGTTCCTAGGTGGTTGAATTGTGACTCTTCTGATGGGGGAAAGAGCGATAAAGGTGGCTTTGGTATATTGGGAACGGAAACCCTGAAGGCACTATTTATATTTGAGCATAGAAACCATTAAACTCTAAAACCCAAATAAAATAGTATCTAAAGTCCAAAAGATAATATATCTAAAATCCAAAAGATAATTCTCTAAAGAACAAAAGATAATATCCGGTTTTATTCTCATTTAATTCCAAATCAAAAGTAATAATGACTTATTAAATTTAGCATTTAAAACAATAAATGAGATCACCATTATATAAGTCATTTAATTTAAAATAGCATAATTTGTGATTATAATTAATATATGTGTTGCCCACAAACAAATTAGGAAATTAAAATAATTTCCTAACAATGGCTATACATATATTCTTTCTTGATATAATCACATCTTATAAACTTTATGCGCACATCTGAATGCTATTTCTCTCATTACTTTAACAATCTAGTCTGTCTCATATATTGGATATGGAATCACCGCAACTTTTATCACATTAAATGTTGTGACTAAACCACGCCAGTCACCATCCTAATATACTTAACGACATATATCAGATTTGGATGAGTAATATGGAAATTATATACCAAGTGATCCCATGCATGTCTATTTCCAGATGGTCCAACTTTAAAACTTTATTGAGATCAAACACAATACAAATATTACAAAATGAATATTTTACATAACATGAAATAAATCATCAACTTAATTCTGTAGAAAAATAATTCAATTATCTGTCATAGGACATATAGCATAAAATAAACTCCCACTAAACCAAGGAATCACTAATATTGACACCCATCGGAGCAGCGTGCTCATGAAAGATTTTAGGGATCAATCCCTTGGTTAGTGAGTCTACTAGCATATACTCTGTTCTTATATGTTCTATGAAAATATATTTTTCTTAACCTTTCTCCTTGACAACTAAGAGCTTGATGTCTATATGCTTAGATTTTGTCAAGCTCTTATTGTTATTGGAGTATAGTACTGCTGACTTATTGTCGCAAAATATCTTTAATAGCCTTTTAATGTCATCTACTATATAAAGTTTAGTGACAAAGTTTTGCAACCATATGCCATGAAATCAGAATCAGAGTACCTAATGATTTCCAAATTTTCTAATCTCCGATAAATAAGCATGTAATCCTTTGTTTTATTTAAATAATGCATTACGCATTTAACAGCTATCCAATGATTCATGTCCGGATTGCTCAAGTATCTACTCAACACTCCCACTATAAATGATATATCGGGACGTGTGCAGACTTGAGCATACATTAAGCTCCCTAATGCTGATGCATAAGGTTTATCATGCATTGTTGTCCTCTCAATATCATTTGTAGGGCATTGCTTGAGATTGAACTTGTCTCCTTTAGTTACGGGTGTGTCCGTTGGTCTACATATTTCCATGACTTATCTACTTAAAATCTTTTGATATAGTTATTTTGTGATAATCCAAGAATACCTTGAGAGCGATCTCTTAGTATCTCGATTCCTAATACAAAAGAGGCATCATCAAGATCTTTCATTTCAAATTTGTTCGATAGAAATTTCTTAATTTCATGCAACAAACCTATATCGTTACTGGCAAGTAGAATGTCATTAATATATAAGACCAAAAAAATGTATTTACTCCCACTGAATTTGCGGTATACACATTCATCTGTGATATTTCTCTCAAAATCATGAGGTAATGACTTGATGAACTTGTGATACCATTGACGGGAAGCTTGTTTGAGACCATAGATGAATTTTCTCCTTTCTCTATTAGATCTCCTTAATGAAACTTCTTGAGGTTGTTAAGCTTGTTGTATGGATTGAGATTGAGGAGGATTCTCATTATTTTCCTGTCCTATAGTAGTATCTTGAGCAACAACGATATTCTCATTGTTCTCTTGTACTGTAACTAGATCTACAGTAGGATTCTCATTGTGCTCTTGTACTATAAATGTGTCCTGAACAATAATAGGTACAAAGACCTAATCATTGTTAGTTATAGAATCATCATCAATAGCAACATTCCTAATATTTCCTCCCCCTAAATTCAACATCCTCAAGAAATCTCGCATTTCCCGTTTTAAAATAGACCTTGATGCATGATTGTAAAACTTGTACCCCGTGAGCGCTTAGCATAACCAACAAAGTAGCAACTAATTGTCCTTGAGTCCAATTTTCTTTCATGCGGCCTATAAGGTCGTGCCTCAACTGGACATCCCAAAATATGCAAATGCTTTATACTAGGCCTTTTTCCAATCCAAATTTTATATGGATTTTGTTAACTGCTTTGCTTGGCACTCTATTAAGGATGTACACTGTGGTCTTTAAGGCTTCTCCCCAGAGTGATTCAGGCAAGAAAGAATGACAAATCATACTTCTCACCATGTCCTTAAGAGTTCGGTTCCTTCGCTCTGCAACACCATTCATGCTAGGTTTTCCTGGTATAGTGTATTGTGGAACAATACCACACTCCTCTAAGAAAAGAGAAAAAGGCCCGGGATGTTGCTCATCTAAACCGTTATATCTTTTGTAGTATTCACCACCATGATCAGATTTGACAGTTTTAATTTTCTTTCTAAGTTGAAGTTCAACTTCAGCTTTGAAAGACTTGAAAACATCCAAGGCTTGGGACTTTTCATGAATTAAATATAGATACCCGTAACGAGAGTAATCATCTATGAATGTAATAAAGTATTGTTGTCCATTCCAAGAGACAGTAGGGAATGGGTCACATATATCGGTATGTATCAGTTCTAAGACATCTTTAGCTCTCTCGGCACCTAATTTTCTTTCGTTTGTCTTTTTCCCCTTTATGCACTCAATGCATACTTTAAAGTCTGCCAAATTTAGGGATCCAAGAATTCCATCCGACACAAGCCTCTGAATTCTCTGTTTAGAGATGTGACCTAGGCGTTTGTGCCATAATGATGCCGAATTCTCATTTAGTTTTTGTTTGGTACCTGTTTGCATTATTTCATTATTATAGGAATTCAAATAAAAATAGATTATCCACTAAACAACCAGAGTAAATATTATTCGAAATATAAAAGAGGCTGACTTTATTGTTTTCGAATGAACAAAAATAACCTAATTTGTCCAAACGAAAAATAGAAACTAAATTTCGTTTAAATGACGGTGCATAAAATGTCTCTAATAAATCCAAGTAAAATAAACTCGTGGAACATAATCTAAAGGCTTCTATAGGTTCGACTGCAACTATATTGCTGTCTGCCACGTATAGGGGTGTAAGTTATCGAACCGGACCAAAATTTACCGCAAAACCGAACCGAAATTTACAACAACCGAATGAAAAACCAAAAAAATCGGTTTTTTTTCTTCGAATTAAACCGATCGGTTCGGTTCGGTTTTTGGTTGGTTCGGCAAAAACCAAACCAAACCAAACCAAACCAAACCGAATAATAGGTTCAGAAATACTCGTTTTTACAAATTTGCCCTCTAACCTAATAACTAAACCCCCAAATCCCTAACTTACCACACCACTCAGTGCAGCCACACACAACCCCCAACACAAAGCTTCAGTAAACTCACTCTCCCTCTTTCTCCTCCATGCTTGAGACTCTGAGAGGATGAGAGCCTGAGAGAGCCAGTGAGCCAGAGAGCTGCCGCCATCCTTCAGAGTTCAGTCGCAAGTCGTCCATCGTGACCGTGAAGGACACCGTCGATCTCCATCGTGCCATCTCTAACCGCAGTCTTCACGCCGTCGTCGATCTTCGTCTGATCCGTTCTTCTCTGTCGCCGAGCAACAGTTTCCGTCGCCGAACAAACCCTTAGTCCGAGCCCTCTCCTGCAACTCAGTGTCTTCTTCTGAGGTTAGTAACTTGATTTTTTCACAATTTGTTGTAATTTATGAGATGTTCTTGTTGCTGGTCTGTTCTTGTTGCTCTCATAAAAATTCATTGTCACAAGGTTGTTCATGCATGTCTGTTGGTACCTGGTGGAAATTTGGCAACAAAATCGAATCTTTGTGATAAGATTTGCCACTCACATACATACATACATGATACATGATGGAGAAATTTTCATTCTACTGCCAAAAGCACGCGTTGCATTTTCTATATATGTTTTTATTTTATTTTATTTTGTTTCGTATCTTATGGTGAATGAATGTGTTTTTTGGCATCTTGGAAGCTGATCTCACAAATAATTTTATTTATGCCAAAAATATTATATGCCAAAAAGTCTTGAAATGTATTGAAATGAAGAGCAAGTTAGAGATAATTTATGCCAAAAATATTATATGCCAAAAAGAATATTTAAGAATCCATTGAGATGAAGTTTAAAATGGAGAGAGTGCAAGTGATAAATATTTCCTGTAAAAGTTTAGGAAGAATTTATCTTTTTAGTTGTGTTTATCTTTTTCTTTCATAAGAAAAAACAATATATTAGGAACATATAAAAGAACTATAAATTATTAAGTTGTTGGATAAAAATATTCTTTAAATGCTGTTGCTACTTTATCTTTTTAGCCTTTGATTGTTTTTATCTTTATATATTGATGTTGCTTTAATGACCTAATATGTTGCTACTGCTTTATTTTGCTTTAATTAATGTGTTTTGAACTTAGTATATTTCATAATTTGTTGCTGTTGCATAAATGCTGGAAAGTGGCTTTTTGAACAAGTTTTAATGCTGATTTCCAATAAAATTGCTGTCTTTGTTGTTCATTGTTATGTATTCATAGTTTATCTTTATAATCTATATTGATTTCTTTGTTTTGTATTTGTAGAAATTGCATTAACCGGAGAAGATGATGATGAGTCTAGTGTGGATTCAGATTAAGCATGGTGGCTATTTTGGTTTTTATTTGGTTTAAAGTGGTTGTTTCACTTTTTAAAGTGTGTTTATTTTTATTGTTTGCTAGACATTTTTAATTGTCTTTGTTTTATGTTTAATTGTTGGGACAAGTTGAATTTGTATTGAATTTGGATGTCATGTACTCTTGTTATTTTAGTTGATTGACGGTTTTAAATTTCATTTTATGATGATTTAATTCTGATTATTAGGTTTAAAAAAACCGAAAAAACCAACCGAACCAAACCGTTGTTGGTTCGGTTCAGTTGTCTAGAAAACAGCAAACCGAACGGTTGGTATTGTTGTAAAACCGAATAGGTCGGTTCGGTTGGTTTTCAGTCCAAAACCGAACCAAACCGAACCGATTACACCCCTAGCCACATAGATGTATCTTTCAGCATCACTTGGCGGTCCCAGGCAACCCTGATAGTAGCACTTACATGAGTAGTAGCAGTAAAATCTACCCACCAAGTATCAACAGGTGCATAACTTAAACTAGTCTCAGAACAAATGAAAGTAAGAATTGTACCCTTCTTTACACGCCAAGTGGCATATTTGGTACAATCCTTCTTCTTATGTTCCACCTTCTTACAGAAGAAACAGGTTAAAACTTGATCCTATTTCTTAGCTTTTTCTACTGAGAAGGCACATCCGCAGTAGTATCACGCTTTCTTTTATATTAAGAAGATAAAGCTATGTGAGCACTTCCAGTCTTATCTTGCTATAGCCTCTCTTCTCCTTACACACAGTGAGATATAAGTTCATTTAAGGACCAAGTCTCCTTCAGAGTATTATAACTCACTTTGAATTGCCTAAAGTATGCAGGAAGGGAGATCAAAATGAAATACACGAGTAAATCTTCTGACAACTTTAACTTTTAGTGCTTTCAATTTTGAAGCAAGATGAGACATTTCCATAATGTACTCCCTTATGTTCTTTTTACCTTTATACCTCATGGAGACAAGTTTGCTCAAAATGATACTTGCCTCCGCCTTTTCATTCTTAGTAAAGAATTTTTCAACATCTTTCAGGAACTGTTTGGCATATTTATCCTCAATAATTGAGCTCCAAAATGCCTCAGGAATTAAACGTTTCATGATCATAATGCTCATTCAATTGGATCTCTCCCACATCTCTATTTTAACCTCATTGAGATTTTTTGGAGTGAAAGTGAGTTTCTCCTCTCGAAAAGCTATATCCAGATCCATACAATCGAGGACAATCTCCACGGTGTCCTTCTAAACTTTAAAGTTTGAACCATTCAGCATAGGAATACTGCTAATTTATACAGAAACATTGGTAGCTGAAGCTATAATTTCTTTATTAGAACAAAAAAAGGAATATGCAATAAATATTAGTTAAATAATGGGAAAAAATCCATATTGAGATATCTAGAACAATATTAATTTTCAATCTTTGGATAGAAAAGTAACTGTAAGTGATATTCTCATCGCAGTAAACAAATATTGTCAAAATTCCTGTCACACATTAAGCCTTTCTTTGGACCGACTGAATGCACACATGGAAACTTAAACTTCGCAACATATTTATTACCGCATATATTTTTTATTAATTGGCCAGACAATAACCTTCTTTTGGGCCGATTATTGATCACATAATTAATAAAAAATAAACAAAAGTGTACAATACTTATTATTTGGCCAAACAATAAACTTCCTTTGTGCCAATTATTGTCCGCATAAATAATAAGCATTCCTTTATTCTTAATTATTACCCAAACATGTATTTACCATCAATATTTGTATGTATTTCGGCCAAATATAGACCTTCCTTTGGGTTGACTAATATTCGCATGAATTACATATCACCATATTCCTAATATTTTAAATAAATCAATTTTCACAAAAGAGACTACTTTGGCAGCATAATGTTCAATTAATTTATTCCAAGACCAAATCTATATAAAATAAGTGGGTATAATAACCCAAATTGTTACTAATTTCTTTATGTAACAATTAAAAAAGAATATTTAAAGCGCAAAAGGATTCAAATTTTAATGGTGTCTTTTTAAACCTTAAAAAAGACATAATTATAACTGTTCAACAAATTTATATGCCAAATTTTTTTTTTATCTAACAAGATTAGAATCAATCATTATGATTCAATCCATGCGAAACAAAAATAATGAATTTGCCAAGAGAATGAATCTATATAAAATGGTATAAAAAACAAAGAATTTAAAAAAAAATTGGGTTTATATTCACAGATTAAATCATAATGCATACAAAAAACTTTATTGTAACACCCTACCATACTTAATCTTATGCTTAAGTCATAAGACTGAGATAGTAAGGTATTACGACCTCTAAAAGTAAAAATATATATAATAATAATAAAAGAGATATTTAACTAGGAGCCTTGAAAAACGGGTAAAACAAAATCGCAAAATAAAAGCGCAATGCTCAAGAAATGAGATAACTTGCATGCCAAGAAAGTTGCAGTTAATAGGTGAAAGATAACGAAATTGGGAATTGAGGATCAAAGATACAAAGTAACAAGCTCCTAACTCAGCCTGCGAAGCCATGGCTGGCCGGAGAATATTTACATACATATATACATATCCCAAAACCCCAAAACATATAGAAAAACCCTAACTCTCCTTAAGCCTCTAAGAGGAACAAAATAAACAAGTTTCTTGGAAAGGAAGCTAAGTACATATATACATAAGCTAATAAACACAAAAACCCAGGGACCGCTCCGCCTCAGTGAGCCAGACGCCTAGCAAGGAGCCTCTCGACCTGCATCTGAAAACAACAACACAGTATGGGGTGAAAACCGGAGATTTTCAGCATGGTAAAGGTGCCACGCATATAATATATAAGTTTCTGGGAATGCTAGAGGCAATCCTACAACGCCAAAACTCAGATTATAATCTTAAAATATTAAACAGAAACCATAAGAGGTGGTCTTCTAAGAGTTCCAAAACTTAACTAAATCTTGACCTAAACACTAAACCCTTCTATCATTCCTCCGTTCCTCCATCTCCAGTGAATATGCACAAACAGATAAACAAACAAGGAAAATACAGGAAATTTTGACAAGTATTACAAATAACAATTATAACAGGTAGCAGATTATAATCATGTAGGCAATCTCAAGTAATTCACAAGAAAGCAATTCAAATAATATGCACATGATGCATGACTGTCCTATGGCTGTTGATGTCAACTGTCGGTTACGTAGCCATCCCGACATGTTCTCAAGCTCAAAAATACACGATGGGGAAAATTCCTAAGCTGACATGGGGAAAAGAACGCCCTAAGCTCAATGATATCCATGAGACAAATCCCAAGCTGACATGGGGAGAAGAGACAACACCCCAAGCTGACATGAGGGAGATAACACCCTGAAACTCAATGTATTCAATTATTTCTCATAATTATCAGTTTTATTTTCGATACTAATTCATATCTCATCTCAACATTCTCAATTTTACTTAACCCATTGCTCATACATTTTATTATTCTTGATTAATTAATATCATCAATTCTCAATTCCTCACATTACTCTCTTACCTGCCTCATACATTTCATATTGTAGAAAATCAATTATTCAAGCCTTAACATCATAATTCATTCATATATACACCTCTCTCTTATACAATCCATCATTTTTACCCTTGACTTTATTCCCAAATTATCTCTATTTCCTAACTTCAGCTAATTACTAGGCTTAATATCACTTTTTATGACTACGAGAGTGAAAATAGAGGTTTGGAAGTCTGAAATTGATTTTAAAACATATAAACCAGTTTTGCAGAAAAAAGGGTAGCACGCGCGCGCATTCTCTTACCATGCGTACGCGTAGCTGAGAACATCATGTCACGCGTACGCGTGGGTCATGCGTACGTGTGGTCATGCATGTTGGCTCATCACGCACACGCATGGGCTACTCGCGCATGCGCAGTTTAAAATACCATGCCACGCGCACGCGTGGGCGTACGTTGCTAAAAAAAAGCACAGTTCACCCAAAAAGCTGCATAATGCCCAGAAATTTACTTTGCCCACCTGTATAACACATAATCCACACCCTAACTTCCGACGCTAATAACTTTTGCTACAAAATTCCGTTTTTAACAAAATTTATACCGTCCAAAAGCTTGTAAAATCATCTTTTAGTTGAAAATAAATTCCACCTCCAACCGAAATCTGAAGCTCCAGTTATGACCCGCCGAAGTTCGGCCAAAAACCAAGTTTTACAAACCCTTCAAAACCTCATTTTCATTAAAAGTCATTCTCAACTCAATACCAAACCTGCAAATCATTAACAAGCACATGTTCCTCAACACCATAACAATCTCCATAGTAAACCATATCCCCAAATCAACAATATCATACATACACTTCCAATATACACTAACAGAATCATAATTCACGAATTCAAGACTTATATATATACTTGTCCTCAAGTAATTAATCACCAAATTCATCATTTATCCTATGGTCAACAAGCACCAACACCGAAACCTACTTCTTCTCAAGAGCACTAAGCAATAATTATACACATACGTTCCAACTTATCCGATGGTCACCTAACCTAAGTTTTCACAAAATATTACATATTAAATACGCGAAACCTAAACCATACCTTGACCGATTTTCGCGTATAATCCAAGATACCTCCACAAAGCAAGCTTTCAAGCCTTCCTTGCCACAATTCAGCATCTCAAGTTTCCAATCAAGTCTCTAGTATATTCAATTCTTACTCCATCTCACATATACTCATACACCTAACACAATTGTCATATATACACATACCCAATTTAATTTCCAGCTCACTAAATCCAAGAATTAATTAGGGGTTAAGGATCCTTACCGTACCCAAGTGCCAAATGAGCAAAGATGAGCATTTTTCTCAAACTAATCGGGTCCTATAACACAAGAGAACCAAAATCTCAATACTCACATACCTAATATTTGAAAATCAATAGGGATAGAGAAACTGAATTGAGAGAGAAGCTTACCAATGAAATTGATCTGATAGAATTGTAGAGCTCGATGCGGTGGACTCGTGGACGCAAACGGTGTGGCGATCAGAGCTCGGATGAGGAAGTTATGGCAAAGGGGGTGTTTGAATGAGGGTTTGGAAAATTACTTACTTTTTATTTTCTTTTTCTTCTAAAAGCTGAATAAAGGACAATATTTAAAAGATATCTAATTACAGTGCTTATATTATACGCCTGCTACTTACATCAATTCACTGGATAACAAAAAGCCTAACCGAAATTTTTTTTGGCTAAATTATACTTTTCAAAACAAAAAATTTCCAGTCCACAAATAATGAGTCCATTACTTCAATATTTAATTATAAAACTAATTATCACATAATGACTCTTACACGCGAATTAGGACACCTCCAGTTCTCCATTTCACACCACTCTCATGTCCATGCGTAAAGACAATACACCATGCTGAAAACATATAAGATAGAATTTTTCATATAATAATGACTCTCACATACAAAAGAAATTTTTATACAATGACTCTCACATGCAAAACAGGACACCTCTACTTCTCTGTTCCACAACCGCTCTTATGCCCATGCGTCGTCCTCTCATATTGCTAGAATACGTCAGTATGATAGAATTTTTCAAAAAAAATATTAATAGATTGTGTACCTATCAATCTAACTTTTTTATTTTTAGTATAAATTTAAATTAAATTTTAAGAAAATAACGATGCGTTAATGACTCATAGTAGTTAATAGATAGTTTTGTATGAAACACAATATCGTAAGAATGATAGGATAATATTTAAAAGATATCTAGTTGCACTGTTTACATTATTCGCCTTTTACTCACGTCAATTCATAAGATAACAAAAAGCCTAACTCAAATAGCTATTTTTGGTTAAATTATATATTTCAAAACAAAAAAATTCGTAAGAGTTCACAAATGATCGGCCCATTACTTCAACATTTAGTTATAAAATTAATTACTACATCATGACCAAAAAAAAAATTTAATTATTACATAATGATCTACTTTTTTTTTATAACTACTCTTATATCATGCGTCGTCTTTTAATACTGCCACATAAAGACAATATACCATACTGAAAACATATGTCAGCATAATAAAATATTTTTAGAAAATATCAATAGAGTATGTACTTATCAATTTAACTTTTTCTATTTTTAGTATAAATTTAAACTAAATTTAAGAAAATAAAAATACATTAATGAATTATAGTAGTTAATAGATAGTTTTATATGGAAACACAATATTACGAGAATGATAGACTTTCCTATGCTTGTGATTGTGAAACTCCAAACTTTTTAATTTTTCTTCAAGTTGGTTTAGAAACTCAAACTCAAACACAATTAACATACCAATTTCATGGAAAAAAAATATTTAAATGAAGAATTAAGAGACTAGTTGAGAGGACAGGAGTGTGTTGTGTTTGTGGTTAAAACTCTGATTAATCAAAGAGGGTCCACATTTCACATTCCACGTGGCGAAAGTGGAAAGGACTAACACGCAAAAACACCCCAAAAATATGTGCCGTCAGATATGCAGTCGTGTGAAAAATGTTTGAACGGCTGAGATCTTCTCAGCAGCGGCGGGGAAGGTTGTAGCGTGGCTTTAAGTAGAGAGAAGAGAAAGCGAAACAACTAAACCAGCGATCTCACAGCCTTCGCTCTGTAGATTTCGTTTCGTTTCGTTTTTTCGTTCTCTCTCTCTTTCGCTCTCTTAATTTTCTCTCTCTATCTCGTTCGTTCACACAGAGAAAAGGCTGCTTCTTCTTCTCATTCTTCTTCTTCTTATTCTGTTAGGGTTTGTGGCTCATTGCATTTCATGCGTGCTCGGTGATTGAGATCCAGGTTTTCTTCGAATTGGATTTATACTTAGGGTTTCGAGATTTTTCGTTCTTTCTATTTGCTTCCGTCGCCGCATTTTCTCTACATCCTTATCGATCTAGGGTTTATGATTCCGTTAGTTTCTTTTACCTATTACATTCTTTCGATTGCTTTGTAATAATATTGTGCTCTATTTTGGGGGAAGAGGTAAATAAATAGAAAAGGAGGGTTTCTTCATAGTGTGGCTTTCCCTCTATATACTAGTTGGTACTCGCATAGAGGTTCTGCATTTTTTGAATAGGAAGAAACTGGCTTTATTTGATTGGACCAGCTATTTTTATTTTTGAGGATCAAGTTGTGGAGAATAAAGAACTTTTAGTGGATTGGATAGGTAATGAGAGAAGAACACCCACCATTGGGTTTTGTAGTGCTGTGTTGCATTAAGATTTGGAGATTAGACTTGATTTGTGCTTCTGAGAATTTGGGTCTTATTCAGAGATTGCCGTGTGGTGTGGGAGAAGAACATGTTTCATATTGTTGTAGTTGATATGTGCAGTTATTGTGAGCTTATGCTATGGCACCAACTGTACCAATAGACTTTGCTGGGCAAAAGCAATCCAGGTTGTACTCTCACTCACAGACAATGGGCAAGTCTAGGAAATACTCCAAAGGCTTTTCTACTGGATTTGTTCCGGATTTTCGACATGCGGTGGAGACTATGGGTGAATCAGAGGGGTTGGGTAGCTCCGGACGGGTTGATATGGAACTGACAGCTTCGGCAAATTCTTTTGCGCCAAAGAGGAAATGCATTGGATTGATTGCTGATGGTTATGGTGATTTTGATGTGCCATTCCAGCATTTCAAATTGTCAAAGATGTCAGATTTCGAGAGGAAGGACTTGAAACAGAGGTTAGCACGGGAGCTCGAACGTGTAAGGGAACTTCAGAAGAAAGTTGATGGTATGAAGCCGAATGTTGTTGCATTAACTTCCCCTGGCGATATTAGGGGCTGCAGTGCGGGACAGAAAAGACCTCAGCCTGAGAGCAAGTATAGAACACAAGAAGCATCGGTGCCACAGGGTAAGAAAAGGCCCTTACCAGGACATAACGGTCCAAAGACCAAAAAAAGTATGTCTGGGCAGTTTGAGCATGCAAAACCTGCTGATTCTTCATTAGCTGCATTGATGAAACCGTGCGAGACATTACTTAACCGGTTGATGTCCCATCAGTTTAGTTGGGTTTTTAACACACCAGTTGATGTTGTTAAATTGAACATTCCGGATTATTTCAATGTCATCAAACATCCCATGGATTTGGGTACAGTGAAGAATAGAATAACGTCTGGTAAATATTCAAGTCCTATGGAGTTTGCTGCAGATGTACGGCTAACTTTTTCAAACGCAATGACTTATAATCCTCCTGGGAATGATGTACACCTCATGGCAGAGACTCTTAGTAAGATGTTTGAAACGAAATGGAAGCCGATAGAGAAGAAACTTCCTGCCATGAACAGTGCTCGTTCTGAGCCATCAAAGCCAACTGCTTATGTAGAAACTGGAAATTTTAACCAAATTCCTCCCATGAAAAAGAATAAAATTACCCCGAAAGAAACTAAAGTGAAACCAGAGCCTGTTAAAAGAACCATGAGTGATGAGGAGAAGCATAAATTGAGTATGGAGTTGGAGGCAATGCTTGGAGAGTTGCCCGAAACCATTGTTGACTTCTTGAAAGAGCAAAGTTATGGTTCAGGTCAGGCCAATGATGATGAGATTGAGATTGACATTGATGCCCTAAGTGATGATACCTTATTCAAATTGCGGAAGCTTCTTGATGATTATGTGCTGGAGAAGCAAAAATCCATGGCCAAAGCGAGACAGAGTGAAATGGAGGTCCGTCTCTCTCTCTCTCTCTCTCTCTCTCTCTCTCTCTCTCTCTCTCTCTCTCTCTCTGTCTGTCTGTCTCTCTCTGTGTGTGTGTGTGTGTGTGTGTGTTAGTTATAGGACTTGTGTATTTGCTCATATAGGGTGGGTATTTTCATCTATCAAGTGTCACAGATGTATACAGCTGGGATTGCCTTTTTGTGTAACCTATCTGTTGGATAGTCCGTCATGATGTCAAACTAAAAGATAGAAGTGGGCATTTGAAAAAATCCAATCAACTGGTTGATGTTTATATTTCAAAATATTAATATTAAAAATTTAATACAGCTGGGATTGACTTTTTGTTGGATAGTCCGTCATGTTGTCAAACAAAAAGATAAAGTGGACATTTGGAAAAATCCAGTCAACTGGTTGATGTTTATATTTCAAAATATTAATATTAAGAATTAAATGGACCTATATAGTGCTTAAATTTGTGATCTTTTGATATGCAAATTCAATCTAACAGTTGTACTAGTGCAAATTCAACATTTTTAGAAATGAAATATTTGGAGCAAATCTGTGATTTAGTCTTATGTTTTTCTTTGTGTGCTGTACTATCACGATGTGCATAATATAGTGCATGTCTTTAAATAATCTATGGCATGTGTATCATTCAGGCTAATGGTTTTTGTTTGCTTGATTGATCTTTGTGCAGCTTGTGAATGAATCTGGGTTTAGCAACTCGTCAATGCAACCACCTAAAGGTATATTTGATTTGTTGTTTTTTTCTTTTTTCCTGGTTATATCTTGATGATAGACATGTCTATGATAAGTTGATCTTTTTTTATATACATTATTTTTTTAGTTATCTTTTTTTTTATTTGGGTTCATATGATAAGTTCATTATTGAAACTACTTGTAATTCTTGAAGTTCACTGTGCAAATGCAGGTAATGATCAAGTTGAGGAGGATGTGGACATTGTTGGTGTGAATGATCCTCCTGTTTCAAATTATCCTCCAGTAGAGATTGAGAAAGATGGTGCCAACAGAAACACTAAATGCAGTAGTTCAAGTAGCTCCAGTAGTGAATCTGGCTCTTCTTCCAGTGGTTTGTGTAGCTGCTTACTTTTCTTATTTCTCATATCACAATGAGTTTAGTCTTCTGATAATTTGTAATTTGATCTGTATTTTCTTGTTGTGGACTCCCTTATTGTTCATTGAGTATTAGTATGTCCTTGCATATGATATCTGAACACCCCCCCCCCCCCCCCCCCCCAAAAAAAAAACCAAGAAAAGAAAAAGCAGCAAAAAAAGCCTTCTCTTGTCCAAGCAATTGCCTCCAGAACTTGGTCCTTCTAATATTCTTATGTTCTGTAACTAGACTAGTCTTTTAACATTAATTTTGTGTTAGATTTGACTCCTAGAAAACAACCTAGTCTCTATTTATCTGCATCAGTAGGATTTCTTAGATATTTTATTTTTAATTGCACATTTTTTGTTACCCGGACAGTGTTGACTGTTATTTTTATGTTCTAATTATTGGATAAAAGAAAATCTCACGATAGGTTATGTTTATGGTTTTACTATTTTTTATTTTCTATAAATGAGATTGAGGATTTTAGATAATGTGATGATTGAACATTGCACTTTTGCAAGACATTTCGTAGAGTATTCTTTAAAATTCAGTTCTTATCTCAAGATGAAGGCAATATAACCCTTGATAATGAATTTCTCTGTATGTTGGATCTGGAATATGCTTTTCTTATACAACTTTGTTGCGTGACAGATTCAGACTCAGCTAGTTCCTCGGCTAGTGAGTTAGACACTGCCAAATCCCCAGATCCTCCTAGTGCCAAGGTAAAAGGGATATCCATGAGTTGTCTAATAATATGGTGTCGATCCATCTCCCTTTTTATTAGGTGGGGATGGTTACATGTGTATTAGACACTTATATAATATCCCATCATAAACAATGTCTATGAACAGACTGCTGAAATTTTATTAATTCCTAGTTGTTTGCAATGTACCCCTACTATTTTTAATGAACCTTCATTTCTGAACAATATTGCAGGAAAATGTAGGGCCTGTCTTTATTTCCAATCAAAACAGACAGGATCCTGGTAATTCTGAGTCCGAAAAGGGTGAGTCCCTAAGTTGGTGTTTTTTAATCGTGTGTATATTTTCATCTTAGGCATTTCTTTTGATGAGGAATTGAAGATGGTCCAGGAATTGTTGCCTTATAGCTCTCTTTCATGTATAGATTCAATTAATGTGGATGGTCAAGCCGAAAAGGATTCGCAGACCAAACTAGTGACTACTGAGCCAGAAAGCCTTCAAGAGGGTAAGCTTGAAACATGAAGAAACTGTCTGCTCTTAGTTTTGGGGGCATGATCTCACCCTTCGTAATATAACATTTTAGGGGAGAGTGCTCCACCTCAGAGGCAAGTCTCTCCCGACAAGCTCTACCGGGCAGCTTTACTAAGGAGCCGGTTTGCTGACACTATTCTTAAAGCTCGAGAGAAGGCTCTTGAAAAGGTTTGTTAAGGTGGTAATGTGGTAGCTAGAGATTTTTGTACCCTACTCTTGGAAACAAGTCTGTTGGCTCTCAACTCGGTACATCTAAAAAAAAAAAAATTCGAAGTTTTTAATTTTTCTTTTCTCACCAATAAAGTTCTTTCACTTCACAGGTTTCTAATCTGGTAATTACCATCATTACCACCTTTGATAAAAGCCTTGCCAACATTAATGCAAGTGGTTTTTAAAATCTGGTCTAATTGGTTCCACCTTTGATCTCAGGCCGAAAAGCAGGATCCAGAAAAACTTAGGATGGAGAGAGAAGAACTTGAAAGGAGGCAGAAGGAAGGTGTGTTTCTGCTTTTTGAACCTTGTAATACTCATTCTGTGGTACCTGTAGTCTAATTTTCTCAAATTCTACTTTTTCAAGGTTTGCATCGTTTTACTAATTTATCTTTTTCAATTTGGTTTGCATCTGTAGAGAAAGCACGGTTGCAGGCAGAGGCAAAAGCTGCAGAAGAGGCTCGGAGGAAAGCTGAAGCAGTAGCTGCAGCTGAAGCTAAGAAGAAGAGGGAACAAGAGAGAGAAGCAGCTCGGTTGGCATTGCAAAAGGTAACTTCTAAAGAGGGGTAGAAAATGTAAATCAATAAGAAACATGAAACATACAGTTCCTTAAGAAAGCCTCTGTGGGGTCCTAAAGAATAGCAGTGAACAATAGCAGACAATTCCAAAGTCCCTATGTAAATCAGTAACATAATCTCCCTTAAGAGAGTTAGAAAGTGATTCCGAGATTTGTATTCTATCCCACAAGTCAATAGGTAATCCAAAAGATTTAAAAATCTTAATGTCTCCAAACTAACTTCATTGTTCCCCACAATTATTATTTTCTCTATTTTACAAAGAATTTGCAATGAGACATTGTAAAATCATGCAATTGATTCTGGTATCATCCATCTATTTTTTATAAAGGGGATTGGATGGGATTTGTAATTTTCTTCCTAAAATACTCTACATGATATATATGTGTGTGTGTGTGTGTGGCTATTTTCAAGACTTGAATCAAGCCCACCTAAAGTAGAGAAAAATATTTACTGTCTTTGACTAATCTCACAGTTGTCACTAAATAAAAGGGTGTACTAATAGGGATTAATCCACTAGTGCATAACACTAATATCTTGTAGTTCATATGTTGTGATACAAATTGAGCTTCTTTTGTTCTCACTGAATGGTGACTTTTTTAGATGGAGAAAACTGTTGACATCAACGAGGGCAGTCAATTTTTGGAAGATCTGGAGATGCTGAGTGCTGTACAAGGTGAACAGTTCCCAAGCTACATAGAAGAGGCGAGCCCAGATCCTCTACAAAGTAGATTGGGTAGTTTCAAGCTACAGGGAAATCCTTTAGAACAGCTAGGATTGTATATGAAGGACGATGATGAGGATTTGGATGAAGAACTGCCTCAGGGTGCTGCAGGACAACCAAAAGATGAAGAGACGGCTAGTGCTGCTCCTGGTGAACAGTTACCAATTTTCAAAGACGAGACAAATCCAGATCATCCTGAAAGTGGATTGGATAGCTCCAAACAGGAGGGTAATCCCTTAGAGCAGTTGGGATTATACATGAAGGATGATGATGAAGATTTGGAGGAACAACCATCTCAACGTGCTGCTGGGAAATCAAATGATGTTGAAGAAGGAGAAATTGACTGATCTGTCCCTTTGTTTTCCTTCTCGCTCATGCAAGAATTTGGTGGTTCTGAGGAACAGTTGTAGGGTTACAGGGTGCTCGTTTTTCCAGCACCCCTGTAAGTTAGAAGATGAGCTGTCTCCTTGACAAGTTTGAAGATGGTATAGTAAAAGTTTATGGCTGGACTGCCTGGACATTGGATTTGGTTTGGGCTCTCTTCAATATTAGTTTTAGTTTGGGAAACAGTTTAAAAATGTGGTATACCAAGGTAGACCGCATTTATTGTAGGGGTTTGATGTGTAGATGGGAAGTGTGCCAATTTTGCTTGCAAGAAGTAACTCCTTTGCAACGAGTTTATGCATCACCTTGACTAGTTAGCCTCAGTTGCAAAGTAAAATATGTTAGAACAGAGGTTAAAATCGATTCTTTCTATTTATTTCAATCTTTAAAGTTGCTTGTGGTGGTTGTGAGAGGATGGCTTTAGTGTGATGAGGCAAACTAGGTTGCATATTTTAGATGTTATTTGTACATTTTTCGTATCGAAATGAATAGGATCATTAGCATGTTTATGGGGATTGCGAGCTTTTGCAAATTTCCTACCCAACCCAACCCAATGAATAAATTACAAATAATTCATGAAAGACAGTGGATAATACAACCAATTTCATTAAAATCACATGCTGAAGTTTACTGCATAGAGTTCCTACACCGCCAAAAATTTATGCACATTTCTCAATACATTATGATTATAGCCTCACTCCTCAAACATACCCTCGTCTGACATTTTGAAAGACTCGGTTCCATTAACATGAATCTGTTCAGACAAGTTGCCATCTACATTTCTCAGCAGGCTAAAGTCAAAGTCGTCATCAGAATCAGAGTCTTCGTCCTCATTTGATCCCTGATCTTGCTTGTTATCTGCATTCCTCCGTTCTTCTTCCCTCTCTCTCTTGGCCTGGGCTTTTCTTACTTCTTGTTGCTTGATGCAGTCTTCGTATGACATCTCATACCAAACAGTGCCCTTCCCCACAATTGATTTGTTATGTTGATCTGCTATGCGTTCTAGCCTGCTCTTCTCTGAATTCTTGGGTTCTCCCCAATAATCATAACGATATAAAGGATTTTCAGGATCAAATTGGTCTTTACCAAAGTGACTGGCATCCACATACCTTCCTGGTTCTTCCAATGGCAGACCAAGCGCTTTGCGACTGATAAGATGAAAAACAAGGGAGAAGAAACATTTTGAATAGAAAGATCTGTAATAACAGGGAATCCATTTGAAAACATCAACACAACATTACCAGCTGACGTCTCTAAGCAAGGCTTCTCTTTCCTCAAATGATCTGCGCCAATGCATGGCATCATACTCATCCATCTCGATGTGACGCCTTAATTTGGAAACTTCGTACTCCTCGCCTCTGGCTTTTGCTTCCGCAAATTGTTTATTATGGTGCTGCATCCGAAAAGGTGCAAGCCATATGGGTAATAGAAATTTGAACGATAATTTGAGGGGGGAAATGAGGCATATTCAGTGAACTTATGTTTTGGCGCTTTTGTTTCATTATGCCCAACAAATTTTAAGTGACCCTTACAACGTTGAACTCTCAAACCAGCCATATAATATGTGGTACCAACAGCAACACAAAAACCTTATTTTAAATAAAGGCTGGGGAGGTTGGAAGCTTACCTGACGCTCAGCAAATGCAGCCTCTAAGTCAAGCTCTTTGACACTTACTTTCTGCCAAAGTATCAGAAACAAGAAGTAAATAAAAAAACATAAGCAGCCAGATGCATGCAATCTCATAAAAATATCACTAACCAGAATAGTCTTGGGTAATATTGTGTTCTTATATTTGACTTCTGTATGCTGAACAGAATTTTGTTCATCAAAGTCTTCTTCATCAGTCAACTCTGACAGCTTTTTGCCTTTATATTTATCTGGATTAACCTCCATATCCGTCAAAATCATTTGCTCAGCTGCATTAATCTGCCATAACTGCAAAAGAAATGTAGTAGTTACTAGTTAGTGATGATGTCAGGTAAAGATGGACCAACCAGAGAGAACTTGAATGTGGATGAATGATGAGGGTGGAGACAGGACAAAGGTCATATCCCATGTCCTGAAGGATGATTCTGCACGGCGCATACTTACATTTTCATGAATGTTGTTAAGATAACTAGCATAAGCTTTTAGGAATTATATAAGATTTGACAACATTGATTTGCCAAAATACTCCAATTCCAAAATGGAATAAAATTTTAAACAGAGGTGCATCTAATTAACCTTGCCAACATATGGGTGATCTGACAACAAAGGTTCTTCCTCCGGCTTGTCTCCAGGATCTTTCCTAGGAATGGGAGGCCTTCCACAGTCTCGCTGCAAATTTCAAAATATAAAATCAAGAGAACAACTATGATAAGGTCAACCAATGCTTTTGAAACATTAAATCATTACTGCCACCTTTTTAAATAACCATGAAATTAAGACACTTAACAAAGTCAATTGAACAATCTGGCCTAATTCAATTGAGTTACAATTCTAATATCATGTGCAGAATCCATGATTAAATTACATCATTGTGGAAAGTTACACTTTGCAATCAACTTTGTGAAAACATTTTCAATTAAAAGTTCTTAGATATAGATAAATGTCACGAATCCTTAGAGATCAGTGTTTGTGAAATACTTTTTCTTTAACAAGATTGCAGTCAACTTGCATAACGAGGGAAAGACACAAACCCGTATTTCATCTGGGTTAGTATCGTTACGTTGAAATATTGGTGGGTACTCGAATCTGTTAAAGCTGAAATATAAAACACAAGTTGAATATGATGCCTCAATCTAATCAAAATAAATATCAAATACTTATAGAAAGCTGAATATTGCAAATAGATAATCATACATCAGATGATCTATATTTGGATGGACAAACCGAAGTTCGATCGGAAACCGGAAACGGTAGGGATCTCGCTTTGCCTGCCAAAAAAAAAAATACAAACACTATTAAATAAAATTGATTCAAAAAAATTATGATGATATTTGTACACGAGGGAAACTTAATACTATAGTGAAAAAACTATAATGACTATTCAGATTGCTCAGGAAACATACAATATAGAATCAGACAAATAGACCATGTATCCTAACTAGAGGAATAGTTAAGGGTTCGGTAAAGTGCATGGTTAAAGCGAGAGGGTTGATCTCAGTTACAAAATAAAATAAATAAATAAGAACATGGCCAAAAGCTTCTATCAATCCATCAATACAAAATGTGAAATCTCGTGAATGGTAGTATAAGCCAAGAGCTTTATCTTTGGAACAGTCCAAGTGGCCAAAATAATATACAGTCCAAGTGACAACTAATATAGGAAGTTATCAACTTGGGATTTTAAACACTCACCAAAACTTCAACCATGACATGCATACCCACTTTTATGTGATGGCGGATCCAATACCAGTCATTGTTCTTTATGGGAACCCACCTAGAATACATCATGCTATATGAGTCTTCCAGAAAAAAACACTTGCGAAAATAAATAAATAAAAATAATTGGAACATGCTCAAATAGTAAAACTGGAAGGCAAAAAATATTTAAAGCCTCTAAGTTACTAATGATAACAAGATGAGTGTGCTGGTTATATGGCAACACTATGACAGTAAATAAAATATGCAATAATTGATGGCTTCTGGAGAGAAAACATCACATTTTGAAATTTTACACAGAAGGACTGTTTGAAAATAAAATAGAATAGTGTCGACATCCTTCCAATAACCATGCCAAACAAGAGAGATTATGGTTATTATCTTCTAAATAAACTACTGTTCCTTTTTCTCTAGTAAGACCGTAAGAGAATGGATCCAATATCTCAACTCAAATGCTTTAAATAGTCCCAAGTATGAAGTATATCTGTCTCTTAAGGCTTGACCTCGTTCATGGTTGTTGATGCCAACAGATTAGAGCATCTAAGTGCTATGGATGCTCATAAGTTGCTTTTCCCATTTTAGAAAATTCATCTTGTTTTTGTATACTAATTCCCTACATTTTGTTCATGTATGCATTAAATAACCTTTTACTTTCTAAACTTATAGCTAATCAATTAGCAACATCATGATAGTGGAAGCAACATGTTCACTTGAGTGTGTATTCCAAAATATTAAGCAAATTAACATCCTGAACAGAAAGGACTCGAAGAATTCTAAAAAGAACAATGCGAAAATTGGTAGTTACCCCTCATATACGCCGCCAATGTCAACAAATGCCCCTTGATAGAGATGCAAAGTTGTCACCATCCCTTCACAAATCTGCATAGAAGAAATTCTACGTAATTAATATTATCATAATAACAAATAGTATATGTGAAAAGTGCTGTTAGGCATTTACAATTGCCTGCATCTCAATTATACACATTCAGGTAAGTTTTGGTTCTTGTTGGAAAAAATGTTTCGAAACATATGTAGGCATGGAGATAAAACAGAGCCAACCAAACCATGAATTACATAAGGATCATCTATTAAGTTATTAATACTATATAACTGTTCAAATTAGGACATCATAACAGGTGAACATGAAAATTCAGTCATCATTATTAAACGGAAGAAAATCATTGCAAACCACTAAAGCATAGAGTTGGTCAGCGGCTGAGAATTGCAACCAAGTTTCATGATCAGACTTGAAACGGTCACTACAAAGAGCTACCAGAAAATCATCAGGAGCCTTCTACCATGAAATTAGTTTCCCCAAAATTGGTTTTCAATGATATGCCCTTACCCTATAAGCCACTTGAACTCATAAATCATAATCAGCAGGTTGGTAATGCAAGCATCCTAACACCTAAAAACACTTGCAGTATATGCAATCTTGGAAAATTGACAACAGGTAAAGTGTCTAGAAGACAAAATTGCAGCATTAATCAAAATGAAAAACAGGAGCTAGAGGGCTTACTTGACCAGGATAATAGAATGGAAGCTCATACTGCAGAAAACATTAAAAAATCCAAACAGTGAGCACCATGTTGTAATGTTCCTAAATTGAAAGAAACAAAAAATTTGCTACTTCATCCAATCCTACCATGCCCTCCTTGTAGTCTTTCCCTCTTTTCCTCCTACCAGGGTGATAATCTTGGTCATGCTGTCACATTGACACAAAAACACACTTATCAGCAATCAACATAACTCCAAACAACAACAAAGTCATACACAGGATGAAACCAGAGTACGTAGGGGGAACATTTAGGTAAACTTACTGGAAAAAGAAAATTAGATATCTCGCCGGGGGGGGGGGGGGGGGGTTTGTGGTGGAGAAAGGAGAGTCAATTTCCTTTTTAGCTGTTTCTCACAAAAAGCACATTATTATACTACTTTTTTACATATTTATCTATGATTCATTTTTTATCCCAAGCACTAGTATCCAAAGTTCTAAATGCCATAACCAAATAGGCTGCAACTAATCTTGGTCAAGGCATCCACCATGAGGTAAAGGTCTTCACCCAGAGAATTCATTTAAACAGAATAAGTATTTAATCACTTGATCCATGGACTCAATCTTTATCATGAATTATAAGCTTCAACTTATTTTAAATAAATCTTTTAAAATAATCAGTATTTGGATTTCTCTCTTACTTTTTCTTTTTGCATTACAGAAGCTGAAAATAGTAGCATAGAAAAATCAATTTTCAGTTTTTGCAATCACATAAAACATTTGGGTTATAGAATCATTTTCTCCAAAGCAGAACAAAGCACAACCTATATATCAATATCATGAACACTTAAAGCAAGTAACATTTGGATTGAATTGGTAAGAAAACAAAAATACCAGATAAGATTCCTCCTCCAACCTATCCCTATTAGCTTCAACCCATTCCTCATACTGCTTCAAGAACACCTTGTACCTATCCAATGCAAGCCCACCAGTATCATAGTCTTCATCCACAATCACACCACCGTCAAGTTGTTCCAAACTCACTCTCCTGGCCAGCATCTTATGCGCCTCCCTCATGAACGCCAGCTCCTCCCTATCCACCTCCCATCCCCGCGGCGGCCAATCCCTCGGCGGCACCAAGCGCACCACCATAGGACCCGCCCAAAGCGTCTCAATAGGCTCCGGAATCTCCCCTTTGATCTCAAACTGCTTCTCAGAGAATTCGTCCTCGTCCATCCCCAATTCCTCCATCTTCTTCTTCCTGTAGCTAGGGCTCAGCATGTTGAACGCTTCAATGGCTTCGGGAGTTTTCAGAGGTACCTCTTCGCCTTCGTTGAGGCTCTTCCGGGCGAAATTGGCTTCGGGAGTGAGGATTTCCTCCCATGGCGCCCAACCGCGGTCGATCCAGTTTCGGCGGCGAGCTTCGTCTTCGGTTTCTTTGTTCCTGTGGACGAAGTTTTCGGGTAAGATTTCGTCGACCGGGAACTCGTCGGAGGCGAAGCATTTGAGGGGAGGGTGGTGGCGGTGGAGGCGCAGAGGCGGTGGCGGATGACGGTATCGAGGGTGGAATGAAGAGGTTGAAGGAGGGTTTAAGGGTTTAGGGAAAGTGAAGAAAAAGAGATAAGGTGATTCAAGGCTTTGCATTTTTGCTGCAGAGTCTGTAGTGTATTACTCACTCACTCACTCTATCCACTTTTCACTTCTTCTCAACTGAATTTTTATGCAATTTCTCCCATTTTTTGTTTTATTTTGAAGAAATTGAAGAAGAAAATTATTTGTACAATTTTATATGGTGGATGATAGGAGTGGATCTTCTCTGGTGAAAAAAAAAAATAGATAGTGTTCAGTATTTGATTTTATCCTTTGTTTTTTCTCTTCTATTTAATTTTAGTCCCATTTATAAAATTAAAGGTAAGATATCACATTTTATTCTCTCAATGTTAAAAAAAATGGAGAGAATCCATTTCCGTAGACAATGATATCTTTCTACCAAAACAATATTATTAATATATCTTACCAAATATACTTGATTAACCATCTAAAAATTTATAATATAATTTTGATGTGAAAATCTCATTATCAGAATATTTTTTTTAATTAGAACTTTAGTGTTATTTTTTTAAAATATTGTGTTATCCTAAAATAATAAAAATTCTAGTATTTTTTACATAATTAGATACTTAATAAAAAATCATGTACATACTTATTTAAAATGATTTCCAAATATTTTTTTATCTCTTTTTTTTCTTCCTTTAACACGTTTTTTTTTTTTTTGAAAAATTTACAAAACACCAGAAAATTTATATTTTTTATTTTGAATTTTCTTCTTTGCGGACAAACTACGTTTCCTTTATTTTCAAAATTTATGTAATGCTTTACAGCCCATGACCTCAAGGAATAAAAAGAAAAAGTAAGAAGGAATTTGGGAATTGATAGAATAAAGAGATAAGGAGAGAGATGGGAGGTAGGTGATAATAGAAGAAAGGTATCTGATTCTTGAATGTAACTTGAGTTTGTTTCCAAAGGTGAAAATGATTTGTCCTTGTTATTATAATGAGGCATTCAAGGGTTCAGCTAGGACATAAAACATGGTCTGAGCCAAAACTCCAGATTCACCACCTGAATCTGAAGTATTATAAAAGGATAAGGTGATGACTTGAATGAATATTGCTTGCTCCAAATTTCTGAACCATTAGACAGAAGATGCCCCAATCGGTTGTGTACCTGAATAAAATATATTTGACGAAAGAAATTATGAAACAAACTCTTCCCGTTACTCAGTTTGCTATCTACATATATGGATATCAATAAGCGTACACTTTAATTTGTGAGTAAGGTTAAATAAACAATAAAATTCAAGATACACAAGCTAATGTTCCAGCAGGAGATTGCATTGGAGTCTTTCCCTTAATACTCCACTCAATAAATGGTGTAGCTTCATTTATGTCATATCCACTTAATAGATCAAGTGTCTAAAGAGTATGGTACTGAATTTTATCATGATGATTCATATAAATGGCATGTATCACTTCACTCACTATGCTCAACTAATATTAAGTCATCCCAAGATTTCCCTTGATCAACGGTTAGCAATTTCATAAAATAAAAATCATATACATATTCTGAATCAAGATAATAATCAGCTGTTTTTGTAAACAGCAAATGCTAGATCAAAATTTCCTGTCTTTGTATCACAAATTTGTACCGGCACAAACATTCAAATGGATAAGATCAGCATTCAGCAGGGTACCACTTTGAAGTAGTTAATCATAAAGAGATTAATGAATAACATACTAACCTTTATTAACAAAATAACAATAATAATTAAAAAAAAAGCCGAATAAATAAAATATTTGATACTTTTTCGGTTAATGCAGGTGATTGCTTGTTCAAGCATCCCATCTTGTGTTGAATTCTTTGCAATACTGAGGAACAGAGTAAGAACATTACCTGAAATCATCTGCAGATTGGCGAGGGTGACGAAACAAGAAGAATCATACTGCCTCTAAGGATCAATTATCAAAACAATACCTCCATATATATGAATATATTGAAAGTGAGGAGTGGACTTGAAGTAGCAGTAGGGCAACTTGTTAAATGCATCTTCCACCTACCTACCAAGCTTGGCTTTTTAATTTGCTTACATTGACAAGTTATTTATTTTCACCCTAGGGAGGAATCAGGCTTCCAATTGTTGCGATTAACAGACTTTACTAATAAATAATTCTTCATGAGATTGAAGGTTTTTTTGTCACGATACAAAGTATATTTCAACAATTTTCATGGATGAAACTTACCAGTTTTGCATGACCTATCCAATATGATATATCCATTTTCATCTCCAGCACACTTAAAAAATAAACAAATAAATAAATAAAAAGAAAACTCAAAAGATATTTGGTTAATCTGGTTCAGATTCATTGCATCATTACTTGATCTGATTTTATTATTAAATTTCATACATTGAGTTTGATGTCACCCAAATCAAATCGAGCAGCTTCTTGAGGCTCATATCAATCAACTTGGATCCAGAATGACCATACCTAACGGTAAATCCAGCCACCAGGTTCGGGTCAATAACTGTCTTGATTCTAACGTTCTTATTAACCCCGTTAACTTGTGCACTTGCTTTGCTATCTGTGCTAAGTGCTGTGACTCAAGCTTCACCACTGAACTCACCACAGCCATTTCTATATCTGTGAGTGTGTTGTACACGAACTCATACTCCTTCACAATCTCCTTCAACAGCCCCATGCGCTTCGTATCAACGAGAATGTTCAGAAAGTTGCGCGTGTGGAAGATTGAAAGTTATTCAATTCTTTCAGATTATATAGGGTAAAAATGACATGGAAAGTTGAAGAGGAAAGCATGCTAGAGTGAGGAATCATGAAGAAATTTGGAGCTTGGAATTCTGCTGGTTCTGCATACGCGAGCACCTGGTCGCGTACGCGAGCTATGGATTGAATCTTGTTAATTTCAGTGTTTATTACTTTAATTGTAGTTTTTTCATTCTAATTTTGCTTAAATATTTTACTAGTAGTTTCATTTTAGTTTATCTCTTTGTTTCAATTTGTGAAGCTTGTTAATTTTAATATTTTATCATCGCATTGATGTTTTTATGTTTCAATAGTTTTATTTTAGTTATTATTATTGATAATTGTTAGGGAGTAGTTTTAATTTGGGTTAAATACTTTCTTCGTTCATAAGATTTGAGATTAAAATTAAAATCGTCTCTAACCTTTTTTTTGTTATTAAAATCATCATAACGTTACAAAACATTATAAAATCATCTTTTTTTATTTTAATTTTATTCTTTTTATCAAATTATCTTTAATAATTAAAATAAATAATAAAAATAATATTAAAAAATAAAAACAAAATCCTCGCTCGCGCCTGCAGCCCCACTCCTGTATCTCTTCCAATTCCCTTTCGTCTTTTCCCATCCCCTTCCTCGTAACCCCCCCCCCCCCAACCTGCACCCCCACTCTCGTATCTCTTCCCTTTCTTTTCTCCCCATCTCCTTTCTCATACCCCTATTTTCGAAACCCCTAAATCCCAATTCTTCTTATCTCTCTTTTTGCTGTCCTATTATCTTTGTCTTTGCCTCCTTCTCCACCTTTTTCTTCCTCTCCATCACCAACCTCAACCCTTCTTCCATTTGGCGTTAGCCTCACCTTCCTCAGCCACCCACCAACGACAACCATGTTGGCATCGATCTCAACGACGTCGTTTTAGCTCTGGCCGCTGCCATCACGTTGTTCTCCATCACTGTCGTTTCTTTCCTCGTCAGTAGCAGTAGCTTCCCACACGTCGTTTCTCTTCTTTCCCTCAACTGCGACGGCAACGGATGGCAGCAACACTACTCCTCTTTTGAGTTCTCTGTTTCTATCTTCGTTCTTCCTTTTTTTTGAAGAACATAAAATCATCTCTTTTTTTTTTTTAATTTTTTTAATGTCTGTTGTTGCTGATTTTAGATCTGAAATTGTTGTTAATGATTATTGAATTATTGTTTAATCTAAAATTTTTGTTGATTTATTTTGTGGATGATTTATTTTGGGACTGTTGTTGTTGCTGAAAGAAAAGTGTTAGGAGTAATGAATGGGTGATAATAATCTAGGATGATAAACGAGTAATAGAGATAAAGGAGTGTTGGTTATGGTGGCAGTGGTCATGGTGGTGAGGAAAGGGAGAGGGAGGAGATGCGAAGCAATGATGATGATGTGAAGTTAATGACGAGGGTGTGGAGATTTTTTTATTATTTTTGTTTAAGGGTAAAATTGTCTAAAAAAAATATTGTTTATAGACAAAAGGACAATTTTATAACGTTTTGTAATGTTGAAGATTATTTTAATAATAAAAAGAGGTCGGGAACGATTTTGATTTTGGCCTCAAAACTTAAGGACAAAAAAAGTACTTATCCCTTTTAATTTCCATTTAATTTTGCAATTTAATTATGTCTTTGACTATTGCATATCAAGTGTTTGATGAAATGTCTTCTTTGATTATAGGAGTAGTTTTTCATACTCTTGGTTTAGGTTAAAGAAATTGAGTGACCTTGAGTCATTGAGTCTAATTGAATTGATGATTTAGGAGTCCTTATTAGCCAAGTTGATACTCATTGACACTAATCTTCTACTAAATTAATTAGTAGCTAAATTGGGACTTATGGGTTGATATTAACTAAGCCTATTTGACATATTCCAATTTTAGAAGTAAACTTAATAGGATTAACTCCTCATAATTGTCAATATATGGTTATTAGACAAGGATAGTAATCTCAATTCCAATACCTTAGCCAAGAGTTCTTTTGCCATTTGTACTTGAAAACCCAAAAATCCCATTCACTTAATTCTAGTCTTAGTTATAGTTAGTTAGTTTAGTTAGCTTTAGAGTAGAATTAGATTCATACATTGATTTGTTAGATTGCCATCCATTTAGGTATTGCTTTAATTGCTTGAATTTAATTTCTTATTATTTAAGTTTTTTGCATGTCAAGTTTATTAGTTTAAATTCTTGCTTATGTCTTTCAACTCTAGAATTCTAGCCAATTTAAATATACACGATTATCCATTTTTGTGGGAATGATCCGGGAGTAATACTCTCAGTTATTTTTATTGAGTTGAACTTGTGACAACCAAATTAAACTTTGATTGAAAGCTAGTTGTCGATTTGGAACTACACTTGCAACGCAATCTTCATTGATAAATTCTAGACCGACAATTGGCCCCATCACCCCACAGACGGCGCCAATATACAAAAAGTCTCTGGTACGGGTTGTGAGATGGATCGGGGACTTTCGCCGGATTATCTGACTAAGCAATGGGGATGGGTACCTGCAAAGACACTCCGACGCTCAAGTCAGAATGAATCTAAGAGGTGTAGGGTGTGAGGAATGAGTGATTACTTGAAGGGGCCTCTGGCTTCCCTTTATATAGCTGGTGGTAGTTATATCATCTTACCTTATCTGACTAAGATACTTTATTTGACTAAGATAAGGGACGTATTTGAATTCGAATGTCTGGTAGTAGTTATCTCATCTTATCTTATTTGACTAGGATAAGAGAGGTATTTAAATTCGAATGTTGTTAGATATTGTAGGGCCGTTTTAGGCCGATAAAAGGAGGTCAAAACCCCGAATAACCGGATCGGAGGCCGTTCCAGTGTGAAACCCAAAAAATGGGTCCGTAACATTTTTCAAAATTTTCTTCCTTTTTTTCGAATAATCTCAAAATGTGTTTGATATACATGACAACAAGAAGAAGAATCAGAACCCATCCAAACCACAACAACACTTAGGTAAAGCAAAAGTAGTGGCGAACTGCTGGCCAGAGAGGAGAGCAACAACGAAGGAGAAGGACCAACGCAGCTCAACCAACCAAATCTGGAACTAGGTGAGGAGATTGAAACTGGTAGTCGAAAGGAAGCAAAACAGAGGCGAAGAACGAGGCGGTCTGACATGGAGAAGAATGAGGCGTCAAGTGGCGAAGAAGCATGAACGATTAGGGCAAGCGAGCAACGCCGAGCCATTCGACCTCTGGCATGGTGGTGACAGAGGGATGATGGTGGTCCAGTAAAAAAGGGACAGAGGAAGTGAAAGTGTGAAGGAGGTGGCAAAATCTGAAAGGGAGGAAAACTTTAGGATTTTTTTAAACTAAAATAAAAAATCTTTAATTTCAAAAAAAAATTATTCTATCTTTAATTTTTAAAATTTATTTTTTTTTTTTGTTTAGAAGAAGCTTCCCTAACCATGGGCAAACTTTACATAATGCGTAAAAATCGCCTAATCTTCAACGAATTTTATCTTATTCATCCAATTAAATACATGTTATACAAGAATGATACTTTTTGTAAATAAAAATGTCATCTACCTCCATTAAATATTTATAATGATTTTTTTTTTCAATTTTTAAGTGTGTTATTGACCATTGGCATATACTATAAAATTTTTTAAGCCGACTCTTAACTATTTTTTTTATTATGTTCACTCTTATTCTTTCATTTTACACCATATTAAATATCTACTATACTATAATAAAATATATTAATGAGAATAAAGGTGAACATAATAAAAATAAGGATGAACATAACAAAAATAAATAAAAAATGATTAAGAATATGGTTTAAAGAATTTTATAGTATATGTCAATGGTCAATAATACACATAGAAAATGAAAAAAAAATTATTATAGATTAGATAAAAATAGATGACATTTTTATTTACAAAAATTATCATCTTTTTATTTGTAACATGTATTTAATTGGACAAATGTAATAAAATTTGTCAAGGATTAGACGAATTTTAGGCATTGTGAAAGTTTGTCTAGGGTTGGACAAATTTCTTTTAAACAAAAAAGATTGAATTTTGGACACTAAAGATAGAATAATTTTTTTCTTAAATTAAAAATTTTTATTTTAGTTTAAAAAAATCCGGAAAGTCATATATATATATATATACGGTTTTAAAATACACATAAATCGCTAATGGAGTTCCGCGGCTTACGTTGATAACGAATTTGACAAGAAATCGTAGTAGGGGTTTCACAGTTACTATGTGAATGGGAAATAAGCATAAATAATGGAAGGGTCCAGTGGTTTATGCTTACATCAAGTTCCACTACATATAATTAACCCAAATTTAGAAGTTATTCGCCATCATTTAGATATATTATTTGTTGCATTGCAAATATCTATTTAGGTTTATGATTGGGTTCCATTCTTTTTTCATCAAGTATTAATGGATTTATAAACATTTAATAACATGAATTTGGGTGTCTGAACTCTAATCTCATTGTATTTATTACAATGCAGGAAGGTGATTATGAGATGATATATATTGACAGAGCATTTAAAGTGGCCATTGCTCTTTTTTCTCTTTCTATGCTTGGAGATTATGATGATAAATTGATAATGATGTTACTATTTGAAATAGAGAGCTTGTGATGGATTATTTTGGATTTAGATGCTCTCCAGGAATTAAAGTAAGGTATTTTGTATATAAAGGATCAAAGTATCTTCTTGTGAATATCAGCAAATGTAGCATCAAAGTTTTTCCTCTTATAAATATATAAACATTTATTCCACATTTGAACCTAAAATGTTATCAAAAAAAAGAGACAAATGTATTTTATAGTTTTTGGATTTGGGTGAGGTAACTGAAGGATCATGTGTGAATTATAACTTGTGAGTTAATACTTACTATTTATGAATTTTTTCTACTCCAATATTATGATAGATTCATTGACATAGAAATTTGCTTCAAAGGGTGATCATCATCACCATTAATATGATATAGAGAAGTTAATCAATCAAGTTCACGTTTATATAGTCATAAGATTGTCACCATGAATGCATACATGCCACGTCATCACTCACCGGTCACCATGATTTATATGCAAACTTTTCAAAAGAATGCAAACATTCTCATTTCTCTATAACTTCATGCTATGCTCTTAAGTCTTAACTAACTCCTCTCTCTGTGTATTTATATGCTTCTATTATTATATTGCCATCAAAGATAAAAGGTGTTCATGTAAAAGAGTTAGTTAGAATGTACTTATTCACATAGAAATTATGGAAACCCTATCATGGTTTGCGGAATCCCCTCTCGCGGTTTACATAATTTTATAGAAAGTTATATTTTCGTATCCAAACTGCAAAAATTGTATTTCCGTAATTTAGAATCTAAATATTTTATTTTAGTAATTTGCCCATATATATATATATATGGAGTGAAAAAGATGGATTGATTGGCGTGTGACACATGAAATGAGTGACTGATTTATGTTAGACTATATGTATGGTATAAAAATACAAATAGAAGACAAATAAATCTCTTATCAAACTAAAATACAAGTAAATATCTGACTTATATAAATAGAAGGCACAAATTTTTCTAACAGATGGTTTGAATTCAGTACAGAAAAATCTATATCTCCCTTATTTACAAAAGTTAGAAATTTATTTATATTTAAGATAAAAGATTAAAAACTTATTTTTTATTTTCTTTAAAATTTTATATCACCGCTCGATGATAACCAACCAGAACGTATTGACCCATTAAACTAAATAATTTCAGACGGTCAGGTAGATTTATTTTCATGCTAATTTTAAGTTATATGAGCGGAAACAAATATATTATCATGATGTATAGTGTAGTATGCCCAAGTGCATGTGAAAACCACATTAGTGATGTGATATGCAATCATCCTCGAAAATTATAAGCGAGGTTAATATGCATGCAAAATGGCCAAAAAATATATGCAAGTATAAAAGAAATGGAACATTTTAATTTTACAAGGTGCAATCACATGGAGAATTACAACATCTACCTCAAGGGAACAAAGCAAAGGAAGTATAACCCACAAAATTTAGGGTGAAGAGGAAATGTGTTAACGTAATTTCCCAAAGTTAGTAAGGTTTACCGTATAAACCAAGCAAGGATTTCTCCCTCTCTTCTACTCTTTTCCTTGCAGCTTCTCTTGCCTTAAGAGCTGCTTTCTCTTCTTCGGAGATAACCTTGGCTTTGGACTTCTCTTCAGGTCTCTTTCTCTTGCCAACAGTAAGAGATGAAGGGGCACCCTTCACATTTCTTTTGGGATTCAAAGAAGAACTAACAATTGGCCCTGGTGAAGGTCCATTTTGAGATTTATTTTCTGTTTTCTTTTCAATTGATTTTGATTGTGAAGTTGACAAAGACTTTGAATTTGATCCACTGATCCCAGCATTTGACAAAAACTGAGGTGAGGCATATGCTTCTTCCTGAGTCACCCACTTCCCTGTTGAAATTTCATTGAGTAAAGGTCCCATCCATAACTAATAGGGTAAATTACTTGAAGGCGATATTGCAGACGACACCCTTTCATTTTAAATAATCTATGATATTGACTTATAGAAATCATGTGTAATGTCACTTAATCACAGACGAAATCAAATAATCAATATAATATTACTTCATATAGTAAAATGAGAAAAGGAGAAGAATAAGACCCAAACCTATAGCATCAGAATAGTAAAACCCTGATTTTGGATCATAGCAAAATCCATTTGTTTTATGGTAGTAGTAACCTGAACTGTCATCGAACTGCCATTCTGCAAATTATGCAGTCAACTTCAGGTATGCATAAAATAGAATTGCATGACAAAATACGCTTGAAACTCGCAATGCATAGTTACATGAGTTGAGTATATAAAGCTAAGTGGATATTTTATCATGCTTAACAGCAGCAAAAATGTATTTTTGTTTAAATCTCAACTCAACAAAAAACGATACACAGTATGAGAAAAGGCAAAGCAGTTCCAAATTTCTCTAAGGGGAAAAAGGTTAATAGTTATTCGACTAATTTTTCTATTTCATTGATCTTGGTGTGACATGAAAACATATCTAATTTTCTACATTATCTAGTAAGTTTCCTGAAACACAACACAGTACTCTTAATTCTTGAAGGATAGTTAACTTGGTCTTTTATTTATAATCTACAGATAACTATGTCTGCTCAATCTACCACAGATGGTTGATTGATTATACAAGAAATTGCAAATGTTAAATAGACAGTTTTTATTTCCTTATCTTTTATTTATGGAGTTAATTCTGGGATACCCATAGAATGCTATCAGACTATGCTAATTAATTATTAATAGTCCTGTATCAAGAAAATAAATAAACAAAAACTCATAGTTACAACCTTCGTCATCCAACTCATGAGATTCTCTGGTTTCCTCAAACTTTGCTTTATCCTTTTGATAGCTGCGTTGTGCTTTCTGCAAAAGAAAACACAGATATAACAAAAGTTATACATCTGATCTGAGTGTAAATGTATATAAAACATTAGCACTTGTCCAGATATTTCCAAATCCTGGACAACCTATATTTTTGAGTTCCTAATCCGTAGTTGCTAAAATTGTATAGTCCCTTTGGAATTTGAAGACTGTTCTGAAATCAGGTCTTATATTTGGACTATAAGCAATGGTATATATGTGGAATTGTGAGTTATGCATCATGTGGATCACATAAGATACTGTTTATTATCATAAATCATGGTCGTAGACAAGCTATTAAAACTAAGTTATGAAAATGGTTTTGTATATAATTTTCTAACCCCATCTGATATCTATCTATCGGACAGTCCTCAATCTGATTTACTCTTATTACTAAAGAACCAACTAAGGTGATTTTATCATCTTTCTTTTCTAACTTTTTCACAACAAGTGCTATCTCATCTCTCTCAAATACAATGATTACTAAAATTCACAAGCAAGCTTTCCAGTGAAACTAGACAAAAGGCATATACATAGAAATAAATCATACGCTTTCTGTATCAGAAGCTAGTATATACTCAAAGGGTTTTCGAAACAGTGGAAGAAAGAGCCAGGTAAGCATCATTTTAACCAATAAGAGAAGTGTAAAAAGATCTTACCGCTTCAATTTGCTCGAGGGCGCGAGCTGTTTCCTTCTGCTCTTTCTCCTTAGCAACATTCTCCTTTCGCATAACAGCTAGCCTCTTGGCGACATTATCTTTGTGGCGTTGACCAAGTTCATGATTTCTAATGCTCGAAGGATTGTTCGATATATAAATTTTACAAAAGTCACACCATTTATTACCTTGGCTCACCCAGTACTGATAACAAAAAAAAAAGGTAATCAATAACAAAGTGCCTCCAATCAAAATCCATTACAACTCACAAGTCTAACTTACACACGTCATAAAAGTGAACAAACCATCACATCTCAATAATACACATTAATATTTGCATCCTTCCGTAACGAAGGAAGCAGAATCATATAATGCAAACAATAGAACAACCTTCAGTTGAAATAATTTGTTGACTTGACAACATTAGCAATCAAAAGTCATATCATATTAACAATGTAGTGAAATGCACACAGCTTACAGTTTCATCAAACTACACTTCTTTGGATTATTATAATTTACAAAAGCAAAATACTAAATAGGTACCAAAGCTGCCACATCTAGTATCACAACTGAGAATTACGGCGGAAAAGTAATTTTGAGTGCGGGAACATAGAACGTAAATTTAAAAGAAAATCATAGAGAAAGTTAAAGCATGGAATATAATTAGGGAAACTAAAGTAATAAAAATTAGGTGTTTACTTCCGTCATGGCAGCAAATTAGGGTTCCGAATAGGAAGGTATGAAGAGATTTCGGAGATGTAGGTTAAGCTCTGAAAAGCTGGGATTGGTTGGAACTTTGAAATTAGGCGTCCCTAAATGTCTTCAACTTTCAAAACGTCGACAACGAAGAAGATGAGCTCGAAAACTCGGTCAGAGACGTCGGATCAGAGACACTGCAACGACGGAAACGAACAACTGCAACGGAACCCACAAACTTTTTAATGGGCTTCTATGCTAAAAAGTTCCATCTCGGTGCTCCGCATTTTAATATTGTATGGGCTGATCTAGGCCCAAAATTAGATTAGTAATATAATTCTAGCATTCCAGACGCCAACTAAAAACACAGGAAGAGAGAGTTTTCTAGGCCCAAAAAAAATGTTAAGACTTAAACGCCTTCTTCTTCCATTTGACCTCCACGGTTGGGTTGCCAAAGAAGTGGAACACCTGTAGATCCGAGAAGATCTTGTCGATTTCCTCATTGTCGGTGGTGGTGACATTGTGGGTGTCGTTGGCAAGGGAGGGCGTAGCTTGCGCGGCAGTGGAAACCATGCGGGCACCAAGAGCTCCAACGGCGCGGCCGGGCGGATCTTGGAGTTTGGATTCAATGGAGTAAGATAATTGGCTCCTATGAATACGTGGACATGATTTGGTGTAACGGGAATATCCTTTTGTGTGGATTAACTACTAACTTGGTATTAAATAAATATAACCGTGGATAAAATATTTTTTAAAATATATTATTTAAAAATATAATAAAAATAATTAACAAATATTATATTTTTAATAAATAATAAAAAATTATATTTAATAAATAATTTATTTGATCTGAATTTTTTAAAGACATTTGAATAAATATTTAAGATATATATAAAAAAAGTTTGTAAAAAAATTAATCTCTAAATTTTCTTTTTATGTTTCAAACAAATATAGTCATTTACACTAAAAAAATTCACTTTACCTAAAATTATAAAATTTTAAAAATAAAAAATTTATTTTTTTAATAATAATTATAAAAATTTTATTTTTAAATTTTTTTAGAATATATATTTAATATTTAATATTTTTATTACGTTTTTAAATTTTTGAGAGCTTATTTATTGTTAGCTTATTTTAAAACTAAAGATAGTTTACTTTATTTGAAAATATTAGATTAAAAATGTATTATTGAATTATTAGACTCAAAGTGGACTAATAACTAATATCGACAAAAAATAATAAATTTTTTCAACTCTTAAATTTTTTTGTTTGAATATAACATTTTTTATGAATAATATATAGTATCAATTAATATATTTATTATTATTAAATATAATTGTTACGGTGGGTAACCGGAGATAAATAAGATGGATGGCGTTGGGGGCCCAAATGTACGAAAGAGGAGGACTCCGAATGGATCAGCAACTCGAGAAGCTCCGTCCGACTTGTTCGTGTGGATGAATGATGCCTAAGTTAGCAAGAGTGTAAGCAGGTCTAGAGAGTATTGGGCTTAGAGATACCTGAGGGGTGTCAGTGTATTTATAGTGGTGAGCCAATAACCACCGTTGGTGTAGTGCCGTATCTTTAGGATATTAACCGCCCCCATTATCTTGGGAGGTTAAGATATGGCTTTAGGAAGCGGTTAGAGAGATTTTAGGGGCGGTTACTCATTTGAATGAGTGTTTATCTGCCAGCTAATCTCATGCCCGACTTCCTTAAGGCAAGTCGTGGTCGATACCGACGGTACTTTAGCTAGGCTTAATCCTTTAGATTAGGCCTTTTATTTGGACCTGGGCCTTTGACATTGGGTCAGGGTATGAACAATAATATATATAAAATCTAAATTAATATCAATAAATTAAAATTCTTATCTCTTTGTTTAATAATTAATAAGAATATATTGATAGAAAATCATATTGGTAGAAATCTAAATTAATACTGTATTTACTAATAACTAACATGTATATATGAATGACATTTGTGTGGAAACAAATCATTTTGATAAATATACATGCTATGCAGAAATGTGTGCTGAAAACTTTGAAAGATACCAAAAAGAAATTTTGACTAAATGGCGCATAATCGGCCGACATCTTTTTTCCCCGGATCCCATATGGCCACATCCCCTTCATCTCTCTTCTTCCCTCCTTCCTAACAACTATGAATTCTCTCTTCTCCGTTGGACAACCATGAGTTCTCTCTTCTCCGTTGGTGACCTCTCATTTTCTCCATTTGCCATCTTTTCTCCTACAAAGTTTTTAGTTTTACTCTGATTTTGGTGTGTCTATGCATATATCTTTATATATATTTTTAGAACTCATGTTGTTTTAGCTGGTTCAATCTGTGGACTATACTTGTGAGTGAGGAAATGTTAAATTGATGATTTTGAACACGAACCATACATGCTATACACGACCACCTAATTTAATTTGTTTAAAATATCTAGTCTTACTAATTTACTATATTACATTTTTAGAAAATTAATATACTCTTTTAATTTTATTATGACAATTTTAATATACTCATTTGTTTAAAATAATTTCATCTATTCATACAATTTTTAATAAAATTATTTTGTGTGTGTTTATCTTTCATAGATTACCTAAGAATTCAACAATTGATATGAATTTGTGTCTATTTTTCGTGATAAAATAACCAATGTTGGATATGTGCATAATCTCTAAGTGGTTTGTGACCCGACTCACATTAAATAATGCTATGAAAGAATAATTTAAAATTATTTTATTTAACTTAATAAATATAATTTCATAGGTGTAATATGTATAATTACATATTTATAACCTTTAATATTATAAGTTATTCTGAGTAATTATTAAATACAAACAAAAGGCAAAAAAAAAAAAAACAGTGAGATCGAATTTTGTTGTATGTTAATTAATTTGAAATTGGGTGCACGCAGTCTGTTGATTTATTGAAAAAAATGGTGAACATAAATGCCAAGAAATGGTAAAGATTAAGCTCGACCCTTTCATCCTCCAAGATGAGAGAGCCTTGGCTGTTGGCTTGGCAAGTAGATCAGTGTGAAATTTCCAAAGAAATGGTGGATCCTCTAGAAGAAGTAAATACATCATCAATCCCTGCAAATTGCAAGACCTTCTTGGAACCCTAACAGCAACAATTCTAAAACCACGAGGAGCAGGCACCATACGGACAGTGACGGAACCACAATTTTCGGTGACCTTGCAGAGAACGGTGTGTGGCTTTCCAATCTTGTTACCCCAATAACCTCTCCTCACAGGAATCACCGAAAGTTTTGCCAATATAATGGCACTGCAAATGGCAGTTGCCATCTCCTTGCTGCACTTAACACCGAGTCTGACGTGACCGTTGGTATCACCGACAACGACGAAGGGCTTGAAACGGGTTTTTTGACCGGCACGTGTTTGTTTCTAAACGGGCATGATCTTCATGACTTCATCCTTCAAAGAAGGACCAACCAATGTGTCAACGATTTGGTGCTCCTTGACTGGGAGATAGCGGAGGTAGATTTGTTCGAGGCTACTGATCTTTCCCCCTTTCATGAGGCGACCCAGCTTCGTCACTGGAACCTACTTCTCCTCTTCCTTGCGGCATCCACCGCCCCTGCAATGCCCACCGCTGCCCTGTTGCCCCGACCACTGCAGCCTCTGAAGCCATGCTCGAATCTGCCACGATCTCCGCTGCGGCGTTCAGCCATTGATGAGATGAGAGAGAAAGATAAATGTAGGGTTTGAAATTGGGAGAACGATGGTGTGAAATAAAATTAAAGGATAGGGTTAGGTTATATTAAAGATTAATTTAAAAATTTTATTTAATTTTTTAAAATTTGGTTAATTGTATGTAAAAATTTATCTTTTATAGATATAACTTTAATTTTTATTTTTTATGGATACTCTTTCATATCATAGGTAGCATATATATATATATATATATATATATATATATATATATATATATATATTTAAAAATAATTATTTAATTTTTAAAAATTTAAAATTTTACCGAATGGTGGTGGTAGTAGTGAAGTGAAGTGGCTAATTTTTTTTTATATGAGACTAAGTTTGGTGTAACGTTGGATTATGGAATTTGGGGGAGTTTTACACGGCGTTCAGGTGAAGGGAAGAAATCGAACGGTCCGATTTATTGCAGTTGAAAGGGAACACAAATCGGACCGTCCGATTTGTGGTTTATGGAAGGCAGTGCATGGAAATCGGACCCACCGATTTCATGCTTTATATTCAAATTTTTTTAGGTCCAAAGAAATCGGACCAAGCGATTTCTTTACAAGTTATAAAATCGGACCCAGCAATTTCTAAACCATCACACTTGCGTAAAGCACCATGTACTCTCATACTCATGTGATACTCCATCTTCTTTCCAATATGAAAAATAAAAAAGTGAAGTGAAGTGTTAGAGGAATTGATTGAAATTGGTTAGAGTTAGATGAGAGAAGGGTAAAATTAAAAAAAAAAAAAAATTTGACTGGTACAAATTTGACTGCAAGAGTAAAATTGAATCAATCTTTCTATGAAATAAAGTGTATTGGTATCACAACCACATATCGGTCACTGAAACCCAAGACAATGCTATGCAGGAGTAACTTTTGTGGAAAAGGCTTTTAATCTCTGAAGTTGGGTGGCAAATTTTTATCAGTAAAATATTCCTTCCTGACCTCTTCTGCAGTGCAAAATCTTACCTGCGAAAGTGGATTTAACCAAAAGAAAATAAAGATAGGGAAGCATTTAGACTCGATATCTAACACCAAACACTGCGGAAAATAGTAAAAGAGAGTCATCATCTTACATACAATATAATTAAGTAAAATTATAACAGATCTCCTCTTTCTTATAATCATAAATAGAGAGTTAACATAACATGGCTAATGCTCACCAGAGAAACATAGGACTTTAATAAGGGTTTGGCTATCTGCCAAATTGGCTTAAACACAAAAGGGGCATCCACGAATAGTACTTCACCCAATCTCTTGGGATAGTAATAATAGAATACATCAAACTGCAGAAAGTGAAGGAAATACATTAGGTTTTTGGAATGCTCCTTTAGTACAATTTCTTACCAGTGAGGCACTTGCATTCATAAAACACAAATTACACCATGGTAATACATATTTATCAATAAAAAAACTAGTAAGAAAAAATAAATATACCAAGAATGTCAAATATTTAAGATCAGCATTTTCTGTTCCAAAACCTCTGAGATCAACTATTGCAACCATCTGCTCCTTCCCAGTTGGAAGCTTACTCAATGCCTTCTCAACCAAGAAAACACACAATCTTTCATCATCTTTGGGGTCCTGTGCCTAATGATATAATCAGAGGTAAGGTACATCCACTGACAAATAAATGCAATGCAATAAAAGAATGTACTATGGTAAATCAACATAGTAGACATTCATGGGTCTTACTTGTGCAAATTGAAATTAAATTGGACATAATTGCGACCATAAATTTATGGCAATTTAGGCAATCTTGTACTCAAATTTAAGAATTATTATGCAGAACATTGCGGCACTTGGAAGCAATGGACGGACAAGGGAGAACAAAGGGAACACAACTATGAGCTAAACATGTAGGCAAGTTCTTAACAAATCAAAGAACCATGGGCAAATGAAAATCATACAAAATAAGCTTACAAAAATTGAAGAACCTGGCTATTCAGTAGAGCAAAGCAATTTGCACTTGCATCCGAGTAGCCATGCTTATTTTCCTCTTATTGTATATATAATTAGAAACAACACAGGCAAACATAAATCAAAATAAAAGATTTCTATTACTGCAACTTCCAGACTTACTTCAGGAAAATGTTTTGAAGCAACCACCATAAGTACAGGTCTGCCATAGATATCTAGAAAGTCATGTACATATGCCTTTCCAGTTTGAGCAACATCTTTAACTGCCTCTTCAGTAAGCTCCGCCACATTAAAGTCTTTACGCCATTTCTTATAGAGTACAAGGAAAGCACAAATCATGTAAAATTTTCACGCAAGGGCTGTTCACTTGGTTTTGTAGTTGGTACATGGGAAGGTGGAAAACTTGGAATGAAAATCAAATTATGCTTGCTTGCTTAGTTTAGCAAATGATCCATAACAGTTGAGTACAAAATGCACTCAAAATTCACCAACATTTCCACTTTTCCATATTCCAATTAGTAAATGTCACTATCCCTATCATGTTTGCAAAAATTTAGTGATGATGTATATAAGTAGGGAAAGGATACAATGGCTTTAGTCAACTTCTTAACAGCTTCCTTAACAGAGAACTTGCGGTCTTTAAGGAACCATAGTATCATGTCTTCATCATCCCTTCCATTTTTTCCTACAGGGAGGCTATAGTGTTCTTTCTCAAGCTTCTCCTTCACTGCCACAACTAACTACAAAATTCTCAACATACCCAACCTATAAGTGTGCCTTTAATGAAATTAGTAGCATTCAATTAATCAATTCTAATATTATCTAAGGTGTGGTCAATTTCAAGAACCCTAAGATAGAAAGGAATGAGAAATTGGAGGAAACAAAAAGAAAAAGAAGAGTACCTTGCGAGACTCATTAGGATCCAAGTCGAGTGGAAAGTTAGAGCTGCGAACGGTGAGATTGGAAAAACGATGAGGATTGGTTGTTACAGGAAGCTTTGACCCAGCGACGGAATAAGGAAGGTGAAGGGTCATGGCTGGGCAAACTCGTAGCAGCAACATTCTGAATTTTTTTTTCTAGGCGGTATAGTTTATTGTGGAAAAGGTGATTGTGGCTGGGAAGTTAGTTAGGATGAAGCTAATAGCAAGAGAGTCAAATTGTGTGGCTGACCAGCTTGCCAGACATGGAGGATGGAGCCCTTGGAGTTGAATGGCTTATTGACTGCAACCTCCTCAAGACCTGAACCTATCTTGCAGCTGTTGGAGTTTGACCAAGGTTTTGAAAACCGGACCGGTCATCGAACCGCTCAAGTCACTGATTTATTGGTTTTTTGGTCCAACCGGTTCAACCGTACTTCAACTGGAATAACTGTTTTATAATAAAATAATAAATAAAATATAACTAAACACATTAGAACATATTATAGTCTAATATAAACTTTAAAATGTTATCCAAATTTAAAGCACTACATGAAACGCCATCAACCAAAGTCATAACTTCTCCGGTTATAAGTTTAAAACAAAGCCTATTGTTACTTTAGCTAAGAGCACTCTGGATCGGACAAAAAATAACGTGTTTACTTATCCAGTTATAAGTTTAAGAGCTTTGTGATATAATAAGAGTATTAAGCACCAACTTATGGCAAAATGTACTATCAAGGATACATATACTCATGTTTTGCGTGTTTGTTGCCACTTTATTTGGCTAATCAAGTTCAGTTTTAAAGTATGAAATCCCAAAGGTTCTAGAAGTTAATTTCTTAACCAATAGATCAAATTGCATAGTGTCACAAAGTTAAATTTTATGTTAAAACATGAGGCTTGTTGGTATTAAGCATAAAGTGAAATTAACAACATTCAAACTTTACACACAATTACTTTCAAGTTGACATATAGTGGTTAATCACATATCATTTCAGTTTTTCCCTGTATTCAACGGTATTAACACAGACGGAAATGATAATCACTTGGTTTCTGAGAGCTAAAACAGTATTACTAAAATGTCAGTAAGACAATATTATACGAGTTCATTCCAATACACAAATTGTTACATTTTGTGATTAAATTACAAGTATTCCTTTAGGAGGCATTTGTTTTGTTTTTTGGTTTATAACTATTCACAGAAACTAACAGTACTTTAAATAACGAAAAATTAACACATATCAAGAACATGCCAAAGTTTTCAACCCAATTTTAACAAGCTCAGCACAATGATTAACAACAGGAAATAAAAAAAAAAGCACTGAATGAGGCAATGAGCACAAAATTTATCACCAAAAAACTTTAACAAAATTTAACAACAGCAAAAAAAAAACAATTTATCAGTATAACCCCTTATATACTATGTACTCCTTATGTACTCCTACTATATAAAAAAATACAAATAAAAAAAATAATCTAGGTAACAAAGCCATTAACTGAGTTAATCAACCCAGAACAAGCAACAAGAAGCTAGTAAGCCTATACCAGAGTTAAAATTTATCATCAAGCAGTGAGCAAAGAATCAACCAAGAAAAAGCACCGAGAACTGACTGAGCATCCGAGGCATTACCTTCGGCGAGGGCAGTGACCAGAGATTTGAGGGAGAGCGACGGACGACGGGAAGCTGGCCACGAACACTGGCGAGCTGGCGACGGTCGACGGGGAGCTGGCGACGAACACGACGGAAGGACGACGGACGTACAACGGCGGAGCAGAACCTGGAGACGCTGGCGTTGGGCGAACGGGAGGGCCTTCGAGCACGGCGAACCAGGAGGATTGGCGAACGACCACGACGAACCAGGCGGCGACGGTGAGACCAACGGCGGAGCGATGGAGGCTAGGGTTTTCAAGAAAGAATGGGGAAGAACTTTGAAAGAAGACCAGAGTTTTCAAGGAAGAATGGCATGGTGAAAGCTTGGAAGGGGAGAGGGAGACTCGTTTCTCAATATCAAAAGGGTGTGTTTAGAGTACACTGGCCGGGTCCCGATTAACTCTTCTTGGACCAATCAATACTTCCAATATTAAATATTAGTTTTGAAAATAAAATACCTATTATAGAATAAACAGATGCTGCACCGACACTGACACAAGACAGACATGATATGGAACACGTCTACACATAAATTTTAAAATCTGATAAAACAATGGGAATACGCATACACATAAAATATAAAGTATTTATTAGATAAATTGTAATGATATTTTGATATTTTATTCAAATAGTTTGAATTGAATTAGATTTACAATTTTATAAATTAAAAAAATTAAATATATATAACAAATCTCAACATTAAATTTTAAATAACCAATAATAAAATAATAAGTTTCAACAAAAATAAAATTAAATAAATAAATTTCATTTTGAATATAAAATATTTATTAAATAATATAATACATAAATAATATAGAAATATGTAATAAATAAAATATATTATATGTATAATAATAAAATAATAAATGATGTGATTTGAATTGGATTAAATCAGTTTTGTAAAATAGATTTAAAATTCGATATCATTTATGTAATTTGCAAAAACATAATTCAATTAAATTTAAATTAGTGCAATTTTAATCGATTTTCAATTTAAATTAAATTAGATGAATTTAATTTAAATTGGTTTAGATTTAAACATCTCTAATACTACGTGGGACTAAAATCTCTGCTCTTTATACAATTAAAATATTATTGCTTAATAAATTTGTTGATATTTGAATAATGACTTCTATATTGGTCTATATTGATATTTATGACTTATATAATACTTTAGTGATGATTTTAAACAAGCTTCAAATTAGAATAATCCGTTTAAACGTTAAAAAAAATTTAAAAGATCAGGCCTGTTTTTATGTCTATTTTTTACTATGAGTACTGAATTGTAGTTGTTAGTACAATTGATGATAAAGTTATTTACAGATTAATTTATACACACACAAAAATGATCTAACTAACTCCAGAAGTATATAAATTTAGAGTAAATAGAAACTCTAAAAAAAGAATTTTTAAAATGTGTGATTAAAAAATCAAAATAAATTTTTAAATTATCGAGGACAATAATTTAAAAAATTATGCGGTGATTTAAATATATAATACCTTTAAAATATTAAAATAATTTAAAATCATGATTTATTAGTAAAATGTAAAATAATTTAAAATATACAATAATATATAATTTAGAATTGAATAATATTAATTATAAAAATCTATTAATTATAAAAATTATATGTATGAATTTATAAATATTACATGATAAATAAAAAATGTATTTTTATTATTATAATATAAATTATATGTATTTATTTAATAAAAATGTAAATTGATAAATATATATAACTATAATATGTTATTTAATATATGCACTTAATAGTTTTTTATACGGTAAATATAAGGTAAAAAAGTAAAAACCCCCGAAAAGAATAAATAAACATTACTTATCTTATTAAATAGAAAATTTTGGCTATTTTTGTTTTTGACACCTACTCAAATAAAGATGCTAAAAATATTTTCTTATAAAAATTTGTGTTAAAAATATATTTTATTTATTTAGCCATACTTTAAAAAAAATAACACTTTTATAACACATCAAAATCAAACCATAAAATTCATAATCTAATGATAAAGAAAAAAACATCTTCATATGAAGACAATTATAAAATCTTCATTATAGTATTTGGTTCCCAAACTTTTGCGGGAAAGGAATATGGATTCTACTCTAATGAAATAACCTATTAAAAGCTAAAAAGGAAGTTCGACCATACTTAAAATGAAATTAGTCTGTTCTTCTAACAATACACTTCACTTAATAAGAGTGCTTTTCTAAAATAGCTAACTAGGTATTTGACTAAAGGGCTAAAAGAAATAGATGAACAAATGTGATGAATAATATTCAAAGGAACATCATCATTGACGCAACCTCGTTTGTGCCAAAAAAGATCAAGAGAAAAATTTGTAGTCCTTAGCTTGCAGTATGATCTCCCTCATTGCGCCAATCGAGCCTAAAACCATCAATAATACTCCAAATACGATGCAAAACTGAAACACCATGAAAAAAATTTACAGTCATATATATAGTATAATCGTAAATTTTTTTTATTTTAATCCATGCACTCTTAGTACTATAAAATAGTACTACACTTATATTTGATTTTTTATTAGTTATTAAGAGCACTATATATTTATTAGATGTCATATTATGCAATATATGGAAATTCAACTATATAGAACTAAGAGAAGAATTTTTTAAAAATACATACCCAATTTGCACACCAGGATCCGCTAAATCTCTTTGGTTTATAGACTACTAGCCATATTATGCAAGGGAGCTGCGAAAGTTCATTAAATTGAATACCATCAGAGTTTGTTTGTAGGTTACAAAATAATAAATAAATAAAATGGGATTAATTTGATTTCCTTACAAAGTATGTGGTTGGGGCGAAGACAAGTCCTCCTAAGAAGCTAAGGAGCCCACCAAAAAATGGAAATATAATTGCAACTAGCATAGTAAGTGCTGCATGTGAACAAAATTTTCAACGGTGCTATTAGATTCTACTCCCGTATTCATTGAAAAAGAACAACTATAATATATATATATATATATATATATATATATATATATAGACATAGTAGGGAAAAAATTATGAAGAACACTCACCAACATAAATATTGCGGGAAATGAAACGAAGGTACCAAGTTGGCCTGAAATTCATTCTCCGCACCATGACTGATTCCATCATGTCAAACACCGGAACAGCAAACACCTAACAACATGAGAACTTCTTAGTGCTCTCGGGAACTCTTGTATTCATTTATTAGTTAAATGATAAGTCATTAATAAATATTTATAACAAAATTACTTTCACCGTATGTAGCATAAATTAATTAGAGAAGATAAATCCTCTTATTTATTCTAAGAGCACCTATACAAATGACTGAATATTATATATCCAGATAATAAATTATGATAATGATGTAATACATCTATATTTTTACAGTGAAAGGATACAATGAACCCTTTCCGCCATATATAAGTAAACTCTTAAAAAATACTATAAAAAAATAGCCATCAAATTAATTATTAAACTAAAATATATATTAAAATATAAAATATATAAAAATAATTTAAATAACATATGTATTTATAAAAAAAATCCAAAATATTAATTCATCTTTTTAATTATCAAGTTTTGAATTTTTTTATTTTTTATGTTTTTAAAAATTAACATATAATTTGAAGTTTTTACTCTTTTAATTATTAGGAGAATAAATAGGAAGATGAATTATGATTTTTAATTATTATTTTTCGTAAAAATATATATTAACTAATTTAGTGACTAATTTTTAGTGTACAAATAAATTTTTTAAACAGAAATTTGATAGTTAGTTAGTGACTTATATTCATTTAAGTTTGTGTGTAAACAAAAATTATAAAACTAAAGATACGTGAAGCCCAATATGGAACCCTAAACTAGCAAATAAATTAACACAGCTTTAGTGTAAAGTGAAATGTACCTGATAACTTCCGGTGACATGAATAACGACAAATATATTGGCAACGGCGGTGAGCCAGTGGGGTTTATCGAGAGACATGAGGATGTTATCAGTAACAGAGTTTCCAAAAGCCCAATAGCCAAAGATTGCAACAGGGAAGTAGCACAAACCCACAACAATGTAAGCAGCAATCATTCCCTTCCACATGGCCTTCTTTGAAGGCTTCTCTGGCGTCGAAGGAACTGTTGCTTGGATTTCAAGCAACACATTGTGTGCAGCATACCCAAATGCTATGGTCCCCAAACCCGTAAAGAAGTCGAAAACATTCCCTGTCGTAGTTGAAGATCTTCCATCATATTTCACATCTGGTAAGGCACCTTTATGAGCCGAACTTGTCCATGCAATCGTTGAGTAGCTGCAATTTTCAAACATGTAACTAATCAAGTTCTTAACTAATATAATTAATTACCAGACGAATATTATCTTAGCATACAATATATATAAACTTTTAGGCTGTGTTTCGATATTGTATCTAGCACAGAAATACAAATAATGACTGACTTTTATCTTCTTCTTGTTTTTGGCTCAAAAACAAGATCGAAACCGAGTCTTAATTAATAAATAAATATGTGATTACCAGATGGACATGACGGATGCAGAAATAGATACACCAATGATGGAATTGAAACTGGGGAGATGCGAGAGGAAAAACTGAAGGCTTGCAAAGATCATAATGAAGTAAGTGGTCCTAATTGGCTTACAGTCTTTGCAAAGAATCTGATGGGCCTTCTTCAAGGAATTTCCACCAGTAATCATGTAAATGATGTCAGTACCAACATCCACTATGAGTGTTTGTGGCACCACAATCCATAACCCCAACTTCTCCCCAAAGGCATATTGCCCTAATTCATGGTACCTATCAAACCTCTTCCCAGACTCAGCCTCGTGCATCTCAATCATCTGCCATGCCGTGTATAACGTGCATATCCATGAAAGCACCAAAACTGTGATGCCAGGACCCCTAAGAGAAAGAAAATTTTTATACAAAAAGATATAAAGTTAAATCTTTAATATATCTATTAAAAAAAATTATAAATTTTAATTAATAATAATGTTCAGGTGTATTTTTAGGATACACGATAGCTGAATCTTATATTAAAAAAGAAAATCTCAATTAGAAAAATAAAGTTAATTGATAAGGGAGATGGATGAAAGGAATAAGCAAACCATCCAAGTTGAGACATGGCATAGGGAAATCCCAGCACTCCTGCTCCAACCAAAGCAGTGACATTGTGAAAAGCACTGTACCACCACTTTCCATTCCTGGACCTCGTCACTGCGAGCCAATTATTGATATCTTTATTATTATCTTCCATCTCCTCTTTCTCTCTGTTCAGCTGTGTTCAATCAAGAGAACTTCAACCAACTGCATGTGTTCAGCAGTAACACTATTTTTATATTGATATTCTGTTGACAAAAGATAACAAAAGATTTAAAAAAAACGTCTTTCCTTTTATAACGGATAAGATTTTGTAAATCTTTTTTGTTTTTGTTTTAATTTAAGTAATTATTTATTTATTCATCTTTATATTTATTATCTAAAACTTAAAACTTAAAAAGATTCAAACATCAATCTGATTTTTTTGTCTAGTTAAAATTCCAATGACACTTATCTTTTATTAATATCTTTTTTAAGGATTTGTTTGAGTGAGCTTCTCAGAAAAGATTTTTTTTCAAGTTATCTTTTTTCAAAATATCTTATAGAAAAATAAAAATAATTTTATATTTGAATAACTCATACAAAAAGATCTTTTTATTTATCAACTATGTTTGGGTATAACTATATAAAAGTACATTTTTGTTTATTTATTACATAAAAAACATCTTTTTTTTAAAAAAAGATGTAAATTGTAACTTCTCAAAAATATATTTTTTTCTAGTGCTTTTATTTTTACTACTAAAAATTTACCAAACACATTAAAAAATTAAAAAAAAATCTTTTTTGACCAAAAAAATCTTTTTTTATCAACTTAATAGTGCCCAAACAAGCACTAAATAATTTTATCTTTTTTAACTTTCTTTTTTTTAAAAAGTTACATAAAAATCACCTTACTTATAGATGACATAAGAAAAATCTACCTTTTCCACATAATTTTGATCCTTCATTCTATGAAATTAAAACACAATATGTATTAAAGATTGATATTAATAAACGAAGCGGTAAAAACTTTTCAACTTAAAATTTCCTTTCATCTCATACAAAGTAATTAATAACACTATTTTATTTTCTTCTTTTAATAGTCAAATATATCAATCCATGGAGGTTGGATAAAATTGGTGTACACAAAAATAAATTAAAATTTGCTTAAGATATGACTAGTGGCTCAATAGGCCCGGTTTTTCTATTATTTTTAAGAGATTAATTTTTACATTTTTATTTTTAAAATTATAAATATAATTTAAAAATTAAGAATAAAAAATATTTAAAAATAAATATAAAAATTTTATAAGTTATTTAAATTTTAGAACGTATAAAATTTATAAATTTAAATTAAATAAGATATTAAAAAAAATATTATACAATTATTATATGTAACAAAATCAAGATAAACATTTATAAAATAATTATTTATAAACATTATATAAGTTTATTTATTTAATTTTCAATAGTATTTAATTTAAAGCAAAGATAAAACATTATATTTAAAGTATTCTTTATCTTCATGCATAATTCTAAATTTTATGCCAATGAATTATAGCTTAAATGGCATAGTCTCCTCTTACTCATCTAAGAGGTTGAGGATTCGAGTCTCCTATCTTTGGTAAAAAAAAAAATCTAAATTTTATATTCACTTTATTAAATTATCTTTAATTTTATTACTCTTTTAAAATTATTAATTTATACTTTTATTATATTCTTTCATTATATCACACACTATTATTTTCTTTTACTATTATTCTCTATATACATACCTGTGATTGTCTTACCGCAAATGTTATATTGCCTTATTCTCCTTTTTCATTTTCATTTTCTCCTCCCACATTCTCTTCACCCAATCGTAATTAATTATCACCAAATACCATTATCATAATTTTCAATCTTGTCTATCACTTTGATCTATAACCATTCATTCTGTTAACTTTTATGAGTTGTTAAAGTGTTATTAAAAGAATTTGTTTTTGTGTCTTTTGAATATCTAGATGTATAAAAATAATAGTTTTTTCTTAATGTGCATGTTAAGTAATTTTATTGTTCTATTAAGAAAAAATTTAAAACATAAAGCATTAAAAAATTTTGTTTAAATTATCAAAATTTAATATTAGTAATCCTAAAAAATAATATTAAAATATATTATCTTTAACTAATATAATAAAAATAGTGTATTATTGTAAGTTTTTAACAAATAATTATAAATTTACGTTAAAATTTAATATAATACCTTAGAACAGAATGTTGTCATTGCTTTTCATATTTGACTGCTATTATATAAGTTTTAGGTTTGTTTTATTGTGCACATTAATTAAACTATACTTTATTATTTCATTTTGTATGTTTTAAAATAATGCGATCGTCATATAAAGATGACATTAGGTTTCATAACTAATCCGAATCTTTTTACTCTTTTGTTTGTCATTTAAATGCTTGTTTGGATGCCATTATTTTGATAAAAATATCTTTTTTAAAGAAAAAATATCTTTTTTTTTATTTTTTAGTGTTTTTAGCAAATTTCTAGTAACATAAGTAAAAGCACTAAAAAAATAAAAAAACATCTTTTTTACATCTGTTTTCAAAAAAATCTTTTTCTTTTTAAAAAAGTACTTTTATCTTATTTTACCCAAACATAAGGCCTGTTTAGATGAGCTTTTAAAAAAAATATCTTTTTCCAGAGTTATCTTTTTTTAAAAGATCTAATAAAAAAGTAAAAATAATTTTATGTTTGGATATCTCATACAAAAAAATCTTTTTATTTATCAATTACAATTATGTATAACAATATAAAAATATTTTTTTGTTTATTTATTACATGAAAAATATCTTTTTTTTAAAGAAAAAATATCTTTTAAAAAAAATGTAAATTACACCTCCTCAAAAAATATATTTTTTATTTTTATTTTTCTAGTGTTTTTACTTTTACTACTAGAAATTTATCAAACACACTAAAAAATAAAAAAAGGGGATCATTTTTCATTAAAAAGGATCTTTTTTAATCAATTTTTAACACCCAAACAAATACATAATTGATAGATAAAAAATTTTTTTTACATGAGATAACCAAACATAAGCCCACTTTTGCTTTTGTAAAAGATTTTTTAAAAAATATCATTTAAAAAAAAATCTTTTTCGAGAATGACACCCAAGCCATAAATACTATCTATAAAAAATAATTACTTAAAGTAAAACACTATATAAGAGAGACAGAAAACTTTTGAATTTATAGTTCTGGTTTGTTTCTAAATTCTCACTTAACATTACTCAAATTTAATAGGTTGATGGTAGTGATTCTTTTTTATTAGTTAACAATTTTCATTTATTCTCTCTCTCTTAATTTTATTAAAGTTTTTTTAGGTCAAAATATTTTCAACTTCTATAATTAGTATTTTTCAAATTATCTAATGCATAAAATGTAACATCTTTTCATTTTATTTTGAAAGTTTCATGTTTTTTTATATCAAAACATTACGGTTTATTATATTATTATATATTATCTTTGTACCACAAAACAAAAAGTAAAATTTTATATCTTGTTACTTATTTTGGTTATCTAAATTAGCATGTATGTTATCAACTTATTTTCTATTATTTATGCAATATTTTTACAATATTTTTTTTATTTCCAATCAATATTCATTTAAAAGATCATCTTTAAATCATAAGCCATGTAACACAAAGGTCATTGCATCCATATTTTCAAAAGTTTCAAAAAAATAAAAGCTTCTCGTATTTTTATAGTTAGTTGAATGAACAAATAACAACGATAACATCATAATTTTAATGAATAAAGTAAAATAATTTATCAGTTTTTGTTAAATTATTAATTTTAGTTACACTTAAAAGTGAATAATAATACTTTAAAAATAACTAAAAGAATTCCAAAAGTCTTGTGTGAATCAACATGTACTTAAAATATTATGTGAAAAAAAAGTATAAACATTAGGATAGTCAATAAGTAATTACAAAAGAATAAAAAAGAAAAAAAATAATTGTAAATTTTAAGAGTTGAAACGGTAAAAAGAAGAAAGAAAAATTTAGATATTTATTGGGTTATTCCTCTTGAATAGGATAAAGTTGAACAAAAATATAGAGATTGTAATTTAAAAACATATGTAAAGACAAAATTAGAAAATAATTTGAATACCAAATTGATATGTTTTTGAAGAGAACCCTCGAATAAATAAATAAATGATATTAAAGACAATTAATTATTTTTTCCCAATACTCAGCTTGTCATGATTTTAACTCATTAGAAGATCCCAAACACACAATTATTTTAAGTATTTTAATTTAGCTTCACTACTCATATAATAGTATTATTCCGAAGAACACCAAATATTAGGACCTAAACACATTTTTTAATAAAAAAGAAGAAAAGAACTCTACTTTTTATAAGAGCAATAAGTTCATAATAGAATGTAAAAATCAGTGTCCCATTTTCCAAGAGGGAAAACACAAAAATATTAAATAGGTTAAATGTATAAGTAGAAAATACCATATCAAAGAGATCCAAACAAACTTGATTATCCTCAAACTCCACTTTTGTTCAATCAACACCATGTAATTCATAGTCCTAAAAACAAGAGAAGTAAATTGCAATAAAGTTATAGCACAATAACATAGTGATAGACAACTAGCAAGAGCAACCAATAAACTAATTAACATCATTTATAACTAAACAGCTGTATGAAATTGTACTTCATAGCTTTTAGGTTTAACTTTAAGTCAACAGCTTTGGCAGAACCTAAGATGCAATTTTAATCCTTATTGATTATATCAAATGTTATCCTCATCAATTATCAAGTAAAAGAACACTTGCCCACAGCAAAGACAAACAATTAAGAGAATCCATAACACAACAAAAATTGAAACTCTAAAGGAAAAATCCCTATTCATTCATCCAAATTTAAAATAATTGGATACATTCTCTAAACCAAAGAAAATATTTAAAAGGCATAATTGAGCATAATAATCACATTTAATTTTTTATTAGCTCCACAATAGCTTAAAGGTCTTAATCTATTGAAATCTTCTTGACCTATTTCAAAAAAATTTGAGAAAAAGCAAGACCCTCCCAAAACAAACTTGATAAACAGTGAACTAACTCACCAACAGAGAGAGTCCCACAAACCCAAATTCATGGTGCTCCCATCCACAATAAGCATTTACCAAGTCCTACAATAGGTAATCCTACTTGTGATTATGATTAGTTTATAAATATAAAAGGCTCCAACAACAGTATAGCCTCTGGGACTTCAGCACTGAAGTTCAATGCATAGTTATTTTCAATTTCCTTACACAAAATGGTATTATTATAAAGAAGCTAAATTTTCCTTTCAAAAAATCTTCACTTTCATAAACTAAGTTTAAAATTCCAAAATATTCTTCATCCTTTTTTTTTTAAATCAAGAAGCAAAATCTCTTTATTATAAAGACAAAATCTTTAAGCAAAGCAAACCTACAGTCAAACTCACATTTGGAATCTAAACTAAATTTTAACAATTGTACTATTGTGCTCCTAATTTTCTGAATTTCCAACAAACAACATATGATTTACAATTCAAATATAAATTCCAAAATTGTAAATTGGCCACTTACAATTAACAACATTGTCCAATCTTTTGTTTCTTTCTGTTAAAGAGTGCATTAACATAGAATGTCAAAGACATTAGCAGGTTGAAATAACAAGATATGCACAAGATAGACCTACGAATAACCTGAACCAAATGTGAGAGAAAAAGGTAAAATATGTGAATAGGGCATTGAAAGCAACTACCAAAGTATAGGTAACAAACTAACAATGCACTTGAATGTTGAAAGTTGCTTTTCATTTATTTGGTTAAGGAACGGACCATGAATTCAGAGAATTACCTATCTTTGGCTGGGGATTTCATATTCTGGAGTTCATTGGAGTGGAGTGGATGTAGGAGATAGATAGTAAATACTGCACCATATGCTTTCGACACTAAAGGATCGTCAAGATCCTTTATGGCTAGCTCTTTTTCCAAAAGGAACCAATTATATGCATTACCAGTTGTCCCTCTCCCCTTAAATCTCATCTATTTTACTTACTAAGTCTTGCATCATCTTTTGTTCAGGAATGTGTTCATTAGCCATGAAGCAACTACAGTTTCACAAGCTGGAATCTCATCCACTGGAATCCCCAAAACATATCACAAGCAATTTCAAAAGCATATTTTTGACTATTTTGACTCTTCTCTTCATTACACAAAAGCAACAAACATATCAATGGTGCCCCCTAATTGAATTATATATTGCTTAGTCGTACGGTTAACATGAAACCCAAATTTTAGCATGATAGAAGATATATAAAATTAAATGCATACTTCAAAATTTAAATACTTTTTGGAACTGATATGAGTTCATATTATTATCAAATGATGATGCAAGACTTAGTAAGTAAAAAAGATGAGATTTAAGGGGAGAGGGACAACTGGTAACGGATATAATTGGTTCCTTTTGGAAAAAGAGCTAGCCATAAAGGATCTTGACAATCCTTTAGTGTCGAAAGCATATGGTACAGTATTTACTATCTATCTCCTACATCCACTCGACTGCAATGAACTCCAGAATATGAATCCCCAGCCAAAGATAGGTAATTTCAGGATTAATCTTATTTATCATATCCATGGTAGTTCTCATATTGAAATGGGATGAAAAGGTTGAAAAAAAAAACAGAGGCCAAATACTAAAACAAATTTTATAAGAAAACAACACAATGAGCTAGAAAGAGATGAGAAAACTGTGACTCTCACAGCAACGAAATGGAAATTTGAAATTGAAAATTCAGGACAAACAGAATAAACACCAAAAAAGCAGAGAAAAAACAAAAGAAAGAATTGTAAGAAAACAGATCAAAATATATATAGCAACATTTTCCACCAATTTTGACACCCAAAAGAGGTAAATTGAATGGATTTTAGGATTTGTTATTTGTGCAACCCAATTCAATAACTTCAATCCGTGTCAATATCATTATAGTATATAGCAAGATTGGAAATTCTATTATGTGTACTTAAAAATGACTACAATTTATTATGTATACAAATAATAATAATAATAACTCATTTGATTGATACATATAAATTTTAAAGCACAAGATATCTGTTAAGAATTTAAGATTGCTTAAAATTGAAAGTTCAAGTCTTTTTTAAATAGTAAATACATTAAAAATAATAAAACAAAAGAGTCAAAATTCAGGGCATGTTGCTTAAAATGAGTTTATAGAGTGTGCATATCTTGAATATGATCAGCCTCTGAAGTATTGAGAAAAACTGTACCTAGATTTGAATCTCTGAACTACTGCCCCAGTGCCCCTGAACCAGCGACCCTCTCTGTTTTCTGCTTATTATCAAAACCGTGGTATCCAGGACTACCGTCTCTGGCCGTCGCAACGGTAGCTGGGATACCAGAGCTTGATGCCACACCCCCATGTCCCACTGCCACTGCTGCCTTTGTGGTCCACCTCACTGCAACCGATCTCATAACTCTCCTCTTTCCCCCAACATCGCACTTCCTAGCAGCTGCAGCTACTCCATCAATGTAGGTGTCGATGATCTGCCTCCTTTCAGGGTTCATGATCATCCAAAGATCATATTATAATGGTAAGAGAATATTATTCATCAAATTCTTCTCATTTCTGATGATAAATAAATTTTAACTGAATATATTCTCTGAGAAGTGAGAAGGAAACCGAATAATTCTTACCTTAACAAAATTAAAATGTTCCTCCTGTTGTTGCACCCTCTTCACTTTATCCTCTTGCTTTTTCCTTTCCATCTAACAGAAAATCGAAAAAAATCTCCATTCATGAAGACGGAGTCCAAAAAAATAATTAAAATTATTTAAAACTACTATAAATTACATAATAGAAAACCGAATTCAATCTAATGCCTACAATTTCTAGCATACATGAGAAACCCTAAATCAATCTAAACCCTACTAACCTCCGATATCTAATCGAAGATCTTCACCACCGACATCATTAGATCGGAGAATCAGAAGGAAGAGAGAAATCGAACTTGTAAAGCTAAATTTCTTTCAGTCACTCCCACAAATCTCTCCCAGAAATCGGTACTCATCTCTCTAAACCCTAACCTAATAGCACGAGAGAGATATAGCAGAAAAATGTGGCAAATAGTAAAAATTAAATCAAACAACACAAAAAGAGAAATGAAAAAAAGGAATAAATGAATGAATCAATCAAAATAGAATGCTCACCAGCCTGAGCAGGAGGAACAGGCTTAGAAGCCAACTGAGTTTGCTGCTGCTGCTGAGCCGCCGCAGCTGAACCCTTCTTGAGTGGAGACGCCGCTGCCGCCGCTGCGATTTGCTGTGGGGTCCTCAGCGTCGTCACCTCACAAATTGAAAGGGTTTGCCATCGCCATTTGTAGAAAGCCGGCGCGACATGAAGTTCGACGAAGCAGACCAGAGAGAGAAGTGTCAACGAAGGATTCCACCGGCTGAACTAACCAGCGTCGTCGCCGTCGCTGTGCTCTCAGACGACGATACGGTTAGGATTTCGGACGGGATCATAGCGATTGGTGGTCTCAGAACAATGGAGGAAGAAATTAGAGAAGATTGAAGAGACATACGAACTGGAAGGAGGAAAACCGGGTTGAAGAGGTAAGGTTTGGGAGCGAGAGCGGGAGAGTGAAAAAGAGACGACGCAGAGAGAGTGTGTAACGAAGTAGTGGCATAAGGCAGAGAGAGAGAGAGCAGCTTCCTTTTCTCCGTTCACTTTCCCTTTTCTTTTTTATTTAAAAAAAACAGACAAATAGGTGAGTTTTTGACAAATACATTCCTGACAAAATTTAAATACAAAAAAGTCTCTGACTTTAATAAAGATAATTTAGTCTTTCTGTCTATTTGCCTCTCACACATCAAATAGAATTGGCTGACGTTGTTGAAACGGTGCCACACTGGAAGGGGAATAAAGTTCGAAGAAAAACGACGTCGTTTTCAGAAGGTAACCCTAATGAGTTTTAAACTGAGTTTTCTGAAGTAACATACGCAGCAGTTGTTTAAATTTGTTCATGGTGGTGTTGCTTAAATTGATGGCCAGTGATGGAAGCTCATCAATCAAGAGACAACGCGGAAGTGGTGGCAGACGACAGGAAGGTTCGATTGTAAATGCAGCTCCATGTTCAGTTCAAGCTGGGGATGAGAAAGATTGCATCGCTCCAAAATGCTTATGCGGGATGTATGCGATATTTTACATGTCAAAGACAAATACCAATTCAAATAGACTAGTTTTCGGATGCCCATTCTTTAAGGTAAGCTCACAATTTTTCATGTATATGGATGAAGTTGAGAGTTTTTTTTTTACCAACATATTTTCATACTTTTTGAATTGATTTAGGTGAAACAACCATATTGTAAATTCTTTGTGTGGGTTGATGACCATATTGGAAGAATTGGGTGCATGGAGCCAACAAAAGAATTGGGTGACAATCAGAGCTTAAATGTTGAAGAACATTTTGGGAAGATAGAATTGGAGAACAGAATGGCTGATCTAGAGCAAAGGATAATTTACCTAGAGAACAAGAAAAGCAATAACTTCTGGGTCATAGTTCTAGGCTTGATTGTTGTAGTTGTTGGTCTTTGTTTATTTAGAGTATGAAAAATATGAAAAAAAAATATGGATTGTAATGAATTATATCTGTTAACTATTTTAGTTAATATAAATGAATGAAAGAAATAATATTTGAATTATCCATATTTTGTTGGCTTGAAATAGATATAGAATACGTGTAAATTAATGTTTATTTTCAAGAGATGAACCTAAGGCAGAAACAAGTCATATATAATTCATTCAATCAACAATAATTCATTCATTCAAACTAAACCATAACATAGGAATATTGTCATACCACAACATAATAACGTCTAAGGATAAGTAAATGTAGCAGGTATATCAGCCCTCGGATTCCAAAATACTAATTCATAAGCAACTAAATTGGCTAAAAGAAAGTTTGCCAATATGTATTACAACCAACTATTGCAGCAAAAAACTAATTTTTGTTTCCAAAATAAGTCAAAAACAAGCACGTCACTTTTTCTGGTTCTTGAAGCTTGAATTTGGTATAAACTTGAATAGTCCTGTTGTGGCACAATTTGTTACTGCCAGTGTCTCCTTTAATACTCCTCCACTCGATATTGTTGTCACACTTGTTGAAGTTGGTGGAGTAACTTTAGTCTGAGTTGTAGTTGGTGCAGGTGGCTTTTTGATTGGTTGCTTTGGTACGTTTCTCTTCTCCACTACTATTCTCATCATCAATGTCATCATTATACCCCAGAGGTGGAGGCTTGTAAGGTTCATCCTCCGTGCTCTCGTAGCCGCCATCAGAGGAGGATGTCATCAGATTATCACAGATGTCATCTACATCTATGCACTCAACATTCCCAGTTCCTGCATTCCCGCCTCCTGATTCTTCTACATACTTAGGTTCATTGACAACATGATCAAAGTAAACATGGAACTCATCTTTTTCTTCATTCCTAATCAAATTGTCACACAATTCACGGATCCCATTATTCCCTGTTAAACGATGCAACCCAGATTCTATATCACTGGCTGTACTTAGGGATGGCAATTCTCCCCGGCGGGGCGGGTATCCGCCGGGGAGCAAGTTTGGGGAGTATTTTTTTCCGTGGGGGGCGGGTACGGGTACCCATGTAGTAAATGGGGCGGGGGCAGGGGGAAAGGTACCCGCTCTGTGGGTATCCGTTTAATACCTGTGAGTTTAAAATTACAAAAATATCCTTATATATATATATATATATATATATATATATATATGTTGAAATCCTACCCAACCTCAAATCACACTCTGCGCCGCTCTTCTCACTTCTCTCTCTATCCGAGTCTCACTCCATCTTCTCCCGCACTTGTCACCCCTTCCAATCTTCCTTCTTACTTCGTCGCCGGCCTCCTCCTTCTGAGTCCTTCACGTCATCATCCCTTACCTTCCTCCATCGCAGCCGTTGCTCAGTTTCTTCTTCTCACTGCGTGGCTTACTGTTTGTTGCTCATAGCTTCACGCCGCCTCTTCTTCTGCTTCGCGATGCCTCTGTCTTTGTTTCGCAACGCCTCTGCTTCTGCTTCGCAAGTCACAACGAAGCCTCAGATCTGCGTTGTCGTCAATGGCAATTCTACTTCAGCAACGCCTCTGCTCCACGACGCTTCTGCTCCACAAGGACTCTGCATCGCCTCCGCTCAACAAAGCCGACAATGACTCTTCAATAAGTTGGATGTTTGCATTTTCAATTTACTGAGATTTGAGAATATATATGTTTTTGTTTTATTTGATGAAATTGAAATTAAATTTTGAATTCTGTTGATGTGAAATTGGTTTTAGGTTTAGGATTTGGATTCTCTTCATGTGAAATTGGATTTAGGTTTAGGGTTTGGATTCTATTAATTGATAAATTTGGGTATAGAGTTAGAGTTTTTTGCTGTGAAACTAAATTTAGGGTTTGAATTCATAATGTAAATTGAAATATTGGATAATAATACTAAGTTATTGGTATGTATTGTTTACTGGATTTTTGTTCTTTTTTTTTTCTTATTTTTGTTCACTGGAATTTTGTTCTGTTTTTTCTTATTCGTTTCTTCCAAACTCGAGGATATCCGTGGATATCCGAATATCCGGAGGGTACGGGTCCCCGCTACCCGTCACAAGGATGGGGCGGGGACGGGGAGGGTTTTTGGAGGCAGGGGGCGGGGGATGGGGGGCATGTCCCCGCCTCCATGGGGACCCGTTGCCATCCCTAGCTGTACTATCAAACCAGTATATTGCCTTGTAGTCAGGATATCCTAAACCCTCATACAACTTCACCAAATCACCAAAGTTGATAAAATCTATGTTCATCTCTAGAAATTTTTCTACTTTTTCATTCACATAAACAAGTCCCCCATCACCATTCCTCACAAACTTTCCTCCATGGTGAAAAATAGGAATTACATATCTATCAGTCATCTGTAATTTTCAAACAAAAACAAAATCAACCCACAATGTATAGAACCCTCAGAAACTTTCAAATAAAGACACAAGAACCTTTTTCAAATAGATTGAAACAGAAAACAACCATAGCATAATGCATTTGCATGCATCACAACATACACTAAATGGAACCCTAATACGAATGTGATCATGAACATTGTGGACTTGCTTACCTTGATTGATGATTGAATTTCTTCGGCATACAAATTAAGTCTCTCCTACTCCACCTTTTTTGATGATGCTTCAGTTTCGTTTCAGAGGGAAGGAAGCTCTGGCTTGATGAAGGGGTTAGAGCAGTATATGGTAATTTCTATGTTGCCAAAGGATTTTTATTAAGAATGGGCTAACTTCTGAAAACGACTCGTTTTCATCGGTAAAAACCTATTTGTCCTTCGAACTTTATTCCCCTTCCAACGTGGCACCTAACGGATACCTAGACACCGTTTCAGTCACGTCAGCCAGTTCTGTTTGATATGTGAGAGGCAAATAAACGGAAAGACTAAATTGTCCTCCGTTTATTAAAGTCAAGGACTTTTTTGTATTTAAATTTTGTCAGAGATGTATTTGTCAAAAACTTAAAAAGTCAGGGACTTATTTATCTTTTTTTAAAAAAAAAAGTGAGGATGCCACCTGCGGTGTTAAATAATAATTAGAATCCTTAATATAAATGAATGAAAGAAATAATATTTGAATTATCCATATTTTGTTGGCTTGAAATAGATATAGAATACGTGTAAATTAATGTTTATTTTCAAGAGATGAACCTAAGGCAGAAACAAGTCATATATAATTCATTCAATCAACAATAATTCATTCATTCAAACTAAACCATAACATAGGAATATTGTCATACCACAACATAATAACGTCTAAGGATAAGTAAATGTAGCAGGTATATCAGCCCTCGGATTCCAAAATACTAATTCATAAGCAACTAAATTGGCTAAAAGAAAGTTTGCCAATATGTATTACAACCAACTATTGCAGCAAAAAACTAATTTTTGTTTCCAAAATAAGTCAAAAACAAGCACGTCACTTTTTCTGGTTCTTGAAGCTTGAATTTGGTATAAACTTGAATAGTCCTGTTGTGGCACAATTTGTTACTGCCAGTGTCTCCTTTAATACTCCTCCACTCGATATTGTTGTCACACTTGTTGAAGTTGGTGGAGTAACTTTAGTCTGAGTTGTAGTTGGTGCAGGTGGCTTTTTGATTGGTTGCTTTGGTACGTTTCTCTTCTCCACTACTATTCTCATCATCAATGTCATCATTATACCCCAGAGGTGGAGGCTTGTAAGGTTCATCCTCCGTGCTCTCGTAGCCGCCATCAGAGGAGGATGTCATCAGATTATCACAGATGTCATCTACATCTATGCACTCAACATTCCCAGTTCCTGCATTCCCGCCTCCTGATTCTTCTACATACTTAGGTTCATTGACAACATGATCAAAGTAAACATGGAACTCATCTTTTTCTTCATTCCTAATCAAATTGTCACACAATTCACGGATCCCATTATTCCCTGTTAAACGATGCAACCCAGATTCTATATCACTGGCTGTACTTAGGGATGGCAATTCTCCCCGGCGGGGCGGGTATCCGCCGGGGAGCAAGTTTGGGGAGTATTTTTTCCGTGGGGGGCGGGTACGGGTACCCATGTAGTAAATGGGGCGGGGACAGGGGGAAAGGTACCCGCTCTGTGGGTATCCGTTTAATACCTGTGAGTTTAAAATTACAAAAATATCCTTATATATATATATATATATATATATATATATATGTTGAAATCCTACCCAACCTCAAATCACACTCTGCGCCGCTCTTCTCACTTCTCTCTCTATCCGAGTCTCACTCCATCTTCTCCCGCACTTGTCACCCCTTCCAATCTTCCTTCTTACTTCGTCGCCGGCCTCCTCCTTCTGAGTCCTTCACGTCATCATCCCTTACCTTCCTCCATCGCAGCCGTTGCTCAGTTTCTTCTTCTCACTGCGTGGCTTACTGTTTGTTGCTCATAGCTTCACGCCGCCTCTTCTTCTGCTTCGCGATGCCTCTGTCTTTGTTTCGCAACGCCTCTGCTTCTGCTTCGCAAGTCACAACGAAGCCTCAGATCTGCGTTGTCGTCAATGGCAATTCTACTTCAGCAACGCCTCTGCTCCACGACGCTTCTGCTCCACAAGGACTCTGCATCGCCTCCGCTCAACAAAGCCGACAATGACTCTTCAATAAGTTGGATGTTTGCATTTTCAATTTACTGAGATTTGAGAATATATATGTTTTTGTTTTTATTTGATGAAATTGAAATTAAATTTTGAATTCTGTTGATGTGAAATTGGTTTTAGGTTTAGGATTTGGATTCTCTTCATGTGAAATTGGATTTAGGTTTAGGGTTTGGATTCTATTAATTGATAAATTTGGGTATAGAGTTAGAGTTTTTTGCTGTGAAACTAAATTTAGGGTTTGAATTCATAATGTAAAATTGAAACATTGGATAATAATACTAAGTTATTGGTATGTATTGTTTACTGGATTTTTGTTCTTTTTTTTTTCTTATTTTTGTTCACTGGAATTTTGTTCTGTTTTTTCTTATTCGTTTCTTCCAAACTCGAGGATATCCGTGGATATCCGAATATCCGGAGGGTACGGGTCCCCGCTACCCGTCACAAGGATGGGGCGGGGACGGGGAGGGTTTTTGGAGGCAGGGGGCGGGGGATGGGGGGCATGTCCCCGCCTCCATGGGGACCCGTTGCCATCCCTAGCTGTACTATCAAACCAGTATATTGCCTTGTAGTCAGGATATCCTAAACCCTCATACAACTTCACCAAATCACCAAAGTTGATAAAATCTATGTTCATCTCTAGAAATTTTTCTACTTTTTCATTCACATAAACAAGTCCCCCATCACCATTCCTCACAAACTTTCCTCCATGGTGAAAAATAGGAATTACATATCTATCAGTCATCTGTAATTTTCAAACAAAAACAAAATCAACCCACAATGTATAGAACCCTCAGAAACTTTCAAATAAAGACACAAGAACCTTTTTCAAATAGATTGAAACAGAAAACAACCATAGCATAATGCATTTGCATGCATCACAACATACACTAAATGGAACCCTAATACGAATGTGATCATGAACATTGTGGACTTGCTTACCTTGATTGATGATTGAATTTCTTCGGCATACAAATTAAGTCTCTCCTACTCCACCTTTTTTGATGATGCTTCAGTTTCGTTTCAGAGGGAAGGAAGCTCTGGCTTGATGAAGGGGTTAGAGCAGTATATGGTAATTTCTATGTTGCCAAAGGATTTTTATTAAGAATGGGCTAACTTCTGAAAACGACTCGTTTTCATCGGTAAAAACCTATTTGTCCTTCGAACTTTATTCCCCTTCCAACGTGGCACCTAACGGATACCTAGACACCGTTTCAGTCACGTCAGCCAGTTCTGTTTGATATGTGAGAGGCAAATAAACGGAAAGACTAAATTGTCCTCCGTTTATTAAAGTCAAGGACTTTTTTGTATTTAAATTTTGTCAGAGATGTATTTGTCAAAAACTTAAAAAGTCAGGGACTTATTTATCTTTTTTTAAAAAAAAAGTGAGGATGCCACCTGCGGTGTTAAATAATAATTAGAATCCACTTAAATCCGTTAATATCATTTATACTAATAGATATTTTGTGCATTTGTACCGTTTTATACATGATATAAAAAAATAAATAATTTAATATTTTAATTAGAATGGGTAAACATAATTTGTTGAAATAGAACAGCCATTTTACTTCATGCATTTATAAATAACCAAAAAAAACTTAACAAAATGCATATATATTAGAAAAATGATGAGTGAAAATTTTTTAGTTTATTGAAAATGATATTCGCTGAAAGATGTAGTAAAATATTTAATTATGTAAATTAAATTAATAACGATAGACAAAATTATGAAATATATATACTTATATAAATACAATTGTACAAATTAAAATACAGTTGACATAAAAATTAAGAATTATCACTTAATCGGAGACTAAAATTATGTAATGTCATAAAGAGATTAAATTATGTAATGTCTTAAATTAAAAGTATAATGTAAAGTCTAAAAATTAAACACACCAACATAAAAGAACATAATAGTGTCTTTAATCCAATTTTTATTACTGACCTTGTATAAATATTCAACATCTTTAGACCTAATGATACTGATAACTGTTTTCAGATTTTTGTTGTGGATGAGATTTCTCTTTCTAACTTTGCATCACCCGGCACTTTGGCAATTAAATATATTAGTTAAACAATATATACATTTTAGTTAAACAATGATTATAAAATCTTTAGTTTATTTAATACAACATTTACCTAAAATTCTTAGTAAACCGTTTTATTATATTAATTAAATAAAAAATAACAGGAATAATTTTAAAGTATATATTTATACAAATACAAAAAAAGATAAATTAAAACACAATTGTGATAAAAAACTAAAAATTATCTTGTTATCATTAACTCAAACAAAATACATGTTTTTCAATTAAGTCCAGTTTAGGTAAACAGCTTAATTAAATTTTTTTGGAAAAAATGACTTAAACAATAAATGGCTATATTAAAAGTAGCTTATAAATAAGTTATTTTGTATTTGGGTTTTTAGTTCTAACTTCTAAAAGTATTTATTTTAAAAGAAATGTGATAAAAAGTTTTTTACTACGAAAGAAGTCATTTTTTTTAACTTCTCTATAAACTCCTAAATAACTTCTTAGAAAGCTGCAGTTTGATTTTAAAAATTACACCGAACATTAATACTACTACTTTTTATAAGGCAAAAACTCAAAAAAATTACTTTTAAAACTTCGCAAACGGGTCCTAAATACGATATCTATATATTACATCTATCAATATATTTAATTGAATTGGATCATCCGTAACAATAACTGAAAATCAACAATATCAAAATTTATTTATGAAAACAAAACAAACATAAACAATGAACACTCTGTATTTAAGATCTGCAATATTACTCAACTTCTCGTCCTCATCAACAACCATACAAATTTGTTAAAAAATATGAGCAACACAATTAACATTAATAATTGAAAAATAAAATAATTACGAATATAAATTTTGTTGTTTAAGGCAATTCTATAATTTTATTTTTTATGTTTACTATATAATTATTATACAGAATTTTTAACTAAATTAATTGATCAACTAAATTAGTTGATCAACTCAAATGATAATTAAAATCTTAATTAGTAATACAAATCTTAAAAGAGAACAAATTTCACACTACTAACTCTTTAAATTTTAATAAATATAAATATTATTTGAAAATAATAAAGATAACCACCAAAACTATTTCAATATTTTTCAAACATAATATTTTTGAGTTTAATAATACATGACTTTATTAACATAATGAACTTAAGTTACTATATATTTAATCTTTTTATATAGAAAAAAATATAGCAAAATAAATTATCAATTGAACATTACTGACATTAAGAAATTGCATTTGAAGTATAACAACTATATATAAAGTAGTATATATTGACTTTATGCCGATCAATTTGAATAAAAAAATAAAAAATAATATTTATTTATCATAATTTATTTGTAAAATTTAATAGACAATATTTTAGATTCAAATTTTAAATTATTTGTAAATCTCTTTAAAAAAATCAAACTTTATCTATTACTCAAACAAATTAAACAAAAAATCAGATACTCAATTCAAATTCTGAATTTAAGAATAAATCATTTTTTTTTTGGATAAAGTTTTAATTCTATTAAGGAGAATATAAGATATTTTCTTTGATTTTTAACTTTTGCTAAGCGAGTAAGAAACAATAAGAAACCTCCAAACTAATATTAAGAGAAAAAGAATTTATGAAAAATATGAAATTGAAACATTGATATGACAAAAAAAAGCATATTTTGTTTTTATTGGTGTATTAATATTTTTGGTTAGGGTAAAATCTATGCATTTAAAAAAAATATATTTTAAATTCCAAACTCAAGATCTTAAGTAGATCTTAAATAAAGTAACAGACCAAGTAATAAAAATTACTTTATTAAAAAAAAGGTGCATGCATGATGAAATAATTATGATGCAAAGAGAAATAAAAGAATAATGGTTACCAATTCTTTTAAACTTTTTGTGTATAAATATCTTAAAAAAACTTGCTGAATGAGATTAATATCACTGTATTCATATTTACAAAATTAAAATTATATTGTTTACAAACAACTAAAAAGAAAATACTAAATCTATAAGCACAATAACTTTCAATACATTCGAGGCTGTAATTTAGTTTTTAGTTTTTAGTTTTAGAGATTAATACAGTAGTCGATATCAATTTTGAAGTTGAGCTATGATTTATCTTTTCAATCGTAACATACCTCAATTGAATTTTATAGTAATTTATTGACCTAATTTTGATAGATTTAGAGTGAGAGTGAGTTTGATAATTTTACTTTTGTACCTTTGTCTTAAGACAAAAATAATTCATGATTATAATTGAATAAAATACAATTATGTGCAACAGAAAGGATAGAGGACCATAATAAAGTATTGGAGTTAGATAAAAAAAAATACAATTGAATGAACTAAATGATAATATTTTGATTCATTAATTAATATTTTAAGGTAGGTGATGGTTAATCTAGGACAACGAGCAATAACATGGTGCAATAAAGTAGAGACCATGCTGCATGCGTAGGGAGGCTTCGAGTAAGTGGACTACGCACAAAAACTACAAACTATATCGTTCCATATTCTGACTCATAGAACATGGATACTAGAAGGAAGCCCGCAAGCATGGCAGTTGAATGTTTAGACATGTTCCATGGAAAGCTGGTTTATGAACAGTCTTACTGAGGATTGTGTCATCTGTCTGTAATGTCTACTATCTTCCGTGTTATCAGGTGTTGTGAAAAAAACACTCTCAAATGCGTTGAAAACTGAGGTTACCGTATCTCAGGTTCATGGGATGAGATCTGTTAGGCTGTCCATAATTTTCGAAACTCTCTCAAATATTTGCTCCAGAATTCTAGGCGACCTCACCATGAATACCGTGTGGTTAGAGTATCAGAGAAATCCTGCAAGAGTATTAAATTTCAACACACAGGACAAGATTTTTATTATGTTTTTAAATGTTTGAGAGCTTATTTATTGTTAGCCTATTTTAAAACTAAAGGTAGTTTACTCTATTTAAATATATTAAATTAAAAATATATTATTGAATTATTAGATTAGAAATGGACTAATAACTAATACCGACAAAAAATAATAAATTTTTCCAACTCTTTATTTTTTTTCTTGAATATAACATTTTTTATGAATAATATATAGTATCAATTAATATATTTATTATTATTAAGTATAATATATATAAAATCTAAATTAATATTAATAAATTAAAATTCTTATCTCTTTGTTTAATAATTAATAAGAATATATTGATAGAAAATCATATTGATAGAAATCTAAATTAATACTATATTTACTAATAACTGACATGTATATATGAATGACATTTGTGTGGAAACAAATCATTTTGATAAATATATATGCTATGCAGAAATGTGTGCTGAAAACTTTGAAAGATACCAAAAAGAAATTTTGACTAAAATGGCGCATAATCAGCCGACATCTTTTTCCCCGGATCCCATATGGCCACATCCCCTTCATCTCTCTTCTTCCCTCCTTTCCTAGCAACTATGAGTTCTCTCTTCTCAGTTGGTGACTTCTCATTTTCTCTATTTGCCATCTTTTCTCCTACAAAGTTTTTACTCTGATTTTGGTGTGTCTATGCTTATATCTTTATATATATTTTTAAAACTCATGTTGTTTTAGCTGGTTCAATCTGTGGACTATACTTGTGCGTGAGGAAATGTTAAATTGATGATTTTGAACACGAACCATACATGCTATACACGACCACCTAATTTAATTTGTTTAAAATATCTAGTCGTACTGTTTTACTATATTACAATTTTAGAAGATTAATATACTCTTTTAATTTTATTATGACAATTTTAATATACTCATTTGTTTAAAATAATTTCATCTATTTATACAATTCTTAATAAAATTATTTTGTGTGTTTCATAAATTACCTAAGAATTCGACAATTGACATGAATTTGTGTCTATTTTTTGTGATAAAATAACCAATGTTGGATATGTGCACAATCTCTAAGTGGTTTGTAACCCGGCTCACATTAAATTATGCTATGAAAGAATAATTCAAAATTATTTTATTTAACTTAATAAATATAATTTCATAAGTGTAATATATAATTACATATTTATAACCTTTAATATTATAAGTTATTCTGAGTAATTATTAAATACAAACAAAAGCCAAAAAAAAAAAACAGTGAGATTGTATTTTGTTGTATGTTAATTAATTTGAAATTGGGTGTACACAGGCTGTTGATTTATTGAAAAAAATGGTGAACATAAATGCCAAGAATTTGGAGAAGCAAACAGCATTAGACTTGCCAATGATTGAAAGAGCGTTATTGAATGCTAGAACAAAACTTGGTGCATCAATTGTTGTTGAATCCTTTGACTACATATGTTTGATTATAAGAATAATTGTTAATTGTTACTGGGATGTGATTCTGCATATTCATATAAAATTTCAACTCTTAGTATGAAGTCCTTTTTATTTTGAGTTAATGAGAACCGTTACTGTGTATAGTTGTATACCAGGTAAAATCACGTGCTTTGTTTTGTATACTCAAGTTAGAATATATAATTTATTCACAAATCTCAAGGTCCTCAAACCAATAAACACTTTACATAATACATAAAAAATGAAAAGAAAATCAAGGAAGGTTTTCAAACATGGCAAATATTAGCGAGTTGCATGCTGCTGCTTCTTTAGGAGAATTAGACACTATCTACAAAGTTATTCAGCAGAATCCACTTATTTTGGAGGAAGTTGATGCAGTACCGTTTGTCAACACTCCTTTGCACACTGCTGCATCTGCAGGCAAAGTTGCTTAAATCTCCCATTTTACTATTTAAATCATATTACAATTTTAGACGATTAATATACTCTTTTAGTTTTGTGTAAAATATGATTTTTACTCTCTTTTACAGGACATCTAGAATTTTCCATAGAGATTATGAGATTGAAGCCTTCATTTGGTTCGAAGCTAAACGAGCAAGGTTTTAGTCCAATCCACCTTGCATTACAAAACAATCACCACAATCTGGTGCGTCGCCTTGTAGAAATCAACAAAGATCTTGTTCGAGTCAAGGGAAGAGAAGGCATCACGCCTTTGCATTTTGTATGTCAATCTGGTGACGGTAATGAAAACATCAAACTTTTAATTGACTTGCTTGAAGTCTGTCCAGATTCTATTAAAGACGTGAATGTGAGAAATGAGACTGCACTCCATATTTCGCTCATAAATGGAAATTTTAGAGCCTTGCGAAAACTGGTTGGCTGGCTCATGACCAGTGCCGGTAAGGATGCTTATTCTATAGAGCGTTCCGTCTTGAACTGGAAGGATTCAGCTGGCAACACTATTTTGCACATAGCAGTACTCATTGGTAACAAACAGGTATCAGTTATCTTTACATATTCATATACCATCAAGTAGGTACATATTAAAATTAGTTAGAAATGTATAATACATGATCAAATATAAATAGAAATCATACATGTATTTATACACAAATATATAAACAGCTACTAATTTTAATGTGCAAATAGTATTTTTGATATACCATATATATTTTGAAAGAAAAAATGTATAAACAATTAATTTTTAGGTAATCAATAATAACCAATTTTAAAATTTAGATTTAGCATCTAGAATTTAAAATAAAAAATAATTTTAAAAAATTTAGCTGATACTAATTGAATAAAATAATTTTTTAACACAGTGAATGTTTTAATAAAGATTCTATAATTATCTTTATATGAGTATATCTTTTTATCAATAGATGATAAATTGTAAAATTTGATTTTAATATATTAGAAAGTTATCTTTATTTAAAATGTAATTAGACAAACAAGTTATATTTTTAACACAAGTATCTTTATGAAAAAATATTTTTAACATCTTTGTTGGATAAGTGCCTTCTTGTTGTAAAATAAAGGATATATAAAATAAAGATGTATAAATAGAAGACTCTATTATTAATATAATTAGCTCAATAATTATTATATATATATATAATATATTATATGTTGTATTGTGTATATATATAAGATAAGAAAAGTATTAAAAATAAAGTGAGAGATTTGCATTTGATACTATCTCAATATAATAAAGATGGTTAATATTGCTATTAATATTATATGTAAGAGTAATAGAAATAGAATTTAAAATACTTATAAAATAAAGAAGAGAAGAATTGTAGTAGGAATAAAGGAGAAGAGTATTTGATTGTAACATAAAGAGGAATAGATTTCTTATTACTTATCACAATATAATAGAAACTTATATATTTACTACTTTTATATATTAGAAGCGTATTAAGGGGAGGAGAAAGTATCCAAGACTCGTACAACACCCCCTATTTATACATGCATGGGGTCTTTATTTTCAGCATGCATTTAATCTTCATTCTCTTTTGAAAATATAAGTTTTACATGGGAATGGGCATCCACGTTGCTTGTTCTTATCACAACACTCCCCCTTGGATGCCCATTTAGGATTATTGCCTCATTAAAATCTTACTAAAGGAAAACCCTGTGGGAAAAACCTTAGTGAAGGGAAAAGAGTACAATATCCTTTGTGATGGGGACTGCCTCATTAAAAACCTTGTCAAGAAAAACCCAATGGGAAAAAAAAACCTGACCAAGGAAAAAAGAGTACAGTCTCCCCCTCTTGCTGACATTATTTAATATTTTGAAATCGGCGCATCCCAATCTCATGTACCAATCTTTCAAAGGAGGATTTTGGGAGTGACTTTGTGAATAAATCTGCCAGATTGTCACTTGAACGGATCTGTTGGACATCAATTGTCCCTTGATTTTGAAGATCATGAGTGAAGAAGAATTTGGGAGAAATGTGCTTTGTTCTATCGCCTTTAATGTATCCGCCTTTAAGTTGAGCAATGCATGCTGTATTATCTTCAAACAGGACGGTTGGAGCTATCTTATGATCAATCAGTCCACATGATGACAGAATATATTGAATCAGACTCCTCAACCAAAAACACTCGCGACTAGCTTCATGAATCGCCAGTATTTCAGCATGATTAGAGGATATTGCAGCAATCGTCTGTTTCGTGGACCTCCAAGATATAGCTGTACCACCATATGTAAACAGATATCCTGTTTGAGATCTCCCTTTATGTGGATCAGACAAGTAGCCAGCATCTGCATAGCCAACTAGTTGTGACTTGGATCCATAGGGATAAAACAATCCCATATCAACCGTTCCATGAAGATATCGAAAAATTTGTTTGATTCCACTCCAATGTCTTCTAGTTGGAGAGGAACTATACCTTGCTAGTAAATTCACCGCGAATGATATGTCAGGTCGCGTATTATTAGCAAGATACATTAGTGCTCCAATGGCACTAAGATATGGCACTTCAGGACCAAGGATATCTTCATTTTCTTCTTTAGGACGGAATTGATCCTTTTTCACATCCAAAGATCTTACGATCATTGGGGTACTTAATGGATGTGACTTATCCATATAAAATCTCTTCAAGATCTTTTCTGTGTATGTTGTTTGATGAATAAAGATCCCGTCTTTGATATGCTCGATCTGCAGGCCGAGACAAAATTTAGTCTTTCCAAGATCTTTCATCTCAAACTTTTCTTTTAGAGTTTTTATAATTGTTGGAATCTCTTCAGGAGTCCCAATGATATTTAAATCATCAACGTACACAGCAATTATAATGAACCCAGATGTAGTTTTCTTTATAAAAACACATGGGCAGATATCATCATTCTTAAATCCAGTTTTTGCCAGATACTCAGTAAGACGATTATACCACATTCGTCCAAATTGCTTTAGACCATATAAAGATCTTTGTAATTTGACTGAGTATAGCCCTTGTGAATATTCATTGGATGGTTTAGATATCTTTAATCCTTCAGGGACTTTCATATAGATATCCCGATCTAATGAGCCGTATAAATAGGCTGTTACTACATCCATTAAATGCATATGCAGTTTATGATATGCAGATAAACTGACCAAATAACGCAAAGTTATCGCATCCACTACAGGGGAATACGTTTCTTCATAATCTATACCGGGCCTTTGTGAAAAACCTTGTGCCACAAGTCGGGCTTTATAGCGCACAACTTCATTTTTCTCATTTCGTCTTCTCACAAATACCCACTTATATCCAACAGGTTTTACATCTTCAGGTGTACGGACTACAGGTCCAAAGACTTCACGTTTTGCAAGTGAGTCTAATTCAGCCTTCATGGCTGCTTCCCATTTTGGCCAATCATTTCTTTGTCGACATTCTTCGACTGATCTTGGCTCAAGATCCTTACTTTCATGCATGATATTTGATGCCACATTATATGCAAATATTTCATTGACAATTGTCTTATTTCGGTCCCATTTTTCTCTTGTAAAGACATAATTTATTGAGATCTCGTCATTTTCACAATTTTCAGGTACCTGAACGTCTTCTGGCGTTATATCAAAATTTTGGACAACTGCAGGTGTCTTTACTGTGTCTTTTTCAACAGGAATATTATTTACCTCTTTTCTCTTTCGAGGATTTTTGTCTTTGGAACCGACAGGCCTGCCACGCTTCTGGCGTGTATTTGCTTTCGTGGCTATTTGTCCTGCTGGGACATCAATTTGAATTGGGGCATTTTCCGCCCTGCCACGCTTCTGGCGTGAATTTGCTTCAGTGGCTACTTGTCCTACTGGGACATCAATTCGAATTGGGGCATTTTCCGCTGGTATATAAGATTTGGTTATCCTCTTTGTATCGGAAAATGCATCAGGCAATTCATTTGCTATTCTTTGCAAATGTATAATCTTTTGAACTTCCAGTTCACATTGCCCTGATCGAGGATCTAAATGCATCAATGATGATGCCTTCCAGTTAAGTTCCTTTTCAGGAAGCTTACTCTCTCCCCCTAATGTTGGAAATTTTGATTCATCAAAATGACAATCCACAAACCGGGCTTTAAACACATCACCAGTTTGTATCTCAAGATACCTCACTATAGAGGGAGAATCATATCCAACATATATCCCCAATTTTCTTTGGGGTCCCATTTTGGCGCGATTAGGTGGTGCAATGGGAACATATATCGCACACCCAAATATTCTTAAATGGGAAATATTTGGCTGCTGGCCAAAAGCTAATTGTATAGGAGAGAATTGATGATAACTCGTTGGCCTCAAACGAATAAGTGCTGCGGCATGTAAAATAGCATGCCCCCAAACCGAGGTTGGGAGATTTGTTCTCATAAGCAAGGGTCTAGCAATTAATTGGAGGCGCTTAATAAATGATTCTGCTAACCCATTTTGTGTGTGAACATAAGCTACTGGATGTTCAACACTTATTACATTAGCCATACAATAAGCATCAAAAGCTTGGGAAGTAAATTCACCAGCATTATCAAGACGAATTGTTTTAATTGGATTTTCTGGAAATTGTGCTTTTAATCGAATAATTTGAGCCAGTAATCTCGCAAACGCCAGGTTGCGTGAAGATAATAAGCACACATGTGACAATCTCGAAGATGCGTCTATGAGGACCATAAAATATCTAAAAGATCCACATGGTGGATGAATAGGTCTACATATATCACCTTGAATCCTTTCTAGGAATTCAGGGGACTCAAATCCAATCTTTACTGGTGATGGCTTTAAAATTAGCTTTCCCTGAGAACATGCAGCACAACAAAATTCACTAGTTTTAAGAATCTTCTGGTTCTTTAGTGAATGCCCATGAGAGTTTTCAATAATTCTCCTCATCATGGTTGTTCCCGGATGACCCAATCGGTCGTGCCAAGTTATAAATTCATTTGGGCTAGTAAACTTCTGGTTTACAGTGGCATGTGATTCAATTGCACTAATCTTGGTATAATACAACCCAGATGAAAGTGAGGGTAATTTTTCTAATATAACTTTCTTATTTGAATCATGAGTTGTGATATATAAATACTCATGATTTCCCTCCTTCATAGTTTCAACATGATATCCATTTCGGCGAATATCTTTGAAACTCAACAAGTTCCTTAGAGACTTGGTAGATAATAGTGCATTATTTATTATAAATTTTGTTCCTCCAGGAAACAAAATTATAGCTCTTCCGGAGCCTTCAATCACATTGCCTGAGCCAATAATAGTATTAACATATTCCTCTTTTGGCACAAGATGGGTAAAATATATATCACTTTTGAGAATAGTGTGCGAACTTGCACTATCCGCAAGGCATACATCTTCATTACATATCCTTGCCATTTTCTTCATTTTCTTCAAAACAAATAATAATAGAATGAGTAGTATGCACAGTTAAATTGAATGCTTGATCAGAATTATTTCTCTAAGGAACACTATACATAAAATAATGTCATATACTAAAATTTTATTTTAAAATTTGACACATTTAATAATTTCAAAATTCATAAACATTAAAATTTCATTATTTATGTACATCACATTTGAAACTTAAATACATAGAAAATAAAACTTAACAATAAGTTCTTTACATTATTTATTTACATAAATACTTCACAATCTCACATATTAAACTATTCCATCATTGATCAAATGACCAATATTTCCTTCGGGATCCTCAAAGAAATCAGATACATCATAATGAGTGGTGGAGTTTTCAGCCTCATTTGAAACAAAATTTGTTTCCTTTCCTTTGTTGTTCTTTTTCAAAGATGCCTGATAAAGATCGACTAGGTGCCTTGGGGTACGACAGGTACGAGACCAATGGCCCTTTCCACCACAACGGAAACACTTCTCCTCGGTTAATTTATTCTGCCCGATATTCCTTTCTTTGTCCCACTTCTGGTAAGATCCTCTCTTTTGAACATAATTCTTTTTCCTTCCATAATTTTTCTTGTTATTAAAAGCTTGCCATTTACCTCTTCTGGGGTAATGATTTGCCGCATTTACTTCAGGAAATGGGGCGGCGCCAGCTGGGCGCGCTTCATGATTTTTCAATAACAACTCATTGTTGCGTTCGGCAACAAGAAGGCAAGAAATTAACTCAGAATACTTTTTAAACCCTTTTTCTCGATACTGCTGCTGCAGGAGCACATTCGAGGCATGGAAGGTTGAGAAAGTTTTCTCCAACATATCATGATCAGTTATTTTTTCCCCACACAATTTCATTCGTGAGGTGATTCGAAACATTGCAGAATTATATTCATTTATAGATTTAAAATCTTGTAAACGCAAATGCGTCCATTCATACCGGGCTTGAGGAAGTATTACCGTTTTCTGATGATTGTACCTTTCTTCAAGGTCTTTCCAAAGATCTGCAGGATCTTTTAATGTAAGATATTCATTTTTCAATCCCTCGTCAAGATGACGACGAAAAAAAATCATGGCTTTGGCTTTATCCTTCTGAGATGCATTATTTTCAGCTTTAATGGTATCTCCAAGATCCATTGAATCAAGATGGATTTCAGCATCTAATATCCATGATAAATAATTGTTTCCAGATATATCAAGAGCATTGAATTCAAGATGAGAGAGCTTCGACATAATGAAAATATTACCTGAGTCTTCCTAAAAATTTGATCAGAGTCTCGTGCTGATAACGTGTTGTAAAATAAAGGATATATAAAATAAAGATGTATAAATAGAAGACTCTATTATTAATATAATTAGCTCAATAATTATTATATATATATAATAATATTATATGTTGTATTGTGTATATTTATACAAAGATAAGAAAAAGTATTAAAAATAAAGTGAGAGAGATTTGCATTTGATACTATCTCAATATAATAAAGATGGTTAATATTGCTATTAATATTATATGTAAAGAGTAATAGAAAATAGAATTTAAAATACTTATAAAATAAAAGAAGAGAAAGAATTGTAGTAGGAATATAAGGAGAAGAGTATTTGATTGTAACATAAAGAGGGAATAGATTTCTTATTACTTATCACAATATAATAGAAACTTATATATTTACTACTTTTATATATTAGAAGCGTATTAAGGGGAGGAGAAAGTATAAAGAGAGGAAGAGGATTTTTTTATTGCTGTATTTCAAGGCTCGTACAACACCCCCTATTTATACATGCATGGGGTATTTATTTTCAGCATGCATTTAATCTTCATTCTCTTTTGAAAATATAAGTTTTACATGGGAATGGGCATCCACGTTGCTTGTTCTTATCACAACACTTCTAACGTTATTTTATTTTATGTACTTACTTCTAATTTTAAGATTAAATAATTGTGTTTTTTTTTTTAATAAAAACTCTTTATTTGAATTGGGCAGGCTTTTGATTTCTTGAGAAAAGTGGTGAGGATAGATGCCAAGAATTTGGAGAACCAAACAGCATTAGACTTGGCTGAAGCTCGTCATCTTTTGTCAACCAGGGACAGAACATTATTGAATGTTAAAGCAAAACTTGTTTCCAATATACTAGTTAATAATGATTTCAACGGTGAAATTACGCTAAAAAAGTCCGAGTTTTTTCTGATTGAATATATTTTAACATCAGGGCATCGCATCACAGCGCAAATAAGTGAAGAACAACGCAACGCTTACATGGTAGTTGGTACTCTGATTGCAACCGCAATTTATCAAACGGTTCTGAGTCCCCCTGGTGGGCTGACACAGGCTCAGGGTAGCGACAATAATAATCTTGTAAACGCTACTTCATCCCTCAATTCTACTGCAGCTGGGAAAATTGTGATGCCACACAAAGTTTACTCTGTTGTTAAATCATTAAACGCTTGCATCTTTGTGGGTGGGGTTATTATCATTTACCTGTTGATGCCAAAACCATCACATGTATTCTCCTCTTTGGCATGTATGTTACTTTTGATCTTTATTGCAAGCTACTTTGTTTCTGAGTCAGTGATATCACCGTAGGAGGAGCACATTTCAGCTTCCTTGAATGAATTAAGTTCGTTGTTAGTCATTGTCCCTGTTTTGGGCACTCTGTTTTTAGGTTCTTTTCAAGTTGTTGTTAAATCTTTTGACTACATGTGATACGTGCTTCAAATGTTCGAGGTAAGAAGAGTTCAAATATTATTTAGAAGATATTATATTATATTTTTAAAATATTTTAATTTAATTTGATGTATTTTGATTTTGTTTATTTAATTACTAGATTGGGTCTTATATTTATGGGCTTAGGATTTTCTATATTTTAACCTAATAAAAGGTTATAAATACCTCATAAACTAGTGTAGTCGAGAATAGAATGATTTAGAGGTTTTAAAATTCCTTTTTGGTTTTGTGATGAAACCATACTGTGGACAATTGAGGTTGAGGAGTCTCTTGTTGCATCGGAGAATTTGTTAGAAAGTTAAGGAGTCCCTTCGAATCAATTCCCAAACTATGGCGTTAACAAGTTAGGTTGAGGAGTCCTTTTTTGTTGCGTCAAAAAATTAGGTAGAAGTAGAGTGATTCTCTTTATATTCAATTTTAATTTATTATATTTCTATTTCAATTTCAATGTATCATTTTTATTCAATTTCAATTCTTGTCTTGTCTATCCTTTTATTTTCGTATCTAACATGTGTTCGATTACAAGAATAAATTAGTAGGAGTCCTTTTCATTTTGCTAAAATGAGAACCCTACAATGTATAACTGTATTGTATTTGTATACCAGGTTAATTTATTATGAACAAAAGTACTACTCAAATAGTGTATCAAATATATATAATTTGGAAAACAATTTGATCTCAAGCACATTTTCATTTGGAAAATAATTAAAGTTCAGTGACAACTTGCTGAGTTAAACTTGCACCCTTTTAATATACTCTTTTAATTTTAGTATGATAATTGAATAACAAATAATTATATTTATTCATTTGTTTAAAATAATTTCATCTATTTATACAATTTTTAATAAAATTCTTTTGTGTGTTTATCTTTCATAAATTATCTAAGAATTCAACAATTGACATGAATTTATGTCTATTTTTCGTGATAAAATAACCAATGTTGGATATGTACACAAATTCTAAGTAGTTTGTGACTCCACTCACATTAAATAATGCTATAAAAAGAATAATTGTTAATTGTTACTGGGAATATGATTCTGCATATTCATATAAAATTTCAACTCTTAGTATGAAGTCCTTTTTATTTTGAGTTAATTAATCAGAACCGTTACCGTGTATAGTTGTATACCAGGTAAAATCATGTGCTTTGTTTTGTATAGTCAACTTAGAATATATAATTTATTCACAAATCTCAAGGTCTTCAAACCAATAAACTTTACATAATACATAAAAAAAACGAAGGGCACTCTACTATATAGATTGGGGTAGTATAGAGAGAATATAAATTTCTTTTATAGTTATTTTTTATTATTTTATTGTTATTCAAAATATGGATCCTACCTTTATTAATTTCTCTTTCATCCTATTAAAAGAAACATCTATAAACTTACATCCGTAACTTATAATTTACCAAAAAACGAAGGTTAAAGATTGCCACTTATTTTAACAGCGTGATTCAAGGGTTGAGTTCACATCTGTTCAGTTCCAAGATCTTGTGTTAAGATCCTCGGTTCTGAAAAGAAATCAAGCTAAGGAAGGTTATCAAACATGGCAAATATTAGTGAGTTGTATGGTGCTGCTTCGTTAGGAGAAACAGACACTATCTACAAAGTTATTCAGCAGAATCCACGCATTTTGGAGGTGGTTGATGCAGTACCATTTGTCAACACTCCTCTGCACACTGCTGCATATGCAGGCAAAGTCGCTTAAATCTCTAATTTTACTATTTAAATCATTTTATAATGTAGTTTAGAGTTTATTTCCAAAGTTAGAAATGATAATCGAATCTGTGACCTCTAAGTGAGTACGAGAAGAATATATCATTTGAGTTATATTTCGTTGGCTGGTTTAATTTAGAGTTTAGACGTTTCCTTAATATATACTCTTAATTTTGTGTAAAACATTATTTTTACTATCTTTTACAGGACATCTAGAATTTTCCATAGAGATTATGAGATTGAAGCCTTCATTTGGTTCGAAGCTAAACGAGCAAGGTTTTAGTCCAATCCACCTTGCATTACAAAACAATCAACACAATCTGGTGCGTCGCCTTGTAGAAATCAACAAAGATCTCGTTCGAGTCAAAGGAAGAGAAGGCGTCACTCCTTTGCATTTTCTATGTCAATCTGGTGATGATAATGAAAACATCACACTTTTAATTGACTTGCTTGAAGCATGCCCTGATTCTATTGAAGATGTGAATGTGAGAAATGAGACTGCACTTCATATTGCGCTCATAAATGGAAACTTGAGAGCCTTTCGAATAATTGTGGGTTGGCTCAGGAGCATTGTCCGTGAGGATGCTTTTTCTTTAGAGCGCTCTATTTTAAACTGGAAAGATTCAGATGGCAACACCATTTTGCACATAGCAACACGCAATGCTAACCAACAGGTATCAGTATTGCTTTTATATTCACGTAAAGTTGATAATTAAGAGTCTTTAGATATGAAAATTTAGTGAAATCATTTAAATTATTTAACGGGCTCTCAACTATCAATTTCAATTCAAGTTGACCAAATTACATGAGTTATTAAAAAAACTCATTTCATAATTTTTTCATTTTTTTTCAAACCAATCGTTTATTAATAAGTTCAAAACCCAGAAAACAGCATACTTTTCCATTTGATCGAATTTAGTTGTTAATTAATTTGAAACTGGGTGCACGCAGGCTGTTGATTTATTGATAAAAAGATTGAACATAAATGCCAAGAATTTGAAGAATGAAACAGCATTAGACTTAGCTGAAGCTCATGCTTTGCCAACGATTACAGAAACATTATTGAAAGCTAAAGCAAAACGTGGTGCATCGGTTGATGATGATTCCAACCGTGAAGACAAACTAAAATTAAAGTCACCTCTGTCACTTTTTTTCATACTCACGGATCGCAATAGAATGCAAATAAGTGAACAACAACGCAACGCTGTCATGGTAGTTGCTACTCTCGTAGTGACCGCACTTTATCAAACGGTTCTAAGTCCCCCAGGTGGATTGACTCAGGGTGGTAGCGACAATGGTCCAAATAGTAATAATCTTGTAAACGCTACTTCATCCCTCAATTCTACTGCAGTAGGAAAATCTGTGTTGTCAAGCTTTGATTTTTATACTATTACATCATTGAACTGTGTCACCCTTTGGTTAGGGATTGGCATGATTTCTGGGTTGATGCCAACTACAAAATTATCTATTTTTGTATCAATCCCACTTGCGTTGTTTCTTGTAAGTTATTTAGTATCTGCGTCAGTCATATCGCCGTCACAGACTCTAATGGCATAGATTTGGTTTTGATTGGATGGATTGAAGTCTATGTAATCAAAGCGCTTGCTGTGGAGTTTTTCTTGTACTCTCTTTCTTTTGGTTTCCTTTGTGTCTGTGTGTGACCTCCTGTTTTGGGCATTCATGTGATATGCCTATCTAGACTGTTTTTAGGTATTCTTCAACATGTTGAATTAAAGACTAGTTTTTGAAATTATATTTGTATCTCATTTTAGTTTTTAAAATTACAATTTATTTAATTTAGTCTTTCAATTTAATATTTATGACTCATATTAATTTCTGATTTTGTTTTTAACTCGTATCATCAAACTTAAAATCTTGAACCATGAAAAGTGTGTTTAGATATATTAACGACTATTTTACTGGACTTTCTAAATTTTAACGTTATTTAAGTGACAATTGAAATTTTTTTACCTTTATTTATTTTCTACAAAGTATTTACAACTGTAATCCTAATTTTATTTAAGAGTTTTAAAAGCTTATTATAGAATAAATTGATGTAAAAAAATTTAATTATCATGTCAAATAGAAAATGAATCCTTCCCTATTTTTTTTCTTTAATTATTTAATAAGGTGTGATCTCTCACACTCTCACCAATTACCATACATTCTTTAAGTGGATTTAAGAGAAAATATATGAGATAAAATAGTAAATGATAAAAAATTACACTTTACCAAATAATTGAGAAAAAATAGAGAAGAATCACTCTTGGTCAGATAGCTTTAAGGAGTTCAGCATAATCGCTGTCAGTCTATCTTAGAACGTCATTAATAGTTCTATGACGATAGGATTAGGAACTAATGTGAATCATATATGACAAATTGTAAGACAAAATTAAATAAACTAAAATTTTAAATATCAATTTAAATATTAACTCATCATATATTTATATATAAATATATATGGTGTCTAATTCATTTTAGAGGAGTGCTAGGGGGCCAGCAGAAATTGTGATATATAGTCATCAATTAGCCATAATAAGTGTATTTAATGGTGGGAGATTACATCCAATGATGCAGAATTACTCATTTTATTTTTGATGGTTAAGTGCTGGTCAAATTTAAACAAAATTGCTAGCTTCCTAAACTTTTTCTTTATTTTAATATGTATATTATATTTTATCATATATTTTATATAGATAAGTGATTTGATGATTGTATTTTATTATAATAATCGTTACTAGCAGCTTTATAAGATGTGCAGAGTTTTATAATTGTTACTAGCTGTGATTTGAGAATCATCATTACTAGTCTCCCATTGTAACCATGGCAAGCTAACCCCATCCAGGAATCTAGGAATTGGTGGGTGGGCTACTATATGTTTCTGGCTTTATCAATCCTCCAATCCATGAGCTTGTATCATTCCTTTCTCCATCCAGAGAAGAAATATATATCTCTAGTGTCTTCAACATCTAAAGATAACATGACCATATTGAAGTCCAATAATGCATGACACTGCGGCAGTTATGGAGCTGTGAACAATTGGAAAGGATTATAAACTGTCTATAGATCACATAAAAAAAATGAGGACACACAGGTATGATTGTTCAAAGTAAACAAGGATCTCACAAAAAGGTATATAAGGTCCTTTCTCATTTTCTTAAATCGAATTATAAAAGTAGAAAGTGTATTTAGATTGAGCACCTTAAAATGCCTTCTGGATCAAATGGTGTTTGGCCACGGTGGAAAAACCTCATCTTATAAACTCTTCACTCTTCTTTTTTTTTGATGTGGGACTAATTTCAACACTCCTCATACTTATAACATTAACAGAATGACACCATGGAGGCGAGGTATCCGAAACTTGGCCCTTGGTAGACATGTTGCACTCCTGGCAAGTAGATCATGACAAAAGTCGATATTATTTGGATATGTTTACGTAAATAATTGATATTGACAAAAGTTATCGATAAGTGAGTTACTGAGTTTGTTTATGGAATAAATCTATACCATAAATACTTACGAAATCAATAAATAAAATCTAGAGTAAAGTTTGAATTTTACTTTTAAAGAATAAAAAACCCTAGCAGAGAAAGAGTACGTACTCCGTACTCAAGGAGAATGAGAGAAGGAGAGAGCGGGGGCAAGCAGTTGAGGGTGAAACACGGTGAGGAAGATGGCCATGCCATCGGAAGAGATAAGGGGGAGAGCGTGGGTGGGTGTGTATCCGGTGTTAAGGAGGGTTCTTCTCGAAATGGGTTAGAAAAGCCATCCAATGTCTCCTTTCGAGATAAAGTTATTGGTGCAGAAAAGTCTAAGGCCTTTGCATTAGTAGGGTCTTTATCTGGGGATGGTATCGCGACGGTCACAGGTAAGCAGGGTGATTCTCGTCCACCAAGTGCCAATTTTACCAAGGAGGCAAAGAGCTGTCTGGCTGAACCTTATAAGGAAGCCATCGTGATCAAGGTGCTGGACACGGCTCTCATGCATAAGCTTCGGATAGTATGGCGCATCAAAGGAGGGTTTGATTTGTTAGATGTGGGGTTTGGATATTTTTTGGTTAAATTTGATATTGCTGCAGATCGTGAGAAAGTCATTCTTGGTGGCCCGTGGTTGATAGACGGTCACTATGTTGCAGTAAAGCCATGGGATGTGGATTTTAGGCCATGCGAAAAATCTTTTGGATCAACGCTGGTATGGATTCGAGTCTCTCGAGACTTCCAATTTGGTGCTAGATGGTCTTAGACGCATGCAACATCTTCCTTTCGGTGTTGAAGAACATTTCTTCCATTGTTTCCTGGACAAGGACCGAACAAAGAAGAAGAAAGAGATGAGAGAGAATGAAAAGAATCTGAAGAAAAGCAAAGCAGAGTGGTTAAGCAAATTAATTGGGAATAACTTGCTTTTACTTCCCTAACATAGAGTGGCGTGTTTGACATAATAGCCATCAATCAATTCAGCTGAATTTTCTCTCTCATGTTCCCCATGCATTATTTAACAATGTAATAGATTTTGAAATCCATCACTTTGTTAGAGGCTTGGTTCCGTTGAAAGCACTATGCTTTTATTTTTCCTTTGTTTCGGACCAAGAATGGAACCTATTATCACTTAATATAATTTGGGCTTGTGACATTATAATCAAAGCTGGCCCATTTGGTTAACATTTGCTTTCCTGATAAAATTGTTTTCGGATCAAGCATGGAAAGCATTTGTTTGGGCTAACAATTTGTTCTGGCCCAATTATAACTAGCTTTAATTATAAACACAAAGCTGAACCAATAATGCAACAGTTGGGCTTTGTTAATTTTCTTTTTTTGTTTCGGCCCAGCACAAAATCTGCACAACAAAATTATTAATTAAGCAAAAATGAATTAGGATTAATTAATAATTTTGTATTTAAATATTTCAATAATGTTTGTTCATCATCAAAATTAAATAAGAGTTTTCCAAACTCATCAATCTCCCCCTTGATGACAAACATTATTAAAATTGAAATGGAAAGAAATTTAAAGATTGAATAAGGAATACTCCCTTTGATTTTGAATTTCTCCCCTTTTCAAAATGTCACATGGCTCCCCCTTAATGTATGCTATTTTACCAAGGGAAGCACTAACCTGTAACATTTAAATCAAGCTTCAAGTAACAATGTTATTTAGCATTTTTATACATGATGCTAAATGCTTGATTTATGAGCAGTTTTAATTGATAATCAAAACTCATTTGATATCATAAACTGATTTACTGCTCAAACTACAAAAAGTATCCAAATATTTTTCGAACATTTTCCTGTTTAGGATATCAGAGCAAAGCAACATGATGAAAAATATTTGAAGAACAAAACAAGGCAGTTTTGATATTTTTACACAAATTAAAGGAACTGCCAAAAATAAATTTTCAATCAAACAAGTTTATCAATGATGAGTCAACAGCCAGGCATCAAAAATAAATCAAACATCATTATAAACCAAATGCCAAATAGACTAATCATGATAAACAAATGCAGTTCAAACAGTAATGACCATATGCAATCAACATGCATTCCTTGAACAAGGGTGATCATAAATTTTCAAAAGTGAAAATTTCAGCCCCTGTTTCCCTGTTTTTTCAGCCCCTGTTTCGTTCCAATTTCAATTTTGGAACCTAAATTTCCTCCCCCTTTTGTCATCATGGGGCACCTGCACAAAACGTGATTATCATAGCAAAATATTTAAGATAAAACAGTAAAGGTATATCTCAGTATTCCTAGAGCAGTGAGTATCAAGTCATGCTCATACAAAAAAAAAAAAATAGATTGAGCCTAATGGAGCCAATATCAAACAGAATAAACACAATTGCTAATCATCAGAGAAATGAATGTCTTCTTCCTCAGCGCCCCCTTCACTATCATCTCCCAAATCCTTAGTAAGATGTTCCAGCATCAGGTTGACCCTTTCTTTGCAGTTTTTCCAAGCTTTCTCATTCTCATAAGCTTGCTTGCGGGCTTCTTTGTGAGATCGAAACATCATGTCTGCCATGTTTGAAAATTCTCCCAAAATCTGTTGGATGGATCTGATTGTCTTGGTAGATTCTGGCCTGCCTTCATGGTCACTATCCGATGCAGTTTTTCGCCCTTTGGTTTCCTTAGTTGCTCCTCCTCCTCGGATTGTAGACACCTCGTTTTCTACCTTCTCATTTAACAAATCAACTTTAAAGTACTCAAAGATTCTAGTTAAAAACATACCATAAGGCAGGTTAGCCTTTCTGGTGCTTCTAACAGAATCCCACATGTGCCTAATCATGATGTAACCAAAGGAAATAGGGGTAGAGGTAACCAAAGCAAACAATATGAGATAGTCAGAAAATGTTACTCGGTTGTGTGAGCCGCTTTGGGGAGTCAGAATATGAGTGATGATTCGATGAAGCAAGGAATTGACTGGTCCAAGAGCTTTGTGAGTTGGAGTGGTTCCATGCAATCCGGAAAGGTTTGTGCAAATGTGCTGGAGAACAGTTTTGTGAGAAACGCCGACTTGTGTGTCCCATTTCTCCACCATATATGCTCGCGGTCCTTCATCCTTGAAGCCCAGGGCCGCTCCAATTGTCTCAGCATCAAGGGCTATTTGAACCCTTTTGACATAGGAATGAAGGGTGCCGTCAATAAGTCTCATATTAGCATAAAACTCTCGAACAAGACCTGGGTAGACTGGTTTCTTGATGAGGAGCAGAGGCTTCCAGTTGAGGAGTTCAAACAGAGAGGAAATGTTGGTATTCTTGAGATTTTCAAGACTGACAAGATAGGTGGTGCACAAATGACGCTTCTCCATAACCTCTTTGTGAAACTCATAAGAAGTACAGGAGTTAAATCTGCTTGGATCAAAATGAGGGTGAGTCTTGCCATACTTGTCTCGGAATTCCATGGATTCCAAGTTTGGAGGTTCAGTAGTGTCATTGAGTGCAAACCCCTGATTCTTTTGTGAGCTTTTTCCGGGAGTAGACTTCTTCGGTGATGAGGGTGGAGGTGAAGGAGTGGGAGAAGTGTGAGACTCTTGCTCTTCTTCTTCAACTACAGGTTTCTTGTTCTTGCCTTGGCCTGAACTTTTGTGGGCAATCACCTTTTTTCTCATGGTGGTTGTTTGTTTGGACGGTGGTGAAAGAGAAGATGATGAGGTTGAATGAATGTGAATATGAGTGTGGGTTTGAGGCGTTGATGGTTTTTGAGACAGAAGAATTCTTTCACTCTTTCTTGGCGCGGTTTTCTTTTTCATGGTAATGGAGGAATGAAATATGAAAGGGTTGATAGCCGAGTTGAGTGGGAGAGAAGCAAGGTGGGTGACGCATTAAATGAGGCTTGGAGAGAGAATGATGGAAATAATGATCATTAGTGGGCGGTTAATGACCATTATGGGGTGGTTATTACCCAAAAAGATGATTTCCCCTTTTTTTTTAACTTTTGAAATCTAAAACTGAAAAGTGGTTGCCTTAAATCAAGGGATTAGATGGAGAGAGGGATTTGATTTGACAATAACCACTTCCAAGAGGATATAGTGACACAAGGAAGAAGATTCTTATTTGTATGGAGAGATAATTAACAAAACTGTTATTGTGGGGTCATGGAATTTTAGTGGGGCCCATAAAATTTGAATTCTGCGTTGCCTCCCCCTTGACCACTGCTCCTTCATTATGCACTTATTTTTCATCTCGTCCAAACCTACGAGCAAAACTAAACAGAGTCACAAATTCACAGATTTTCAATGAAAATTAAATCAAACATTCCCAAACTTTTTCTCAAGGTGCAGAATCTGTCTTCACAGAGAGGTTTTGTAAAAATATCAGCAATTTGGTCTTCAGATTTTACAAATTGAATATCAATAGTACCCTTTTGCACATGTTCTCTAATGAAATGATATTTTATCTCAATGTGCTTAGTTCTTGAGTGCAAAACAGGATTTTTTGAAATGTTTATAGCACTCATATTATCACAAAATAAGGGTATACTATTGATTTTTAATTTGTAATCTTCCAATTGTGTTTTTAACCAAATTAATTGTGAGCAACAAGCAGATGCAGAAACATATTCGGCTTCAGCAGTGGATAGAGCCACTGTGGCTTGTTTCTTGCTTGACCACATGTTGAGTGAGCTTCCAAGGAAGCAACACATGCCGGAAGTGCTCCTCCTATCTACTCGATCTCCCGCATAATCTGCATCACAAAACCCTACTGCACAAAAGTCATCAGATTTAGGATACCATAATCCATAATTACAAGTTCCCTTAATGTATCTAATGATACGTTTAACAGCCGTAAGGTGGGATTCTTTTGGATGTGATTGAAACCTTGAACATACACCCACACTTTGGACTATATCCGGTCTAGAGGAGGTAAGGTACATGAGTGAACCTATCATTCCTCTATACCTTGTTTCATCCACATCTTGGCCATCATCATCCTTTTCAAGTTTAGTATTGGGATGCATAGGAGTGCCCATTGATTTGGAATTTTCTAGGCCAAACTTTTTGATAAGTTCTTTTGCATACTTTCCTTGATGAATAAAAATACCACTAGGAGTTTGCTTAATTTGGAGGCCAAGAAAGAAAGTAAGCTCTCCCATTAAACTCATCTCAAACTCACTAGTCATGAGTTTTCCAAACTCTTCACACAAGGAAACATTGGCCGAACCAAATACAATGTCATCAATATAAACTTGAACAAGAAGGATATCATCATTAGATGTTTTAATGAATAAGGTAGTGTCGGTGGTTCCCCTTAGAAAATGATTTTCCAACAAAAAGGCACTAAGCCTTTCATACCAAGCTCTTGGAGCTTGTCTAAGACCATAAAGAGCCTTAGTTAATTTAAAAACATGATTTGGAAATTCTTTATGTTCAAAACCGGGGGGTTGAGCCACATACACTTCCCTATCAATAAAGCCATTAAGGAAAGCGCACTTAACATCCATTTGAAACATTTTGAAACCCTTATGGGCAGCATAGGCAAGAAGCAGCCTAATTGCTTCCATTCTAGCTACCGGAGCAAAAGACTCATCAAAATCAATACCCTCTTCTTGATCGTAACCTTGGGCCACTAATCTAGCCTTGTTACGAATAACTTGTCCATCCTCACCAAGTTTATTTTTAAATACCCACTTAGTACCCGTTACCTTCTTACCATCCGGATGAGGTACTAATGTCCAAACCTTATTCTTGTCAAATTGAGCAAGCTCCTCTTGCATGGCCTTGACCCATGATGGATCTTCAAGAGCTTGTTTGACATTGTTGGGCTCTATTTGTGACAAGAGAGCAAGATTGCTAGGTTCGGTTGGCCTTTTGATGGATGATCTTGTTGTTACTCCTTGAGAGGGATCACCAATGATGAAGTCATGAGGATATCCTCTCATGGACTTCCATTCTCTAGGCTTTCGGATAGGTGTTGAGTTTTGATGAACTTCTGGTGGTCTCACTGTTTCAGTTTCTCGTGTCTGCTCAGGAGACAAAACGGAAGTTTCTCCTTCAATCTGACGAGACAAAATTGGACTGGCAGATTCTTCATTCTGGACAGATTTGGGACTTTCTTTGCTTGTTCCAGCTCCTTCTTCATCTGAATCATTATCTATCACAGTGCTGGGAATTAAGTTAGAATCACAAAAGGTAATATGTATGGATTCCTCTATTGTCCTATGCTCCTTGAGATAAACTCTATAAGCCTTGCTTGTGGTGGAATATCCAACAAACATTCCTTCATAGGATTTTGGATCAAACTTTCCAAGATTTTCTTTATTATTAAGCACAAAACATTTGCATCCAAAAACATGAAAGTACTTAAGATTTGGAGGGGTTCCTTTCCATAACTCATAAGGGGTTTTCTTTAGCCCTTTTCTAATGATTGTTCTATTCAGAATATAACATGCTGTGTTCACAGCTTCTGCCCACAAAAATTTAGGAATCTCATTCTCACATAGCATAGCCCTAGTCATCTCTTGAAGGCTTCTATTCCTTCTTTCAACCACCCCATTTTGTTGGGGAGTTCTAGGACATGAAAAGTTATGAGAAATTCCTAAATCATCACAAAAATTTTCAAAATCTTGATTTTCAAATTCCCTTCCATGATCACTTCTCAAATGGGCAATTTTTAAATCTTTTTCATTTTAAATTTTCTTGCAAAGGGTGGAAAAGGCATAAAATGCATCATTTTTATGAGCAAGGAAAAGTACCCAACCAAATCTAGAGTAATCATCTACCACTACAAGACCATAGTGTTTACCTCCTAAACTTTGAGTTCTAGTAGGGCCAAAAAGATCAATATGCAACATTTCTAATGGCCTTTTGGTTGAGATTCCATCTTTTGATTTAAAAGAAGATTTTACTTGCTTGCCCAATTGACATGCATCACAAGTAAGATCCTTGTCAAACTTGATGTTTGGAATTCCTCTAACCAAATTCTTTTTGACTAGCTTAGAAATTTGGTACATGCTAGCATGTCCCAACTTTCTATGCCAAAGCCATTTTTCTTATTCAAAAGATGTAAAGCATGTTACATTTTGTTCCTTTAAATCCTCAAGAGTTAATCCATACACATTGTTGCATCTCTTGGCTTCAAATAAAATATCCCCAGTTTTCTCACAAACAACCAAACAAACAAACTTCTTAAAGATAACATCAAAACCTAAATCACACAATTGACTAACACTAAGTAAGTTATGTTTCAAACCATTTACAAGAAGCACATCATTTATACAAGAAGAAAAGTTTTTACCAACTTTCCCAACAGCCACTATTTTTCCTTTTGCATCATCACCAAAAGTGACAAGTCCTCCATCATACTCATCTAGCTTTATGAAGAATGTTGTCTTTCCGGTCATATGCCTAGAACATCCGCTGTCCATATACCACATGTTCTCTTTTCTTTTGGATGCTAGGCACACCTACAAAACAATGCTTAAGAGACCTTAGGTATCCAAATCCTTTTGGATCCTTTTACGTTAAACCATCTTCTATGTCCTAAGCCATTGTAATCAAAAACAACTTTACAAACTTTATCACCAATCATTCTTTCACCAAAGAAACATTGAATAGAAAAGTGTCCATTTCGATTGCATAGCCTACAAAATCTTGGAGTTGCTGTTTTGTTAAAGTGAGTTGGGTTTTGATACTTTGTATCATTTGAAGATGAAGCAATGTTTTCAAAATGTGATTTTTCAGATTTATAAAACCCCAACCCAGCTTTATCATAAAGAGGTTTTTGACTAGCCAAGATTTGATTCAAATTTTTAGAACTTTGGGTGAACTTGGCTAAGTCTTCTTTAAGTCTTTTAACCTCTTTAAGCAACTGTTCATTTTGCTTAAAACAATCCACATATGCAAGGACCGAATGGTCACTTTCACAACTTCTAACTTGGGCTCTTAACTGCTTATTCTCTTCAACAAGATCACAAGCAGTTTCGGCCTCTCTCACTTTTTCTTTTAGAAAACTGTTTTCAGCTTGAAGAATGGTGATTTGTTGTTCAAGTTCTTGATTTTCCAGCAGAAAGCATCTTATTTTTTCAGAAAGGTGGTCTATCATAAGATGAAGTTCTTCATTGTCAGGGTTATGAAAGACTACCTGATTTACATGATCTGCCATAAGACATTTTTGAGATTTGGTTTCTGATTCTTCATCATCATCATCTGAGTCGTTTTCCAACTCTTCCCATGAGGCCATTAGTCCTTTCTTCTTTCCTTTTCTCGGCTTTTCTTCCTTCTTCAACTTAGGACAGTCAGATTTGAAATGCCCCATTTCCTTGCAATTAAAACAGATTACTTTGCTAGGGTCTTTCTTCATCCTTCTTGAGCTGCTGCCTTTGCCTTTGAGCTTTGCCATTTTCCTGAATTTTTTTGCAAACAACACAAATTCATTTTCAGAAGAGTTATCACTGGATTCATCATCCAGAGGGTTAGTCACAGAAGAAAAAGCAATTCCTTTCTTTTTTGAATCTTTTTTCAAATAGAAGTTTTCAAAAGCAAGAAGATTTCCTCTCAAATCATCAAGTGTCATGGAATCTAAGTTACTACTCTCAGAAATAATTAAAGCTTTTGTTTCCCACTCTTTTGTGAGACATCTCAACACTCTTCTCACTAGCACAGATTCTGAATGTGTGATTCCAAGAGCATCTAAGCCAACAGTGATGATATTGAACCGTTCGAACAGTTCATCAATGGACTCTCCTTCCTTCATTGCAAACATCTCATATTCCCTGTTTAACATGTCTGTCCGAGTTTTTTTTACAATGGTAGTTCCTTCATGTGTGATTTGCAACTTGTCCCAGATTTCCTTTGCCGTTGTGCATCGTGATACTCGTCGGTACTCCTCAAAGCTAATGGCACAGTTGAGCAGATTGGTTGCCTTGGCATTTAACTCCACCGTCTTCCTATCTTCCTCGGTCCAGCTTGCTTCTGGTTTAAGAGAGACTACTCCTTGAGCATTTGTGGTAGTTGGAAATTTAGGACCTTCCAAGATGATCTTCCAAAGTCTGTAATCCACGGCTTGTACAAATATCTTCATCCTCTCGTTCCAATAGGTATAATTTTTCCCATTGAAGAGAGGAGGTCTGTTGCTTGATTGACCTTCAGCCAGATTGTATGATAACACACTTGCGCCACTGTTTTCTGCCATGAGAATCTTTACTTCAAGCTGCAAAGCTTGATCTCTTTGAGACCAAGCTCTGATACCAATTGATGGTTTCAGTGGCTAAGAGAAGGGGGGGTTGAATCTTAGCCCCCTTTTCACTTGAAACACTTGCTGACCTTCAGAGAAGACTTTTCTCCTTGCTTCAAACAGTGGTTGTTCCCCCTTTTTAAAGAAGAGGAAAGCCTCCACACTTGAAGCCAAAACCGAACCAACTTTCTTCCTCCTTCAACAAACCGGTTCGGCCACACAGAGAGAGAAGAGATAACCATGCTAAACCCAACATGCAATTACCTCTAGTCCTTTCTTGATCATCACCCTTCATCAATCCGAGCTCTCCATCCTTGGCTTCCTCTCCAAGATGGATTTCTGGCCCTTGATGCTTCATGATGATGATGACTTCATCTGCTTTAATCTCTGCCTTCAACCATCACTTCGCCACTCTAGCTACTCCCTGTGGTGGTTGATCAGAATCAAAGACAAGCCATGCTTCAAGAATCTCTCCTCTTGGCCGAATCTTCAGCGTCCCTTTTTGAGCATGAAAGGCTCAAGATTACCTCACCAAATATAACCACATTTGGTGAAAATCTCAGCCACAGCTCATCTTTCTTTTAGTATGTTTTCTTGCCATCATTAGCTTGATGGTCTTAGACACATGCAACATCTTCCTTTCGGTGTTGAAGAACATTTCTTCCATTGTTTCCTGGACAAGGACCGAACAAAGAAGAAGAAAGAGATGAGAGAGAATGAAAAGAATCTGAAGAAAAGCAAAGCAAAGTGGTTAAGCAAATTAATTGGGAATAGCTTGCTTTTACTTCCCTAACATAGAGTGGCGTGTTTGACATAATAGCCATCAATCAATTCAGCTGAATTTTCTCTCTCATGTTCCCCATGCATTATTTAACAATGTAATAGATTTTGAAATCCATCACTTTGTTAGAGGCTTGGTTCCGTTGGAAGCACTATGCTTTTATTTTTCCTTTGTTTCGGACCAAGAATGGAACCTATTATCACTTAATATAATTTGGGCTTGTGACATTATAATCAAAGCTGGCCCATTTGGTTAACATTTGCTTTCCTGATAAAATTGTTTTCGGATCAAGCATGGAAAGCATTTGTTTGGGCTAACAATTTGTTCTGGCCCAATTATAACTAGCTTTAATTATAAACACAAAGCTGAACCAATAATGCAACAGTTGGGCTTTGTTAATTTTCTTTTTTTGTTTCGGCCCAGCACAAAATCTGCACAACAAAATTATTAATTAAGCAAAAATGAATTAGGATTAATTAATAATTTTGTATTTAAATATTTCAATAATGTTTGTTCATCATCAAAATTAAATAAGAGTTTTCCAAACTCATAACATTATTATTCTTAAAATTATCAAAAAAGCTCTACATACAAGTCATTAGGGCTTGGCTTGTATGCTTTACAAGTTCATTAAGCAATAAACCTACAAAACGCGCTGCATGCCCTACGTCCAATACACGCGCTATATAAAGATCCCGCGTATATGTAACTACCAAATTTAAAAGATTTGTTTCCTTCTTCGTTCTTCTTATCGTTCTTCTTCTTCTCGTTCTTCTTCTTCTCGTTCTTCTCTCTTTATTTCTAGATTTGTTTTCTTCTTTATTCTTCTTCTTCTCGTTCTTCTTCTTTTTGTTCTTCTCTCTTTCTAACTCTAGCTTCGTTTTCTATCGATTTTTGTTTACTGAAATCAAAGTTTGGATTCGTTTTGAAGATAATGGATGATTCAACCTCAGATTCTTAGCTGAATCAGGGGGAAGTGGATTATGAATTTGAATCTAATGAAGTTCCTGAAGTTTGATTTACATACGTTTACTCTGAATTTTGTTGCAGTAATTTGTATAGCATTGTGTAGCTGAATAATTCGTGAACATTGACTGTGAGACTAACGCGTCAACATAAATCTGTGGATTGAATGTAATGTATTTGATTGATTATCTGAAATTTATAGCAGACGCTCGGGTGTAGATCAGAGCTTTCTTTGGGTGTATTTGTTTCGGTAGTGTGGGTGTATTTACATTTATGGCTTTTTATGTTATTTTAGCTGAGTTGTTGTCGTTCGGGTGTATTATATGAGACATGATTGGGTGTGTTTTTAGTTTTCATCATGGTGTATTCTGCAGCCTGTGTATTTACAGCTTATGGCTTTTATTGTCATTTTGGTTGAGTTGGTGCCGTTCGGGTGTATTATATTACCAATGATTGGGTGTATTTATAGTTTTTGACATGGTGTATTCTGCAGCCTCTCTCTGTTGTTGATGACCAGTTTATTCCGAAGGTTGGAATGACCTTTACCACCCTTGAAGATGCTAGAAAATTTTACAGGAACTAGTATTTCGGAGATGTTATTTCATTTGACACCACATACAATACAAACAGGTAATAAACTGTCCCTTTTTATGATTCTAAATTAATGTGTTTTATGAATCTGCCACAGAGGTGTATATTGGGTGTTTTTTGGGTGTATACAAAGCATTTGTTGGGTGTACGTAATGATTTTTCATTCTGCACTATGGTAATTTGTTTCAGGTATAATTTGGTTTGTGGTTCTTTTGTCGGGGTGAATCACCACGGTCAGTCAACACTTCTTGGATGCTCTTTGATGAAAAACAAAGAAATTAAATCATTCAAATGGTTATTTCAATGTTGGCTTCGTTGCATGGGAGGAAATGCTCCAAAAGGGTTTTTCGCCGATCAATGCGCATCAATGAAAAGGGCTTTAGAGGCCTGTATGCCAACAACAATTCACCGTTAGTGTATTTGGCACATCATGAAGAAGATTCCAAGCAAATTAAACGGGTACAAGGGACATGCAGAAATTGAACAAGAAATGAGCGAAGTTGTTTGGAACTCTCATAGTAAAGACTCATTTGATAGGAATTGGAATGAATTTCTGCTGAATTTTGGTCTTGTGGACAACAAGTGGCTTTCAGGTAATGTTTGTTTAAAATCTGCAGCAGAGGTGTAAATTTAATTTTCTTCGGGTGTATTTATAGTCTGTATTTGGGTGTATTCTGCAGATCTCTATGAAGACCGTCATATATGGGTTCCAATCTATCTGGATCACCACTTCTGGACAGGGATGAGAAGCACGCAAAGGATCTCTATGTTATAAAATACTGTTTATTTTTTTTACAATGGTTAAGGGTTTTGGGTATTAGGGTTTAGGGTTTTATGGTTTACGGGGTACGGGTTAGGGTTTAGGTTTTAAGTGTTTCGTGTTTAGGGTTTTAGGGATAAAGCATTAGGGGGATAGATTTTTTGGTATATATTCAACGTTCTTTGGGTGTAAAAAATGGCAAGTTATGGATGTATATTTGGTTTGATTTTTTCCTTCATATTATAGTACCTGTAATTCATACATTTTGAATACAGCAGAGAGATTTTAATTATTGAAAGAAATTTTACAATAAACAGAACTATAATTGAAAAATTTTTACAGCATGTGTTCAATTTGTTACAGGACTATATAACATTTACATTAAACAGTGTCAATATCCTCATAATCTATCTGACAATATGAACTCAATAAAAACGAGGATGGCTTGGACAGTCTTATTGCATTACTTTTCCTAATGGCTTCAGCTTTGTCTAGATTCATGTCATGGAATAGAATTCTGGAAGCATATTCCACTCTAAAGTGGTCCACCTCGTCCTACAGTTAAAAAGAATATTCTGTTTAATCAACCATGTTAATTGAGAAATGTAATACAGAGTTATTTACTTTTTAAACACATTTACCTAGCTGACATTTATTTCATCTAAGTACACTTACATTTCTTCCAACTTGGTTTCTGGCTGCCATTTTTTCTGAAATAAAAAATACACTCATATATATCAGCAGGATACACCCAATGATATAAATAAGATACACCCATAGATATCAGTCAGATATCACTCAAACATGCATTAATATACAAGGGCAAGCAACATTACAAGGTCAGGCAATATACACCCATGGACAATCAAATATTAGAACAGTGAAACTGTTGAATATATATTACAGTATATCAGTTCAGAAAAATACACCCATAGATATCAGCAAGATACACCCAAGGATATAAATAAGATACACCCATAGATATGAGTCAGATACATAGATATCAGTCAGATATCACTCAAACATGCATTAATATACAAGGGCAAGCAACATTACAAGGTCAAGTAATATACACCCATGGATAATCAAATATTAGAACAGTGCAACTGTTGAATATATATTACAGTATATTAGTTCAGAAAAATACACTCATAGATATCAGCAAGATACACCTAAGGATATAAATAAGATACACCCATAGATATGAGTCAGATACACCCATAGATATCAGTCAGATATCACTCAAACAAGCATTAATATACAAGGACAAGCAACATTACAAGGTCAAGTAATATACACCCATGGACAATCAAATATTTGAACAGTGCAACTGTTGAATATATTACAGTATATCAGTTCAGAAATATACACCCAACAAAGTATGTGATATACACCCAACAAGTTACTCCATATACACCCAGCAAATTACGCATTATATTCCAAACAATCAATTACCAGAAGAACTAGAAAAACAACTACAGTAATACCTAGAACAACTAAGAAGAACACTATAACCTAGAACCAAGAATAACAGTAAAATGTAGAACAAGTAGAATATTAAAAACTGTAAAATGAGACTTAGAACAAGAACAGTAAAACCTAGAAGAATGTAGAAGAATAGTAAAACCTAGTTCTTCGTTTTCGAAATCTGGAAAATATAGAATATGAGTGAAATAGTAACATAACGTACCTTGAGTATTATAACTTCGTTTTTTCTTGAGATTCTTGATCGAGAGTTCTACGTTGTGTTGATGGAGAGTTCTGATCTTCGCGACAAGTGCTATCTTTGCAGTTTAGAATGTTGCTCGAAAATGGACGGTTTGTGTTTTCTTTGAACGGGTTGGAGAAGTGGAAGAGTGCGCCATTAAGGAGCGCTATTTGCGAAGAGAAACCGTTTGAGTGGGACGCGTGTAATTTACGCTCCATTCAAAGTGAGATGAGTGCGCGTGTGAATGATGTGTGGGTTGGAAACTTGTAAAACTTGTAGGGCCTTTTTGCTTGTATGTGTAGCAGGCCCGTAAAATTATATAATTTTTTTATCAAAAGTTTATGAGTATGTTGTGTAAGAAGAAGAAAAAAAAAACAAAAAATCATGTGCATAAAATGAGAAAATAATCAAATATACTACTAAAAAATTATATAAAAGAAGTATAAAAGAGAGTCAAATATTATAATAATGAAATATTATATAGTATCTCTGTTTCGATGAAAGTTGTAAAAAGGATAAAATCATAAAATCACGTGCTTAGAAGACACTAATTTCATATTCTATTTGGTAAGTTAGACATGAGAAAAAATTGTAAAAAAATTAGTATTTCAAGTTAAAAATTAGTGTTTCAACATTTTAGAAAGACACAAAATACATGTTTTTAATGGGTGTTTGTATACGATTATGTCTTTCATCATTTTTATCTCAGTAAACAAACACTATACATGTACTCCTGTGTCTATGTTTTGATGGACATGTATACCAAAAATAGACGCTGTCATATGTGTACTACTTTATTTTTTTTAATAATATAAAAAATTTGATAATAAAAATGTATTATATATAATGTATATATATTTTTAATTGGTTAAAAAATTTATTTATTTAATATTTTTAGGTATATATTGAAAGATGCAAGAAGTCCAAAGAGAAGTAAGATTATATTGAAGAGAAAATTTATATTAAAAGACAAAGAAAATACAAAGCAAGATTTCATATAAAAAAATAAATTACTTATTTTATCATTTTTGTTTTTAGGTTAGAATAATATATTTTTTTATTTGGTATTTTTAAGTATGTCAGTTCTATATATTTAGTTTTTATTGGGTATACAAAATAACTAACATGTCATGAGTATTTTGACCGAATGAAAGCCCATAAAATACAATATTTTCTATATATTATTTAGCTATTGACAAATAATAAATTATTAATTTACATTGTCTTCATAATATGTTACTAAATTTGTTTATAAAAAAAATTACAGAAAATTCGAGTGATAGTTCCAATGGTGTACATTTTCGATCGGTGTTGTCGAACATTACAAATAGCATTAATACAGATTTATTTTTGGATGATTTTTTTTGGAACTTGCTTATAGGAATGTACATGCACTTTATGTATTTTGATTTTCCTACTATTTATTCAATTATAAACTTTAACAGAAAATATGTTCAAAACTAATATCTCGAGTTATCTTATTAGGTAATAACCCAACACCACATTAATCAAGGTCTCCGAAAAAAAACGATGTTCCAATACTAGTGATATTAGTAATTCGGGTATCACACATGAAGCATTTGATAGTCATCAGACAAGTCAACAACATTTTCAACAAACATCAAATAATATCTACCAGTTACTATATTAATATGTTTTTATTACTTAAAGACCAAACATTTAACTTTTTAATTGGTCTATTAAAAACAATCATTGGTATATGCTAAATAATTATTATAGATTTATTGGAATACACAAATCGAATTAGATTGCAAATGGATGTAAGACTGAATAGGAAGACTATGCTACTTCAAAAGAGACATGGTAAGATAAGCATGATAGATTGTAATTATCACAAAGCTAAAATTTTACTTCTTTTATCTTTAATACTACCTTCATAATATATATTCATAATTCAGCTGATTCAAACATTTAACATATTCATTTTTCTTTTTTTATAATATAAAGTACTTGATGTATTATCTCTAATGATTCATTTAATTCAAATTTAGATACTAAAGAATTAGAAGAAGTGTGCATAGCTGAAAAAAAAGACACCTGATACAAAGAGAAACATTTTTGAAGGAATTGACTACAAATCTTTCAAAAATATTACTGAAAATACGACTATTTTAGATGATTCTGTGCAAATTTAATACCAAGCCATATTCGATGTTGCTGAGAATATAGGTAATTTAAGAAGTAGCAATATCAGCACTTTATTATTTACTATTGTTATGCTTTTTATAAACAAAAAATTATTGTTTAGTGTTCAAGTTTTAAAATTCAAACTAAGATATGGTTATATATTATAATTTTTGTATTTGAACATTGATTTATTGTAAAACTTAAATCTTGAGGTTGGCACAATGAGATTGTATTATATGATCTCAACTTTTTAATCCATAAATTGCATTCTTCGGTAATCTTTTATAAATATTATTTTTATACTTAACATGGTGAAAGAAAGATATATTTTTATATAAAATATTTGTTGCAGATATAACTAAAACAATTTATTATCTTGGTGATTATTAGATATGATAGATATTGGTGACCCAGAATTTTTTGTCGATACTGCGACGCCATGATGTGGTATGAGGAGAGATCAGAGAAGTCCAAAATAGGATCCAATTTTGAGTTCTCAATATGTTGTATGCGAGGGAAGGTACAACTGCCGTTTTGAAGCACTTGATCGGATGCTCAGGAATCTTATGTCAGTTACCGATCAACATAAGACACATCAACCATTTGGTGGTAAGATTGTTGTTCTAGGAGGTAATTTCAGACAGATACTTCCGGTGATTCCGAAAGGGAGTAGACACGATATATTAGCATCCGCTATTAACTCATCCCATCTGTGGTCATTTTGTAAGGTTCTGAAACTGCATACGAATATGAGGCTTCTAATATCTTCTTCGGATCAAGATGAAGGTGAAATGAAGATATTTGCTAATTGGATACTTGATGTTGGATATGGAAATATTGGCTCTGTTGTTGGTGATGAATCAGAAGTTGAAATTCCAAATGATCTATTGATTACAACTACTGATGATCCTCTCTCTCATTTGGTAGACTTTGCATATCCAAATTTGTTGCAAAACATGTCAGATTACAGGTATTTTCAGAGTAGAGCAATTCTTGCACCCACACTTAAGAGTGTCGAGAAGGTAAACGATTTTGTCTTGACAATCTTTCCAGAGATGGAAAAGGAGTATTTGATCTCTGACACAACATGTCAAGCTGATGAGAATGAAGATGTAAAACAAGAGTGGTTCACACTAGAGTTTCTAAATGACATCAAATGTTCGGGACTACTCAATCACAAGTTGACTTTGAAGCCAGGAGTCACTGTAATGCTACTGCGAAACATAGACCAGACTTCAGGTTTATGCAACGGGACAAGATTAATAGTTAACAAACTTGGCAGCAACGTAATTGGAGCGACGGTAGTGACCGGTAAAAATATTGGAGATAAAGTTTACATTCCAAGAATGAACTTGATCCTTTCAGATTCAGGATTGCCATTTAAGTTCCAACGGAGACAATTTTCATTAACAGTATGCTTTGCAATGACCATTAACATGAGTCAGGATGAATCATTATCACATGTACGGCTTTGTTTGCCAAAATTAGTGTTCATCCATGGACAACTTTATGTTGCTTTGTCAAGAGTTAAGAGTCGCAGCGGCCTCAGGGTTTTAATTCTAAACGAAGACGGCAATCTAAAGTCATCAACAACAAATGTCGTGTTTAAAGAGGTTTTTAATAATATTTAGGTAAGAATAATATTATTTTCATTTTAATAGCATGTTATGATTTACACTTTTGTACAAATCTTTATATAACTAATTTATCTATAACTCTTTTTTCAAATTTGAAATGAAATGTGTAATAAGGAGCACAACATCCAATGATTTTCTAACGAAGTTAGTAAAATACTAGGTTGTCGATAAATTTTTATTAGCTTTTTAATATAAAATTTAGGATAAAATTAACATGCTATTATTACAGTTATATATGTTCTTATTTTTTTATCTCCCTCCTTATGGTTCAAGAATATTATAAACTTTGAACTCTTCTATTCATATTTTACTTTGAATAAAAATAAAACAACATATTTAACACGTTTATTATATAACGATGATGATAGTATTATACTAAATTTAAAAAATATATGATTATAAAATATTATTTTTAATTTAACTTATCAAATTTAAATATAAACCCGTACATCGCACGGGTTTAACACTAGTAATAAAAAAAAACAAAGGAAATTCCAGCGACATGGTACGGCGGTGGGTGGAACTAGTAGTCAGAAAATAAATATGCCATGACAGTTGTCCTGGCCCCTTGCCTTTATAATATGCATTAATGAAAAGGTGACTATTACAGTGCTAAATGTGTGTTTAATTTATCAAAAAAAATAAAAAATAAAATTTAATTTTAAAAATATAAAAATAAATAATTATTAATTATTTAAAATTTATCATTAAAAAATAAATTAAATAAAAATTAGATACTAAATTATAAATAAAATTCATATAATGTGAATACCAATCCCTTTTAAATATATTAGAGTGGCATGATATATTCACCCTTCCCATTTATAATTTACACAGAAAAACAAATTACACTGTCTGTCCGTCAGTGTATTGCCGACAACGTATTTTTTTTAAAATTTTTTTCAAAAAAGAAACAAAAGAAAATAAGAGAAATAAGAGGAGGAGTAAAAAAACGTAGAATTTATGTGTCCGTTATTATTCTTAAAATTATGTAATTTTTTTTATCAAAAGTTTATGAGTATGTTGTGTAAGAAGAAAAAAAAAACAAAAAATCACGTGCATAAAATGAGAAAATAATCAAATATACTACTAAAAAATTATATAAAAGAAGTATAAAAGAGAATCAAATATTATAATAATGAAATTTTATATAGTATCTCTGTTTCGATGAAAGTTGCAAAAAGGATAAAATCATAAAATCACGTGCTTTTGCTTTGTATAGTCAAGAGTCAACTTAGAATTAGGCACTTATTATAACCGGGCGATTCAACATTGTGTGTTAAGATCCTTGCTCGGTTCTGAAAAGAAAAATAGAAAGAAAATAAAGGAAGGTTTTCAAACATGTCAAATACTCGTGATGAGTTGGATGCTGCAGCTTCGTTAGGAGAAATAGAAACTATCTACAGAGTTATTGAGCAGAATCCACGCATTTTGGAGGAGATTGATGCTGTACCATTTGTCAACACTCCTTTGCACAGTGCTGCACGTGCAGGCAAAGTCGCTCAAATATCCAATATTATTATAATTTGAATATTACGATATGAGATGATTTTACGACTTAAATCATATTACAATTTCGATTTTGTGTGAAATGATTTTTACTACCTTTTACAGGACATCTGGAGTTTTCCATAGAGATTATGAGATTGAAGCCTTCGTTTGGTTCTAAGCTAAACCAGCAAGGTTCTAGTCCAATCCACGTTGCATTACAAAACAATCACCACAATCTGGTGCGTCGCCTTGTAGAAATTGACAAAGATCTCGTTCGAGTCAAAGGAAAAAAAGGCGTCACTCCTTTGCATTTTGTATGTGAATCTGGTGATAGTGATGAAAATATCAAACTTTTAATTGACTTTCTTGAAGTATGTCCAGATTCTATTAGGTAGCGTTTGGTGGAGAGACAGAGACAGAAAGACTGAGACTGAGAGACAGAGACTAAGAGACAGAGATTGAAACAAATCTCAGTATTCTGTTTGGTGCAAAATGGGAGACAGGAATTGAAATAGAAATGAAACTCTAATTTAATTTGCACAAAGGGTAAAATTGAAATTAATTAATTGAAATGAAAGTATTTTAGGTATAAAATGTTATTAAAGTTTCAGTCTTCATCTCTTAAAATTTTAGTCTCCTGTGTCCCTACTTTTTGGAAGTACTGAAATACTGAAATTTTGGAGACAGAGACAGAAATTTTAGTACCAGTCTCTGAACTAACAAACACAATACTGAGTCTCAATCTCTCAGTCTCTGTCTCAGTACCTGAAAACAAACGGTACCTTAAAGATGTGAATGTGAGAAATGAGACTGCACTCCATATTTCGCTCATAAATGGAAACTTGAGAGCCTTTCGAATATTGGTGGGTTGGCTCAGGAGCATTGTCCGTGAGGATGCTTATTCTTTAGAGCGCTCTATTTTGAACTGGAAGGATTCAGCTAACAACACTATTTTGCACATTGCAACACTCAATAATAACAAACAGGTATCCCGTATCCGTGATGGTACATTGTTATTTTGTTATATATATTTTTTGAAAATAAATACACAATAAAAATAAATTAAATCACATATATATGTATACATAAATATATTATTAGTCATTAATTTTAGTGTATTAATAGTATTTTTTATTTTGAAAACCCCAGTGTAATGATATATTCTCTCATCCTTTCCTTTCAAGTTGATATGCCAAAGTAACTATCCACTTCTAATTTTAAAAATTTCATCTATTTATACAATTTTGATAAAATTGTTTTTTTTTCTTTCATAAATCACTTAAAAATCCGATAACTAACGATGAGATTTTGTCTATTTTTTTTTTAATAAAACAACCAATATTGAAAATGTACACAATTTCACAATGGTTTGTCCATTATTATTTTCTTTTAGATAACAACAAAAGTTATAATTGTAGTAATCATAACGATGATTGTAGTGATTTGCTAGTGAAAGAGACAGAAAAATAAGAAAAAGAAAAAGATAATCATAGAAAAAAAATATTTTAATTTTAATCAGAGAATAAAAATAAAATGACATAAATCTTTGGAATCAAAATAAAACATTTTAAACATTAGAGAATTTAATAAAAATATTATTGACTAAAATAATACTTTACCATCTCACCAAATTAGTTGTTAATTAATTTGAAATTGGGTGCATGCAGGCTGTTGATTTATTGATAAAAAGAGTGAACATAAATGCCAAGAATTTAGAGAATGAAACAGCATTAGACTTAGCTGAAGCTCATGCTTTGCCAACCATTAAACAAACATTATTGAAAGCTAGAGCAAAACGTGGTGCATCGATTGATGATGATTCCAACCGTGAAGACAAACTAAAATTTAAGTCACCTTTGTCACTTTTTTTCATAATACTGTGTCGTGATAGAATGCAAATAAGTGAACATCAACGCAACGCTGGCATGGTAGTTGCTACTCTGATCGTGACCGCAATTTATCGAACAGTTCTGAGTCCCCCAGGTGGACTAACTCAGGGTGGTAGCGACAATGGTCCAAATAGTAATAATCTTATAAACGCTACTTCATCTTTCAATTCTACTACTGCAGTAGGGAAATCTGTCGTGTCAGCCACTACTTTCGATACTATAACATCCTTGAACTGTGCCACCCTTGGGTTAGGGATTGGCATGATTCTTTCTATGATGCCAACTATAGGATTATCCTTTGTTGCATTCATCCCACTTTTGATGTTTGGTTTAACTTATGTAGTATCTGTGACACTCCTATCTCCGTCACAGAGTACAATAGCATAGTGCATAGATTTGGTTTTGATTGGATGGATTGAAGTCTATGTAATTAAGGCGCTTGCTGTGGCGTTCTTCTTGTACTCTCTTCCTTTTGGTTTTCTATGTGTATGCGTGTGACCTCCTGTCTGTTTTGGGCATTCATATGATATGCCTACCTAGGCTATGTTTTTAGGTGTTCTTCAAGATGTTGAATTAATAATTAGACTAATTTTTGAAATTACACTTGTATCTCATTTTAGTTTTTAAAATTTTTATTTATTTAATTTGGTCTTTTAATTTAATATTCATGACTCATATTAATTTTTTATTTTATTTTTATCACAGAATCGTTAAGACGTTGAACCATACACTCTGTATTTAGATGAATTGATGGTTATTTTATTAGACTTTTTAACGATTACTTAAGTGATAATTGAAATTTTTTTATCTTAATTTATTTTTTACAAAATATTTAAAACCATAATCCTAATTTCATTTAAGAGCTTTAAAGGCTTTTTATGGAACAAATTAAGGTAAAAAAGTTTAATTATCACATCAAATAGAAAATATATCATCTCATTTTTTTTAATTATTTGATAAAGTGTGATATCTCACTATGCACTTTTTAAGTGGGATCAAGAAAAAATATGTGAGAAAAAATATTAAACCATAAAAAATCACACTTTATCAAATAATTAAAAAAAATTAGAGAAGATTCCTTCTCCACAAATAGCCTTAAGGAGTTTTGTGACGAAAACAATATTAAGAATTAATGCGAATCACATATAACAAGTTTGGAGATAAAATTGAACAAATTAAAATTTTGAATATTAATTTAAATATTAACTTATCATATATATATATAGTAACTAACTCATTTTAATGTGTATTTTATATTTTATATAAATGACTAATTTGATAATTTTTTGTATTATAATAATTGTTACGGGCAGTTTTATAATAAGTGACAGTTATTTTTTAAAAGTATTACATCATTTATAATATTTGGATACTATTAATTTTTACTTCAAATTATCTCCAATAATGATATCATTTTAAAAATGAAAATAAGTATACTATAGCATAATTTTACATAAAAAAAATTACAAAGGAGTCAACCTACATATTTGAAGAAGTTTGTGGAGTAGATTTACACATGATGTAAAGTTTAAAGGATAAAGTGCTATATTAACCCTAATTAAAATTAGAAGTGCAATAATAATAATAATAATAATAATAATAATAATAATAATAACGGGTTAAGACTCAGTTTGGGTAAACAACTTAATTAAGCTCATTTTAAAAAAATAACTTAAACAATAAATGACTATATTAAA